>NC_064883.1:46459289-47091789 GCF_929443795.1 Astur gentilis | reverse complement strand
GAAGAGAATGGACAGAACAAGAGACATTGCTGCTATTAGAAGTAAGTTAATAGAGGGTGGGGGCTAGGAAACCAAAACATGCAGGATATTACATGCTTTAAAATCAACATATAGGTTATTAATTTTTTTTGAAGTGGAGTTAGGTGACAACTGCATGCTTTTACAGAAACTGGGATAGCCAAGCAGAGTTTATAGTGGGAAGCAATCTCTTGAGACCCAACTGATACAGCTGGAGGAGGGGGGTGGTTGACTATCTGTGTATACAAGGCTGCCTTTCTGTCTGTTGTGGTTATGGCTTTTGAATTTGTTAAAGGTTACAGCTTTCACTCCAAACTGTATCTCTTTATTTGACCGTCATGGCTACAAGAATGTTAGCACTAAAGAGAGATGGCAGTAACATCTGTGTACTAGAGGGGCTTCATGTACTTTATGGTTCAGTTCTATCTGACTTGTATCTGCAAAGCAGAAATTAAGTGTTTAAGAATGTCTGCAGAAACTCAAGAGCAGATCTTGCAGTGCAGAGGTCTTTTCATTAACAGAAGTTACTAACAGTATGAAATAAATGCTCTTCAAGTAATGGTTTACCTGCCACGAAGATGAATATTTTGAAATTCTGATAAATTTAAAGGTTCCTGGCTATGCCATAGCATGTTGAGGGAAACTGCTAATTTTTGAAGTTAAGAAACAGATGAGTCTATTTCCTGCCTCCTGCCACCAAGAAGGGAAGCTCTGTATTTGGTAGCTGCTTAATCCCATACATCTACTCATTCCTTTTGCCACAAAGCTGCACTTGATATATTCTTTAAGCTTTTTCTGAAGTCTACAAGAAATATATATGAGATGACTCAAATCCCATTGGTACTGTAAAAATGAGGTCAAAGAACTGTTAGCACAGTAGAATCTGGTCTTTGTCCCCAGATTAAGCAATCTGATGCTCTTGAACCACATGGTAATTGTCAGGTCTCTTGGAGTTCCAGTCTAGGATGAAAACCATCACATGAGGTGCACTACAGAATTATGTTCTAGTCTTTCACGCTTGCATCTGGTATAAGAACTCCAGTTTGGGGGGTGTGGGGGTGTTCATTTTTACTTGGAGAGAGCTTAAAGCAGACTGCAGTTGTGTGATTGTTCTGGCTTTTTTGTCTTTACATGTGTCAGTAAACCCATTGAAAAGTTAATTTCATAAGGAAAAGCATGGACAATGGATCTTGACAGTGCTTGATGGTGCTGAACAATACTCAGCTTCTGTGTGTGGCTTCTTTTCTAAGCCAAAGTGCCTAATCAGCAGTGTACTTTGATTCAGCCTTCAGAGATAGGGAAGTGTGTTCATTAAACAGCCAAAATAGATTTTAATTTTTTTTTACGTTAGGTTGATACACACTATTTAGCTGATACTTTTCTATTGTCACGTGGAAGAATTTTGCTTATAGGGTGAAAACAGCTAACGTGTCTTTCATGGCATTTTTGTATGGAGAAACAAGACTAATGTGATATGCTGGCTTCTTTGCTTACTAGTAGTAGTATTTAAAATTCATTCTCTTGAATGTTTGTAGCTTATGGTCATACATAGCAAGTAGTAGCCTAATGAAATAATCCAGGTGACGTATTCTTTGTTTTAAAAAAATAAAACAAAAAACCTCTAAGTCTTGAGATTACAATTTTATTTAATGTGAGTTTAAATTAATAATGTTTTTGTTCTTCATTCTTTGTGGATTTAACCTATGAATAAATCAGTAAAGAGTATATCAGTTCAAGCATAAGTAATTCAGCTATAACAAGCCAGCTCAGTCCAATTAAATCCTCAGGGTAGCTTTGGGCAAATATATATGCAGTGGCATTCCAAAGAATAAATCTTATCTAAAATAATTATTGTCCTTCTGCCTGTTGACTGAATAAATTGGGGGCAGGAAATACTGTTTCCCTCCCAGAATCATCTTCCCTGTCACACTTCTCCATATCTCCATGAAGTACTATCATTGCATAGTTAAGTGCATTTTCAGCTATTTATAGTAAGGACAACTATTGTGAGAGCTAGTTCATCTAGCAGAAAAATAACAAGCAACAAAGGAGAATGAGCAAGAAAACCTCTGCATGGCCATGAAAAGCAGAGCTGATCTAATATGCTGGTGTGATTAAAAATGGATAGGCAGCGACACATAACTTACAGCACAGAGATGAAATTAGGGAAAGTGAAATGAAGGTTGAATGTTGAACAAATATTTCCCCATGAGTATGACCTAGTGAACTAAGCAATTTCTCATTTCTTTAAACACTTGGGCAGGATCAGACAGAGGTCAGGAGAAATGTTCATAAGCAGTTAGGGACTGTTGATTCCTGCAGTATGGACCAGGCTGTCCAATGTAGTCTGTCCTTGGTTCATCAGGTTCACAGACCAGATTATTCTTTCTTCTGAGCTTTCAAAACCCATCAAGTTGTCTAGCTCGTGGTCTTTAACAGCTCCTGTATTGTTCTTTCCATCCAGCTGAGCTCTGCTGGAGCACAGTGTTCCTGTAGTCTGGTACTTGCCCAGCTAATCTTACAGTGTTTTGAGGGAAGGTTCCCTCAAAAGACCCTATTCTCTCCATCCAGTGTATCTGAAGATATTCGGGGGTTTCTTCCCTCCTTACCACACAATTTAAGCAGTGAGGCCTAGCTATGAGAGAGAAACTTAAAACTTCAGCCAGGTAAAGTTTAAATCACTTTCAGGTCAGGGGGACTAAAAAACTCCTCCTGTTGCAGACAACTTGGTCTTTTTTCTCCAACTTGTTCAGTGCCTGTTGGATCTCTAACACTTTCAGATTTAACTCATCTGTCTTTTTAGTTAGTCCACTTCCACATCTTTGAAAACGCTACTCAGTTTGCATTTTTCCCCAACTGACCTTCAACACCCCTGACATGCTCAGGAGTCCTGTTCAAGTAGACTACTTCAGCTTTGAAGAATTCTCATAGCTTATGTTTTAGCTGCGAAAACGCTGAAACACTTTTCCTCCAGAACTGCTGTGAAGAAAACAGTATGTTCAGAAATGGTTTGTGTGGATGAAAAAGACTAGTTTTACATAGTCCTGCAGGCAAATGTCTTCTGAATGCACAACCTTCATATGTGTAGTAACTTGTTTTGTGGAAGTGTGCCTTCTCAGATCAGGGAACTCCTAACACAAGGCTGATGCCTCAGTTTCTGTCTTCTACTTGTCACTAGTAACTCTGCTGAAACATCCAGCACATTAACTTTGTGTATTTGTGTGTACTACCCAGACTTGTTGGATGTCTCCTCATCATGATGTCTGATAGATGCAGTCCAGTTGAGTAGCCCAATTGCTCTGAATTCTCCCTTTATGCTATGAAAGGTTGTGCATGTGGAAAGTTAAGTCAGCTTTGTGTGTTACCCTGGAGGTTGAGATTTCTCATAGTTCTCAGCCTTGTGGGAAAGAATCGAAGTATTGAAAAGGCATTAACTTTCTGTGTTCTTAACATTCACGCTTAAATGGATATACTGCTTGGTTGGGGAAACTCAGTTGTCATGAGTAGTTAGTTGAGGAGGATGATTTCTGTGTCTTCTAAACTGTATTATACCTGCAAGTAGGTGCCTTAAAGTCCAAGGCAGCCTGCCTGATGGCCAGCAAGTCAGCAAGGATATATCATAGGGATCCTCCAAGCAGTCTAATAATACCTAATTCAAACTCTCTTCTTCCCTCTCCCCAAGTTATTGCTAAAACACCTGCTCACTTGCTGTGTAGCAGTGCAGGAGCTAGCTACCTTTATGTTTGTTGTAGGGTAAGTACAGTGTAAGTAAAGAACCAGCTTGACTTCCCGGCCAAATACGTTGAGTGGGATCTGCAACTCGGAAAGAAAGGTGTTTATCACCCTTGCTCAGGTCTCTGATATTAAATATTTTCAGAAGACTTCTGTTATGATTGTGAGATGCAGATCCCATTTCCATTTTTAAGTTTAATGTATTTTTGCCTAGGTCTCAAATGGCTTTTTACTTCTTTTAGGTGACTGGACCACGAATCATCTCAGTAATGTAAAAGTTAATGGTTCAGGATACTTCAACACTTATTTTATGCTATCCAAATGCTTAAATAACTAAAACAGTTTTCAGGGGGAAAAAAAAAAAGCACTTGTTAAGGGATAATATTCTATTAGGCTACCACTTTGGGTTTTTACAGTACTAATTTGTTAGTTTTTCAAAAACTAGTGCAGGGACTTCAGTAGCGCATTGTTATTAAATTGCTTTGTTAAGACTTTTCTTAAGTAAGTTTAAAAGCAACTGACATTCTGAATTACAAAATCTTTTATTTAATCTAGAAGTTCTTACTTTAGCAGGTGGCTTATGTACATAATAATGATTTGTTAACCTGAATGCATAACAAAAATCAGACTGGTTGCTAGAGAACTTATCTCTTCTGGCCTCGTGATACAGAATATATTTTCCTCTTTTCCCCTGGTATATTGGTTTGATGCTCTTTCATTTTCATAACATCTGTTGGATCTAAAAACTGGACTTGACCATCATAGCTAGTGTATGTGTGTGAGATAAATATTGTTCCTGCCTCAAAGGGCTTAGTGTGTTAAGACATAAATGAGAAAACACAAGAGTGCCCTCAGGGGGAGTAGTTATGGGAATTAAAAGAATTGGTGAGACTTGGTAGGATAAGCAAACTTACTTCTCTGTAAAGCTTTTCATGTGAAAGCAAAATGGGGAAACACTAACTATGCAAATATTATTGGTAAATCCCAAATCTTCTGACAATTCTTTTTGCTACAGTAGCAGCATAAAACTTGTGTGATGATCCCTGCAGCTTAAATTTAGCTGATGTCCCAGTGAGATGCTCATATTTCTTATGCAGAATAGTTTTGCTACCAGAAAAAATACGATTTTAAATAGTTGTCTGATCCCGATTTATTGTTCCATCACCAAAATAACTAGTATTGAAAAATCTTTTTGTATAAAGTAGGTTTGTGTTGGTTTTTTTTTCTCACAGAGTAGTCAATGCATATTTAATGATTTTTTGTCTTTTGCAGGCTCTGGAGATGTATAAAGATGACTGGAACAAAGTCTCAGAGCATGTTGGGAGCCGTACCCAAGATGAATGCATTCTCCATTTTCTGAGACTTCCAATTGAAGACCCCTATTTGGAGAACTCTGATGCATCTCTGGGCCCGCTGGCTTACCAGCCCGTACCTTTCAGCCAGTCTGGCAATCCAGTGATGAGTACCGTTGCTTTTCTGGCATCGGTGGTGGATCCCCGGGTGGCATCAGCCGCAGCAAAGGCTGCATTAGGTACGGGTTTGCCCCAGCAATTATTTTCGCCTTGTCTCTACAACTTTGCCTTTTGTTAGTTTGCTCTTCAAAGCAACTGTTTCTAGAGTTTCTTAAGGATGAGTAGTAAGTTGTAAAAACAAATTTACATGTATGTAGAAAATGGGTCTACTGATATCCAGTTTTGTGTTCCGTTGTTACTGAAACGGCCAATTTAAGGCAAGTTAGAATAGCTCTTAAAGGCCACTGAATGTCTAAAGATGGCTTGCATTCCCCTTTTGTGCTCATTGACTATTGATAGTGTTTGCAAGCACCATCTAGTAGTTGGTGTTATTGTGACCACTCTCATTAATAGTTCCTTTCATTTTCCTTATTTTCCACATAAAACACAATTTTATAAAATTGGGAAGAGATTCTTTCCTACTACATTTGAGAGAGAAAATTAACTACCAAATGCAAAAGAAGGAACTTCTCGTGACAAAGTGAATTCTCAAATATAGATTTACCTGCACGTTGATTGGAGAAAAATGTAACTTTTAATTTGCATTAAAACCCTCACAGTATAACATTTTCTGTGTAATTTTTAACAGAGGAATTTTCTCGAGTCAGAGAGGAGGTACCACTGGAGCTTGTTGAAGCTCATGTAAAGAAAGTACAGGAAGCAGCAAGAGCCTCTGGGAAGGTGGATCCAACATACGGACTAGAGAGCAGCTGCATTGCCGGAACAGGTCCAGATGAGCCAGAGAAAATCGGTAGGCTGTCCATCAACATGCAGAAGTTTCTGCAGATGAGGTTCCTTAGGCATTTTCTTCTGACTTATAAGAAATCGTAAGTTTACCTTCAATAGGAGGTGGAAATTGTAGGAAATTCCACAGGTTATTCCACTTGTGCTTGCTGCAGGATTAACTCTTGACACCGAATTAATGAATTTAGGACCAGCTTTAGTTTTAGCAATTTGTTTTCCTACTCTCGCTACATGGAAATGCCACTGTTTGGGATGCATAGAGTTGAGTGAGCAAAAATACCAGAGCAGAACATTTCATCCTCATTCTGTGGGTATTAGAGGATGCTGTCTTTCTAGTGCTATAGTTATGGTAAAGCAAACTGAGTTTTATTGGCTCTTTGTGCTGCAGCTGAATCTATAATGTTATATCACACCTTTCAGTAATCAGTTTTAATGTAGGTCTTGTACTCTTGAGTACACTGCTAACCATGGTGGGAGCAGAAGAGAAGCTTTTTATTAAATGGTGGGCTGGTACACAGTAATGCCGCAGTTCTTGGCTCTTGTTGTACATTACACTGCCGTACTAACAAGGTCCTGGTTTAGAGCTTGGTTTCAGTTGAGCTATTTTCTGCAGTATTCAGCAGGTACTCTGGTATTATGTCTCTTACCTGAAACCTTGATAGGTGCAAATTGTTTATTCATTACTATGGAGAGTAAAAGCATATATTGTGACAATTCTCTATAAAGTGAAACCACTTTGTGTAACCCCTTCCTGTTTATTTTGGTTCTCCTTCAACAGTAAAATGAGTAGACATGCTCAGTTTGCTGTATACCTACTGACTTTCTCAAAGACTTTCATCTCTTCAGTTTGGTACAGATCTACCATCTTGTCAGTAGATCTTTTATTTTTCTCTCCAGCATTGTTGGCTGCTGTTTTGTTCAGCATATCACAAATCATTTTAGTGAATTTAGTGATTAGATATTTAAAGGCACTTACAGCTTTGGGTAAAACTGAACAGAATGTAAACTAGATTGACTGGAAGGTTTGATTTGGGCTGTGCTTGTCCATGTCCTAGTTGATCTGCTGTCACTGTGTCTAGAGACATGAGGAAAGTGCCAGATTCTGTGATGGGATGGTAAGGGACCCGTGTCTTCCAGTGCTCTTCAGTTATCAACTGCTAGTAATACAGGTGAAGGTGCGGGTCTACTGTTTATGGTACTTAATGTCCATTGTAAAACTACACTTCTAAATTAGATTTAAAAATACTGCTTAACTCATGAAGATATTTTTAAATAGAAAAGAAGTTAACAGACCACTCAATCCTTCTGTCACATTTTTTAGTTCTATGCTTGGTGGAACAGACTTGATGTGAGGCAGTTCAGTGTTTTGGGAAGATGTGGAGTATATGCTTAAAGGAGAACGCTAGCATCTGGAATATCTGCTTCTCCCTGTTCTGCAGTGCTCTGTTGCCCAAAACTGACAGCAAGAATTGAAGCTCTGTTGAAAGGGCAAGGCTTTGGGGTTTATTTTCAAGTCTGCTATAAAACAAATCTAGGTGTTATTCCATCTGTGACCAAGTTTAATTTGATAGTTATTTAAAAATAAGCTCAACTTAAGTTAAATTTTTCTTCCTGGAGCTTTGTTTCCCTTTTCCATATTCCCCAAGTACCAGCATCACTGTAGTACGTTAAGGACCTCTGTAACATGTATGCTACTTCGGGTCTTAATTCTTAATCCTGCAGCACGACTGTGGAAGTTTACAATTGCTAGTCTGTAGGTTAGCCATTTCTCTAGGAGAATTTGCACACAAGTTGCAGATAGAGATTTTGAAGTGCTTGTCACTTAATATGGGGAGTTTGGAGAGCAGATGACCATAACACGATTATTTCTGAATGAGCTGTGGTGAGTTCTATAAGTAATACTGTCCTGTTATAGTTAATGCGATTTGTATTGGGCTGTGACTAATGGAATAAATTAGGACAACAGCAGATGGTTCTCCCTGGGGGAGCTGCTCAGCAAGAGTGAACTGGGTCACTCAACAATCTGCGGTGCCTTCCACCACCAAAACAGCTTTGCACTGGAGGGCATGGGGGAATCCATGGGTTGCACTTGCAGAGTTATGTTTAATATATAGAAGTATAGTGTTGTGGTGTGTGCAACTTCTGAAATGGATCTGTGTTGCTAGACCTGAAGTTTTGTATTTAAATGTCGCTATGGAGAACTAAAAATATCTACTTGGGGTTCTGTACCATAATTGAAGTTCGTTGGTTGTTATATTCTAGAAATAAATTATCACAGGTCCATCATAATTTTAAAACTCTTAATGTTGGTGAATTACAGGCAATATGGAAGGGGAAAATATGACTGGAACAAATTGCAGGAGCTTACGTTAATATCCAAGAAACTCCTCTTTAAGTCTTCATTGTTAGTTTTCCTAAAAGCTGATGGTGGTTCCTTTTAAATTGATACAGTAAGGCTTCAATAGAGTTAAGAGGAAACTCAAGTGTTTCACATGCTGTGGTAAGCGTGGTAGACACTGTCTTTTGCTTTCCAAGATAGTGCCCTACTGTAGGTTAGAGTACAGTAGATGAAGATGCTCTGCATCT
The DNA here is from genome assembly GCF_929443795.1 of Astur gentilis. Taxonomy (NCBI): domain Eukaryota; kingdom Metazoa; phylum Chordata; class Aves; order Accipitriformes; family Accipitridae; genus Astur; species Astur gentilis. The sequence goes on along the minus strand of NC_064883.1, from coordinate 47,083,198 downwards.
GTTTTAGTAAAATGAATTGAGGAGAGCAAACAAGGGATCCTAGCTCTTCAGGCTATCCATTTGGCTCCAGAGAAGGGAAATAGTCAGTATGTCTGTGGTACTTAGCAGTTTCAATTAAGTCTTCACTGAGCATGTGCACTTTCTTAATGACTTTCCAAAGGTGATTAACTACATTGATTGCATTGATTGCATATATGCCTGTGTTGGGGGCAGTTACTTGTGCATTTTAGGTCTTATTCTAACAAGTGTTTCACTGAAAGTATTTCTGCTGACACAAGTGTGTGGATGCTTCAAGCTGTAGCTCATCTGTTACAGTAAACACTGAGGGAATGGTGGTCTGATTTACTGGCTCTGCTAAAACTGTAAGCGACTTAAGTGGATGATTAAATTTAACATTTTATGGATGATTTTGTATCATTCTCAAATACACATACTAGAAAACTACACACAAGTATACATACACGGGAGAAGTTATTTTGCTTCATTTTTGGCAGGATAATTTCTCTTGTGGTCTCCAGGGTGTGCTTTAACTCTGAAATAATGCAAACGTTGCTAAAATGAACAGACTCCAAGTACTTCATTCACTTTGCATGTATCCAGGTGCCTGTGAGCTAGTTCTGCACAACTGGAGAATTGAGCCCATCAATCCTCTTGTGATGAACTCGTGCAGCTGGCACGAAAGCTGCAGCAGCTTTCTGTGAACTCTCCACCCTTCTCCGTGGAAGTCCACCTGGTTATTGTGCTCTATGCCCATGAGCTGCATGAAGCAGAAACAGAGGAAGCTGACGGCTGTGGAGTCATGACTTACTGTGGAAAATGTAAATTACGGTTTAGATAATAGCGTAATTATCATATTCAGACCCAGGAGTTTTCCATAGCTATAGTATATTTCCCCTCAATTAAATACTAATATTCAAGCCTGACTTTTGACAGGTGGTGTGTGTTGCCTTAGTAAAAACAGAGGAGGCTAGGATGTCTTGAGGGCATCTTTAAACTATTTGCTGAGTTGAAACTCACACTAGTGATTCTTTGCATTTCTATGTGGGATTTTGCTTATTGTTCTTCTGCTGACAATGGAGGTTATGTATCTGCTCATGCTGCAAGTGTCTGTTCGCTTGTAATGCAGTAAATTCTTGCCATGGAAATATTTAATAGTTTTACTTGTTGACTTAAAGTCAATTTAACTTCTTAACTTCACTGGGCTTCATCAGAAGTCGTAAGTTCTTCATGTATTAGAAAACAGGGCTCTGTGTTCTTGGAGATAATAGGCAAAACAGAACAAGCTTCCATAGAGACAGAAAAAAATTGCTGCTTCAGGTATGAAGAGAGGCATGGAGAGGCAATGTTCCCTGGTCTGCAAGTGGTTTCTTGTTTCTCCCTCTTGAAAGATGTCTTGTGGTGTCTCACAACCATCTGCTTCTTGCTGATTTAAGAAGCACCGTTAATTTGATTCCCCACATCCCGCAAGGTATAATACCAAACCTGCTGAAGAGGGTTAAAGAGCATCATTGTGCCGTGTAAAAGGGATTACAGGGTCTTTCTCATTAAAGGTAAGTCTTCAGCTTTTGTAACAGGGACGTGTATCTCCAACTAATCAATTCCTGTTTGCATTGTCTGTTCGGTATTTTCATTAATCTCATTAGATCATATAGAAAAATCAGTAAAGTTGTGTTTGTATCCAACTGAAAGGCAGGAGTCACTTCTGTCATTCTCATGCAGAGTCAGAAATGGTTTGGGTTTTTTCTGATCCTTTCTTGTTTGAATTAGAGATTAATTTTTATGGGACTCTTAATTGTTTCGAGGTACTTGCAGCAGCCTGTAATTTAGAAGCAAAAACCTGCTTCAACCTAGGTAAACTTATTTAACCCCTAAACTAATAATTGATAGCTTTCATTTTCCTTTTACATGTAGTATTTCAGCACGGCCCCCTCGATGTACACAAGTGCAGAATGGCTTATTCCAGTGGGAACTGCAGAGGCATAGCACTGTCACTGCAAATAAGAGCTTAGTAGCTAATACGAGACAACAGTTTTCAAAAACCATTGACTACAACCTGCCTAAAGTTGTCATCCTAATTTTAAAGTAACATTTATTATTACAGCCAGGACTAGAAAAGCTAAGTTAAATCAGGATATGCACAATAATCTTACTGTCGTACATACATACCTTCTGATTCTTTGTAGCTGAGTATGTCCCTCTAATATAAAAGAACACTTTATTTTGGAAAGTGTCCGTCAAATGTTTTGTGATGCAAGGGGGAGTCCAAGGGCAGTTTTCCTTGCTGTGAGATGCTTTATGTGCTTTTTTCCTTGAGAAAATTTTCTCTAAAGGTTGGATGGAAAGGAGTTTGTGTTTCTGGGGTGTCCTGTTTGCCTTGGAACTTCCTCCACAGCAGTAGTCGCTTGACAACTCTTACCATGGTCTACAAATTTTTCCAGAGAAGCTGTGGATGCTCCATCCCTGGAAGTGTTCAAGGCCAGGCTGGATGGGGCTTTGAGCAACCTGGTCTAGTGGAAGGGGTCCCTGCCTGTGGCAGGGGAGTTGGAACTAGATGATCTTTAAGGTCCCTTCCAACCCAAACCATTCTATGAAATAAAAAAAAGGAATGTTTAATAAAACTTGCCCCAATACTTGCAGAGAATTAATACCAAATGCTTAGAATCTATGATAATGCTTGACGTGTGTAGTGCATCATAAACCTACACAAACTCATTATGCGCTCGTGTCTTCAACTGCCACAGCAACTCACACACTGCTGGACGCTGCTTTTCTGAAAAACTTTACCTTAAGATGGGAAACCTTGAAATGTGTCATAAGCAGAAAACAAAACCCACCACATTCAAAATTGAGTTTAGAGTAGAAAGGCAATTCAGTCTTACCCGAAAGACTCAAGAACGAACTGACTTTGTGAGTAGAGCAGAAAAGCACATGTCTTACAGGACTTAATTTTATGGCATTTGTAGGGTCGACTTACACAATTATTGCCTTACAGCTTTCTGAGCGTGATTCAGAATCTAGCAAGGAGTATGGTCACCTGTGAAGTTTTGCATTCCTGAGCAAATCATGTGCAATCGTGTGACAAGAACCTTCTAGGGAATTTTTTCTCCTCCCTTGGAGTGTATATGTGAAGCTGCAGGTTTCTGTGGGAACTCATTTGGACTAGAAGCCTTCAACAGATGAGGTAGTAGCCTGATGGTTGAGATGCTCGCTGCTGATATGGGATGCTGAGACTTGAGTCTGGAGATTTTAGTCTGGAGAACTTCAGCTTCAGGTTCTCACCTTCCAGAAGAGTGAACTAATTATCAAGTCATTAGCTTTTAAGAGACAGAAGCCTTCCCATTCTGACTTAAAATTGTCTACAGACTAGCGCTTTTCTGGCCAGTTTCAGTCTGACCTGGAGTTTTGCATGAAGCAGAACTTAAGAATTGATCCGCTTCTCCCTGTGGTTAAGTTTTGGGTTGTTTATACAAAATTACAGACTTTTCTTTCAATTACACTGTATCCCAATACTAGGAATCTTGGAAGTTCTTCGTGTTTGGGCTAAGCCACACCAGAATGAAAATTTGTGTATTCCTGTGCAGCATTTTTGTAGTTTGAGCTCATGATCTTCCACTCTACCAAGTCAAGCACACTTGGAGTGTTCTGTACTGTTTCTACTTTTTTTGCTCAAGGAGAGAATAAAGCTTTCTTTGTAAAGCTTTCTCTTTTGTTTACTAGGAGGGATGACACTTCTAAGCCCACTTTGGAGCTCCGCTTCTAGGCTTGAAATAGCTGTCTGACAAAAATCTAATCTAGATTTTTCCCTGTGACATTATTAGGTCACTAAATCCTAACTCTGAAATAAAACTTCTGAAGGAGGTATGTCCCCAGTCTCCATAAATTGAATTATGGTGGCAGATACTTCAGATAAGCAGGTTTTTCATCTTAAAATAAGCCAAGAGGAAAACCATTATCTTTCAGTCAGACAGTTTAGTATGTTTTTCTTATATATGGAAGGGACTCTTGTAAAAACTTCTCTACAGTTGTTGCTGTTAAAGCAAAACACTCTGTACACCTGTTTTTCTTCAGTGTAGCACAGGGGAATTACCAGTAAAATGGGGATTACTGAAAATGAACGCCCAATGCAGCTAATGTCTTCAGAAGCTTAGAGATGGATCAGGGCTTTTCACCAGCAGTTTTATATTGGCATGGCAGCATGTGTTGGAGTCCATGATCTAAATAAGCTCCTTCTTTAATGTCCTGTAACATTAAATTGTACTAGTGTCTGTTCTACAGAACAGAAACGAAGATCCTAGACAAGGCATGTGAGATTGTGCTGACACTTCCCTCTTGTCCATTCTTGCAGAACAGCTGGGTGCTGCAAATAAATCAGGATTTCTTGGACTTTTAAATAATCCATATGCAAAATACCAGGAAGTAGTGGTACGTTATTCAGACACCTTCATGGTATTCTCCATCAGTATGCTTGTTGTTATCCTCTTATCTCAGAGGCCTGCTATTATTAGTAGGAACACTTAAAATAAATGCTTTGTAAAGGAATAACTTTATGAATTAACTAAGGACTAGTAGGGAGAGATGTGTCCTAAGCACAAGAAGATACTAACTGCTGTTAGAACACTTGCTTCTCTTCTGAGGTGCATGCATCCAGTGCATGGTACCAGTGATTTTTTTTTTTTAATTATTATTTCTATTTCTCTTTTCTTCATTTTGGTCTTGCATGTGTACAAGTTAGGCTGTTATCTAGTCTTCTGTTCTGGATGCTGAAGTTAGATGGGATAATAACTGGTCAGCTGCTACTCAGAAAGCAATGTGTAATGCAAGGGTGCCTGGCTCTGTTTTGGCAGAACTCTTCAGATATCTCTGTAATAGCTATTTGAATGCCAAACAGACAGTAAATAAGAGGTTACAAGCTTGAAGAGCTCAGTCTAGCCAGCCAGAAAAAAAACCAAACAAAATGAGCAATAGCAGGAAGCCCGTAGCTGTGTATTGAAGCTAAGGTTTTTTCATGCTTGGTGGTAGGGCACTCTGAAAATGCTTGTGGTCAAGGTCACGCTTTTATGGGTGTCTGGCAAACTTGTTTTGGGTTCTAAATAGGAAGGCGTAAGAGGCAGTGGGTGCTGTCCAGACCCACACATCCATGGCAGTGAGAGAACCTGCCAAGTGTCCAAACAGCTCATATTATATGCTTGTAGCTTCCTATGACTGCTTCCCAAATGACTTGTACTCTTCTGTTGTGATCTCTGAGGAGAGGAGGACTTCTTTGGTCAGACACTAGGTAGAGATTTTTGATGACCAATTCGGAACCAGAGGCTGCAGTGGTGTAGGCGAGCTGCCTGTGCTCGCTGTAGAGGTCTCCTCCTGAACATGGCCTTGGCACGCTTCTCTTTTTCCATAAGGAAGTACTTCATGACTCCAGTATGGGAACCTTGGCTTGGACCCGGTCTTGGCAGAGGCTGTCACGTGTGATTCTTCTGAAGATTCAGGTCATGGTGTAAGGCTGAGGCTCCACCTCCTGGAGAAGTCCAGGGAAAGGTTATTGCCTGGAGAACCCAACTGGTGGTGTTACAGAGAGCCCTGTTGTAAGCAACATCTGTTGGTAATTCCTGAAGCCACTGGGGAGAATTAAGAGCTCGCCCAATGCTATTATCTTCTTCAGCATTAGCACTGAAGGTGCAACTTGGCTGTGGTTTTTCAGAGCGTCTTGGAAAGCATGCTTTTAAAAAGCAGGGAGTTGAGCAGGCTATCCTGTGACAACATTGTCAGGAGGTGTGTTCGTTCATCCTCAGTTCTGTTTCTTATTTGTTTGGCTATATTTTGGATGCAGAGGAAACTTGGAGCTTTCAGCTGGTAATTTATGTGCTTTTCTTGCTTTATATCTAACCAACAACCAGCTCTTGTGCTCAGATGTGATTCACATCTTATTTAGCACCTGACTAGGCAGCTGGAGTTGGGCTCTTGAGGAGCTGCAATACTGCTTTTTTCAATGAGAAGGCAAAGAAAGTGTTAGGGTTTAATTTCGATAATTTCATTGATCCACTTTCCAGTATAAACCCACAAGTATTGGTGGTATTACAGCTGAGGAAGAAGCAAGAGAATGAGTGGTCGAGGTCCTAGAGGACTGTCCAGGAACAGTTCTATTGTAGCACTATACCTTTGGGGCCAAATTCTTTGATTTAAGCTTCATTGTTAAATTCAGACTCAAGCATGTGCTTTGAATGTGTATTTCTGAGGGCTTGGATATGATTTCAGAGTGCTTTGGGGAGAAATGTGTTTGGAGGAACAGCACAAAGAGCCATACAGGACTGGAGAACCAGTTGGTCATCATGTTTATGCAGAGCAGCAGGTACAAACGGTGTGAAATGCTGTTTCACCGTGCAGGGTTTCACATCAAACCAGCGTGGAGGATAACTGCTCGTTGCCTTGAACTCTGGTGGGTTTTGGGGCCAGAAATAACAAGAGATCCTTAGTGTTTTAAGAACAGTGTCAGTGCTTTAACAAGTTTGCTACTGTTTAATGTTACTCTGGTGTTGAATAATTATTTTGAAGTCTGCTTTGGAGAATTCTGGTATTTGCACCACCTGCAAAATGGAATTTAAATCTTCAGTTGACCTGCAGTGCATGACAATGCCTCTGGATAGACCTTTCATTGAAAGCAGCTCAGGGGATCTTGTGCTAAGGAGGAATTACAAGTCTGGCAGCGCCGTAATTGAGGTTAATCACGTAACTGACAATCATCTACAGAATCAAATTGGCTGTATTGGGAAAAACATTTTATAATACCATGACTTACCAATGGGAATTACTGTATGACTTGAATATTGCAGAACTGTGCATCAAACTGTCCTTTATGTAACTAAAATGGATAGATTTGGTGGTTTCTCTCTAGATGGGTAAACTAGGGGTTTCAGCAGAGCATAGATAATTTAATGTTTTCTTCTGCTTGTTGGACTGAAAAGAAAAACCAGTGAAATTTAGATTTGCAAGTAAACTTGATTTTTAAACTAAAATTAGTGTAATAAGCTTTAGTCTTCCAGGAGTTTAGTGTAGTGGCTTTCTTTAAACCACTGTTAGAGAACAGAAAATTTTAGTTGACCCTGAAATATGTGTCGAGTGTCGGCAGTTCTAAATATTTTACTTACTACTTTTCTCAGATGGAGCCGAAGAAGAAAAGATGGAAACCGAGACAGATGGGCAACAGTCTGAGAAGGTAAGCTTGGCTCAGTACACTGGTTCTGAAAAGATACTTCTGACACTTATGAACCTGAATTGCTATGTTCTAAAATGCCTGATAAGAAAGGTAGACAGTAGTGTGCTGGTGAGTGTATGTGTCCATAGGGAACAGTTTTCAGTCTCCGTAGTGCTTCATTTTCTAACGAGTGATTTAGTCTCAAACTGTATGGAAACAGTTCTTTTGCTGGACAAACAGCAATGAGACATTGGTGTGTTGTTTTCTAGTCCTGAGGAAAAAAAGGTTGGACCGGGAGGAAATGTAAACTGAGTGACACCAAATGAATTTGAGACTTAAGCTGCAGAAGGACATCGGTACATTATGGTTCATGACTCGTAGCGGTCTAAAGCAAGCATCACTTTGAAGTCTTGCCCTAGAGAAGTTTGTCTTGTGACTAACAGCCTTCCTAAAGTTGAATGCAGCTTTCAGCTCTGACAAGATCAGAGAGATCAGAGCTTTCCAGGAAACGGTCGAGTTTGGGTTACTTGCAGTATTTGGCAACCGTTTCTGAGTACGGGGTGTGGAGCTGAGCAGATAACCTGAAGGAAACTATTGCCCCACCTGCATTGCAGCTCTTCAGTTGCAGTGTGAGTTAGTTACCTGTTCGGTCTGCACAATTGCTTGCAGCTTTAGTGGATGTGGGAGGATGAGATCTGTCTGACTAAGGTTGCCTGTAGCTGAGCTGGTCAATAAAACTCCTTGTTGCAAGAAGCCTGGGCTAACTCTTGGTTATAGATGTGTGTACTGTGTACTCTTGATGTTGGGTATGATGCATCCTGCTCATAAAGAACTGATATTTAGGAATTAATTCCTTCAACCTGTTGATAGTGCCTAAAAGAATGCAGTTGTTTGGGGCTTTTTCATAACCCCAGGTCTATAAACACAGTACCTCTTTCCAGATAGTCTATAATAATGGCACTGGCTGTGTTTGTTTCAGACCTGAACTGGAATTAAACTAATATCCTGGAATTAGAACATGGCCCTGTTTAAATAAAAGGTGGTAGGCACTTACTGAGTCTGCAGCAACAGGTGGTATTTCTGTGTTGCCTGCTTCATCAAATGAATGAGATAAAACTAACCTAATGGCTGCTGAGTGTAGTCTTGATGTTACTTGTCACTCTGTTTTCAGGTAATTCTTTTGCTGCCTTTCTGATAAATAGTCAGGTACACTTAGGGAGACATAAGTGTAGAAGACTTGGTCAGAACATGAAAAGATGCATTATTCTGTAGAGCAGAGTAAATGAGAAACATTCAGGTCAGTCTGGAGTATTTTGAAGGGGAAAATAATGCTTTCAGCGTTAAGCATGAAGCTGCTGCTTGCTCTCTTCCACTGATTCCTGGACAGAAGCACCTTCCTATAACATGTAATTTAGTTGTAGCATTTATTGCCATAGGAGGCTGTTGTGACCATGAGTTCTGCAGAATTTGGACCTGTGTGGATAGGTGAATACTGTATAAATTATTAACATAGCAGACACTGTAAAGGATATACCACTTACGCACAAACTACTGGAATAAATGGGGGCAGCATGGAGGGTAGAATATGTTCTTATCTGTCACCTTAGTCCAGGATTTCTTGTACCTTCAGATAAACCCAGGTTGCCCTGGGTTACTGAATCTGATAGACTTTGTCCATTATAACAGTTACTTTGTTATTCAGATTTCAGTTATGATTGTCAAAATGAGCTTAAGTAGCAGGCAACCTTTAAAATATAATCTCTTCCTTTATGACAGTGAGTTAATTTGAAAGCTATAAACCAAGTTAACATTGAATGCCTTCTATAGCTCTGATTCTTCAAACAATCTTTCATCCCATTTAGGTTGAAAACAAAGCAGAGAGTGAAATTGAGGAAGGTGATAAAGTACAAGAAGGAGAAAATGAGAGAAATCCAGAAAAAGAGCAAGACAGTGAAGTGACTGCAGACCCCAAGCCAGGTAATGGTTCCCAGCTGTTCCTCAGGCTGTGTTAGCTTTAATAGCCTTCCTCTAAAGTAGTTGGAATGGACTATAAACTCAGCTGTGGCAGAAATATTTCCTCTTGCACATCAGGCTGCTTCATGGTTCAGTAGTAAATATTCTAGTTTAATTTCACTGCAGAGTTCAGGCACTAAATTCTTTCTTGAACTCATTTTAGACTTCAGCTGAGCTTTCTTGCACCGTGTGTAGTGACTGGGTGAAGAAATTGCAGTAGCAAAGTGCGTGTAGGTCATATAAATTTTCTTTTGCCTGTATTGCACACCATTTGATCATTTTTGATGCAAAGAAATGGGACTGCTCACTTCTTCTCTTAGAAGTTAATATGTTAGCTCAGTTTCCCTGTGAAGTGATGCAGAGCTTTTATTTTGACAGCCTAAGGGGTACCAGTTTTTTTCTACGTAAGACATTATTATTTATTTTGAACACGTTCCCCTTGTACCACATGGATATATTGTTTTTCCCTGGAACTTATGTTCAGTATTTTAGCACAAGGTAGAATGAGAAGCATTTGGATTTGATGTAACAATGAAGTTGATTTGGAAATGCAGCTGAAATTGTTCTGATGAGAGTAAGCTGATGGCAGAGATGAATTGACAGGATGAAAACTAAAAGCATTTAAAGTTGCCCTATTTGTTGGATCAGATCCTCTTAGACTAGAATTGTTGCCCTGTCAGCATTTGGACGAATAGCAGTACCATAACGTAGGAGTGTGACAGCATGTGTATGTATTAATTAGTTTGACTAACAGCAGTGTGCGTAGTGCAATTCCTGTCCTGACGTGATACTGTTAACCAGGGGAGAATGCATGTAACGGACTTGGCGGGAAATCTTTTTCAGAAGAAAAGGAGGCAGAAGAGAACAAGGAGAACGTTGATGCAAGCAAAGACAAAGAAAACGAGGCTGGGAAAAAGAAAGTGGAACATGAAATCTCGGAAGGAAACGTAGCTACAGCTGCAGCTGCTGCCCTTGCCTCAGCTGCCACCAAAGCAAAGGTTTGTTTTATACAAATATCCATTGGCTTGGTTTCCAGTTCACACTAGAACTCTTCTTAAAGTGGTCCTTTGTTCCAGATCTGTGCAGTTTCATGTTCTGATCTCTAATACCTTGAAGGAGCACAAGTGCCATCTTCAGTTTCTTCTGCTTGAACTCCTAAGTGAAGCAATGTACAGTTTTAATCTAGGCGGCTACTTTTATGGTTATGAAGTTGATGAACATCCCTAAGAAATAGCCCCCAAATATGCTTGTTGTTTTTGGGAAGACTTTTCTCTTCTCGATATGTCTGGCTGTAATGCTGAGGACATAGGTCTAGGTGATAAACCACTTATGTTGCCTTTTTTGCTGTGCCACCGGCTGTTCGGTGGACTTCACACAAGCCTTCTGTGCTTGGGTGCTCTGTCTGTAAAAACAATGTGATGTTCAGTTCTAGTGTTACAATTGTTTTATAGACAGCTTAATGATTTTTGTGTTAAGAGGGACTGGGTGTCTGTTAAAAACATGTTCTTGTCTTCCTATCATTAAACTTCTGTTTGTCTGTAGTCTCTTAATGAGCTGTGGTTTGAATCAGTGTCCTATCTAATAGCTTTTCTTTACCCTATAATTACTAATTGCATGTTGTCTTTGATTTTCTTTTTGCAGGAACCAGACTGCCTTTGCTTCTTTTAGAATATCTTTTTCAAAATCCATTTTCTCTTTGTTTTTTGTTTGTTTGTTTTGGGTGGGTGGGGACTTGATTCAAGTTGCAGTTTGGGTGTCTAAATTGCTCTTGGACTCAGTGCCATGTTGCATGTCACCTACTTTATAGATACTAAAAGCAAAGCATGGATGGTGTTTACTTCCTGATGGATTTCCAGGACACAATAGTAGCTGTAATGAGGTGTTGCATGTGTCGTTCTTACTTTCCCAGTCTAATCTTTGTCTCTTATAACTTTTAACTTTAGACTTATTTTTCCAACTGCATCATATATATTGAGGACAGTGTGGTGCTATGTTTTGTCATGGATGATACAGTTCCTCCTTTATGAACCCATGAGACTTGAGGATATTTTTAGTTATTACCTTTCAAGCCAGGTTCTAAAATAACAAGTTGTGTGATTTCAGCGTTACTTAGTGTCAGAGCTAGGCACCCTGTGGAATCCCACTTTTCAGGCAAACTTCAGGTTTGTTATTTTGGTGAAGTGCGGAGTCCTAACTAGCTCCTTGTGCATCACTTTGCCTGTCTGCCTCCAAACCTATGGTGCTCCAAGCACCAAGCTCTTTTACAGAGAATAACTTACTTTCAGTTCAATCACGCTTAGAGATATTTTCAGCCAAGTTGGAAAAAACCCAGCATATATATATATATATATATATATATATATATATAAGGAGGCATGGAACTTAATCTCTGTTTTATGGAAGGCTACTTGCTCCAAATAAAGATGATCTCCTACTTTCCTTCCTTTGGTGATAACGAGTGCTAGAGAGAGGAGGGACTTGGTTAATGGCAGTTTTCATTATGGAAATAATATTCTAGAAGAATTTTAGCTTTATATTACAGGAAATAATATATTATAATTAGGATGTTCACACTTCAGAGTAGAATTCAAGTTCAGCAGGGATTTCTCTTTCCACTTGCACTTAAAAACCCAGACAATATTAAGGCTTTCAGTGAGCTGTATCTTGTCTGAGAGGGTAATTCAGTTCTTCCTAATAACCTCAAGATCTGGCCATGTGAAGAGCTATTACAGAGTTGTTTTTCTTACAATTTTATGTTGGAGGGATATTGCAGTTGGCTTCTAAGAAGAAATAGGGGTTAAAGACAGGCACTTGGAAGTGTTTTTTTCTTTTGGGATAAGTGGCTTCACCAATAAGTTGTGCTATTTGAGAAATGATATCCAGTGAATGTGTACATTTGGGGTGAGACTCTATATTACTACATATAGAATAGAGCAACAAATTAAAATGTGTTTTTACAGGTTATGGCTTCTGTACAAACAATACTAGAATTAAAGTCCCTTTTTTTCATTTTCTTCTCAGATTCCTAAATCAATGTAAGCTATTTTTTCCTTTCTATGCATAAGTAGCACCTGGTAGAAAATGTACTCTTTCCTGCAGATTGCTCTTAGCTTTTGTCCAGGTGTGATTGAGCTGCAGAGCTTCTGTTACAGGTCTTGATCCATCACTTACACTGCCAAAGAGGACTGTCCTGGTCATAATTTGACCTCCTGCATAACACTGATCTCATGACTTCCTGAATTCATTTTGCTGTAGCTGTGATTGAATACATCTTTTCTAGGAGACACTGATATCAAAAATGCCAGTGATGCAAAACCTTCTGTAATTGTCCATAAGTTTTTTCCATGGGTGGTAAACTTTGCTGATAAGCTTTATTCGAAGTCTAATGTGCTTCAGCTACTAACTGTTGTACTGCTGCAGCACTTTGCCTACTGGATTAAAAACCCTTTGATTTTTAACTGTTTTTTCATTTGTTGTAGGTATTTGGAAACGTAAAATTCAGGCATAGAAGAGATCCTGTTGCTAAAATCACTTTTCTTCTTTTTACAGGCAGCTACATCCCATCTTCTGTTTACAGGCAAATCAAATTATATCTTTAATTGGTTCCTTTTTGCTGCTGCTCTAGAAACTCACTGTGGGACCTTTTGCATCTCATGCTTGAATGTACACATGACAGGACTTAGTTTTTCGCATTGTGTGCCTTAATTTAGATAGTTCTGTGTTATCTGCCACCTTTATTTCTTCTGTTTCATTTGTGAAAGACTGTCTTATCCCCTCTTGGCCTCACAAAACAAAAGCTAGGTGAAGCATCTAGTCTCCTTTCACATAATAGCAAGAGGAAAGGAAGAAAGAGTCATTTTCTCTACCTGTTGCAATTTCAGCCAAATTCTCATGTGTGGATGAAAAGACTTCAGCACAGTATTCCAGTGAGATGGTGCTAGGATGCTGTCCATTTTCCAGAGGTCTCTTGTGGTCTAGTTTTACAGTTGTCTGTACTGGTTGTCACACTCATGTTCTTGCTGTGATTAGCTAATTTCACAGCTAATGCTGGGTTTAAGAAGATGAGGGGATGGGCTAGGTTCTGTGAAATTGCCTGTAATGTGTGTGTGCTCGGTCAGTAGCAAGTCTTGTGATTCCTTCCAAGTTTATCAGTATTCACCCAGACATAGAATTGCTGAGCAGTGAAACTAGAGTCAGTATTGTGGCAATGGGCATAAGCCCAGGCGCAGAGGCACTTGTGGCTATACTTGTGTTTGGGACTCTTGTGTTTAAATAGTAAAGCAAAGCATTGTTCAGTATCTGCTCTCAGCCAGAAGCCAGGTCCACTGGCTGGATTAGTGATGCTCAGGTCATTCAGAATTGCTGTTTCCCAGGATAACGTCACATACCATCTTCTTTTTTGCTTATTTATGACTTAAGGTGGATGCATCATTGTGTTTATCAGGCAATTTAAATCACCATTAGTTTTGTCTTACTATTTTTTTTGTCTGCTGCAGAGTTAGTAGTGACTCGTTCTTTTTCCATGTGAAAGCACTGGGTAATGCCAGGCTAAGGAGCAGTCTCTTTAGGCAAAAACTTGAATGATTATTTCCTTTCTAAGGTATATTTTGAGATCTGTCTTTTTACCTAATCATGTGCCTTGCTGGTTTTATGTTAATCTGGTTTCATTATTGAAATTGCATACATCAAGCAAAGCAAAATGACTGTCCTAAGCTGTGTGTATCAACAAAGGTACTTCTGTCACTCTGATTTTTTCATACAAATGAGTTTGTTTTACTGAACAGTATTAATTGACATCTAAATTTTCAGCCATTCAGTTACTTTATTTCAAATGCGTGCACCACTGGTCATTTTTTAACTGAATAGCCTACTTGAATTTCACAGTGGCATGCTGTTAGATGAACTTAGGGGATCACTCTGGTTCTCTCAGACTGTACTGGATTTTAAATTAAACTTAGTGAGAGCCTTGAATGTATGTTATCTAAATTTACTGAAGACTTGCTTGAAGACTTGTGGGTTACCAGAGGTGAATGCTGTCAAATGACACAACACATTAGTGATGGAAACAATATCATATGTTTTTGAGACATTCTGTTTAAAATTAGGATTACCAGGGAGTTTTATAATGCTTCCTTTCTCTAGCTCAGTATTTCTCCCAGTTCTGAGCCAAGGTCTGGGGCACAGCTTGCTAAATATGAGTCTCTGTTTGCAGCTTGAGCTGGATGAGATCCAGCTTTCTCTTTTTTTCCTCCTTCCCCTCGGCCCTCACCTTTCCCTTCTCAAAAGCCAATCCTCCTTCCCCCTCAACCCTTGGATGTGTCAGTAAGGCTTTGCTTGGACGCTATGATTAGGAAACATCCTTTGACTATTAATACAGAAACTCCCAAGCAGTACACATGGTGGGTGTTTTGAGTGTGTTTTCATTTTGAACAGCAGGCTTTTAACAGAAGCTAGTAGAAAGCATCATTAACATGCCTTTCACACTTGGAGAATGTGAAGCACTTTTATAAGCTGTCTCATATACCACATATATATACACACATATATATATCTCCTGTATCATTTATGTGTAAGTGTGTATATGTAAATGTGAAAGCTAAAGCCTTGTGAAGAATCTGTTTGCCTTTTTCTGCAGTTTGCTTTTGCAGTTTAAATACAGCTTTGCCTTCAGCTTTCTTCTGCAGTAGGAATACTGTGCAACCTGGTTATAAAAAGAAACTGGAGATTATTTTTTTTAACAGTTTCTTCTAATACCTGTGTAGAGATTTCTCTGCAAGCTCTCCCTAGCCTGAGGTGAAACTGCTGTGCTGAGAAAGCTTATGGTTTAGTGGTGTGGTGGTGCATGTAATGGGAATATGCTTAACTAGATACGTAGCTTCTCATTTACTTGAGCAAAAAATATTTTAATAGCAAAAGCATGCAAGAATCATCTCACTGTTTTTGTGGGTCGTTCCAGGTAAAAGTCTCCAGTGTGTGTTTTGGTGACAGCTTTTTGGATGACCTACAGCTGACTCGGTACAACGTACCCTTGCTCCCTCATTTGCATTTCCACTGAAAGTGCTCTCTGTTGCACAGCTCTTGGAAGGCTTCGAGGCAAAGCTGGATTGCTTATGAGTACTGAGCATCCACAATACCTCTCATATTAAAACTTGACACCTATTTATTTAAAAGC
Source organism: Astur gentilis (assembly GCF_929443795.1). Classification (NCBI taxonomy): domain Eukaryota; kingdom Metazoa; phylum Chordata; class Aves; order Accipitriformes; family Accipitridae; genus Astur; species Astur gentilis. Next base: position 47,067,827 of record NC_064883.1, on the reverse strand, counting down.
TTAATGATCTTCCAAGGGCTTCTGGTTCTGAGCATAAGTTTGATAATCTAATACCTGTTTTCTGTCCAGAAGTGGAATAGGATGGCTAATGCTAGATACAGGCATAGTTGGCTTATTCATTCCTTTAAAGTGCTTTATTTTGTGAGATATGTGTAAAGCAAAAACCTGTGTTTTATCCTCAGCACCTAGCAGCGGTGGAAGAAAGAAAGATCAAGTCCCTGGTCGCCCTTTTGGTGGAGACACAGATGAAGAAGCTGGAGATAAAACTTCGCCATTTTGAGGAGTTGGAAACCATTATGGACAGAGAGAAAGAGGCAGTAAGTAGGGATTCTGGATTAAATCAGTCACTGCAAAGATATATGTGTGCTAACAGCTGGAAAACTAGCAAGTTCAGCTTTATGCAGGTCTTTCTACTTCAGCTGGAATTCATAATTACCCCCTACAGTAACATTTGAGGCCTCTGCTTCTTTATCCAGCATCTTCCCTTTACCAGAAGCAACAAACTGGGTGTATCCTGGATTTGCTTCCTAATCCTTACTCCTGTCATCTAAGTGTGAATGTGGAATTGGTCCTGAGCCATTATGTAGGCCTTCTCACATGAATGGTGTCTGACATAGTAAGAATGGCTTTTCCCTGTAACAAGAGTGAAATGGGAGGAAACCTGACTTCCCTAAGGGAAGGGAAACCAGCTCCCTCTGTCTTTCCTCCCTGCCCTGGTTTAGACTGGGGATTTGCTTTTAAGCGTGGAGGGCATTCTCAGTACCTCTCGGGAAAGTCCTCAAAGTGAGAAGCGGTAGCAGGAGGATATGTGCTCGGGAGTAACAGCTTCTCATTTTGTGGTGGTGATGGGTTTGCCTGAGCTGGAAAGGGCAACAGTAGCTTCAAGAGAAGGGAAGGAAGCAGTGACATTGGGAGATGGGAAAAGGTGTTTGCTCATAGGGACCAGAAAAGCATCAAAATAGAATAAAGCTGAATTGACAAATCTAATGAAGAAATGTGACTGAGGAGGAGGAGCTGGGCAAGCTAAGCAAGAAGGTTGTTGGTTTCTGTCCTCAGTCTAGTGAGGCTGTAAGCCAGGGCATAGGTCTTGTCTGAGGTCTAGCCAGCTGAAGAAAGTGGTGACACTAAGAGAGCATCTCTGCAGTGCATCCCAAACAAGGTTGTATTTATATTGTAGCACTCTTAGTGACACCTCAGTGGAAGCTTGTGTATCCCTAACATCAGGGTATAATGTGGAAGAGATGCTGTCTCTGCCTGTCAGCAGCTGGATTACATGTCAGTTACTAAGTGTTCTTTCATATATAGTGCAGCATACTTTCAGAGAATAGGTTTCTCTCCAGCTACTGTAAAGATGACCCAAAACTTCATTTTTATCAGAGCAGTCAATTTTTTTATTTTTCTGTTGTATTGCTTTCTCATTTTTGTCAATAAGCAATTACTCTAGATGCTTTGAAGATATTGACTCATCATGCTAGGGCTTTTCACATTTGTCCTGCCGTGTGAATTTAATGGAATTTACATTCATTCTTTGGCATTAATCACATTGATAGAGTTTGACAAACTGTGGTCTTTTGTTGTAGCAGAATGTCAGCAAGAATTTCTAGATTGCTCGGCATCCTCAGCTATTTCAGTGTGGTGTTTGACACTGATTGGCAGCTCAAGAAGTGGACCTAACTATTTTGAAAAGGTTCGCTGTAGATTTCTTTCTTTGGGGGATATATTTTATTAGCGACAGATTTTTTCCATTTTGAGGCATATGACATTTTCCTTTTTTAAAATGTGCATACAAATTTTTCCCTTGGCTTTCTGATGGTTAAATTTGGTCTTTTCACCTGTCATTGTGGAAATCTAGTGGAATAATTAAAGCAAAAAAGATTCCTTCGTGCCATTGCATGCTATGCATATGTCCTTATTTGCTGCACTGGCTTTTTCTCATGGTAAAGGTAAGGTGATTCTAAGTGTTGAAGGAAATCTGTGCTGCAGACTGGAGGGTGTTAGATTTTTAGACAAAACACGTTTACTTCAGAGTTTAAGCTAAAGTAATCTCAGTGCTGCCAACTCTGTGTGTAACCAGGGATCCTCTTGGTAGGAGCCTTGTTGACCCAGAATTTATAATAGCATGTGAATGTTTTCTTTACTCGTTCTGTTTAGGGAAGAGTTACTTGCTGAAGATGAAATTGTAGTACGACGATGGTTATTGTATGAGTATACATTAAGTGCTTGTAATAGTCCCTTCTAACAGTGAATCACTTCACAACACTGCAGAAACGTGCTGGTGCAAAATTGAGGATCGTGAAGAGTGTAGTGTTCATGACAGTGTGCCTAAAAGTTTGGCTGACTTCCTGAATCAGGTGGCATAGGGAGATTGTGTGGCAAATTGATACATGTTGATCTTTGTTAAGGTGCTTAGCCTCACTCTTGCCTGACGTCTGCTGCAGGTATAACTAAGTTTTGAGCGTTGAAGAGCAAATACAAATTACTGATAGACTGCCCACTGGAAAATGTGTTACTACCCATTGTCTTAATACTAATCTGTGGGATACGACTGTAGGTTGTGTCCATAAATCTGCTTCTAAAAGTACTGCAACAAATGCAAGAACCTAGTACGGAACCAGGTGTTTTAGGCTCTGCATCAGTTTTAAGACCAGCTCATGTTATAACTTGTGTTTATGTGCCTTTTCCTCTGTCAAACTGTCTTTTATCATCCTGAGAGGAGGGAATGTGTAGAAGGGAAGTTTTCACTGGTTTTGCTAAGTACAAGGTGTATTTGCAGGCACTGGATGCTGTTTGGGGATACTTGTAAAGACTTTTTTTTTTAAGTGTAGCAGGATAGGGTACCATGAAGAGAGCAAAGCAGGAATACAAAAGAGCATAAAAAGAATATAAGTATGGTGTAGCCATACTTCTTGCCTAAGCCTTTGTTTCGGGTCATTTGCAGTAATTCTTCTCTGAACTGCCTGCCACCTACTGAATCTGTTTCCACACATGCACAATTACACCATTGGTGTACGTGCCTCTTCATTTTATCAAGTTCTTCCTGCTAACATATCAGATTGGTCAAGGAAAAAGGAGTCATGGCAGCATGAATAATCACATTGTAGTCTCTACATGCAGAAAACCAGCCCCCAACAAGGAGGATGTATTATTCATTAGGCTCTGTCCCCATCTGGTTCTGTTGGTGAATGCGTGCTCTGTAGTATTCTGTTTTCATCCATGCTTTGTCAGCAGTCAAACTGCTAACACAAAGTATTGATGGAGCTTTGGGATTTTTGGAGAACTTCTGCTAGGTGGAAGTCTCCTTGGCAACCTGCTTTTCAGATAAATTATGGAATATATCTTAAAATACTCATTAAATATTTGTAAACTAGTCACACAAATCCATGTGTCCAATTGCTGAAGAGTAATAGATGTAGAAATGAGTTACAATTTTTTAAATAAGCCAAACAACATATGCTTCCTTAACCAGCACAGGGATTAATCATATAGATGCCCGATACTAAGAAAGATTTTCTGTAGCTTTTTTATCTTTCATTTTGGGCTTGCTTACTCTCTACATGGCTTCATAATTAAACAAAGTAGCCTATTTTATGTTAATTGGCCTAAATTACATGAGTTTTTATATAATTCTCTTCTTAACAGTGCATATCATTGCTGTCTGGCTATCATGATGTTCAAGTCCTACACTTAAAGTTACAGAGTGGGATCCTACCTCTAATCACTGAGTTGGTGCTATTGCACACATATTCTGCTTTGGTCTTAGCCTAGAAAATCTCTTTTGTTTCCTGTTCCAACATACAGAAGATTGAGAGAAAACCATAACACTTTCTTCTAGAATTGTGTTAAGGCTGCATGCTTAGCACAGTACTCACTGAGTAATGTGTTGTATTACTGAGAGTTTCTTTAGGACAGAGCAAGGTGGGTTCATCTGTTCCAGCTGGAGAATGGCCTTGACCCCTTTACCAAAACCTGCTGCAGACCAGACAGTTGTGTATCAATAGGATAGGAATTTGATTTGCAGAAACATGTTTTAAATGTATAGTTCTTAACTTTGCTTTGCCTTTTTTCCCCTTCTATTTTTGACATAGTTAGAGCAGCAGAGACAACAGTTGCTGACGGAACGCCAGAATTTTCACATGGAACAGCTGAAATATGCTGAATTAAGGGCTCGTCAGCAAATGGAGCAGCAGCACAGTCAAAACCCACAGCAGCCTCACCAGCACTCCAGTGGGCCTGGGATGAACCCCCTTGGGGCAGCAGCACATCCAGGCTTACTGCCTCATCAGCAGCCCCCACCGTACCCTATGATGCACCACCAAATGCCACCACCTCACCCACCACAGCCAGGTAAGAGTTGGAAGGAGAAAATCCCCTTGCCTTAATTGTCATTCATAATAGAGTAAAATCAGAGGAAGAGGTATTGTCAGGTAAAATTCTGTCAGGTTGCCCAGTGAGGTTGTAGACTCTGCATCGTTGGAGACAGTCAGGCCAAGCTTGGAAGTAAAAAATGGAGCTGCCACGAAGTATCATTTTCAGATGTTTTAGCTTGTTTGTATTTCCTTAGACCTTTTTTTTATGCCCAGTGATCTCTGCTTCTTCAAAAACAATCATTCCCTCAAATTCTTCAGTTCATGACACACCTGTGTAAAACAAAAAAAACCAAACAAACAAAAAAAACCAAAAAAAACAAAAAAAACAAAAAAACAAAAAAAAAAAAAAACAAAACAAAAAACCCACCAACCTTAGGGGAAAGGACCCAAGCGAGAAGCAGAGGCAGGAAGCTCCTTAAGCAGTTTCCTTTGGCAGGAGACCTGATTCTGATATGCTCCCATGCTCTATTAGGGCTTGGCTTTGTGGCTTCTGCCCTTCAGTTGTGCTTGATGCCAAGGGTAGAGATATTCCTAATACTGAAGGATGGAAAAACTAGGTGGCGATGTGATTGTGCCTCACCTCAGGAGGAGGAACATCCACTGGGCATAAAAAATATTACTGCCATTTACTCAAAACAACTATTTGTGCTTAATGGCAAAACTGACAGCCCTCCTGTTAAGTAATTAAATTTCTAACAGTATTTGCAGTCTCACCGTTAAACCATTTTACTGTTAAAAGGGATTGAGACTATCAAATGTTGTACTTATGCTATGAAGATATTTATGGGAGTTAGAATTGGTGGCTTTCCTGTAGGTGCTAAATGTTGTTGAAATTATAATTTAAAACAGAATAGCACCCACCGCCTGGCATGTAGTAAACTGATTATCCAACTAGAGCACAGTGAAGGAGAATAGCTTTTGTCAGTTGTCAACTGCTTGACCAAAAACTATTCTAAAAGAAGACCTGATCAGTTGTTAGCTGAAAATATTTTGAAAGATCTTGCATAGGCTGCTGCTGAAGAAACTGAAGAGTTTGGACTATCATAATCAAAAACAGGATGTGGCAACTGAAAGCCTGCAGGAGCTTGAGTTTTCATTTTGGGAAAAGACCTGTGTTAACTGTATGGTTTGGAAAAGAGCAGAAGTGCATAGTAAAGTAGCAGGATTTGCAGATGACCATGAAAATGTGAGTTATCTAATCCAGCTGTGTGAATCTCCACAGTAAAAAAAAAAAAAACAAACCCACTTGATTTGATCAACGGATGCAGAGTAATGCTAATTGGACAGGAAAGTAAGAGTTAGTTGTCTTGTGATCTAGATGCTTAAGCTAACGATCTTTTTAAGGGACCAGAGTCAGTGAGCTCCTGGCTTCATTGTGCCCTTGTGGACAAAAAATGCTGACATTGTTTTGGGAGCTGTTTTGGTTTTTGCTGAAATTGAATTGGGAGTGTGATAAAATATGGTCTATTGGTTTTTTTAGATTCAAATAATATTGTAGCTCGATTTGTCTGTCGTATGCTGTATTGACTACTCAGGTCTATTTACTTAGCAGCAGAATGAAGAAACATTCTGTGGAATGAAAAAATAGCAAATTGAAAACAGATTAAAGGGGGGAATCATTGCATACCATTAGACTAGCTCTTACTTACAAGCTGCTATTGAGACTGAAAATGTAACAAGATTAAATGCATTATTGTATTCTCTAGGGGACTAATAAAACTTGATTTCTAATATATTCACATCCTTGGTTCACATAATACCTTATTACTTCAGCCCCATTGTAATCATCCAGGTCCTCTGTATCCCCAGTGATCCCTTTCAGTGTGTATTGTGGGCATTGTGGTACTGTGTTAATTAGTCAGTACATCTCTTTTTCAGATTTGATTAAAGTTAGTCAATAGATTGACTTTTCTACCATCACCACCCCTCCTGTTAGAGGGCAGCAAACTGATGGATGAGGTGCAGCACTTCTGGCTCCCATGACAGGGAAGCATCTGGTGCTGTCTCATGCTGTACAGATACAGGACTAGGATCTTGCCTTTTACCTAGTCTGACAGTTTGCTGGTTTGATATTTTTGTGAAGGTGAGAATTCAGAGGCCCTTTGAGAGTTCAAAGGCAACCCCCTTGCTTTTTCTGTCATATCCCAACTGATCTAGAAAGCAAAATAGTGCCTTTTCGTCAGGCTCTCAGTGGAAGTTTGTCAGAGAATGCGTGGGAAGTCCATAAGTGCCAAAGCTTTTTGGCTTCACAGTGGGGTTCTGTATAACTTGAGGGCAAGGAGAGAAATTGGGAAAGTTCGCTGTTTCCTCAAGTGAGTTCAGCTGAGCCAGTCCGGGGGGTGTGTGTGTAAATAGTAACTTAGGGATCCTTCAGTCCCCAGAGATAGTGACTCACCAATTGACCTGATTTTCTGTTTAGGTAGTTTAAGATGCCCAGAGTTTGCCTTTCCTTCACAGATAAGTACATCATCACAGGGAGAATCTCCGTTGCATGTAGCAGCCTCCAGAAATCTTACTGACATGCTGAAGTGGTCAGCAGTTGCATTTTGTGTACACACACCCCATGTATTATATACATTGAAAACCAATCCTTTATCACCTCACGTTGGTCATGTTGAATCTGTGATAAATACTACAGAACTTCTATTCTACATATTTTCCGTACTTTCATTTTTTTAGGGCAATTGTGTATTTATTGGACTTGTAAGTCTTGGAGCATTAATAGTCCAATACTTTAACAACAGACCAACCTGTACATACATAAATCAGTAGCAATTTTTCCTGCTCGTTTGCTAATTTGGGATCCTTTGAAACAGACTGGTGAACTTCACCTTAATAACCACACATCCATAAGTTCCCTCACGGCATGCCTGCCCATGAGTCTCCTGCAGTCTTGGTGGAGATGCCAAAGTTTGGAGGGTGTGGGTAAAATAATTTCACCCTGCTAAAGAGGGCTGAGATATACTTGCAGAAGAAATCTGAAAGCTCTTTTTTGCTGCTTTTAGTCCTGTAGTGGAACCTCTGGCTTCAGAGCTATTGGTGTACAGCTTCCCAGTGCAGAGCTTGACATACTTTTGTAAGAAGGAGGAGCAGTTTCTGTACCTGAGTTCTCAGCTTCTCTCCAATAACAACCTGCTGTCTCTAAGGTGGCCAATTTCAAGAAACCCCAGTGACAAATACCACAGTGTAATTCTTCATTCAGGTATAAAGATGTTATTGGAGACTTAGACAAGTTGCTGCCTGCTGGTCTGTCTAACAGCTCTGCAGGAAGAACTGACCCATTCAGTTTGTGTTGGAGGAAAATCCCCAAAAAAACTTAGCAGTAACTGAGAAGTACCAGTGGGAAACCTTCCAAAACACAGCCCCGAGGGGAAGCTGGAGATGGAAATACCCTGCACAATTTCCTGTTCAGCTTCGTGTTTTTTAACTCCAGACTTTACCTTGGTTCTCACTGATGTTTTCAAACAGGTTTCTGACCTTAATAGTGACTAAAAGTGTAACTGTTGGTTCAGTAGACCATGAACAAAATGCTGTCGTATGTCTTCAAAGTGATTGATGAAAGCTGAAGAGATGGTAGGAAACTAAGTGATAAAAGGATCTGAAAATGCATTTATAAATGGAATTAAAAAAAATTGCTGCTTATGGCTTTTCTTGTTTCAGAGACAGAAGCAGTTAAGCCAAATCTCTTAACTAAAAGTTAACAGTGAAGCTTTTTCCACAAAAATGTCCTTTAGCTTAGATGTCAGTCTCTGGACACAGCTGGTGAATGTCTCCAGTCGAGGGTCAGTCTTTGCAGTGAGCCGCTTCTCATCGGCAAGGCCACGTCTGGTTCTGCTGGACTGCAGAATTTGTTAGGACATGCTAAAAAGCTGAAATAAGTCCAGGGGCCAGTGTCCATGGGCTGGTTTGGTGAAAGAGAAACCAGGACAAGCCAGGAGAGCTTCTCCAGAGAGGAGAGCTGGTGGTCAATTCCACATAAAGCAAAAATTTTACAGCAGATGGTGTACAATGCACAGCCCGAGAGGCTTCTTAGAAGCTTTTGCTGCTTCTCCCAGGGCTTTTCTTTCTGGGTCTGGGTTAACTGTCTTTTTGCTAGTCATGGCAAGCAACATGGCTTGATGGTTAAAGCTTTGAGTTTAAAAATTGGAAATAGGACTCTGTTAATCAGTTTGCTGTGACGTACAGTTTAACTTGATGCCTGCTTCTTCAGTGCAAGCCTGTGCTCGGAGTTTGGCTGCCTTTGGTTTGTCCTCTGGTGCCTGGGTGCGATGAGATTCTGGTCAACTCGATGACCAGAAGTATGTTGCTGTTCTCAGGCACGGGCACTGATTTCAAACAAGTCCCATTACCAGTTCGTTTCCCAGATTTTTTACTTTAACGTCATTTTGACTGAGCTTATTTTGTTCTCCTTTCCCCTGGAATGCAGACTTTTAAAATAGAAGAGTAAAATTGGATTCCAATTTCATTGTGAAAAGCTGTACCTTGTAATTAGAACAGAAAATAAAATTCCCAATTTCTTCCTGTGTTACTAGTCTTGCTGCTGGTTGTATCATTTGAAGCACGTTATTGATTTATCTTTGTGCGCTATTCTGGTTATCTGTGAAATGTGGAGTGCCTTGTACAAGTGATACTTGCGGTGTATAATACGAGAGACTTCGTTAAATTCTTAAAGAAAGAGTGATAGATATGTATTAATAGCTGTCATTAACTTTTTCCTTCAGGGGGGATTTTCAGCTAGTAAATAATTTCTGACCCAAAGCAGAAATAGAATGAGGAGGTAAGAATACACTTTCCACTATGGCTGGATGAGTAACTTTAATAACGTTTTCCCCCCAATATATTTTGCATAATTTTCTGTCAATGGTTGAAATATGCAAAAGAATGCTTTGTAAGTAATTTTGGGCTTGTGTTTTTTTCAAGTAAGTGTTGTGCATTTTATTATTTAAAACTTGCGGTTTTAAACTGAGCTACTGGATACTGTTTACTTTCCTATTGGACTGATTGCAATTCCAGGATTTTTTGGTACAGATAAGGATTTTGAGTTCACTTCCTTTTGGTAAATGTTTTTTAACAACTGTCAGTGCTTTCTTTTTTATCCATCGTACGTAATGAGCTTGCTGGCAGGAGACATGCAGGGAGTAGTCAGATAAAAGGAAAGCAAGGTCATACGGGTGTAAATGGGTTTGCAGTATTCAACCACAGTGCTGTAATACGTGCATAGTTGTGGGTTTGCAAGGTGTTACGGTGGTTGGTAATGCAGAAATATTAAAGCTACGTTGGGTGTTCTCTGGTATATTTTTCACTATGAAAACCTGGCCAGGCAGGAGGCATTATGGGCTGAAATAGTAAATAAGAGTCAACCACAGGACAGTGGTTCCACTGGGGATGCCGGATGTATTTTAGTGACTTGCGTTGTACTGTCGTCTTAACATCTGCAGAGCTTCTCCAGTAAGTTTGAGCAGCTCCTAACTCCTTACAAGAATGTATTATTGAAGATGAATTAATATTTGAAGGTTACCCGTGCTGCCCTGCAGAACGGTTGTCCTTGCTGGTGTGACACAGGAAGCATCTTCTCGACAAAGTATCTTCCATCCTACGTGCTCCCTTGTAGAAAAATAATGGCGAGCCCTCAGCTGTGAGACGTTGTGGATGTCAGGGCCCCGCCAGCCCGGCACGGTGCACCTTGGCGTTCCGAGGTGTCCGACTTCAGCATGCTGATGCCTCCATCGTCAGCGCCGGATGAATCACGCCAGAGGGGAGTGACAAATGCAATATGCAAGCGAAGTGGAAATTCTGCCTCTCCCCTGAGATGAGAAGCTAAATGAGTTATTGTGGTTAATTATTCACAGTTCTTGGCTATGGGATTGTCTGCTGCAGTGCGTGTGGGGAGAGGACGTGCTGAAGGAAAGGACGTGTCTGAGAGGTTGGTTATAAGTGCAGATTTCTGGGTTTTCTGAAAACCATTCCCAGTGGGAAGGAGTGCATCTTGCAGTGCTGCAGAGCTGCTCTGCAGTGAAGCTAGCAGGTATTCCCTGGAGCAGTTCTCTGCTTGTTCCCATATGAAGACTGTGAAACAATTCATTCAGTAGTAGGAGAGCGAGATTTCAGCGAGGCACGTCCCCTACAGAGATTAGAGGAACGTCGGAGCGCAGCCTGCTTTTCCCCTCTCTGAAATCCTGGCTGCCAAAGGAGGAACTCCCTTCACATAACACTGGCTGCGTTTGCAGATTTTCTCTTTGAATGGTAAATAGGGAGAGGTGCGCAGGAGGATTTGAATTGGCTCCAAGCTTTGTGCATCATGCCCCGTCAGCTGCTACAGTGAAACAAAAATACTAAAACTGTTTACCACTCCAATGCCCCTCAAGTAGCTGATTTAATAGAGGTAGAGGCTTATTTAATAGAGATAAATACCTTGGAGATTGTTTAAAAACTGTTCTTCATCTGTTTCACTGTAATGTGAATCTGCAGTTGGCAGTTTGCTAATAGCGGAACGCTTCAGAGCACGCATTAGAAAATGTCTACAATCTCTAACGTGTAAAGGATTTTTTTAGTCTGCTAAATCTTGTTTTATTGAACCTTTTGGCTTTATCTCTTCCTGCGTCTGCTGTTTTTAAGCTCTCCCCCTTATGTAGGTCACGCTTCCACATTTTATGCTTGAGCCACTGTCTTGAAGCAGTATCACTTGTAAAATGAAAAAAACTACAAACTCTATAGAAATAGGACTTCATTTTTACCATAGTGATAGTAGTAATTTCCACTTGCTTAATCCCAGCTTGGTTGGGTATTGCTTGATAATTGCTCAACATCAGCATTTTGGAGTTCTGGTATGTGATAGGATTGTTCCTCTGCAAGTACCCTAAGCTAATTTTAAGATACAGTTGTTGGGTACCATGTCAGGAAGGCAAAAAATGGGCAGCCAACCCTGTATTCAAACACAGAGGAGCTTCTCAGTTTATGGGCTTCTTCAGAAAAACTGCAGTGCTGCTTATTTTTAAATCTCCAAGATTTAAGAGAGAAAAAAGCTCTACAGCCTCCTTGGTCCAGCTAGGAGGGTGCTTCCCAATGAGCATCACTATGAGATTTAGGATCATGACACACTTTGAAACAAATTTTTTCAAAGTTGATTTAATTTCTGTTTAGTGATTTTAGTTTGACTATGGTTGATTTGAATATAAAACATAGTCCTTGAATTTTTGCATTAATGCAGGTTTGACAGCCTTTCTCTCACTGAAGGAATACTTGCCCAATGTCAGAGCACAAGACCTCATGTGAAGCCACTCAGTGTGTAGTAAGTCTGATCCAGCTTCAGGTGCTTCAGAAGAGGTTTTTTTAATATTAATCACTTCATTAGTGCGGAGAGAATCTTGTAGGCATGTGGTGTTAGAAGGAGGATGGCCAAATTACGCTTGGAGAGGTTGAGTCTCCTGTCATGTGGCACCTCCCAGGCTGGGGATTTTTCAGTTCCCAGCTTTCCTGGTCTTCTGAAACAGAGCTACGTTGTTCCAGTTTTTACATTTTTATTCCCTGATCAACCTTAATTTTGCCAGTGAATAACATTCCTCATAGCTGTGAATATCTTCTTTTGCTACAAAGCCTTCTATGTCTTTGGGCCATGTTTTGTCTCCAGTTTCTTGTTTTGGCAAGGTTCAGTCCCTGCCACCCTTCTGCCCTCAGCAGTTTGAGTTGCCCTGTATCTGCTTCTGCTAGTCTGCCTTTGCTTTTGCATGCTTACAGCTGCAATTGTTTCTTCCTTCTTTTTTTTTGGGGGGGGGGGGGGGGGGGGGGGCGTTGAAAGTATAGGAATTCATTAAAAATAAAAGATCTACTCAAGCCAGAGTTCTTAAGAGCATAATAATGTTGTCTTGATGTACCAAGTGGCTGCAGTTCTCATGTGGTACCCTCCAAGTGCAACACTAGAGTCAAAGTGTGGGAGGAGTGGGAGGATGAGGATGTAAAAGGAGGCAGTGCTCGTCTCCCTTGTGTGAGCTAATCTAGATCCAGACACAGTTTCCAATGCTAAAGCTTGGTTTGCCAGCTCCGTTGCTCTGTTCTCCAGCAAACTTGACTTTTCACAAGTAGCTTGTGAGTGTGTGTATATACTGGGTCTGCCCAGATGTTCACATCGCTGTCTTTGATCTGATAGATAGCAAAGGCTTTGTGAAGACGGTAAGAAATGGGGCAAATGCAGATCAAGCCTTCCGCAGTCATACTCCTCGAGCATTTTGACACTCAGTGCTTAGGGCCCACTTTGAACTGGTGTGTTCATAGCCACCGATAGACCTACCCTCTGCAAATCTGTGTTAGCGAGTTCCACAGTGTAACTAAGTTCTGTGAAGCGAGTTTTTAAACCTGCAGCGTAAGAATTGCAGTGGCCACCTTTAATTCTGTATTCAAGGAAATAAAGGCTTCCTATTTGCTTTTCCCATATCTCTTATGATCTTAGACATGAAATAAGCTGTCATCTCTTCCCCCATACAGACTTTCTCCCAAGTACCCTGATGGGCATTAGTTGTACACCTAAGCCTCTACGCTGAGTCCACTTTATTAAATATTATTTTGAGTCCACTAGAAGACTTCCCACTGACCAGGAATATGCAGCCTATCAGTAGAGTGAGGCAGATGCTCGAGTTCCCTTTTTGCCTGTGAAACAAAACCAACCTGCAGTGTTGTTCTGTTCTGGGCTCTAAGGAATAGACTATATTTGCAAAAGCAGCCACTGAAGATACCAGCTACTCTTGGAGGACTTCTTGCACAGGTAAATGGAGGAAAAGAGTATAAATTTTTCCTGGAAAGTTACTCCTTTGAGTTGAAGTTGTAAGGACATTTCATAAGTGAAGAGAACAGGGTATCGGTTACTGAAGTGGCCTGATCAGCCCCCTTTTCTTCTGTGTAGATTGAGATTGCTGTTGATGCAGGAGTGGGGGGGGGAGTTTTCACATTTAGGTTTGTTCTGTTGTGTTTTTTTTTTTTTAATATTTCACCCAGAACTTCCAGCAACTGAAACTCAAGCTGCTGTGTCATATGTTGTGACTGTAGTGCCACAGGTCATCACATAACATCGGGCATGTCAGAAGTTCCCACATCTGTCTCCTGCAAATCAGGGAAAATCCTGACTTCTGGAGCTTGACCAGCTGCCCTTGTACAGCTGTGTACTCTGACAGGCTGTGCTTCAGAGCTGATCTGTTCAGGCTGAGGTCGTACATATCCCCGGACTGTTTTCTGCACACAGGCAGCCTTGCACAATGGAGAAGGGCTGCTTGTTGTCTGCCTGCTATGCTCGTGTCTGAAGCTCCAAGGTGAAGTTTCCTAGGAGCTCAGCACTAGCGCAGAACCGATGACAGAGTCTGCAAATGGGCAGTTCTGGGCTGTTTGAAAACCCACCAGCATTTTGTGTCCAAACAGCACTGGTCCTGTAGCTCCTAACCCACTTCTAATACTAATAGATTACTATGTCTTTAAGTCTCAGCCTGTGCCTGGCTGTTGCTTTCAGTGACAGTGTTCTTGTGTTGCCTGCCATGCCCTTTCTGCCCACTCCTCATCTCAGAGTGAGCTGGACCAAAACAGATGCACAGATGCCAGCAGCAGTAAATTCATGCCGCGTCTGCTTAAATCTTCAGTTATCTGCGTATCCGTTGATATGCTTGAGGGCAGGGCTGCCATTCAGGAGGGCTGAGGCAGGCTGGAGGAATGGGCTGGCAGAAGCCTTGTGAAATTCAACAAGGACAAATGCAAAGTCCTGTACCTGGGAGGACTGACTCTGAGCAGCAGCTCTGCAGCAAAAGCCCTGTGGGTCCTGGTGGGCAGCAAACCGAGCGCGAGCTGGCGGAGACCAGCACCATCCCAGGCTGTGTACAAACAGGAGCACAGGGAGCAGATTGAGGGATGTGATTATGCCTCTCCTTTGCTCAGCAGTTGTTAGACTGCATCTGGAGGATTGGGTACCCTGCTACAAGAAAGGCATCGATTAAACCGGAGTGAGTTCAGCAAAGGGCCACCAAGGATGGTCCAAGGGCCTGAGCCCTTTCCCCATGGAGATGCTGAGGGAATTGGGCTTGTTCAGCCCCAAAAGGAGAAGGCTTGGAGGGACCTACCAGCAGCCCTATGGTACCCCTGAGGAGGTCATCAAGAAGACAGAGACAGGCTTTTCAGTGATGTGTGGTAGGAGTAAGAGGGATGTAAGCTGGAACACAGGAGGTTTTGACTGGATATGAGGAGGTCAAGCACTGCAACAGGTTGTACAGGGAGGTGGTGCAGTCTCCATTCCTGGTGCTTTTAGAGGTCGGTCAGGTCTTGACAAAGCCTTGAGCAACCTGGTCTGCCCTCAGAGCTGACTCTACTTTGGGAGGAGGTTGGACCAGAGACCTCCCAAGGTCCCTTCCAAACCGAGCTATTCTGTGACGGCGGTAACACTTCAGTCCTCTTGCAGCCTGCTGCTGGTGAGGAGGCCACGCACCCAGCTCAACCTGTCTGCGAAAGGGGAACCAGTCACTGGAGCTCTTGCATACAGGACTCGGTTGCCTTGAGTTACTCACAAAGGCATGCCACGTCATTTTAGGAAATATCCCACCTTTTCTTTCTTCTTTAGGTTGTTGATTGAAGGCATAAGGATTCTAAGGGGCTTCTTCAAAACCAGCTATTCACCATCGCCAAAGCAGAAAATATTTTGTTAATAGTGGGGACAAAGGAGGGGATTAGAGGCTCAAATGTACGCAGTTTTTCTGGTTGGCTGCTGCTCCTTAATAAATAGTGATGGAAATGCCATGATGTGTGCTGCAGGCTGCTGATCAGCTATGGAGTGTGTCCAGGGATAAACTTGCAGAGTTCTTTTCCTTTGTAAATGTTTGAGAAATCTGATGGTTTCTGTAGAGCTTCATACCTGCTGCTTGCAGGTATGCTAGTCTTGCTCCTGTGATCAAGCAGCGTCAGGTTGGCACACGGACCTTTTGCTTACATGACCAGGAGCTCCAATGTTATGTTTTCATGGTTTGATGCTTCAGAGTCCCTGTACATTTAAGGTGGTTCAGCACCTCTGTCACAGATCTCCAAGAGTGGATGAAGCTAGTGGGCTGTGGTGTGTTGGATTCTCTTGCACTGGGGCTGTTAGTGGCTCTGATTTCAGAAGAAAGTACTCCCTTATAACATCATCCTGCCTTGCCTTTTTGCAAGGATAGCCTGGTTTTTTTTCAAAGAGCAGGTTATAGGTTTAAAGTACCATGAAACTACAGGCAGAGACCAGCTACCAAGGGCTAGACAAGCTACCAAGTGCTTTAGATAGGTTTCCAAGATGAGCATCTTCTGGAGGAACGTGGCTGAGCAGGGCAAACTTGTGTGGTTAGCGAAGGGACCAAACTTTGGGGAAATGGAGCAAGTTCATCTATTTGTGTTGCGTTTTTCCTTTTTTAACGATTGTTCAATAGGTATTTCTGCATGCTTGGAGTGCCTTTCAGTGGTGCCCCTAGCTTTCTTCAGAAGGGCGGTGATGGAGGAGGATTTGGGATGTCTGGCAGACTTCACCTCTGTGAGAGCGTGTGATGTGGCCCTTAGGCAGAGGTGTCTGTACAGGCGTGAAGTAGTGACAGTTTCCAAAGAGCAGGGTTTGCTTTTGATCACCGGGGTTATTTTAAAAGGCAGATGATTCTTCTTCTAAGTCATAAATTCCCAAGCATTCAGGCATAGACCAGCCCACTGCTTCCTCTTTGACTGAGCTCTGTCTTAGGCTGCTTTGTCCCCTGTCCACCGTGGCTGTGCAAACTTGCTGGTGGGCCAGTACGGTCCTACCTCTGACTGGAGCGTGCTTGCCAAGAGCTGTAACCTGCCTGTTTCAGGCAATAGCCTGTGAGCCGGTGCAATTTCCTGACATCCTACAAAATGGACGTAATGGATATCAATAAAATATTATTCAAAGCTCTTGTTCTGAAGCTGAGCATAAGTAGGAGTTAATAGTGTTTGTGCGGAAGGATTGACTTGGTCCCAAATCCAGAGCTCCCATTTTCTTGGCTTTAACAGCTGGTGTGGCTGTGATGCTTTTTATGTATGTTCAGTCGTCTTTTTCTTCGAGGGTTCTGTCATCACACTTTATTTCACGTAATTGCCTGGAGTTTGGGGTGGAATGAGCACTTCTGAAGGAAGCTTTTACTATCCATGCCTAATAGCTGCTTTTCTAACTAAAATACTGTACCTTGCTGTAAATGTGTAAAAGTAAATGTAATTGGATTATGCAAAGTAATCTCTTCAAATGAGGTTTTAAAGCATCAATCAGCAAGTTGTAGGTGTCCGAAGCTGGGCGAGTCTAACAGTTCCTTTATGCAGCTGAAACATAAAAGTCTTTTATAGAGCTGATCTGTAAGGAAGACTTATTGGAACCCTCCCTCACATCAGAATAGGGTTTTTAATGGTAGAAATTTCTGTACAGTCCAACTTGTAACTGTATGACTTGAGTTCTCCCATTAAATTAATTCATTAGGCTTCGTGGCTGCTCTTTTTCATCAAGTGTTCTTACTTTGATGCCTTGTTACTCTAGTGCAATTTGTTTCCCGCGCCTTCATTTAGATTGCTAGCAAATGCCTTTTTTAGTAGGGGTTCACTTAAAATGTTGGGGTTTGACTGTGAGTGCTACCTTCCGCTTGCTTCTTGTGCCGATGTTTTTGAGACATGAAAAGTGCCCCGTGGCTCTTCCTGAAGGGAGTGTGTTGGCTTTGGGGAGATGAAAAGGCATTTCCTTTGGTGTTTGGACCAAGTATCGAGTTGGCTCTCATGCACGAGACCTTTTTTTTTCCTCACTGCTCGGAGAACAACTAGACTGTTTTTCTCTTCTGATCACTTCCATGTTTCACCTGAGTCTCGTGATCATGTCTCTTCACTGCTCTTGCAGGTCAGATGCCGGGGCCGGGTTCGATGATACCTGGACAGCCCATGCCAGGCCGGATGATGCCAAGCGTGTCAGCCAACATCCATCCAGCCGGCGGTGGTCCCCCCCAGCCTGGCATGTCACCGATGTCAGGAAATCTAATTGGACCTCGTGTTCCTCTAGCAGCTCCGAATGGCATGTGTAAGTGGATCTCCAGCAGAAAACGTTTTGAACGTACCTGGTGTGGCTTTTCTGTCGCTTGTCTTGTTGCTGGAAAAGTCATTGTGGTTGAAACCCCTTTATCTGCTGCAGGAATAATAGGATCTGCGCACATTGGCAGCCAAAGACTGGTGCCAGAGGTGTGCTTGAAGCTTTAAGTGCTTGTCTCCCCTCTAGGCATCCAAATGTAAGCCATTGTCCTTTATTTTATTTATAACATCCCTTATTTTATTTATAATGACACTAAAGCTCTGTGGTCATCATCAAAAACCTTTCTCGACTTAGTCTGGAAGAATGCACAGTAGACATTCAGGAATTAACTTAGAGCTAAATCCTCAAATAGTGGAGATCAGAATATAATTTGGTTCAACAATACCTTACAGAAAACTTAGCACCATGAAATTAGAAAGAGGAAGTCCTAATTAGGAAGAAGCGAAAAGTATATTGGGAATGTTCCTTACATGGTATAAATACCTATACCTCTGAAAATGCAGTTGATTTATGCCAGCCAAAAAAAAGCAGCTGAAGTCAGTAGCCACTGTGTGGGTGTTACTTGAATGAGCGTGAGAATGTCGCCAAACGCAGAAAGCAAAAGAAAAGCTGGCATGGCTGGTGCAGGATGCTCTGTTGTCAATTCCGCAGTAAATTTGTCTATATTAGTTGCGGCCTGGGACAAGCTGTTGGTCTGCTTCAGCACAGCAGTCTTAACCCCCAAAATGTTATTTAGTGTAACTATTGTCAAATGGGGAGGAATTGTGATAGCTTGTAGTACGTATCCCAAAAAATTAATGGGAAAAGCCATCCCGTTTTGGCTTCAGCTGAAGGGAGTTGCTGAGGGTTACTGACTCATCGGTGTTAAGCAGCATAAGCATGAAATACTCCACTGATGCTATTTTAGTTCAGACATTTGCTCCTTATTCTTCTGGTCCTCTAGCTTTCCTTAGTTTTCCTTCCCTTTTTCTGAGCCTCTACCGCTGGGAATGTCTTATGTCAGGTTGTATTCCTGCTTGCTCTCTTCCCTTATCTTAATTTCATTTTTTTCTCCCCTACTAAACAAGTCAGTCATGTTCCATTAACATCTCCTCTCTGTGCATGAAAGCTGGCCTTTTGTATCCTTCATTTTTTTCCTCCTACTTGCTGCATCTGTGGATTCCTCTACTTTAACCTACATACACTGTTCAGAGCTTAAGTGCAGGCTCTGTTTATATAAAGTCTATTGTTCCATCCATTTTAAATAGAAAAGAGCCATAATCTAAAGGCTGGAGCACAGAGCTGGGAGATGAGAAATGCTAATTTCAGCTCTGGAAGTTGCTTGACATGAACTTTGCCAGCTACTGAGTGGCATGCCTGTCATCTTTTCTGTAAAAAACAGGAAATTTTTTCCTATTTCACAGAGTCCACGCAGTGCTTAGTGGTTGAAAAGCACAATAAAACGTGCAGTGGAGCTTCACGTGAAGCTTAAGAGAAAGGGAAGCCGCAGTTGTGGCCATTTCTGATGACAGTCCTTGCTGCTTTCCCCTCAGGCAACCGCGTCTCCCATGGCACATAGACATCTGGGCGTTTGCGTTGGGGTCCTTTTCCACGTTCATCCTCTCGTGGTGTCCTGCTCACTGTTTCTCTGCTGTTTTTTTGCAGATCCCCCTCCTGCACAGCCACCTCCGCCAGCAGAAGGGGTGACCCCACCTCCGGCAGGAGCCCCCCCGGCCTCAGCCGCTCCCTAAGCAGTCAAGGAAGAAGGAACTTCTACAGCAACATAGTGGTGACCAAAAATGAATTCCTCAGTTACCTTCTGTTCCCTTGGGAGGTTTTCACCTCCCGTTGGCCTGCCCCAGTCATGTATGTGTGCATATACATACACATATACGAGCACATACACACAGAGTCTTTTTCCCCCCCTCTCCCCACCACTCGTAACCTGGCAGTACTTGGCATTCCCTTGGGAAAGCTTTAGATCAGAGATGCCAGCAGTGCCTCCGTGTTGCTGGTGGGAAGTACTTTATGCTTTGGTCTGCTTGCCTTTCAGAATGTGCTCAACTCTGGTTTCTTTTGTCTTGGTGTTTTGAGCTTTAGGTTCTGCTGGGGAGGGTAAAAAACCCAAACTTTTAAGGTGGAGGCATTAACTGAGCTTTAGGATGTAGCACATGCCCGCTCCACCTATGATTTAATGTTTCGGGTTCTCCAGGTAGAGCAAAGCATCAAGATCAGATACCAAACCAGTGTTTTGAGCAAAGAAGGAAACTTAGGGCGTGCTGTAGCACAGAAGGTGCAGGAATGCCAGCTGTGTTCATTGCAGATATCTGATCATTAAGGACAGTAGCAGAGTCCTGGGGCTGTCTTGCTAACTTATTAAAGAAAATATTGATCCAGTGCAAATGAAGCCAGGAGTGAATCAATTGGAATAAAACCACTCAATGGTAGGAGTTTTCTTGCTCCAGTTTTTATCTTTCTTTTGCCTTTGGAGGTGGTAGTTGAACCTTCCCTCTGAGTAGTTTGGTACAGTAGCCAACTGAGGAATAAAATCATGATTTTTAGTCCCTCTTTTTTGGAGCATATACTTTTTACTTTTTAAAATGAACAAAACAAACAAAAAAAAGTAGATAGCGGAGAAGTCCTAGCATACGGGATTGGGTTGGGATGGCTGGGATGCAAATGCCAGAACTACCTCCTGCGGACAGCCGAGGTGGGCGGAGTCAGCGACCGTGGTACGAGTCCTGGGGACAACTCACACATCACTTTCTTCCACTCGCTGAGCTTCCTTGGTCTGGGGGGTTGCGGGTAAAGGAACAGCTTCAGCAGGCAAATCTAGGAGCACTCGTTGAGTGAGACCACCAGCGCAGTACTGCTGATACAGACCTCCAGACTGCCAAAACTGCTTGTTTGCTCGTCATTAGTGACTGCAAAAAATCCTTTGCCGACTGTGGTTCAGGTTCTTGCTCTCTTCCCGGCGTAAGAGGGTTTGACAGGTTTCCTTGCCAAAGGTCTGAAGACTGCTTGTTTATTTGAAGGGTGGCTTTCAGTGACCGAGTACAAGGTGGTGGTCTAAAGCTTGACCGGAGAGAGATCTCCCAAATAATCTGAAACCCACAGAACCACTTACACCATTTAAAAAAAAAAAGGATTTGCTTTGAAGAGCACTCAGGTGATGGACTCATCGATGCTAACGGTTGAACTTCCCAGGTCCTGAGAGTGCACGGGTGTGGAGTAACCATTTCTGGGCTGCTTGCACATCCGCTGCATGCTCAGACGATCGTCTGCAGCCTTGTTACTTCCAGTGCATAGGAACGATGCTTTCCACCGTCAAGCTCTAAGAATCCACAGTGCCTAGCAGAGAACGGTCAGGGCCTGCCTGCCTTCCACCTCCCACAAAGGAAATTCATCCCCAATGTTACCTTTCCCTGCAGGGTCTTTGGGGTGAGCATGGGATTTTCTGGTTCAGACCGTAGTCCAGTTTAGAATAACCTCAGGTTGTTTTTAGCGTGATCAACTTCAAGTATAAAGGATCCAGATGGAGACTATTTTTTACTGTACTAGCGATGATCCTACAGAGTACCTGAATTCTTGACACTGTTGTGTTTCTGTATAAATAATACATGTGCTGACTTTTTCATCTGATCCTATGTATAGGGCCGGTTTTATTCCTGCAACACAGCCACCCAATTTTGTGAAATAAAAAAAAATGTGGTTCTTTTGTACAAAGCTTGTGCCAGTTTGGAGTCTCCTTTCCCTCCCTGGGTGTTGCGGATGAGCTGAGAATTGTTAATATGATAGGGTTCTATTTTGGGGCTGCATCTGAACTATAATGGAGTAAATACAAAGCCTGAGCTTGTTACCTGGCAAGGTGGGAGACACCAAAGTAACGCAGGTAAGCAGGCGCATTGTGAAGGGCCTTCGGCGATCCGCCACTTTGGAAAATGGTATTTCACATTTAAAAAGCTTAATGAATGTGGACGAAGTAAAACAGCATTCGAGGCCTAATAGGATTATTTCTGTTTGATTCCTGCTTCCCCACTGTCTTGCTGTGCTAACTTGGACGATTGCTCAGGTTTGCGTTCCCAGTTGAATCGCACACTTGAAAGAAGTGCTCTGAAGTGGCAGATTTTAATAGAGGAGGACTGGGCATGCTGACCTAGCAGGGTCCCACCGTTCCTCTATTCCCATACAAGCTTCACTGTTAATTGTTTAATTCAGATGCCTGTTCAGATCTTTTGTCCTCTCCTGCAGGGCTCCAGAGGCTGCCAGGATAGTTTGCCTTTTTGATTAAGCTGAAACAAGGAATCCAATCTGGATTATATTCTAAATGCTCCTGCTACTTCAAGTAAGAGCCTTTTCCTCTGAAGAACTGTACTAATGGCACTTCTTCCCAGGCGTCCCACGTGTGTAATACCCGCAGTCCCTCATTCCCTGAAGCCGAAGAAGGAAAAGCACGGGGGTGGAGATGTGCCCCCAGGTCCAGGACACCCCACAAAAGCCCTGTCCCCAGTTGGGGATTCCTTCTTTGCTGGCATGGGAGGTCCCTAGGGCTGGGGTCTTCCTCCAAATACTCCCTTGGTGGGCTCCTTAGTGCTCCTCCTGCTTAGGGCCAGAGGGGAAAGGTAAGGAGCAATTGGTGCCTTTGCACTCCAGGTATCTTCAGTGAGGCTTGTCCCTTGCTATTGCACCCTTCTCATCCTGCTGCACGGTCGGCGATTGTCTTTTTTATCTCCTCTCATCTTGAAGACCTTTTTCCTAAGGAATGCGAAGAATATGGTAGATCCGTAGTGTCCATTTTTTAACAGTTATTTTCTATTTATGGGCCTTTAAAGCTTTGCAGCCACAGAAGGTGGCTGAGGCTGGGCTGTTGTCTTGACAGTAATTAGAAGTGAAGTTGAGTGGAGGTCTAGATGCAGTTTGGGACCACACTTTTGAAACTACACCAGGATCATTTGAGATGAGGGTGTCATTAGGGTAAATTGGAAGCTTACCTGCTCTGTGCTGGGCCTTTCTGCCCTGTCCAAAAATTTTGCTGTCCCTCCTGCTAGTACACCCTGCTGGGAGGGGTTTGCCTCTCCATCTGAATAATGTGATACTGCCAGAGACACGAGATAGGGCGTGCAGGTTTCTTTTCTTAGCGCTGTTGCCTTGTTGGCAGGAAGAGCGATGGGGCAGTGGACCAGGAACGGGAACAGACGTTCACACCCCCTGCCTGCATTTGTCTACACTTCCTAATAATATCCTAAAACTCCCCACTGCGGCTGTGTCCTGTCTGGCGATACCAGCTCCACCATGTGGTTCCTAAAAAGCTGCAATTTTTTTTTTCCTGGCTGACTTAAAGCCAAAAATGCACATTACGACACCTGAAGAGTTTGGGGTGTCCCAGTATGCAAGTGCACGCGTTGTCCTCCAGTGCAGTTATTTCAATTCCTCTGCCTTTCTCACGAGAAACTTTAAAACAAAGGATTTTGGCAAGGCTGGAAACTCCTTTTCAAGCTGCAGGTTTTGCAACAAAAAGTAGTACAATGCAGCTGGGGATAACCCCAATGGCTATTGCCAGACACCAGCTCCCATCCCGTGGACTAATCCCCCCCAAATCCCGGTAGGAAACGATGCGCCCCAGACAATCGGTGGCAGCGCAGATGCGGGTGACCTGCCAGCAGCTTGGCTGTGCCGGAGCCGGTCCCTTGCCCGGCTCTCGAGGAACAGTGTCGCTCTTTGTCTGCGCCGTCTCCCGCCCGGCTGCCTGTGCTGCCCGCATGGGAATTTCCCTTTTCATTAGAACCTTCTGCCGCTGCCGGGGGTCACGGTGCAGGGACCCTTTTCAGCAGCCCTGGGAGCTCTCGGGCAGCGGGGTGTCGCCTGGAGACTGCAACGGGAAACCTAGGGGTGATTATTTGGGATCTCCCCCCCCCCCCCCCCCCCCCAAATCCTTCATTTTCTGTCCTTCTGAGTTGAAGCGTGATAAAAACAAGTTGGTGTCTGCCAAAACCAGCAGCCTTTCTATAGTATGCTCCCAGGTTTCTAGCGCCAGGATGTTTGGCAATGCTGGTGGTCACCATGGGCTGGTGCCAAGGTTGCCCACCCGGGTCGGCGTTGGTGAGCCGATGGAGAGCCATGGGGAGGAACCAGTGCTATGGTCCTGGGCGGGTGGGAGCAGCAGATGAGCTGGCGGACAAAGATCTGGACCAGCAGCTTCCAGAACACAGGTTCAGCCCAAGGACCCCCAAGGGGCATCTCCTTGCTGGGCATTTGTCTACGTGCTGCTGTTGGAAGAGCCACTGGATCCCTGCAGGATCCACGTCATGGAAATCCCTTGTTCCCTCGCAGCACTGGGGACCAGGACGCTGTAGAAGACCCATTGGAACGGAGACAGGTTCTGCCCTCGGAGGATGCTCAGCACAGAGCTGGTTTCTAGTTCTCTCTGCTGCTGTAATTTTGCCTTCCCTCTTCGAGGGGAAACAGAGGCTGAATCTTGGAGGTCGTTAAATACCTGTGACCTGTCATGAGAGGGATAAGGTGTGTTTTCAGCACTCTGTGCACCGTGGGGGTTCAGCTCTTCTGCCTTCCTGAGCTTTTTTCCTTCATTTTCCGTTGGGTGAAGTGGTGTTTCTGCTCCTTGTCCTTAACTGTGAAACAGCTGCTTTGATTCAGCCTGCTTTCCAGCAATAATAAAAGCAAAATCGTGAAGATAAAAAGCATTTCTCAAGTGTGTTTAGTGCCCTCTTTGCCAAATCACAAGTATTAAACTGGTTTCTTGAGCTAGGAAGGAGAGGTGGTGAAGGTGCTATTGCTTGCAGCTGACTTACCCCAGTCCGTGACAGTTTTATTTGTCACTCCTTGCAGATTCTGTGAACATTGGCAAACACAAAAGGTGTTGAACACAACTGACAGCTGCGGTGCTCGGTCCTCGGGACGCAATGCTCAGTCCTGGAGACGCAGCTCTCTGCTGGCTCTTCTCCCAGAGCAGCTCAGGCCTGTTTTACTTGGGGTTTTTTTTCTTGATCTTTGGGGCTCGGGAGCTGTAGCGTGCAAGTATTAAACCTCTCCCACCTTTTCCCTCTGCAGATGCAGAGGAACGGGGCTCGAAAACAGCCGCTGCAGGGAGAGCACGAGCCGGGGGCTCTGGCCCTCCGGCAGAGCCGGTGCCCGCTCAGGCGATGGGACTCTGCCTCTGCAACACTGAATCCGTGAGACAAAGGCACCAGCTCCCTGTGCAGGCCAGGGAGGGGATTTTTTGGAAGATCCCAGCTTGCTTATCGCTCTGGCCAGAGGTAGGAGAAGGCCTGGAGGGCTCCAGCACTGCAGGGTGCGCAGAGGTTGCAGATCCATGTGTCTTTACCCGATGCTGCTCATGCAATCCTAAACATAGCTCCTGTTTCGAGGACTTTGAATTGCAGCAATTTTCAGATCAACTCGGCGTCAGGAGCGGTTTGGTGTGTGACTGATACGTGGTGGGTGAATCTGTTCCCTGCAGAAACGGTTTGGATGTTTTTTGTGGGGAATTTGAGGCTGAAGGCAGCGGGGGCACGGGGCCTGGGGGAGCACGGAGGAGGCTGAAGGTTGATTTTTTAAGTCTCGCAGCTGAAGCAGGCGGCAGCTTTCTCCAGCTGTAGGTGTCACATCGGGGCTCATCACCTCAGCGTCATGGTAAGCCAGCTCCAATCGAGGGTAAAGCTGTCCTGCTATAACGCTGCCTGGCTGAGCTGAGCTTGACCCTGGGCTCAGACTCACGGTCAAGGATGCTTTGAGAGGGAAGAGCTTGCGTGTCCGAGGCGAGCAGTGCCCGAGCTGGGGCAGAAAACGCTGACCTCAACCCTGTCTGTTCAATTCAGCATTTTCTGAAGCTGTGATTTCTTTGCGCCTTTCCAATACTTGTTACTTAAGAAAAAAATTGGAAAAAGGGTAGGTTTAACATCTCTGGTACCTGGATGAGGAGGGAAGATGTCAAGCAGGCAGCCCAGGGAGAGAGACCGTGTCAGGGAGACAAAAGCTGGTGGAGAAGCACCAGCTGCAGCTGATCCTGCACCATCCATCGACCCCCTGTTATCCCGGGGACCTGGATGCAGCCCGGTGTGGGTCATACGAGCATGGGGAGGAGGCGATTCCCCCCATGAGGTCCCCGATCGTAATCCAACCTGTCACCTGCACCCAGGTGGGTGTCAGGGTAGATCGACCCCTAGCTGCTCTCAGGGACTGGGGAGGGGAGGAAGGTGCCTGTGTGGGGCTGGCTGCCCCACGGCTGCCGGCACGCTCCGGGAGCTGCCAGCTGGGATGAGCCGGGATGCGGGGCTGAGCCAACTGCTCCCGACAGCATGGGCAGCCCCTGCCTGGCAGCCGGAGCCGGGTATTGGCAAGAGCATGAAGTAGAGCTGGGCTGCGGGGGGGTGATGAGCGAAGCCCCTCCTGTGGGTTTTTGGGGACCTCCAAAGCAGGGCAAGACCCGTGAGCAAGCTCAGCTCACAGCACTGAACCAGGCAGAGAAGGAATTTGGTGTGAAATCCGTCCCCAGCCGCATGTGACCCTCTCGCAGGACAGACAGATGGACAGTGCTCACAGTGATTTCCTCCAGAAACACCCAAAATGGTTTGCCAGTGTGGCTGCATTTCATAATCTTTTAATTCGCCTTAAATATTTTGAGTAACTCCCCCAGAAAAAACATGCACTCGGTGGCAGCAGACGGTTCTGCCCGAGAGGAGGGAGCTGCCACTTGATTTCTTCCGCGAGACTGAAGAGCCATCACTGTCTGTCTGTCCTGCCGCTCCTCATCCAACCCTCTGCTGCTGCTTCTGCCTCCAACGAAGACAAACCTGAGGCAGGTTTGTAGGAAACGTGTTGACAGCAGACTCGCGAGATGGCTCCGACACCCGCGCTGGGCTCTGCTGCCTTGTCTGGTCCTAAATTTAAGCACTATAGCGATGGAGCCTGATGCATTAAGGCTCTTCCACGCTTTGCCTGCTGTGTGTCCCAGGGGTGTTGGAGGGGGGAGGCTCCAAAATTCATCCCCCAGATAGATGTCCCTGCCTGGTGCACGGCATCGACCGCCATTCCTCCTCTCCCTGAAGCAGCAGCTGAGTTCTGCCCACGGAGGGTGGCGAGACCCTCCGTCCCCACCTTGCCCAGCCAGGTTGCCTGCTGCGGGGGGGCTGATCTGGAGCCGGGGCTGCAGGGATGGATGTGGAGCCTGTACTGGAGAGGGGGGGCTCTTCCCATGTGAAGGTGGTCTTGTGGGGAAATGCGATGGGCACCATCCCCCGGGACTTTGGGGGAGAGCAGCCTCCAGCCAGGGTGGGGGGTGCTGACACCCCCTTATCCCCCATGGATTCCATGGGATCCAGGGCAAGGTCCCTCCTCCCTGCGGCGCTCAGAGCCCTGGGGTGACGCTGGCTGCGGCTGGAGCTTTTGGGGTGTTGATACCCTGAGGGGACACCAGTGAGCGGCCGGTCGACCACAGCCACGATGTCCCCTCTGCGGCCGGGCCGGGGCGGGGGGGGATGCTCCCAGACGAGGTGCCCCACGGCTGCGAGGTGACATGGGCCAGAGCCACGCAACCCCATCGGAGAGGAGGAGCTGGTGCTCCAGGACACCGGCACGGGCTGCTCCGAGGGCTGGTTGAGCCATGGAGACATCCAAGACCCGACCAGAACGTGGTCATGGGTGACCGGCTCCAGGTGGTCCCCAGGGGTCCCTGACAGCCCCACGAGCTTCCTGCCCCCAGGAATTACTGTGGGTGCTGGAAGCTTCCATTGGCTGAACAAGCACCAACCGCTTGAGCGTTAACACCTCGAGCCATCGCTGCCGCATGCCAGCACCCTGCCCCGGTGCTGGGGAAGGGCTTTGGGTGCAGGATGGGTGCTGCTACCCTGCCCAGGCTCCATCTCCCTGCCCCGTGTGTCTTCCTCAGCATCGTCCCCATCCCCAGGATCCCACCCGTCTTCCCTCGGCCTTTTGCTGCGACGGCGGGGACCCAGCGGAGGGACCCCCTGCCCTGGGCAGCGCGTGGGACCCCGCTGCCTCTTCCTGACCCTTTTCCCTGGCTGTCACGGCCGTGTCCCCCTATCCATCGTGGTGGCCCCTCAGCCGGTCCCCTTGGAAACGCATCCAGGGGCGGAAGCGCGGGGAATATTAAGCAGGTGCAGCCCCTTCAATCCCCCTTTGAGCGGGGACAGAGCGGGGCTTGTTCCCGGCACGGGGAGCCCGGCCAGGCACAGTGGCTGCTGGGGAGGGGGAGAGGGGACCCCCAGCCCATCTCCCCC
This sequence comes from Astur gentilis, assembly GCF_929443795.1. Lineage (NCBI taxonomy): Eukaryota > Metazoa > Chordata > Aves > Accipitriformes > Accipitridae > Astur > Astur gentilis. The sequence goes on along the minus strand of NC_064883.1, from coordinate 47,040,168 downwards.
AGTCCCTGCAGCCCCCCCTGCACATGGTCCCCACGGCTGCCCCTCTGCGTGGGACAGGGTGGCATGGGCGAGGGGTGGTGCATCGGCGGCTGAGCTGATGTGGGTCCCACGCAGGGCCTGGGGGGCACCGAAATGGGCTCCTTTGGGAGCACCCGCTGCTTCCCTAGGACACCCGGCCCTGCCCTGAGCATCCTTCCCCGGCGCGGGATGCGGGAGCCGCCGTGGCCGGCACATTCCCACGCCGCGGGCGGAGGAGGACACACGGTGACCTTGGAAAGCCTCGGCCAGCCGGGAGCTCACGCCGGCCCCGGGGAGGACGAGGTGGCCAGGGATGGCAAAGGCGAGCTCCTCTTCCATGCAATGGGTTTGGGCTGAGCCCCCCCTCTCCCCGGGTACAGCTCGGGGTGTCCCTACATCTGTGGTTTTCCCCAGCACAGCCACGACATCCCCTGCAAAGGTGGGATTCGGGGCAGCGACGGGCTGGGTCGGCAGTGGCACCCGCAGAGCCCGAGGCTTGGGGGGTCCTGGGGGTCCCTCCGTGCCCACACACCCCCAAAGCCGTCCGTGTGCCTGGCTCCCCCCCGCTACGTTCTTGTCCGCTCGGTCCTGCTCCAGCGTGCACGCCACAGGGCTCCTGCCCGCGGCCCCTCCGGGCTCTCCCCGGCCCCATCGCTACGCTGGTCACGTCTCCGCAGCTTCTCCTCTCCCGGCTCTTCCCTCGCTCGATCCAGCCGTTGCGTCGGCTTGGCCTCCCCGCCTTGTGCTGGGCCACAGCCTGGAGCAGCCCCCCCCCCCCCGCCTGCACCCCCCCTGCCTGCACCCCCAGCCTGTTGGAGAGATGTTCATGGCACCCGCGTGGATGGGTCATGGGTGATGGAGGCCGTGGTGGCATCTGGACCAGTTTGGCACTGGGAAGCGATGACATGGCCGTAGCGGGGGGGGGGGCACTCAGGGGATGAGGAGGGTTTGACCTGACCCCGGGGCCTTCGCCTGGGGGGGGGGGGGTCCGAGCGGCCGCAGCCCCCTGCCCTGTGCCACAGCCCCACGGTGAGTCCGGGGCGATGGCTTCACCCCGGGATTTTGGTGCTCTGCCCTCGCCTCGCTGCTGTTGGGGGGGGGGGACCAGCCCCCTGCAGGACTGTGCATGGGTGGGTGCCTTGGGGGTGCAGGGTGGGGGTCCCAGTTGAGGATTCTGGGGGGGTGTGTGTAATCCTCTGGTGCAGGGATGGGCCCCCCTCCCCACGCAGAAGCATTTTTTTGGGGGGGGGGGTATCAATGAGGAATCCTGGTGCTGGTGGGGTACAAGGGGGGGTCCCCTGGTGCAGGGATGCTCCCCCATGCAGGACCACTTTTGGGGGGGGGTGACAGTGAGGGATGCTGGTGCTGGGGGGGGGGTGGGTCCCAGTGCTGGTACAGGGTTGCCCCCCCACCATGCAGCAGCAGATTTGGCGGGGGGGGATCAGTGAGGGATCCCGGTTCTGGGGTGGTGCAGGGACATCCCAGGGCAAGGATAACCCTGTGCAGGAGCAGTTTGGGGGGGGGGGGGGGGTTCGCAAGGGATCCCAGTGCAGGGATGCTCCCCATGCATGAGCGCTTTTTTTTTTTCGGGGGGGGGGGGGGCAGTGAGGGATGCTGGTGCTAAGGGGTTGGGGGCTCCCAGTGCTGGTGCAGGGATGCCCCCCCTATGCAGCAGCAGATTTGGGGGGGGGGGGGCGGAATCAGTGAGGGATCCCGGTGCAAGGACAACCCCTGCGCAGGAGCAGTTTTGGGGGGGGGGGGGGGGTTCGGCAAGGGATCGCGGTGCAGGAGGAGGTTGTGTGGGGGGGGGTCCCCCGGTGCAGGGATGCCCCCCCATGCAGGACCACTTTTGGCGGGGGGTGTCAGCGAGGGATCCCTGTGCTGGGGTGGGGGTGGGATCCCCCCGGGGGGGGTGGTGGTTGTAGGGGTGGGGTGGGGGGGGGGTGGGGGGTGTCCCCCGTTTCCTTCTCCCGGTGCTACCGGCGGCGGCGTCCCCAGTCCCGCGGGCGGAGCCGGTGCCTCCCGCCCGCCCCCAGCCCGGCCCGGCCCGGCCCCGTCCGTCCCCCCCGTCCCCCCGTCCCCCCCCGGAGCGGAGCGGAGCCGATCGGCGGGAGGCGGCGGCGGGGCGCGGGCGGAGCCGCTGCCGGTGCCGGCCCCGCTGGCGGAGCCGTGGGTCCCCCCTCCATGCCGCCATGGCCCCCGCGGCTGCCCGGCCCCGCTCCCCCCTCGCCCTGGCCCTGCTGCTGGCGATCGGAGCCCTCGGTACGTACCGGGGGGGGGGGGGGGGGCTGCTCCCCGGGATGGGGCCGGATCCTGCCCGCCGGGGGAGGGGGGCTGGGTGGTGGTGCAGGCGAGGGATGGTCATTTTTGGGGAGGGGGGTGGTGCATTGGGGGGGGGGGGGCTGGGGGAGTTGGGGGGAGGGGGCTGCATTCCTCTGCAGGCACCGGGGGCGGTGGGGGGGATCCCCCGGTAAAGGGGCTGGATCCCGTTGCAGGGAGCTGCATCCTCTTGCGGGGGGGGGGGGCGGGGGTTGGATGCCTTTGCCGGGGGCTGGATGGTTTGGGGGGGGGGGCTGGATCCCCTTGTGTGTATGGGGTGTATCTGCAGGGACCGGAGGAGGGCTGGATCCCCTCGTAAGGGGGCTGGATGCCTTGGGGGGGGGCTGGATCCCCTCGTAAGGGGGCTGGATGCCTTTGGGGGGGGCTGGATCCCCTCGTAAGGGGGCTGGATCCCTCGGGGAGGGGGGGGCTGGAGCCTGTTGCAGCGGGCTGGATCCCCTTTATGTACGGGGGTGCATTTGCAGGAGCCTGAGGAGGGCTGGATCCCTTCGTCGGGGGCTGGATCCCTTTGGGGGGGGGGGGGGCTGGATCCCCTTGTGTGTACGGGGTGCATTTGCAGGAGCCTGAGGAGGGACTGGATCCCTTGGAGGAGGGACTGGATCCCCTTGCAGGGGCTGGATCCTCTTGTGGTTATGGGATGCATATGCAGGAAGCAGAGAGGGCTGGATCCCCCTGTAAGGGGGCTGGATTCCATTGCAGAGGGGGCTGGATCCGATTGTGTGTGTGAGGGGCACTTGCAGGACACGGAGGAGGGCTGGATCCCGTTATGTGTATGGGGGGCACTTGCAGGAGCCCGAGGAGGGCTGGATCCCCTTGCAGGGCAGCTGGGGGGGTCCGGGCCAGGGACAGCTTGGCTGGGGGGAGGGAGCTGTGTCAAGATGGGGGGGTTCGCAGAGTTGGGGGGTGATGACTGGGGCTGTCACGGGTGCAGGGGGACGCACGGAGCTGGGAGCTGCTGTGGCATTTGCCCCTTCGGTCCCCAGGAGAGGCTGTAAAAGACTTGGGGTGCAGCCTCCCCCCCCCCCCCCAATGGCTTGTCATGGTACCGGTGGGCGCAAGATCGAGCAGGCAGGGACCCGCCAGGACCCCCCCCCGGCCACCGCGGCCTCCCCGGAGTGCGGGGGGCACCTCTGACACGTCTTTCTCTCCTTGTCCCCCCTCCAGCATCCGAGTGGCCCCCCCAAAACGCCAGCGAGGCCGAGGGGAGAGGCTGGGAGGGTTCCCTGGAGAGCAGCCCCTCGCAGTGGGACCCGGCGAGCAGAGACCCCTCGGGGGGGCCCAACAACAGCACCAGCCCCGGGGGGGCCACGGCGGGTGGCTGGCCCCCGGCGGGACCCCAGCTAGAGCCCCCCGAGGGGGGCACGGCCGCCACCACGGACCCTGCAGCGATGCCGGAGGGGTGCGCGGGGTGCACCGCGGAGGGCGACGCCAGCGCTTTGCCCCCCAAATCCGGCTCGATGGAGGACGGCCAGGCTGCGGTGACCTGGCCTGGCAACGGGGGGACGGCGGCGGTGGCACTCGGCAGCCCCGAGGAACCGGGGAGCGGTGAACGGCCCACACCGGCCTCCCTGCCCAGCCCGGGGGTTTTTGGGGGGCTCACGGCCGCCCCGCCGAGCCCCCCCGGCCCGCAGCTCGTCACCAACTCGGCCGAATCCGACCCGCTGCTGGCGGCCGGGGGCTCGGCCACGCCGCGGACCCCCGTGCTGGGCGACCCCAGCCCCGTGCCGGGCGCCGCGGGGGACTCGGGGGGTCCCCCAGAGCGCTGGGTGGCCTCATCCAGCCCGGCCCCGGCTCAGGGGGCTCGCGGCCGGACGGATCTGACCTGGCTGGAGGCGGAGGAGCCCCTCGCCGTCACCCCGGGACCGGCTGAGCAGCCGGCCGACCGAACGGCCTCGGAGATCATCGATGTTGACTACTATGACCTGTTTGAGGGGGGCGAGGGACTGGGGGGCTTCCCCGGGGGCGGCCGGGGGCCGGCCGGCTCGGCACGTCGGCGGGAGCCGGAGGGAGCGGCCACGCCGTGGGCCCTCCACGAGCTCTACGACGACTTCACGCCTTTCGACGAAGCCGATTTCTACCCCACCACCTCCTTCTACGCCGACGGGGACGAGGAGGACGAGCTGGAGGACGACGAAGAGGAAGAGGAGGAGGAGGAAGATGGGGGGCTGGAGGACGAGAATGGCTACCGGCCGCCCGCCTCGCCCGCGCCCGGCATCCAGCCGGCGCCGCGGGAGCCCCGACCCACCGGCCGCCGCGACGCAGTCCCGCCGCAGCCCTCTGGCGTGGCGGGGGGCAGCCCCACGGCGCGGCCACGGCCGGGGGAGCGGGGCCAGCCGGAGAACGGCACTGAGTGCCGGAGCGGTTACGTGCGGCACAACAGCTCCTGCCGCTCCGTCTGCGACCTCGTCCCCAGCTACTGCCACAACGGCGGCCAGTGCTACCTGGTGGAGAGCCATGGGGCCTTCTGCCGGTAAGGGATGGGGACCCCAGGTCCTGTGGGGAGATGGGGGGGGTGCGTATGTGGGCTTTCCATCCCCCTGCACCCCATCCCTGGGCTCTCCATCCCCAGCATCTCTGTCTCCATGCACCCCATTCCCAGGCTTTCCATCCCCCTGCACCCCATTCCCATATCTCTGCCGCCATGCACCCCTTTCCCAGCATCTCCATCTCCAGGCACCCCATTCCTGGATTCTCTGTCCTCCTGCACCCTATTCCCAACATCTCTGTCTCCACGCACCCCATCCCCAGGCTCTCCACCCTGTGCACCCCATTCCTGGGCTCTCTGTCCCTCTGCACCCCATTCCCAGCATCTCCATCTTCAGGCACCCCATTCCTGGATTCTCTGTCCTCCTGCACCCCGTTCCCATATCTCTGTCTCCATGCACCCCATTCCCAGGCTCTCCATCATCCCCCTGCACCCCATTCCCAGCATCTCCATCCCCCTGCACCCCATTCCCACATCTCTGTCCCCCTTCACCCCCACAGCCCTGTCCCACTGGGACACAGAGGGGCTTTCCCTGCCCCCCGAGCGGCGGCTGGGCAGGAATTAGGTCAGGGCCTTGCAGCCGAAGCTCCAGGGCCTCCGCGCTAATCGGCCCCGGCAGATTGCGCCCCGGGGAGGGCCGACACCGGCTGTGCCGTACGGCTCGGCACGCGTCGTGCGGCTGGCGCCGAGCCCGCCTGCACGGGGGGACGTGGATGTGTGGCGTGATGGGGCTGTCCCCGACGGCCACCCTGCTCCCCACCACCGCCAGGATGGGATGGGGGGGACGAGCATCGCCTGGGGGGGACCCTGGCCCCCCTCCCGGCATCCCCCACTGTCACCCATCTCACTTGATCCCAGCGTTTTCGGGGGGGGGGGGGGGGGTGACCCCTCTCAGGGTGGTCCTTGAGGATGCATTAATCTCATTCCCCGTAATCTCCCCGATTACAGATGTCGGTGTCCCCTGAGGATGCTCTGTGGGACGGGGACACGTTTTTTTGGGGTGGGGGGTCCCTAACCGCCTCCCCTCGCAGATGCAACACGCAAGACTACACGTGGCACAAGGGCACGCGCTGCGAGGCCATCGTCACCGACTTCCAAGTGATGTGCGTGGCCGTGGGCTCGGCCGCCCTCGTGGTGCTGCTGCTCTTCATGCTCACCGTCTTCTTTGCCAAGAAGCTCTACCTGCTCAAGACGGAGAACAGCAAACTGCGCAAGACCAAGTAAGCGGCATCAGGATGGGGCCGGCACCCCTAAAACTGTCCCCGACCGCTTTAGGGTAGCGCACCCCGGTAGCCCCAGCGGTTTGGGTGGTCTCAGCTCCCGGTGGTGGCACTGGGGCTGGATGCGGTCCCGTCCCTGTGGGGTGTCACCGGGACCCCCTATGCCAACGGGGACAAGGTGACGGTGGGTGGGAAAGCTCCCGGAGGCGGGTGCCCTGCGGGGACGTGGCTTTGTGGCTCCTGCTCCACGGTTAATCCTTTAAAGCTGCTCCTGACTGGCACCAGTTAATCTGCTGCACTGGGAGCTGGGGCCACCGGCTGGGCTCTCCACGCTGCCCAGGGGCCACCGGAGATGGTCCCGACTGCGTCCCTGGGGACAGAGCTCGGGGGGGGGGGACAGGGTTGGCGTGGGCAAAGGTTGGGGTCATCCCCCACCACCACCACCACCCCAGCAATTGCTGCCCACCTCACTGGAGCCTGGAAGGAGAGAGCCCTCCCAGCCTCAGTCTCTAATGAGCTGTTAATTAGTGTTTGGGAGTGCCAAGTGTAATTAGCAGCGAAACTCCCTGCCAGCCCATGGGTCTCCCTCTCGGGCCCTGGGAGCCCGCGGCTCCTGCCTGCCCTGGGCTGCCCTCACCGCTCGCCTGCCTGCGCCTTCCCAGAGCTGGGGGTGATTAACCCCCCCAAACCCTCAGATTGAAAGGCTTTTAGCCCCCCAAAATGCCAGCGCTCAGGTCATTTAGACCCCAAACCCCATAGCTGGGGACATTTAGCCCCAAACCCCATAGCTGGGGTCATTTAGCCCCCAAATCTCCATGGCTAGGGGCATTTAGCCCCCAGGCCCCCAGATCTGGGGGTATCTAGCCCCAAACCTCCATCCCTGGGGACATTTAACCCTCAGGCCTCCAGCGCTGGGAGCATTTACCCCCCCGACACTGGGTTCACCCCAAAACGCAGTTAGGGGTGTGGGGGGTGTTCGGCAGCAGCACCCCCAGTCTCACCGCCGTGCTCTCCTCTCCCCCCCCCCCCCCGGCAGATACCGCACCCCGTCCGAGCTGCACAACGACAACTTCTCCCTCTCCACCATCGCCGAGGGCTCCCACCCAAACGTAAGAGGATTTCGCGGCACCGTCCCCCCGCTCCTGCTTGCTGTCCTATCCTTGTCCCTCTGTCCGGTAACGTCCCGTCTGTCCCCCCACATCCGTGGTCCTGGCACTGCTTGGGTGACGGTCTCACCGCCGGGTCCCTCTGCATCCCCCTGTCCCCATCCCACCGTGGCCACCGCTCCGTCCCCTCTGTCAGGTCCCGCCATGCCTCATCCTGCCCCGACTACCCAAACCAGACCCGGGCCAGGCAGGGGGTCGGTGTCACCCCGCTGTCCCCCTGCCCCATCCCCTCCTGCTCCTATGAGTCCCTGGGGAACCACCATCCAAAGTCACCCGGTGGCTTTGGCTCTGCGTGCGGGTGACGGGGGTGGCTGTGCCGGCATTTTCAGGGAGGGGACAGCCGGTGCGACGCGGCTCCGGCAGACGATGCTCCTCGGCTGTGGCATCGCTCTAGGGCAGGACCGGCGGATGATGGCCGGCAGCGGCGGGCAATGCTGGAGGATGAAATGCTCCGGGATGCTGCTGGCGTGGTCAGGATGCGACCACCCACGTCCCCCCGGGGCTGCCCTTCCAACCTCCTATCTTTCGAATCAAAACAGAGAGAAGTGAAGGTCTTTGCCGAGCGTGAGCCGGAGGAGGAGCGTAGGTCCCTCTAGCCTTTGCCTTAGCCCACCGCCGGTTTTCCCCGTCTTTCGACCACCTTTAGCAGCCGTAGCGTCTGCCACCGCTCGGCCCGGCCACCCTGGCAGGAGGCTCCCAGAGCTGGCTCGCTCCCCGCTGTGGAAAGGATGAATCTTGGGATGAATTCAGTGCCGCTCCCCGGCAGCGCGGTGCCTGGGATGCGGCGTACCGAGGATGCGGAGGGGACAGCGGAGTCGACACCCCTGGGAAAGGGGTTGTTGGGGGACGTGTGGTGCAGCCGCTGTGCCGGGCGATGGAGCTCGGTGCCCATCCCGTGGCATTTGCCGTGGAGTCGATAGCATGAGCCGGGATGAGCTGGGAAGCCCTCACAGGGTCACTGCCCAGAAGATGGAGGTTTCCCGTCCTCGTATGAGCACGGCTGTGCGATACCGGCCCTTGGGTGTCTCCATCCATCGGCCGCTCGCCGTACGTCACCGGGAGCACCGTAACTGCTACGATGCCAGCGGGTGCCTCGCCGCCAGCCACGGCCCATCCCGCCCTCGCAGACCCCCATGCCAGGGCTCATCCTGCCCCACCAGCGATGCCGGGACCATCCCGGCACAGACGTTACCCAACACAGCCGGAGCTCAGCCCCAGTGCCGGCGGGTGCTGCTCTCCCCATGGATGTGGGAAAAACTCGGGGCGCAGCCCAGCCCCGGGGAGAAGATGCTCCCAGCAGCCATGGGGGGACGTCGGGAAGAGACGTCCCCGGTTTTGCCGCTGGCAGATCCGGTCAGCGGCACGGCGGGGCCAGCTGTACGCTAACCAACTGCAATAAATCCAACCCCTCGGGCCTCCTGCCAAGCGCCGCTTGGGGAGTTGCTAATTGTCGCGGGGACGATGAGACGAGCCGGGCTGGAAATGGGAAGAGAAATGGGGTGGTGAGGGGGACGGCGGGGGCGGCTGGGGGGGTGGCGGGTGGGATGGCTCCCGTGACCGATGCGGTTCTTTTGGGTGCTGTTGGCGAGCAGCTTTGGGTGCTGGAGGCACCCCAAGGTGGGGAACCCATGGCAGGGAACGGCAGCGAGTCACCGTAGGCAGGTCTGACCCTCTCATCCGCCGGCTCCCCCCTCCCCGTGCTGTGAGGTCCATGTCCCCCCACGCCGAGATGTGTACTGAGGGGGGGGACACACATTTGTATTCACTTTTGGGCAGCCCTGCCTGCTGCCAGGGGCTGCCTGTAAGGAGGCAGAGCCCGGTTTGGGATGCTGGGGGTGTCAGCGGTGCCTTCACCTGGTCCCGCTGTGGGTCACCCCCCCCCAGCCATTGCAACGGTGTCCCCCATGGCACGGTCATCTCCTTACCCCCCCCTCCCTCCCCCATCTCTCCTGGCAGGACGACCCCAGCGCTCCCCACAAGCTGCAGGACTCCCTGAAATCCTGCCTGAAGGACGAGGAGCCGTTTAACATCCACAACTCGACGTCGCCCAAGCACGACGGCAAAGGGGAGCAGGACAGCGGCGAGCTCAACTGTCTGCAGAACAACCTGACGTGAGCAGGGGAGGAGAAGGAGGCGAGAGCGGGAGCCAGCCCTCCCATCCCCTGCTGTACAAATCTCCTGTCTCCTCCCCGTCTGGTATCTCTTTTTTCCCGCTCCGTGGCATGCTTTGGTGTGTTTTGTACAGAGGAAAACAAAAATTAATTAATAATAATACAAAGCCAAAGGCCGTAAATGGTCTTTGGCCGCGTCGTGTCGTGGGGGTGTTTGGTTTGTGCTCCGTGTCTATCGCTTGGGTTAGTTCAGCGCTGTGATTTCTAAACCTTTGCCATTCCGCAACTGACTTTTTTTGTACTTTTACCCCACTTTTTTTGAAATACAGGTAAAAACAACAAAAAAAAAGGAAGATCTTGAAATAAAACATTTTTTTTTTTAAAGTTAAGCCTCTTGCCAGTGCCTGCGATCTCCTGACACAGACACGGCAGGTTTGGTCCCTGCTCCCCCAGCTCCCATCTGAGCATCACCCAGGGTGGGTGATAGGTGCCCAGTCCCCCCCTTCCCTGGCTATAGGTGCCCAGTCCCCCCCTTCCCTGGCTTTGCCACGCCAGGGTTGCAACATGTCCCACCAGAGCGGGGACCCTGCGGGGTGCTGCCATCCCAGACACGCTTGGGTGCAGCTGGGACACCCCAGGATGTTTGGTAGAGGTGCCTGGGGTACTCACAGGGTCTGCTCCATCCCCGTCCCCATCATGGGGTCCCCCCCGCAAGGTATGGGTGCACAGGGGGTGCAGCCATCACCGTCAGCGTGTTGCCGGCCACCTCCTGCCCAAACCGCCTCCTTTCAATGGAGCTGCCCAAGATGTCGGTGGGATTTTGGGCTCTGCAGCCGAAACGCCCCGGGGTCGTCACTCCCCAGCTCCTCATTTCCCTCCGGCAAAACCCCTGGAAGCTTTGGCGACACCGGCCCAGCTTCTGCCGGTGTAAATCAGAAGCAGTCCCCTCCGATTGCCATCACCCTGACCCAGCACCAAGCGTGGAGCGGGAGGGTCTCTGCCCAGGGAACCCCAGCACTCCCACCACCCTCCCCTCCGGCCGTGGCTCCCTCTTGCTTCCCGCAGGAGCCGATTTCTTCCAGAGACGGATTCACCCACGAGCCAAAACTCACAGCTCCTCGGGAGAGAGGAAATGAAGCAATTAATCAACATACAATATTAAGCGTGCCGTGCGTTAGGGATGCAGCCGGCGATCTCCCCAGGGCAGGTAGGAGCTAAAGCTGCAGCTCAGTGTGTTTTAGATGTTCCCAATGCTTTCTGCGTGCTGCTAAATAATTAATTCTCACCTCACTTGGGGAGATTAAAAAATGAGGGGTGGCAGTCGGAGCCGGCAGACAATCCTGGGGTTCAAGCAAAGCGGAGCGAGAGGCTGACCAGCACCATCAAGGCTTTGGTTTTTGCCAGTCCCCTTCCAGCACGGAGCTGGACATTACAGCAGCTAAAACTGTGGATAAAGTACCGGGGCAGCACGGACACAGAGAGAAAAAATGGCTGGGGCCAAGCCCGGGGGGAGAGCAATGTGTTGGGGGAGCAGGAGCCTGGCTGAGCAGAGAGGAGGTGCTGATGCCTGAGAAAGCCTCATGGAAAGTCAGGTTTCTTCTTCCTGAAACCAGGACAAGGATCGAGAGGAGAAGAAATGGTTATGGGCATGCATAAGGAAGGGGATGTTGGAGGGGATGAGGAATGACATGGGGTTGTGGGTGAGAAATGCCTGTGGAGCTGCAGAGAAGAGGAGGGAATGGGCACTGCGGGGATGGAGGAGGCCACCCCACGTCTCCAGCCGCCCTTGGAGGGAGTCGGTGGGGCCAGATGCAGGGAGACGTGGGGTGGGATGGGGCGGCCACGGAGCGAGTCCAACCGGTGAATGTGCGGCTGCATGGTGGGCTCTGGAAATGGTCCGCTCCTCACTGGGATCCTTCCTGACGGCACCTGCGGGTCCAGCCGGACGCTGCCTGGGGAGAGAAGACAATCTCCTTTGCAGAGAAGAAGTAGCTGGCATAATGCTGGTCTCCTGACCAGACAGAGAAACCTCATCCCTGTTTTGCTGGCCAGCAGCAGGCAAGTCTCCTGGGGCAGCCTTCACCCTTCGGGGAAGCCGCTGTCCCTGCCGTGCTCCTTCTTCTGCTTGGAGATGAGGCTGGCACGGCACAGCCCATCCACCACAGATGATGCCCACCCTGGAGATGAGGCTGGCACGGCATCAGCCCCTCCGTCGTGCTGCCGGCATGGCACAGCCCATCCATCCTGGATCTGCCCTGCCTCGACACAGAGGTGCCCACCTTGGGAGCCTCCGAGGTGGCCAAAGTAGCAACTGGGGTTGTTCATCCTTCACCACCCGTTTTTTCGTCCTTTCAGAGGAGCCCAGCACGCGGTCAAGGTAGGCAGCGAAGGGCAGCGGGGAAACAACCTCCCTGCAAAGCCGAGGTGGTAACTCCTCGGTGTTAACCCCTCGTTTAAGAGCAGCGAGGGGTGGACCCGAGGAAGACTCGAGGCGACGGGTGTCATCCTCAGCCTGGCACTCTCGGCGGCAGCTGCTCACCCACACAGGCTGTAGGGACTTATCGGGATTCAGGGCAAAATTGGGTCACAAGGATTTAAGCGGGTCTAAGGATGCTTCTGTTCATAATACACACGTTAAGAGAGCTGGGGGTATTTGTCCCCCTGTCCCTCTGCTCTGGGGTATCGGTCTGACCCCCATAATTCCCCTCCTTGCTGTGCGCCCTGCTTCAGACCCTACTCACCTATCCGGCGCGCTCCTGTTTTCTGCATGAAGACACAACCTCCATTCCTGATCTCGCTCCAGCCGGCCACGAGCCCTGGAGCCCCATCTCGCTCTGGCCTCAGCGTCCCTCGCCGTGCCTCGGTTTCTCCCCTGGGCGATGGCACGTCCCCAGCCCGCGGGCTCTCCTCCTGGTCTGGCTTTGCCGGAGCGCCGACGGAGGGAGGAGCACCGTTTGCACGCACGGGTGCATCGGGATGGAGGGGGCAGCTGGGGTTACCCGAGGGGCCAGGCTCCCTGTCAGCACCTCGTCTGACACGGGGAGAGCAGGGGGGACGGCAAAGAGCATCCGCCGTGTGCCGTGCCGGTCACCGGAGCCGATTTCATGGGCCCTGTGGAGGAATTTGCCTCCCAGCCAGCAAAGCAACACATGGGCTTTAATCAAATGCTTAATCACTTTGAAACGGCGAGGTTGCGGACAGCTATTAAATTTAAATGCTTGGTTAGTTTGCCGGGAGGGGAGGCAGCCTTTTGTGGCTGGGCGAGGGCTGGCACGGGACGCTGGGTGCGAAGGGAAGGGAATTGGCATCGGCACCAGGTCTGTGCTCCTCGCTCCATCGTCCTCTTTTCTCTTACAGACACATAACAGGATTAGAGCCACGACCCCGAGACAAGGAGCCTTTCTTCCTTTTGACAAGCTCCGGCTGCCTGAAACAAAATAGCCGGAGTCCTGATTCACCGGCTGAGCCCTGGCCGGGAGAGCGAAGGAGGGGAGAAGGGGTCGGATCGGCGGCTCCGTGGTCCCCAGCAGGCTGTGCGGACCCCGAGCCGTGCTCAATGCCCTCGGTGCGGAACGCTGCTACTTTTGGACTCAGGGTTTGGCCGTCCTTCCCCAAGCTGCTGGGAGCTTTCCCTGAGAGTGGAGGCTGGGGATTTATTTGATACCTGGAGCTGGTGGGGTGGGAGCATCCTGGAGCATCCCTGGGAGCTGCTTTGCCAACCCCCCAGCACAGCACCGCTGCACGGGGAGCTCAGGATGCTTCTTGGTGACCCAAGAGGCACATTTGGGAGAAGACATGTCCTGTAGGTCACCGTGGGGAGCTTGTGAGAGCACCTCTGCTGACATCCAGGTCTTCCCACCGTTGCTGGGCTGCCTCCTGGCTTGTAGGAGCCCTTAACCGGTATTCGCATAGCCAGAAAGCATCAGGACCTCAGCATTTAGTAAAGGGAAATACCAATTACTCCATTATTCTCAGTCTTACTGTAACAGGGAGCGAATCCAGTATTAAACTGACTCTACATTGGATTTAAAGAGAGGAGAAAAGCAAAATCCTCTTAGCTTCATAAACTGTAAAATGCTCAGTGTGGGAAAGAACAGCTGGGCATGCGTTTGCTGACGCTAGTGAAGCTCTGGGGATGGCTTTAACCACGGCAGGCCCTGTTTGTCTCTGCTTTGGGCCATGCTGGCCAGCACACAGCTTAGGTTAACTGGTTCTGCTGGGAGAGGAAGAGATCAGGGTGCAGGCAGCCCAGCACGCCTGCAGGCAGCGATGGCGATCAGCCACTGGAGACTGATTTGAAACGTAAAGGCAGGACGCAAGTTGGCCAAGACTGAGCGTGGAGTGACCAAGCTCACAACCCCCATGAAGAGATGTGGAAGAAAAGGGAAATAAAGACAAGAGACCCCGGGACACTTAGAGAAATGGTAAGTAAGATCTCATGGGAGGCACGTTTAAAAGTGAAAGGAGTTAAGGAAACTGGCAGTTCTTCAAAGAAACGGTGCAAACAACACACACACAAGCCATCCCAATAGGAAATGTAGTAGGAACCAGCTTGGCTATGTTGCAAGCTCTTCAGTGACCTCAGGCTCAAGAAAAAAAAGTTTACAGAAAGCTGGAACTAGGTCAAATTACTAAGGACAGTTATAAGAGTAGCATAAGCATGTGGGGAAACATCAGAAAGGCCAAGGCACAAATTGAGATGGAAATAGCAAGCATCATTAAGAGGAAGAAGAAAAGACTACATCAGCAGGAGGAGAACGAGCAAGAGAGTGTTGGTCCAGACCCAGTGAAGAAGGAAGGCTGCTGACAAAGGCAGCTGAGAATTCAAGGATTTCACAGTTTGGGTTTTTTTAAAACTGGTCTTTAAAAATGTCAACTGCAAGCAGGTGCCTACCACAATAAATAGGATATTGTGCTCTTCTCCACCAAGAGAGTGTTAACTGCAATAAATGAGAATACTAAAAGCATACACGGATTGGTTAGGCATTTTCTGAACTTCATCCTATGGCACTTAGAAAACTAGTTAAAGCCACCTCAGATCTATTAGGTAGCACAAGGGTTGGATAAGGTTTTACAAGACTGGTTCCAGTTTGAGGCATGCCACTTACTTCAGGAAAGATGCAGCCCATGGGAGAAGGTTCAAGGGAAGCAAGAAGAAAGATGAGAGATCCAGAAAAGACAGCCTCTGCCGGGTGGGGTGGGCAGTGTGGAGACCTGAAGACCAAGGGGATGAGAACAGTCTCAAAGGGTGTAAAGACGTCTTCAAAAACGATGGGAATAAGCAGGATCTGTGGTGGCATGTCAGAAGACCCCCCAAAAAGGTGAACTTCAGTTGCCAGAAGAGACAGTTCAGCAGAGACCTTAGGAAGTATTTCCTAACTGTAAGGAGAAAGAACACAAGGACAAGCTGCCTGGGGAGGGTGGGCAGCTCTCCTTGTAGAGGCCCTCAAGAGCGGGTTAGATGCCTCTCAGGGTGGCAGGAACTGCTGACTCTCCCATACGGCGAAGCTGTGGGATTGCCGATCCCCTGGGTCCCTCTCAGCTCTGTTTTCTATGATCCTGTGTTCTCCAGCACACCACTTCTTCACATGGACAGAGGTGGGGCTGAAGGGTAAGCTGTTTGCTTCTCTCACTCCCCAATATTTCTTGATTCAGGAATATTGCTCCAATCTACATATCCAATTTGCATTTATTAAATGAATTAGAATTCATTCTGCAGAAGCACCCAGGAGTCTCGATCTTGAATGAAGACCTCCTTTTGCTACGTGCTACAAAAACGCAGCATGAAAATACGGTTCTTGCTTCAGAGAGCTCAGAATTTAACTGCAAGGCAAGAGACAGCAGATGGAGACAATCTGTTGGGTAGAAGAGTACAAAGAAACAGCGAGACAATACTGGCTGGCATGGCAGACAGCAGGGTTTAGCACAAGATGAGCCAAACTTGCTAGAGTTTTGTGCAGACATCGGAAAAGAGGAGACTTCAGGAAGGATATGGGAGAAGATGAGGAGATTCTTCTGCAGCTTTAGAGCTCTTGCTTCTGCGTGGTGACCCAGGCCAGGGATACAGATGTGGAGCAGAGAAGTGGGTCTCTGAAGTTGTCTGTATCGTCCTTGGGATGCTGAGAGTATGTCGTAGGTAAGATTGGCAGAAATAGGAGAGGGCAGGAAAAAAGGGAACCGTGGGAGAGCTCTGTGAGCAAGAGTTGGGAGGATGGGAAGGAAAAGATCAGAGAGGCAAGAAGAAAAGCAGGATGGGGCCAAATGAGGAACCGAGTCAGAAGAGG
Organism: Astur gentilis; assembly: GCF_929443795.1. Classification (NCBI taxonomy): domain Eukaryota; kingdom Metazoa; phylum Chordata; class Aves; order Accipitriformes; family Accipitridae; genus Astur; species Astur gentilis. The sequence continues at coordinate 47,024,544 of NC_064883.1, read as the reverse complement.
GTAAGAAGCGTGAAGGATGAGGGGATGATGGTGGATGAGAAGGGCAGAAAGCAGTGTCTTTAGAGAGCCAAACACCTGCATCTGGGAGAGGAGAAGGACAGCGTTTTCTCTGCCTGCTTTGATCCCATTTTGCTTGCAGCCAGCCTCAGGATCTCAGCGGTTCCTCACTGAGATGACTTTGCTGCTGGATCCCTGCTGGTTTCAGCATTTTTCCCAGGGATTTTTCAGTTTCTGCTGGAAAAGGCCTGGAGACCCCTCGTGGAGAGCCAGCAGGCATTTTGCTTCAAAATGGTAAAGTGAATTTTAAAGGTGACCTGAAAATTGAATCAAAACTCTTTTTTTTTTTTTTTCCCCTTGCTTTATGAATGCTGTAAATTATTCTTCACAGCCACCAGCAATCAGCAAACAAACCATGGTTAAATGTAGCAAAGGATTACTTAGATTTGACATCAGCGGCAAGTGTCTAAAGCGGGGATAATGAGGCGCCGGAAAGAAATGCCAAGAGAGGGTGCAGAGTCATCGTCGCTGAGGGTTTCTAAGAACAGGTTGGACAAACATCTGTCAAGAAGGGTTTAAGTTGAGCTGATTTTGCCTGGTGGCAGGTGTTGCTCTATCTACACGACCTCTCTGGGTCCCTCCAGTCTTATGCTCAGTGATAGTGCAATGCTTCTGCTTTTTTCTCATCAGAAATGTCAGGCCTGCTCTTCTGTCCCTCTGCCAGAGTTGTTGCCTCTGCAAAACAGGTTTACGAGCTTCACCTTCACTGGGGGCTGACAGAATGGTAATTCTTAAATAATTTCCTCCTACATTTTTAAATTTCCTCCTACATTTTTAATAGTTGCTACATACAGAGGGGAATATATATGTATATATGTATACAAATAGGTAAAAAGTAAGATTTGAAAAGGGAAAGAATAAAAATCATTGCCCTTCCTATTTTCTCTATTTACCTTGTATTTCTTCTGTCCCAGTTGTATCAGTCCCCCATGAAATCTTCCAGGACAGTGAATACCCAGATGTGAGACTAACCCCACCCTGAAGCATGTATTTGGCTTCATGCAACCAGTGTAAGGAGAAGGTAAAAGAGGGAGTCGTAGGCGCTGATGCTGTTTGGTGTTTGTTTCTTTTGAAGGTGTCTGTCTTTTAAAGGCAGCTCAGGTGTCAACGGCTGTTTTACCATGTCCTCGGGCATCTAAATTCGTATTTATTTTCCCCATCTCCTCCCTGGCGCTTTGTACCTACAGCCCAACCCAAACTATTCTATGATCTGTGGCCTTGGGGAATCACAGACTAGAGGCTTTGTAAATACCTGCAGGACTCTGTTTCATCAGCAGTGATTTTCCCAACTGCTGCCAAGCTAAAGAAGACGGGAACATGAAAGCCAACACTCCTCGCTCCCTGGCTGCTACTTGGCTATTTTACCCTCTGTGTTTCTGAGCCAGACCCCGAGGAAGATGGCGAGGTCCTGTGCCGGCCGGTGTAATACCTAACCCCCGCTTCCAGCGGGCACAGGGCAGATCTGCTAGCTGCTGAAAGTGGGAAGCGTGAGTCCAAACACAACGGCAGGCAGGGATGTTTGAAATTAGGAGCGAACCATAAGCAGCTCTGGTGTTGCTGCTCATTTGCAAAGCAATGGGCGAGCTGGAAAAGAAATGTCAGATGTCCGCATTGCTAGCGCGACCGAAAGAAACCAGTTTTCCCCGAGTTTTCCTACAGAAAAGAGCACTGTTAATGGCAGAGGGGTGAGGACCGAGGTTACGGCAGGGTGACACGTCTGAGTAACAGGACAATGGCAGGAGCAGGCAGCAGCCGCCCCCGGAGAACAGCCCTGCCTCTCGCACCGGGCTCCAGGCTCCCTCTTTCCACTGGCTGTCACAGGCAGGGACCCGCTGGCTTAGAAATTCTTTTCAAAGTCTGGCTCTTGCATTTCTTCAGAGAAATTCAGCACCTGGTTCAGCTCATCCATTATTCCTTCCAGCTGCTTTTTGCCATGTCAAGGCCCGAGCATTGAGCAGGCTGAATTTATCCCCTGAACACAAGCTGAGTTAAAGGGACAACTTGCCCATTTCTTTTCTTACCCGGCCATTGACTCAGCCCAACATCTGCTCTCTTATTAACCTTCTCTGGCCTCAGAGCGCTAATGATCTTTTATGACTCAAAGCATTACTAAAGCATTTAGCATTCTATCAGCAACAGAGTTATCTGAAGACAAGAAAACCCTCCCACTTTGGTACGCTCCTTTTGCTGTGGTGCAATTTGATGTGTGCATTAAAATCCAAAGGGACGGGAATATCCCGGATAGCTCAGCGATAAGTAGCGCAAACATCTCTGTTGCCAGAAACAGATAATCAAAGGAGGTGAATCAAAGTGCCTTCTCCCTAAAAATCATTTTCCACGCACTCACATCAAGCCCAGTGCTTTTAGTTAACCTTCCTTGCCATGCTCTTGGGAATTGCCTCGAACACCGCAAGATTAATTGTTTTGATTTGTTCAGTTGTGTTTTTTTTACTCTCGGTCATGAATTGCTTTTTACCCACTGGTCTGACATAGCAGAGGAGCTTAATTGTAAGCAGCATTGTTACCTATGGATGCCATATGGCTCCACTATGCAATACTTACGAGGTTTGCTGCATTGTAAATACTGCAAATAAGCATGAAGCAGATGGGAGGGAAGGGGCAACAGTTTTAACAGCAAAATTCTCACTGCCTTCATGCGGTAACAAGTCATGAAATGTGAGAAGGAATATATTAAGAAGGACAAGAGGTGTTTTGAGAGATGCAGCTGTACTGTGCATGCGGTTTTGGTCCCCTTCCCACTGCAAAGAGAAAAAGAGAGGATTTTACATTTCATTTACAAGGCATTTAGGGCTCTGCGGCTCCTGAAGGAGCTGGAAGAAAAGTGCTACAGAGAGAGAAATGTGACAGTGCAGACAAAAGGTGGTCTGAAAATGGCATATTCACTAGCATACAAATGCAGCCCTATAGAGAGCTCCCAGGTAGGAACATCTCCGGGTTCTTCACCATCTGTGAACTCCCTTTGCTGTCATCTGTGCTGCAGAATGGGGCTCTGCAGACAAACCATGTGAACTAGGAGGCCAGGAGCCAGACTATTTCAAAGGGCGGTGAAGGAATTAAAGCTCTGGCTGCACCAACACAGAGCAGGGACTTAGCTGGTTACTGGACTCCCTGAGACCAAGACCCAGGTTCCCAGCTCTGTGAAAGGGTAGGAAAACAAAAGCAAAGTGATTGGGACTTTTAAAGAAGCTTTCAGCTAAAGCTTTTACAGAAATGAAGCCATCAAAGGGTAAGAGAGGAAGTCCTTTCACAGCTAAATAACTGGTTAAAAGACAGGAAGCAAAGGGCTGACACAAATGATCAGTTTCTGCAACCAGGCGAGATTACAGATGGGGTATCTCAGGGTCTGGGCTGGGACCTGCCTTAGCCAGCATATTCCTAAATACTCTGAAGAAGGGATGGAGAACGGGATGATAAATTTTACAAAGAATACACATAAGAACATAGGAAATAAAGAGAGAAGAACAGATGCAATGGCTCAACCAAATATTCATACAGCCCACTGTCCTTTCTACCACAGTCGTGCTAACTAGAATGCAAGGGAAGACCAAGGCCGAGGCAAGCACTTCGTGTGTTCCCACAGTTCTTCTCCCAGGCCCTAGTAATTTGCAGTTCAGGGACTTCCCAAATCAGTGGTGGCCCTCAGAAGATTTCTCTTCCACGGACTTGCCCCCTTCTCCCATTTAATCACCCTCCTAAACCTCCAGTAGTGATAATTTGTGGTTCTGAAGAGCCCCACGTGAAACTATGCAGGCATCTCCTCTCTCTTGCTCGGCACTTGCCATTTATTAGCATCGTTTGATGCCCCCTAATGCTCACAGCAGATGAGACAGTGCAAGGCTGGTGCATCTTTTCTCCAGGCCCCTTGGCACATCCAGGGCTCTAGTACATCTCCCCTCAGCCAGGCAATCCTCATCCACATTATGAAAACCAAGGGTTACAAAAGCTTAGATGGGGCAATGAAATGAAAGGTGAATTCAGTGCCAAAAAAATGCAAATTCAGGCACACGGGCAAAAATAACACTAAATGATATGGATTTTCGTGGTTACAGGCTGTAAATTTGCTGTTACTACTCAGCTGCTGGCTGGGAACTGCTGTGGCTCGTTGTTTTGAGAGTGCCAAATTAATGCTCAGCAGCTCTCAAATGTGCTAGTAACGTTAATAGGACAGAGTAATAGACCCCTCCCAAATATCCCACTGTCCCATGGCATGTTTTATCTGCCATATAAACCCAGGGACCTGCAGTTGGCAAAGGTGTGTGTGGGGGGGGGGCACCACTGGGCCAGGGATCAGTGTGGTGACCAGCGCCACGATGTCCAGCTGGAGGCCGGTCACTGGTGGCGGGTACTGGGATCCAGTCCCATTTAGCACCTTCATTAACGATCGGGACGCTTGCCGCTCAGGGACCCTGGGCAGGCTGGAGAGATTATGGGCTGACAGGATCCTCACGGAGCTCTACCACGGGAAAAAGCCCAAGTCCTGCAGCAGGATGAACCCAAAGCACCAGGAGAAGGCCGCGGGGGCCTGCTGAGCACCAGGGTGAGTGTGACCAGCGACGCTGCTCATCCCTCCCCAGGCTGCCTGAGGGGGAGCATGGCCGCCGAGGGAGACCGCGGCGCTGGGCCCAGCCGCAGCGCCACAGACTGCCCGGGAAGATGCTGGAGATCTCTCCAGGGACGTCCGGGACCCGTCCCGGGACACCGGCTGAGGCAGGGTAAGGCCGGGCAGCTCCCGAGGCCCGGCCGGGTCGCTGAGGGGAGCGGGGACGGCCGCCCGCCATGGCTCCCCGCCCCTCCAGCAGGCGGCGCCCTTCGGCTCCGCTCAGCGCATGCGCGGAGGTGACTAGGGGGAGGCCGCACCGCCTCTCCCCGCCCGGAAGTGTCCGAGTCTTCTCCGCGGCGGCCCGCCATGTTTACGGAGCTGAACGAGCTGCTGGACGCTTCCCCGCAGCGGCCGGAGACGGTAAGAGGAAGGACGGGCGGACGGGCGGGAGGGAGCGGGGCCGCTGTGGCGATGGTGAGGGCCCCGCGCGGTGCCTGCCGGGAATTGTAGTCCGGGCAGCGCTGGCCGCTGGGAGAGCCGCGCGGTGCATGCTGGGAGGGGCGGGGCCTCGTCAGGCGGCGGCGGCGGGAGGGTGGGATGGCGGCGGCGGCGGCCTCGGCCTCTCCCGCGGAGGTGAACGGCCTCCGGGCCCTTCCCTTCGCCCGGGCCCTGGTTCCCCGCCGCCCCTCACGGCTCTGGCTCCGGTATCGGAGGGACCGGGCCCTGGTTCCCCGCCGCCCCTCACGGCTCTGGCTCCGGTATCGGAGGGACCGGGCCCTGTCCCCGCCGCCTTCGGCGTGTCTATGCGCTGGTGGTTGCCGTGTCGTGGATAACGGCAAAACTGGGGGTCCGACCCGCCACCCAGCGCTCGTTCAGGGCCCTCTGGTGTGTTTTAGAGGTTTCTCTTCCGTTAGGCCACTAAATTGATTCAGTTAATCCGTGCGGTTCTTGTGCTGATGAAGTCACGCTGTAACTAAGCGCCCTCGCCCTGTAGAAAAGCCGCAAAGCGCTTCAGGTAAAAAGTTAATAAAATACGCACGTGTTACCCATTACTCTGTGTCTTTCCTGGTAGATAGTAACTTAGATAATAAAAGCAGGTTTGGGGTGATAATTTATTTTGTGAGTCTCGAGTTTCCTCTCTTTCCTCATAGAGCTTATGATGTGAGCAGGGCAGCTTTCTCCCTGGACTGGGAAACGCCAGTGAGGTAATTCCTTGTCAGCCTGCCTGGAGCGGGACAGGGCTGGTCTGCTGGGGAAAAAATGCTGGGGAAGAGTTGGGAGAGTGCTGCTGGATAGAGGTCAGGCCCTTGAGGCTCAAAGCAAACCTGGTAGAGGTTGTTGGCTAAGGTTCGGTGGTAGCGGTGTCATTCTCCGTAAAGGATAGACTGATGCTGTGTAAATTCCCAAGTCCCTGTGGTTCCTGTGGGTTGATGACTGGGTTTTTAATGCACCTGGAATGCTAAGCGAGGAGCCTTTGGTGGAACTGGACTGTTGGCAGAGTGGAGCCTGTGCTCTGAGGTGGGTTTTGATGGTGGAGCCATGGGATGAGTGGGGATGCTGTCATCTGCAAGCCCAGTTTTGGAGGCAGGGGGCTCACCTTTATGTGATTAGGAAATTCTGCAGAGCAAAACCAAAAAGAGATTTGGCCTGAAGATCCTGACTTTTGATTTGGCAGCCCAGGCAGGACGTTACAGAGGACCTGAACAAAAGGCTCCTTTATGTGAGGAATTGCCTCAGATTTCTGTTGGCTGTTCCTCTCCCATCAGCCAGGGACTTGGACTTCCCACCGCACGCTCCAGATTCCTCCTCCTCGAGGTGTCTGGCAGTAGTATGTAGTATGGCTGGCTGCAGAACGAGTGGTGTTCCCTGATGCCAGAGTTGGAAGATTACTGCGATATGGACTAAGCCGGTGGTAAATCATGAGTATTCTTGTTTTGTGAGTCCCCCTCTGCGCCGCTCAGTGTCACCGATCACTGTACAGAGCCGTGCAGTCTGGGTATGGGCTCTCCCTCCTGCGAGACACAGTCCATGGGGTGTGCCGAGATATCTGGCCAAGGCTGGCTAGAAATTGGTGTCCTGCTGCGCTTAAAAAAGCATCAGCCCTTTGCAGATCTCTTCTTCCCATCTCTGCCATCCCGATTTTTGTGTCTCTGTGGTTGGTTTGTGCCATTTTCAAAATGCTGACAAATGCCTTCACTGCAGGGCTGGTAGGTGGATGAAGCTGCCGCCTGCGTAGGTGTATCTGACATGTCACCGCTGAATGCTTGTGACACCCGCTGCTGCCCTGCCAAGGGATTTTGGCAGTTTCTAACAAGTAGCTGCAGCTTCTGCCTTGTAGCCTGCAGGTGGAAAGAGTGGCAAAAAAAAGGCAGAGTGTGGGGCAGACAGATAGAGAAGGTGTTACAAGAAGGCCTTCTCTTTGGAAGTGCTTCATCCCCAGCAGCATCTTTCTGGGCTTGAGAAGGATGTGCAGAAGAGGGAAGAGAATCAGACGGCACGTCTGTGGTGGCAAATTGGGGGCCGTGGGGTTTCTGCATGCCAGCAAACATGGTCCTAGTGGTGCGGCCAGGACTTACCTGCTTCTCGGCAGGAGAATTCCTCTTGCCTGGCAGCAAGGGGAAGCTGCCTGCCCTCAGGACCTCCAGGGACCTAGTTTCTTCCAGCCAGCTGCTAAACAGTTTGATATACATAGGCTGTGGGGATGTGTGCAAGAGGTGCATGGACTCACATGAAGGCAGCATGACCACAGGGGTTTTCAGACCTTGGAAAGCCTTGCAGATTCCTGCTGGTTTTGCATGTCTTCGTCCTTGTGTTGACACGACTGGTAGAACCCCAATTCCTGTACTTGTGTCCTGTGCTCTGGAGTTGATAAAGGCTTTGGGGCGGTTCTGTGACCACAAGCAGGGTGCTGGACTTTCCCGGAGCTGTTGCCTTCCTTCCTTCCCCCAGCTGTGCTTTGGTGCAGCTGCTGCCTCTGGAGATGCACCGTTTGGACGTTTCCACCCCTGGCTAGCTGGGCATCCAAGCATTAGAAGTGAAGAGTTTTGAGTGCTAACTAAGCAGCTGCAGTGTGACAGCGAATCAAGGGTTGGCAGGATTTAAGGGTTGATAACTGGAAGGTTTGAAAAAGCGAAATAATGTATGCTCTGAATGATAACATCCTGCTGTGTTCTGCACAGTGTATGTGGGAGCAAAGGAGGGAGCCTTTTGAGAGCTAACAGGCGAAGGAAGGGACTCGGGGTGGCATTCAGCTTGCTGTTGCAGGGAAGAGGGGAGTTGCAGGGGATGGAGTCATGCAGAAGATAAAACCGCTGAACGTTTGAGCTTGGGCTGTTTGAACCTAGAGAGTCCTCCAGGCTTAGCCATGGAGGATACGTCTTAGTGAGATGCTCATGGAAGCGGTGTCTCCTGTTATTGTAATGGCCACAGAGGCATAAACCTTTTTTTGGGTGGGAAAGAGCTCTCTCACTGGCTGAGGCAGAGCAGTGCTTCTCTACCCTGGTTTCTGCTTTGCATTCCCTGCAGATGTGTTCAATATTTGCCATTCCATTAGCACCGCTTTTTAACGTCTTTTAGGCACTGGGGAGTTAACTCTGATAGATGGCTTGTGAATTGCCTATGGGTAGATTGCTTGTTGCTGCAAAAGGCTTTTTGTTTTCTTCTAATAGATTGAGGGGAAAAAAAAAAGCATTGATAAGTTCTCTGTGATTAAAAGCAGCTCTTCTATGATTTGTATTGATTAAAGAAACATCTTGACTAAGATTTTAATGGAAACAAATGCCTCGATGAGACTGGTACTGATAACAAGCATGCACTGATGAACGGAATTAATTTCCTGCTTGATCAAAACAAGGTGTATACTTTGTGCAGAGAGCTCTGCTCCAGTACACATATTTTGATGATAAGGTTTTCTGCTCTGAACATGGCATGTTTGAGGTAAGCCTGGAACACGGGACAGGGAGGGATGTCTGGGGACAGGAGAAGCAGCAGCTGTAGCAGGGCTGCCATTTTAAGCGCACAGGTGGTGTTGGCCGCGGCAATGGGAGAATGGACTGGGAACAGAGTGGGTGGCTGTTGTCCCTCTGCCATCTGGGCCACTTGGAGTAGGAAGATGACTGTGAATTGGAGGAGAGGGGGACAAAGCTGGGAGATAGAAATTGCTCACAGCCACCTGTGTCGACGATGTCCAGCACCAGGGGCACGAATACGTGTGTGCTCTGGATGTGCCGGCACTGGAAAGTGCAGTGCTGCTCATTGTTGTCCTCTGCAGTGGCCAGGTGTTTTTGCATGTGAGGAGGTGGCTCTTGGTGGGCACAGAGCTTGGGGGTCCAGCTGGGGTCTCAGTCTAACGCAAAGCTTTTAGCTGGTGGTCATGTCTTTCAGAAAGCAGTGAACTCAACATCTTCTGATGCCTCCCTGTGGGCTGTGTCTGGAGGAAGCACTGGCACTTTGTAAACAGACGGATGGCTGGAGCGCTGCTTGTCCGCTTCTTTCTCTGACTAATGCCTGCAGAGTTTCCCCTAGCCTGAGCAGATGTCTTGTCTACCAAGATGGAACCAGGAGCAGTTTGTGCCCTCATCTTCCTCTGTTAAATTATTTTGCTGCTTCTTTTTCAGGGTAAATTCACGCTGCTGCGAGACACCAGAACAGATGGCAGCTTCCTGGTGCACCATTTCCTCTCCTTCTACCTCAGAGGTATGTCACCAGCAGGACTCTCCAAGGCAAGGGTTTGCCTTTCCCTGCTCCTTGGAGGTTCCTTCTGCATAAAGTGTTTCTGTGTGAGCAGAGGCTGGTTTTGCGGAGCATGAGGCATCCTCGGATTAGCGCAAAGCCTTGAGGTCAGGATTTGTGGATCCCAGTCTGGGCTTGTTCTTGGGACTTGCTCTGTATCCTTGGGTTCATCCTGTAATGTCTGTGCACCTTGTTTCGTCATTAGTGCAGTGAACGTTGTAAATCACATGGACATCTGACAGTGAGGTGTGGACTCTAATTCCTTCACTAGCTACGTGTTTTATATGTAATTAAAAATATCAGGATCAACTGGCTGGTAGGGAGTAAAGAAACAAACAAAGAGCCTGGCAAGTTGCCTGACTGCTTTTCTGGTAACAGTTTCACCTGTGAGTAACCTACCAGCCCCTGTAGAGCGGGTGCTGGACTCGGACTCCTCCAGCTTTCTGTTGGCAAAGCAACCAGCCCAGCAAATCTGGTATCTATCAGACTTGAAACTTAGCTCGGAGTGCTGTGCAGGTGGTAGGGCTGAATGCATCCTGCCCCCCATAACTGCTACTTCCTCAGCTATGGCTTTACCCCATTTTAAAAAAATTGTTTTACTTAAAGGAACAGAGTGAAACTGCAGGAAAGCCTGTGGAGAGCAGGTTATTAACAGTGTGAATGGTTTAAAGGGACAGCTCTGCCGAGGCACTGCCTCAGGGTCTGCCCGCATCCCTCCATGGCTCTGCTAACATGCTGGTCTGCCGCACTGTCCTGGGAGTTGTTGCGGCGAGCTGCCTGCCTGCCTGGGAAAAGCCTCCTTGTGGGTAGGCAGCCCTTTGGGATTATTAATTTATCTCAAGGCAGGTATGCTTGCTGTCACCCGCTCATTTCCACCCCAGGACCTGGTTGCCAGTTACTCTGTCTGTAGCACCTCCATGTTGGCCAAGTACCTGCTTGGTGCCCAGAAATTCTGGGAGCTCCCGAGGGGTCAGTGAAGGCTCAACTGGGGCCACTGGTTTGTTCCACTTGAAATCCATGTCCTGCTCCCTGGCAGGGAGAAACAAATACTGATTTTGTTCATGGCCGAACCATAAGGCCAGGTTGTCACGTGCCGGCTTTTCCAAAATCACGTTTTAGTGAGGTATCTTTGTCAAAATTGCTTGTTCTATGTGTTTCTCCAGTCAAGGTCACTTGCCCTATGAGAGCCAAAACAGGGATTTTTGGCATGTCAGTGGTTTCAGGAGTTTGTGTCACGGCTGGCCATTGGCCTTCTTGCAGTAATACCAGCAAACAGTGGCAGGAGATCCCAGGGCAGGGTGGCATGAGACAGAAAAGGGGCCTCCTACTTTTTTTATGTCATCTTTTTCTTGTTCTTTCCCTTTCTTTTTAAACTGACTAACATTTTCCCTAATACAGAAATCCTATAGAAAGGTGAAAATTGAAAACCCAGCCACGAGCAAGTGAGGGGCTGCCTAGACCTGCGTCAGTTCAAGGCCTTTCCAGACAGATTTGTAGCCTGGCTGCTGTGATTTATGTGCTTCGATAATGGCAGCTTGCAAAATTGAAATGATAATGTGTCTTTTTGTCTTCTCACCCAGCTGGCTGTAAGGTTTGCTTTGTGGCCCTGCTCCAGTCCTTCAGTCACTATAACATCGTAGCACAAAAGCTGGTAAGTCTCTTGGCGTAGGTTAATAATTACAGGTCCAGGTAGTTTCTGTTGGGTGGAAAGGAATGAGAATGGGGAACAGGAATTGCATGTGAGCAAATGTTTCCAGATCTTGATGGGGACAGTCAGGAGTGGTGTGCCTGCGGCAGGGGCTGGAGAACACTTCTTGCTGGAGAAGGAATGTGATATAGGTCAAAAACCTGGCTACGAGGGTCACTGCAAGGGCCCCATCAGGCTCTGCCCTGGAGAGGGCAGAGTGCTGAATGGCTGCTTGCTTTCTTTGTGCTTAGAAATGTTTTCTGGAGATCAGCATCCCCCAGACCGGCCCAGACTGGTAGATGTAGTTTCATTAGTGCTCTGGGGAGAAAAATGCTGTGGTGTCCGTGTCCCTAGGGCCTCTCTGTATGCCTGCAAGATGCACTGGCTGTATGGCACAGGAGCTCCTGAGGTGACTTTATCCTCTGTCCTATGGTTATGTTGTGGTGAAGTGCTTTGGGCTGAATCACCTGTAGATTCAGAAGGACACCTGTCTGCCTCTTTTGGTCTCTGGGCTAAGCCATCAGTTTGAGCTATCTGAGGAGCCACAAGCACGGAGTATGTTCTTACAGATTTCCTTCCCGTGGTGAGTCAGGCAAGGATTATGTGTACCCTGAAACAAAGAAACAGAGAAACAAAGTAGGCAGGGTTATTCCCAGTGTCAGCAAATCAGTCTGAGCTTTGGCTTTAAACTGCATATCTCAGCTTTTTGTACAAGGCTCAGATGTGAAATGCTCCAGCTGGGAAGTCCAGGTGACCTTCCAGGGCCGAAGGGATGACAGCTTGCATTGGTCCTCCCTCCTCTGGTTCTGCTGGAAATCCCAGCAGTGCGGCTGCTTATAAAGACTTCCAGGTGTTGAAGAACAAGGTGTTGCATTAACGTTGCATTCCCCACTGTAAATGTGGGTTGAGTTTTGATGCTTGTTGAGCAACAGTATTTTATTTACTACTCCGTTTTTACCTTTTAAAAGGAGATCAATGGTCTGAAAGCTGAGACATAAATTAAAATGGAATGAGCAAATGAAGCATTTCCATGTGGAGCTTTAACTCACAGGCTGATACTCAACGTGCAGTTCCCTGGCGGAGCAGATTCCCTACTGCTGAGCAAACTAGCCTCTGTGAGCACGGAATAGTTCTGGCCTTCATGTTGCAGAGAGGAGGAAATTTTGGGGGGAATTTGCTAAGTGGGACAGGAAATGTCCCACAGGCATTATGCTATGCACAGGGCATAGCAACTGGTGTAGGTAGGAGGTTCAGCTGTTAAATATGGGATCCTTGCCTGCTCTAAAAGCAGAATTGTGTTTGTTGGTGTGTTGCCTAATGTGGTGAAATTTCCCGGTGCATAGCTTGTGCGTGTGCTTTTAATAGGTGCTGTTGTCATCTCCCTCGTGGGAGAACCCGAGAAGGGAGAGAACATGAGGATTAGCTGGAGCACACGTGCAATGCAAATCGAAATGATTTGCTGTCTGATGCTTCAACAAAAAGGTTACTGACGGGAAGGGAGGTGATAAGAAGAACAATACGGTTTGCCCAGGGGAGTTCAGAGAAGCGATTACATTTGCCCGCCCGCAGCGGTGAGCTGTCCCTGTCCTGTTGGTTTCAAGTCTGAGGCAGTCTTGCGTTGTAACTTCACAGGTGCCTGTGTGGTCGGTTGTTGTGAATTCTTCCAAAGCTCTGAGGACCTGGAGGTTGTAACATCAGTTATTTATATCTGTCTGAGTTTCCATAAGATCTTGTCTTTGCTTTAATCCTTCTTTGCCTAAATGAACACATCAGGCTCAGTAAAGGTGGTTTTTGGCAGGGTACTTTCACTCTTAGACTTGGTTAGGAATTTGCTGCTGTAGATCTCTACTGGAGACCAGCTAGTATGTCATTTACGTGGCTGCAGCAACCCCCGATTTCAGGCAGTACCCTGAGCTGTGTCGTGCTGCAGTCGGGTGAGCTGCACGCTTCACCAAGTGACCGGCCGCTCCCTTCCCATCTCCCCTTCCTCAGTGGCGAGCTCAAGACCAGCTGCCTGGCTCTTGGTGTTGGCTGGAAGAGCTGCAGGGTGTCAGGCTGTAGTTCTGGGAACTGCTTGGAAGAATCTGGCCCGTGGGTGGCCACCTGCATTATGTTATCCCACCCACAGGTTAAATCTCCCATGCATGATCATTCTTAGCAGAAGATGATGCATTTACGAAAGACTGCAGGTGCAAGAGCTTCATAACTTAGTGATGCTCCTGTTTCTGCTGGGAATGGGCTGGTCCCAGGCCTGGGAGGAAGGGTCCTGGAACCAGGGTTGTATTACACAGTCTTTACAGCGATGTTTTGTGGATCTGGTCCTTGTAGCACCTGATGTATGGTAATATACTGAATATTTATACACAGCTGAAGTAATGCTTACCTTATGTGCTGCTTCCCCACAGTGTTGCCAGGTCTTACCAGTCCAGAACCAGTTCCTTCTGTGTTAGCTAAATGCAGTGATATATTTTACTTGCAGGAAAAAGCTTCTCTGGATTTTTGTGCCTGTGTTGCAATACTGGCTTTACGCTTTTCCTTTTCTGCAAATCCCACTCTTTTCATGAGGGTATGCACTTAATTTTAAGGGATAGTTAATGTTATTTGTCACAACATTGTAGAGAACATGCTAGGCTGCGGCAAGACTAATGGCACCAGGGCAGCTTGCCAGATTGATGCTCCCACCCTCATTTGTACGATGTTCATTTTGTTTTAAAGGAAAAATGTATTTGTCCCCATTTGGTCTCTCTTGCCTGCACCCCTGTCCCCTGCCACAGTGCTGAGATCACAGACGACAGGACATCACCTGGTCACCTCTGCTTTCCCCTGCCGGTAGCTGTACTAGAGAAGAGACCTTGGCCGGTTGCCCCATCACAAATCGTCGCCCTTTGTACCACGGCTGTGTTTGCTGTTTGAGCTAACGACTGCTGCCTCGCATGCTCCATTACTAGTTCTCTCCTGCAAATATTTTGCTTTCCCTTATGACATGGCCAGCGGTGAGCGGCGGTTCTGGTTTGAAGGGACGTCACTGCTGGCAGGCCGGTGGGCTGCCACGCTGCCCGGCTGGCAGCATCCCGAATGATCAAGAACAATTGTGCTCCGTTGTGGAGCTCGCAGCTCCAGTCACGCTGAGTTGCTGTTTCAGAAGCATTTCTGGGCTTGATCGATAAATGACAGATTGCCAGAGATAATGTCTATGTGCTCCCAGCGATAATGGAGCGTGGTGCTGTGAGATAATGAAAGCTTTCAGGGCTGGTAATGCACGCTGTTTGGGTGCTCTGCAGCACTGTGGCTCTGCAGCAGGGACGTGTGTAGTGTCTGTGGCAGTCAGGAAGTTGCCGTTGGCCATTTTGAGCACTTCTTCCACTGTCTGAGCTGTCCTGATCCTTCCTGCATTGCTTCCAGAGGTTGCATCAGGCAGGCTGCTAGGTGGGAGACGAGCAGAGGTTTGCTGTGGCAGGTGACTGCAGTGGGGCGAGTCCAGGTCTCCATCCAATGCTGTCTCTCTGGGACCTGGATCCCCAGTTGGAAAATGAGACTGGACTTGCTGGGTCCACCCAGGAATGTCATGGCCCCGAGGAGATCGAATTCCTGGTCTAACCCACAAGCACACTGCCCCTGGCAGCCTTCCTCTCATGCTGTGGCCCTTCTCTCTGTCGTCCAGGCAGGCCCTGGTGTAACAGCACTAAGCTGCTGGGTATTTGAAAGAGGGGACACTCTTTTCTTGCTGATCTGAAGTATAGAGTTTGTGTGTGCAGGAAGAAATGGCTGAAGCAAAGTTAAAATCCATTTCTGAATTATTGACATTAATGGCAAATTTAGCCACTGCTGTAGCAAAGCATTTCAGTAAGTTCCGAGTCCTGTGGTCTCCAAAAACTCACAAGGGGATGAGGTTTCTGAGACTGTTGTGCAACCCAGCCCTGCTTTATGGCACATCAGGTATTTGCCGGCTGTTCCTTGCTCCTGGCCTGCCACATAAAGGTTCTTCTGTTCTTGGCTAGAAATGTTTCCATTGTGCGTGCTTGCAATTACCCAGGAGGCTTCCCTTAGCTCTCTGTTCCTGCCCTGCTTTCTGGCATGGTTTTAGTGAGCAAATATCACCTGCAAAAGCTGAATCCCTCTGCCTGCAGCCCACATCAGCCTCTGCTGGGCTTGGGGCCAGCAGAAGGTATGGCAAGGAGAGTGAACGGCCCCACGCTCTGTAAGAGTCTCATTTGTGGGAATTACTGCTCCTGGATTGCCTGGGAGAAGGGGAAAAGAGAGGAGACAATGTGGATTAGATGAGGCAAGAGTGTGCTGCAACACTGTTCATTGAGAAGGTGCTTGAAAACAAAACGGGTATGTCTAAAAATGCTGGCTGGTGCCTTTCCTAAGGCCCTCCTTCCCAGAGTGTGCTTGGCAAGTGGGACGGATTTCCTCCCAGAAACATGCGTGGAAGACCAGGAAAAAGAAGGGCAAGCTCAGGGCTGATGTAAAAACTGGATCTGAGGTGGGGACATGTCAGATGGCCTTCACCTTGGAGTAGTCTCCGCTTGTCAAAGTATCTGCTGGCTGTGATGGAAGACGTTGCCTCCAATCTGTTGTTTTCTAATTGCCGTAGACAGCGTTTTCTGGCAGCAGCCCTGATGAATGGATCTCTCCCCCTCACATTTCAGCTGGGAGGGAAAGCGGTGGAAATCTGTCTTTCCTCTCATTAGCACTGAACGTGTGGCAACTGATAAGCCTTGCAGGAGCTCAGGGTTAATCTTCCTGGAAAGGACCTCTTCCTTATCTACCCAGACCTTCTCTCTGGAGGTCCTCATGTGGAAATACCATGCTCACAAGCAGCTGGGCCCAGGCCCTTGTAGGGATTGTCTTATTGATCAGATGCTTAAGATGTGGCTTTACAATCTTTCCTTTTTTTTTTTTTTTTAATTAAAAAAGAGAAGAAAAGGGGCTTTAAAATGTTGGCACTTACATTTTCCTGTCAGAGTAACAGGAAGGTCAAGCAGATGAAACACAGGGGTAGAAAGCAGGAGGCAGAAGTGGACACATTGCTTTGCTGCATCTCCCTCTCGTGTGTGAGCAAAGAGAGCGCAGTGGCTCTCAAGGGTGTCATGAGGACGGGGAAACGCTTGGAAAACCTCCAAGGTCTTTTCAAAAGAAGGTGTTGGGACAGTGCCAAGCACAGAGCTCTGTTCAGTGCTCAAGGTCCTGGGGGAAGAGCTGCTATGAGCCTTCCCCTTGCTGGGCAACTCAGACTGTGCTCAAGTGTCCTGCAGCTCCCAGCACGATTGCTTAGGAAATAAGCAAAAAATCTGTATTTTTGGTGATGCTTAAAAAGTTCCTGGTCAAAAGCACTAGTGCTGCTGGTGTGTGCCTCTTCCAGCATTCAGGCAGAAGCCAGTCTTGGCTTAAGGTAAGGCCTCCTGCTCTAGGACTTACCTCTGTTCCTGACCAGTCCTGCTCAGCAACCCCCTTCGGAGGGTTCAGAATCTCACAGCATCCCAAAGGGATGTCTTCTCTCAAGGGATATGGGAACTGCTTTCTCAGGATCCTTGTTTCTGGTTACCTGCCTCTGGCTCACCAGTTCTGCCTGTCAGGCAATACTGCATTGAGCTAAACCTTCCTGAACTCTTTGTAAACCATCTTATCTCTCCATCTTGTCCACCTACCTGCTGCCTTGCACAACAGCCCTATTTCCAGGCTGCTGAGACGTTGCAAATCTTGGCGTTAATGCTTCTTGGTTCCATTTTAAGAAATCACAGTCCTGTTGTCAAATGTGGGAAGCAACCCGCACTGGAAAGCCAAGTAAATTTGCACTTCTTCCTGCTGGGAAATGCACAGTTTGGCTGCGTTTTGAAAATAGTGCACATGAGATATCTTTGCACGATCATGTCAGTAACAGGTACTACATTTTCTCCTGAGAGGTGGACTGATGCAGTTACCAGTAAACTGAGGAGCTATAGAATGGTTGGCACAAGGAGCCCTTGCTGATGAAAGGAAGGAGGACGAGACAGGAGTTCATGAACTAGATCTCCATTTGGGGTTTTCTGCATGTCTGCTGCAACTCTGCCAGGGCTTTCTCTGTTGAATCTGAACGCACCCAGCACGTGGCTTTTGAGGTCAGCCTCATCGTGAAGCATGGCTGAGAGCAGGAAATCTTGGCTTGAGTTTGAGTGGTGGCCCCAGGCAGTTTTTCATGGTCCCTCCTTCTCCAAAGGGGAGCCAGGGCTGAGGCTGCTTCCCATGGGAGCCCCAGCCACGCTGCTTTTTCCCGGGTGTTGTGCAAGCGTCGGGGTGCGCAGCCAACGGCGTTCTCCAGATCCAGGCCGTGCCTCGCTCAGGTGCGTGGGTTGTGCTGGGGAATCATTATTGCCACAGTGATGATTTGGAGATAGTGAAAACCAAAGGCTTTCGCCACCCAAGAAGGGAGGGTGAAGAAATTACTCACAGCAGGGTCCTTGAGGCAGCCTGGAGAAGTCTGTACCCATCTTCTCCTTGCCTCTAGATAAGAAGCTGTTTTTCTCCCATGCAACAAAGCTGTCTTCCCAGGAACAATTCCAGGATGTCTGAGCCCCCAAATCACAGTGGTTTTTTTTAATCCCGTGGCAAAATACAGGAGAGCGAGTGTGTGTAACAGAACCGCCTGTTTCATCCCCTTTGCAGGACTGACTGAAGCATTAGCTTTATTAGCACATTTAGATAAGACTTGATAAAAATTGGCCGTCGATCCGCTTGGTTCTGTTTGCACCATTCCTCCAAATCTGTTCACTCTGCAACATCATGTTTTCCTCTCTCGAGGGAGTCAGTCTGACAGCTGCCAAAGAACGGGGACAGCTTGTCTTCTTGGAAGGCCTCAAGTCCTGCCTTGACCTCTTGTTTGGAGAGGAGGAGAAGCAGTCAGGACAGCCCAGTCCTCTTCAGTTTATAAGGTAAACCTGAGCGGTTGGTGGTTCTGCTGGGGCTCAGCAGGGCCCCCAGCACAGAGCGTTTTCCCCTTCCTGTCTTCTACTACTGCAGCCAACACCGAGAGCAGCAGTGAGGTCCACAGCTGAGACCTGGCTCCTTTTGGGCTTCCCTCCAAGGCCCGAGGACTCAGTAGCTGGGCACCTAAGTGAAGGGAAATGCCGGTGCTGTGCACATTGCTGTGCTTGTTCTGCCCTGTCTCTCCCTGCTGCTCAGGTTCTGTCCCCCTTCTCCAGCATTTTGGGGCAATTTCTGCCCCTGTCCTCATTGCCAAGCGTGTTATAGGTCTAGAGAAAATTTATTTCAGCACTCAACAGGTTTGTGTCAAATAAAGCTCCATCCAAGCAGTTTTATTGCTTTTTTTTTTTATTATTCTGAGTTTTATTCTCATCCAAGAGAACAGTGCTGCTTTAACCATGCTGGCTTTCATTTTTATTCCCACTTTACTTCCTCCATGTCCCTGATGATTTGGTAGAAAAAAAAATCCACTGAGGGCTGTTAAATTGGCAGATACCGCCTCTGGGTCGGGCAGCCTCTGGGCAAGGACTGCTGCATACTTGCTCTGTTCCTGTATGCTCCTAGTTCTCAGCTGTTTCAGACTCATGCTGGGGTAGATGGGCCTTTGGTGAGACCTGGGGTAGGCACTGAAACCCCGCAGACCCCTGTGCTGTGGGACCGTGCAGCCCTTCAGGTCCGGGTGAGTGGGTGTTGCTGAAGTGCGGCAGGATCAAGCACTGGACAAGCTCAAGAAGTGGGCTCATGTGAACCTCATGAGGTTCAACAAGGCCAAGTGCACTTTAAACTAAAAAAGGGCAGATATCAGACTAGACATAAGGAAGAAATTCTTGACTATGAGGGTGGTGAAACACCAGCACAGGTTGCCCAGAGAGGTGGTAGATGCCCCATCCCTGGAAACATTCAAGGCCAGGTTGGATGGGGCTCTGAGCAACCTGATGTAGTTGAAGATGTCCCTGCTTGTGGCAGGGGGCTTGGACTAGTTGACCTTTAAGGGTCCCTTCCAACCTAAACCATGCTTTGATTCTATGATCCCTGGAGCTGGGCAGGAGGGTTTCACCGCACACAGTTGAGTAAAGGAGCAGTGACTGTCACAGCAGTGGGGACAGCAGGGAGGGTGTAGGCTGGTGTTCCCTGCATTGGGTCAGTGGGTGAGGAGGATGCACAACGTGCATGTGGGCCAAGCCCCTTGAGACCTCTTTCTTCTCTTCCAGTGAGAGCGCTTCCGACCTCAAAGCCTTGTTTGACTTTGTCCGGACGTCCCTGACTCCCGCTGGCAGCGACTCCTGGAAGGGCCCTGTGCTGCTAGTGGATGACCTCAGCGTCCTGCTCAGCCTGGGTGCCACACCAGTGGCGGTGCTGGACTTCATCCACTACTGCAGAGTCACAGTGTGCTACCAGCTGAAGGTACTGCTCCATCCGTACACAGCATCCTGTACGCTACATGTAGAGAAGAGCCTTTGGAGCAAAGCCTGGCTTTCTTTTCTTTTTTTCACCTGTGCATGGTGAGGTTTGGAAGTCTTTGGCTATCCAAGAAATTCAAATCATTGCTCTAGGGCCACTCTCAGGGAGTTGTGTTAGTCCTTGGAGTACCTCTGTAGGGTCCTTTGCAACTGGTTTCCCAGGAGAAGGGTGCTCTCTGTCCCTGAAGTGTGAGCAGGGTTTCAAGGTCTAAAATATTGTTTCTTACAGCTCCTGGCTCTCCAGAGATCTCTACTCATACCTGTGTTTGTGGGAGAGCAGTGAAGGAAACAGGTTATGAAGGTAGTGAGGGGCTGATGAGTCTTGCAGGGGGCAGAGATGAAGGTCCACTTGGAGGGGATGCGAGTCTCTGCTTCCGCCGATCTTCAGTGTTGCTGTGTGTTGCACCAGCTTGTTTCTAAGGGCACGTGACAATGCAGCACTTCTACAAAGATCTCCCCAGCAATGTGTTAACTTCTGAGAGCATTGCAGCCAAAAATTGTTACACTCACATCCATCCTTCGCTATTTACGTTGCAGCATCCCCCACCCTGGCCACTTTTTTCTCTGCTTGAGTGTGAAATAAAGTAGACGGTGTCAGGTTTTGTTAGCCTGCACTTCGTATGGTGCCAGGGTCTTTGTGCTGTAAATGCTGACGAGGGATGTTCTGCTTGCTGAGAATATTTACCTCCAAAACAGCTAAAAAAGATGATAATGCTAACACATTTCTATTTCTGTCTAAGATGTTCCAAAGCTTTAAAGTATCTTTTGATTGATTGGGAATTTCATGTTATTTTAAGTTCTTGGTGACCTGCATGGGCTGAGGCAGAGACTCTTGGGATGCATTTTTAACAGATTTGGTGTTGCGTTGGGGAGCTCTTTGCTTCTTGTGAGAGCTGTGAAGGTTCAAGCATCACAGCTCTGGCTGCAGCCGTTTGGCCATGTCTTTATTTAGCTGTTCTGAATTAATTAAGAGTTGCCATTTGCATGGCCTGACAGACTGGTTTAACTAGACAGCTGTCTCATAACCAGGGCTTGATGTATTTTTAGGCTGCGTATTTTTAATGTATATGTGTGTGTATGTAAATACAGTATATATACAGCAAACTGTTTCAGAGTTTTATATATGTATCCACTGTTTATTTTCCCAGCGGACTTTAGCTCAGAACCAGCTGCCATGCTGGGGGATGCCTAAGTAGCTTAGTTAGCAGGGCATTTGTGCAAGCTCCCGTTGCTATCTCCCCTTCCTTACCCTGAGCGGATTAGGAGGCAGCCAGGGGCTCATCACTGCCTGGTGTTCTCCTTCCAGGGAAACATCGTGGTGCTGGTTCACAGCAACGAGGATTCAGAAGACGAGGAAAACGAACTGATTGTGAACTCCCTGTGTCATCACAGTGACCTGATCCTGTGGGTAGAGGGGCTGGCGACTGGCTTCTGCAAGGATGTTCATGGGCAGGTAATGCACAGGAGAGCACGGAGAGGGGGCACATGTTGGTGTCACACACAACGCTGCCTGCAGGCCCAAGGGTGGGCGAGACGCGCTGCATCTGCCCCGTGGGAGATGGCCCAGGGCTAGCCTGGTCTGCAGCATGGTTAAGGACTAATGAGCAGTCTTGCTGTGGTCACCAGGATCTTCTGGAGCACCTGGGCTCTTACAGCCATGACTCCACTTCCATGGGGATATTCAGGGATATCCTGCCACCAGGGGACTCCCCCATCCCTGGAAGCTGGAAGGCGTTTGTACAGCAGCTGCAGTACAGGTTGTGTCCTGCCCCAAGATGATGGCAAAGAAAAATATCTATTTCCTGGGAAGCTTCCCCAAACTATCCTGTTGGTGAATCTCAGCCTGGCTTGTACTCTTCTGGGCTGGGAGGGCAGCTGGGTCGCTGGGACCTGGTCACTGCGTGGTCCCTCGTCAGGGGCTGCCACCAAGGGGGCTGGTTACAGGCAGCTGTGTGGTTTTCCTATCAGTCATCCACCTTCCCTGCAGGCCAGCAAGAGGTGTGGGTGGGTGAGGATGCTGTGTCTGGGGCAGTCAAAGGGATGATATTCTTTTCCTTTCCCTTCGCAGATTAAAATAATTAGGAGAGCATCCTTGGAGCTGACAGCGGAGCAGGATCTCTTCCAGATCTACCAGTATAAGATCCAGGACAAGAATGTCACCTTTTTTGCTAGAGGGCTGTCAGCTGCAGTCCTGTGATGCTGTGATACCACACAGCGCTGTGAGCAAAGCCGGGGCGGCTGGTACCTCTAGACTGGACGTGCCACCAAACCAGCCTGGCTGCTTCACCAGCGCCTTCCAGGAGCCCTGCAGCAAACTAACCCAGGAGGGAAGCTTAAACGCGTGTTGGACTGCATGCCAACGAGGGGATTAGCCTGCCCAGAGCTTGCTGCATCCCTTTGTCCTCCCACCCTGTTCCCAACATACGCAGGCCAAGAAGTGCAAAAACTTGCAAGAATGGCCCTTAGAGCGTGTAAATACAAGCAGGGAGGATGCCCTGCGGCCTGGGTGTGCCTCACCCTTTCTAGTGTGTTAGGGCAGGGCAGTGGTGCCAGGCACTGCTGTGTGGAGGGATCACCCCACCCTCCTGCTGGCATTTAATGAGATGACACAGAGCGGGTGGAGGCAGGGATGGTCTGGGAGCCTGTTGCAATTCTTACCTTTCTCCCAGCTCTAGCACAGGAGAGATTTGCTCAACTCCCAACTTCCGCAGAATTAAAAAAACCCACAACTATAGCTGTATGTATAGCCCCTCACCTTGCTGCAGTGAGACCTAGAGGCTGCCTTGCTTGGTTGATGGCTTGCTTTGTTTTTTTACTTTCCCCCTTTTCACGTGAAACCCCTGTGTCTGTGTGTGTCTGTTTAGCGTGTGGCTTCCCAAGCTTGTCCTTGGCTTTGGATGATGGACAGACACTTGTACGTGAGCCTCTGTCTCAGCCACTGCTTCCGGACCACAAATCATTACTAGCATTTATATGACCTGCCTGTATTGAAGCATTATTGGGGGCTAATAATCACTAATTTTAATTGGGTAAGGGTACAGTCATTAAGTAACCGTCAATCTCTGTATGGGAACCGCTCCCCACAGGCTCCTTGGCAGGGGAGAGAAGTGGGCATCTCCTGGACCGGGGTAAGGAGATGACTTTGGGTCCCCCTCCCTCCCCACAGATGCAAGTGCAGTCCTGGGAGCAGAGCTTAGACCTGGAGGTCTCCCGGTAGCTGCTCTGGCTGTAGTGGGAGATAAATGACATCCCGCACGCTTGTGAGAGACAAGAGTGACCTGCCATGTCCTTTCCTTGCAGCTCTAGAGCTGGGGTAACAACTCTGTGGGACATGTTTCTGCTTTTTCCATGCAGAAATGCTGTACAGCCCAGTGACCTGTCCTGCTGTGGGTGTTGGGAACAGTCCCCTTTGGCTTGAGTTTGGGGAGTCCTGGCATGCTTGGAGGCTGTGGCTGCTTATTGATAGCAGCTCAGGGAGATTGGGCAGGCTCTGGGGATTGTGGCGAGTGCCGAGGAATGCAGGAGAGCGAGCGAGGCCTTGCGTGTGCATTAGGATCGCTTGACCCTGCTATATGGGAACGTAACCTATGGGTCTCTCCGTGCTGCCAAGGCCAGCTCCAAGTCGTGTCTCCAGCCCAGCCTCATTCAGCAACCTCCCAGCTTCCAGGCTCAGGCAGTCCCTCCTGGGCCTGACCCAAGCCCCAGAGCGTCACAGCCCCAAATTATCTTTGGGGGGTGAGCCTTGAGCTGCCGGTGTGTGTGGCCCAGGCAGGCAGCTGGATCCTGAGTGTGGTGTGCCGGCGGGGCTTGGGGTGCCCAGCCCGACAGCCGTGGGGCTAGGAAGCAGCCAGGTCCAGAGCTTACTGTGCCCAAACCCCTGTCCAACCTGTGTGTGGAGGCAGAGCCAGGGACACTGCTACAGTTTGGGGTCCCAAGTGCCCCCGAGCTGTGCACAGAGTCCCAGGCTCCTTGGGAAGGTTCCTGGTAGCTGATGGTGCCATGGTATCACTGCTGGTGGGTGCAAAGCACTGTACCCTGCCCCAGCAGAGACAGGCTGGTGACTCCATCTCCTCCCACATCACACAAACCCTCGGGATGGTTCCTGCTGTGCTCTGGTGGGGTAAAAAAGTGTTTTTTGGCCGTCAGCCGTGCAAGCGGCAGAGCTCAGCGCTGCTGCTGCTGCCGGCCGAGCGTGGTGGCAGTGTCCGGGGGCTGACGCGTGGTCACAATCTGCAAAGGGAGGACGAGATGACCGGTAGGTCTTGGGGAAGGGAGCTGCCGGCACCGTCGCTGCAGGCACTATGGCTGCTTAAAATGCACCTGTAATAGGCGCATAATGGTGTGTAATTGAAGTAATGCCTTGATGATTAGCTATCCCTTGGAGAGATCCCAAAACATTCCTGCTCCAAGGCTCTGCCTCCCTCCTCTGAAACCAGCAGGGTGACCGTATAGCATCGCTGCTGGCTTTTGCCTGGTTTCTTTCTGCGCTTGACTGATGCCTGCATCCAAGCAAGAAACCAGAGGCTGTCCGGGGCCGAGTTGGGCTGGGCACCATTCGGGGAGCAGCACCCTGACTCCTGGTGTCCCTGTGCAGGGGGATGTTTCTCCAGGATCCACGGCCCTTCCAAACGAGCTGCTCTTTGCACTGTGCACCGGTGAGGGCTTGGACAGGCAGCATCTGGGAGATGCCTCCTGGAGAAGGGGAGGTGAAACCTGTGGTGGTTCCTGGTTGACGGCAAGGACCAAGCCCAACGTTTCCTCCATCCCTGCCCGATGTCCAGAGGTGGCATCTGCCATCAGGACATGATCGCTGGAGGCCGATCTGTCAGCTCTGCTGAGCCAAGGCCACCTGGCGTGGCCATGGCTGAACCAAGACCTTGCTCTGGAGCTGACGCTGCGGGAAGGCAGCGCAGAAAGCGGAGACGAGGAGGGACACGACTGATGGCAGAACAGGGTGACCTTGCACAGGGTCAGCCAACATCTGCGTGCTTGGGGCCGGTGCTACGTGCAGCGCTCCGAGAGCCAGAGCTTGTGTAACAACGCTGCATCTCGACTGATAAAGCAGGTGGCACTTGGCCCGAGGTCTCTGGCCTTCATTCCCTTGGCCTTGGTGGGAACAGCCTGGGTCCTTGGCCAGGCAGCAACTGGGGAAAGGCCCATCAAGGCTGGGACTGGTGGGGCAGGGGTGCAGGTCCCCTGGGAGAGGGTTGGATGTGATGGTTTGGGGAAGGGCTGCCAGCAGCGGGGACTGTCAGAGAGCATCAGAGCCTGACAGCTGCAAGAAAGGCCCTGGAAAAGGCTGGTTCATGGGGGGTGCTCAGCCCCAGGAGATGAACGAGCAGGGGCTGCCTTTACCCTGTCCTATTTCTGCTCCTTTCCTTTGTTCCTTCCCTGCTTCTCACTCTGGTTTTCCACCAAGACTTGTCTTTTCAGGGCCGGTTCCCCTCCTGGCACCTCCTCTTTCCTCACAGGGCTACCCCGGGATTTCAGGAGTGATGCTTGGCAGCCGGGAGCTATGCCAGGGGTGACTGCCAGACCAGCAGCACTGGTGTGGGGCTGGCTGGCTGTGGGGCAGTGGTGGCTTGGCTGCCTTCCGCCATTCCCCTCCGTCCCTGCCGGCACCGGAGCTGCTGCATCCTTTCCCACCAACCTCGGCCTTTTTCCCCATGGCTTCCTCTGCACCGGGGGGAAAAGACACAACTTTTCACCGGTGCCACAGGGTAAGCCCTGACCCCACGGGTGCCCTGTGCCCAGGCTATGGGGCATCCCATCCCATGCCAGGGCCGTGTTGGTGGGAACAGCATGGGCATTTCTGGGGGGGGGGGGAGGGGGGAAGGAAAAGATCCCTTGGCCTGTCGGTACCACCTGCCCCTTCCCCTCCTTCCAGGGGAGCAGCCCACCCGACCCAGCCCAAGCCATGTGCCACTGTCCCCTCTGTGCCCAGGGCTCCCGGTGTCCGGCCCGCTCCGGTCCCCTGCAGCTCCGGCCAGCCGAGTCCCCTCTGTCCCCTGCACCGAGCTGCCGGTGCAAGGTCCACTGTCCGCCGTCCCCCCACCCGACGCTGGCCCAGGGTTCCTGGTGCCCAATCCTCCCCCGCGTCCACCCTGCGCCGCAGAATTCCCAGCGCCTGACCCCCCGCCTCCGCCTCAGCCCCGCCATTCCCCGGTATCACGGTCCGGGTCCGCTCTCTCCTCCCACTCTGAACCCCAGGGCGGCCGGTGCTCGGTCCGTCCCCGCTCCCGTGATCCCCAATGTGCTCCAGGACCCCCCCCTTCCCGGCTCCCGGTCTGCACCCCCCCTCCCCTCTCCCCTCCATTCCCGCTCCACGTGCTCCCGCCGCCACCGAGCCGCTTCCGCCTTCCCACGTGAGCGCCGGCGTGCCCGCCCCGCCGGGGGGGAGGGCGTGGCCTGACTGTCGAAGGGGGCGTGACCAAAGCGCTAGGGGAGCGAGCTGGCAAGCGAGGAAGGGGCGTGGTTATATGGGAAAAGGGCGTGGTTCTGCGTGCGGATGGGGGGCGTGGTCAGGAGGGGCGTGACCGCGGCGGCGGCGGGAGGCGTGGCCGGCGTCCGGCGCTGCGCGCGCGCGCGTGGGGCCCGGCGGCGGCGGCAACGGCAACGGGGGGAGGGCGGGAGGGGGTGGGTTAAACCGGACCGGGAACGACGTGTCGAGCGGCAAGGTTTAGGGTTAGGAAAGCGGGGTGGTGGTGTTTAAAACAAACCAAGAAAAAAAAAACCAAACCCAAACAACCCCCCCAAGGTAAATTTAAAAAAAAAAACAACAAAACAACAAACAACAAAACGGGCTCACGGCCGCGTAAAAGGTCGGAGGTTGAGGAGGAGCCGTTTCCCACCCGTCGGTAAAGGTGAGAAGCCACCGGCGAACGCGATCGGTCCGCGACGGATACCGAAAAACTACCCCCCCTCCCCCCCCCCCCCTCCGCCTCAGCGTGGTTCCCGCCGGGCCTGGGCGCGCGCCTTCCCCTCACACACACGCACGCGCGCGTGCGTGTGTGTGAGGGGAGGGCGCGCGCCCCCCCCCCCCTTATTTAACGGCCCTTTAACGGTCATTCTAGCGCACTCCCCCACCTTCCTTTTCCATCTCCTGAGGGAACCGCGGCCTTTAGGCCTTTCCCCGGTGGGAAGGTTCCCTCAACTGTGGGTGGGGGGCTCCCCGCTTCCTCTGTCGTGGAGGGGGGCGGATTTGGGGTGCACAAAAGAGGCCGGTGGGTGGGGAGAGGCCGGCTGGATCTCCTCCTCCCCTTAACTTGTGGTGCTTCAGGTGTCTGTTGGATTTGGGGATTTGGCTGTGGAGGGTGGTGGGTGTCTTCTCCGGGTTCCGTTTTTATTTTATGAAACGTGTTTTTTCTAATAATTAGCAGTGGCGTGGGCGTTAGCAAAAAGGATGGGGATTAATTTTCTTGTTTGCGAAGAGCAAGGTGCTGTGGTTTCCTGAGATATGCAGAAGGGACCACCCTACCCGCTTGGCAACTGAGGATGAAGAAGCAAGTGGTGTTTGTGGGAAGGGAGGGGAGATTAGTTGGGTGCTTGTGCAGAGGATCTGCTGAGGGCCTGGAGTAGCGACTGCTCTGCCTGCAGGAGGATTCAGAAGGAACTAGGATCAAAACAGAGAGCGTTTACTGCTCAGGAAACTGGGAGTCATCAGCCTGAGGTATTGCTGTGTCTGAAAGGGGGATGTAGAAGGTTTTGGTGGGTCAAAGGTGGTGGGATGGGACTAAATCAGTAAGGAGGGTGAGTTGAAAGAGTTAATCATCTCTGCTGCAGAATCAGGAGAACGTGCTTTGTAGAAAAGAAGCAAACAACAGCCCATAAAGGGAATGACTGAAATGTGGAGTAAGATACTCTGGTAGGTTTGCTTGGCACACCGGTAAGTAGTTACTGACCTCTTCAGAACCGCAACTATTCTGCTGCTTTGATTTTATGGGGACTTCGCTCTGTGATGATGGCACGGTGCTGCAAGTATCTTTCACTCTGGGTAATCGCCCTTGTCTTTGGAGTTTGGTCAGTACTTAGGAATTGGCTTCCTTGTATGAGAGCGGGTGAGCATTTCTAGATTATTTTCTAAAAATAATGAGCAAGCAGAGGAGCTATATGAATCCTGAAGTGGTGTAGCTGTGGGTTTGTATTTGGGAGAATCCCGAGGAAAGGACTACTGCCTTAATGCCAAAATTTCCTGAATGCAATGTCTGCTTATTTTTCAGGATTGTTGAAAGACAAATTAAGTTTCCTTTCATGAAAGGGGCAAAGATGAGGCATGATCTCACTCTTTGTGAAACCTAGAACTGTTAAGACAGCATACTAGTGCGATAAATTTAGGATTACATGAGCTGTTGTGTAATGCAGAAAGGAGATTAGCTGACTTGAATTCAGAAGAAAGGAAAACACCCTGGGATTTTCATTGAATGTATGACATGTTGAGAGCTGTGCTGCTAGCCACCGAGTCCTTCCACCAAAACAATTCTGCTCAGTATTTTCAGTTATAAAGCTTAACTCAGTACAATGCTGTTTATTTTTCTAAACGTGATTCAAATATAACATCATAAAAGAGCAAAGAAGAATCAGGTTTTCTCTCAGGAGCATTAAAATAGTTTTTTAAGTGTCAAAATCTCGGTGATGAATGAATTTGTCAAGCTCTCTCTGAAGACAGCTGTTGAGTTATTCAATGTTACTTGAATTCAGTGGGTTGCTAGGCCTGTCTGTCATCAGAGTTCATATAATTATGCATAGAAAAGTTGGGGTTTTTTTCCCCCTCTCTGATGAGCAAAGAGTTTAAAAAAATAGAATAGGTACAGCTTGATGAACAAAAATAGTTTTACCTGTCTATAGTGGAATGTAGTAGGTAATGAGTAGAAGGGGAATAGCAGCAGTACAGCAATATCAGTAGATGTTGTGATCTGGGAATCCTCCTTCCTATTCTTGCTGTGGCTGATTTTCTTTGCCTCACTCGTGGAACTGACAGACCTCCCTTGACTGTCTGTCCAGGGAGCTTCAGGCAGCTTTCTCCCATTTTACAGAAGACTTCCTACAGCATGCTGTGGCAGCACAGAGCCCCGCTGATGGGGAGCACGCTCTTCTCTGCTGGGTGCTGTACAAGCAAGGAGGAACTAATGGCGCTTGGCCTGAGGAGCTCAGTCTTGAGTATAAAACAGGACTGGAAGGTAGATGTAGGCTGAGCTTTAGAAGCATTCCTTAGCTGTAATACCTTGTGTTATAATTCCTTCAAAACTTGTACAGTGCGTTAAAGAGTGAGAAAGAAAAGTCTTAAGGAACTCTAGGTGGTTCTGTGATAGTGCAGCCTTCTGTTTCAATGTCTGTAAGCTATTACTTCTCACAACGAAAATATCAAAAAGAAGGTGGAGAAACAGGGACTTAAAGGTGGTTGTCTTCAAGACAATCTTTTAATTTGTGTCCTCAGATGAAGACACAGTCCCGGTGTTTCAGAATGGCTGCTGTCCTTTCTGTGTAACTGGGTTCCCTTGGGAAGAAAATAAAATTCTAAGGCTTCTGCCAGTAAAAGAGTGAGTTTCAGCTGCAATGACAGAGCAGTGGTGAATGAGGAGAGGAGGAGGGTTGCATTTCTTTGGTAAAAATTGAATTAATCTTGTATGGACCATTGTGATAAAGATGCCATGGGAATAATAGTTGGTTTGTTTTCAAAAGACAATGTCCAAGTCAGACTTTCAGACTTGTTGTCTAACAGTAGTTTTGGGATTGTTTCGCTGTCGGGAGGAAAGAGCTTAGTGATTTGCTAATCCTGGTTTTCTAATTGGTGGTTATTAGAAAGAAAAATATTTAGTTCTGCGTGATGCTAGAGATGACAAAAGCTCCCTTATTGGATGTTGAGAGTCCTGGTAGTTTGCTTATTCAGGCTTGCCAAATGTTACTTCTGTAACCTAGAACCTGCTGAAAATCAATCCCATGCAAGTGAGTCACCTTACCGATGCTTGCGTTCCCTTGTGCCTTCTGAGGGTGCTTTTCAATCCTGGAAGGTCTTACAGTGCAGACTTACTTTTTTGTCATGAAAAGTGTTCTGATTAAAGGCTTGTTTTTTTGTTTGGTTTTTTTTAGGGAACAATGAAGGGAAATACAAACTGAAGTTTACGTCTTAACTTTTGCTTTCTGTTTCATGGACTAAGTGGTCAGAATTGTGTTCATTGTCTCCCTTATTTTTGTCAGTGTCAGCATCCTGCCTGTGAGAGGATCCCTGTCAATTAGATGATGGACACAGCCAAAACTTCCAGTGTTCAAGAGTTCAGAGTGAAAATACCACTGAATCTCTAATATTCAGGAGCCGTAGAGAGGGTCTGTGTGGAACAGGAAGCGCATTTCCTCAGAGAGCCAAAAGTAGACTTCTGTTTTTCTGCCAAACCCAGAAGTTTTGGAAACTCTTCTGTTGACAGCTGTCAGAAGGTACCCAACTGGTACTACAGAAACCAAGTCCTCCTTCTGAAATGGGGAGACTATTGTTTTGGATGTTTCCACAATATATTTTTCAGGAAAATGATAGTGCTTAACACATAAACTTCATTTGATCCAACTCTAATTGCAGTTAGTCAGGAAACTTCTGCCAGTGATAGCTGGACTTTGTTATAGAGGTGTCTTTTTAACGTGAGAGAGTGGCTTACTCAAAGCTATTTCCATGTTTTCTTTGGGGGGGAATTTTCTTCTAGGAGGCAAATGACCCAATACTTTTGTCTCAAAAAAGCAGTGCTGGAGCTAGGTAGAAATCATATTATTAAAGTACTAATTGCAAATATTGCTTTCATCATGCCTGCAATATGTGGGTTATTCAGACCCGGAGCTGTTTCCGTTCTTTGTTTGAAGAGTGGCAAAACCACGTAAGAAGGATTAAGGTAGAAATCAAACCTGACTATCAGAGGCCATCAAGGGATACAAATATTATTCTGTGGATGTCTGAATAGTAAGAAGATGGTGGAGGAAAGAACATAGAGGAGAACTTACTGTCCAGTGTCAGTGAGGCTGAAGTGTTCAATATCTTTTGACTCTTACTGAAAACCGAAGTCAGCTGGTGAGCAACTAATGCTAGTGACAGACTAGAAAAAAGAAAGAGCAGGTTTGCAAGCAGTCATTTAAGTGAGGTATTTTCGTCTGTGTACCTAAAGTACAAACTAAAAAAAAACCCCAAAACTTAAAAGCTTTAGTAGGCGTTTTTTAAGCAATGGAAAATAGGTGATGTTTTGAAAGACTAGAGGAGTGAGCAGTTTGTGTAGGTGAAAGAGTGGGAAGAAGAGAATGGGGAGTTGTAGTCATCTTAAAATCCTGCAGTAAGTAGTCAAATGATTTGTAAGCACCTGAAAGATTATGGGGAGCATGTAACAGCCAGTGCTGGTTTGCCGCAGGTACTTCCTTGGCAAAGCGAGTTTACTTCTTTCTAGAATAAGATGTCAGGTCTGTTTCTGGCTGCAGAAACAAAAGCTTCCGTGTATCTTGAATTCAGTAAGGTTTTGATTTTTGTCCTAATAAGATTCTCAAGTAGGTAAGATTTAAAAAAAAAACCACCACAAAAACCAACCCTAAGAAGGTGCTGTATGATGGATACAAATGTGGTTAAATAAACATACTTGGAGTACCAGTAAAGATCTTGTTAAAATGGAAGGCTGTTTTGAGAAGTTTACTGTGGGGGCTATGGGTTTTCATTCATGACTTCAGTGGTAGAACAGACTACGCATATTGAAGTTGTAAATGGCATAAAGCAGGGAAGCATGCTACAAGTACGCTATATGACAGGATTAAAAATTGAGAGGTGGATTTGGTGACTTAAATGTAGCCTGAAAATTGGCTACAGGTCAATAAGGACAGCAGTAAGGTTTTGTAATCAAGCAAAAATAACCAGCTGCAGGCATTAGAATAATTGATTAGGTATAATCCATAATTAAAGGAACCTTTCACCTGCACTGGTGACCAGTAATCTCCTGTGGGGAAAGGAGGGAGGGGAGGCAAAAGTTTTGTTTGGGTATATAAACCGGAGAATAAACTGCAGGTTATGACGTAATCCTTCCGTTCCACCCAGTGCCGGTACGGCTTTGTTGGGACACCCCGTGACCTGGTTTTGGTATGATATTGGAAAAGTGACATGAACCAAGTGGAGAGACTATGAAGCAGAGCAGTCTGTCTCTGGAAAGCACAATCAGGGGAAGCTGTGTGCCCTGAGAAGAGTGAGGGGAGACTCGAGGAATTTACTCTTGCAAGTATTGCTGCTGAGGCTGTCCTGTTCTCCGTGCCCACTGAGAACAGCACAGAAGGAGCGGTTTAAACAGTAGGGAGGGACACAGGTAAAACGTTAAAAAAAACTGTCTAAAGCTTAGTACTGGAGCACATTGCTTGAGGTGGCTGTAGAGTCTCCCACTAAATGCTTAAGAACAAGATGGATAAATATCTGTTGGGATTAATTTGAGCATAAATCGTAGTGCTCTGAGTGAGGTGCGTGTGTGAATTGGAGCCTTCAAAATCCCTTCTAGCCTCGTTTTCTCTCACACGTGAGCTGTAATTACTAACGAGGTTTGTTCTGTTCTGCCTGTGCTGCAGGTTTCTGACCATGACTGGGTGAGCGCTGGGGCAGGATGAACAGAATAGGCGAAGGGCAGCTTGCCTTGCAGTTAGTGCCTTTCACTGCAGACAGAATGAGGCATGGGGCACGTGACCTGGAAGATAAAGATTGTGTCCTGCAGTGCAAAAGTGTGTGTCTGGCATTGTGTGCTTCACAGAAAGCTGTCATGGTTATGTGGAAGTGTTTACCTTGATTTTTTTTTTTCAATTTGCATGCTTCAGTGAGGTGTGAGGGCTGCTTTGACTCTTTATGGCTAGTCCATAATATATGTAGTACTTGGAAACTTCAGAAATGGCACTGAGCATGGATCTGACAAAGTTAACACTTCATGAATGACATCCAAAAGCATTCTACATATTTCATACCACAAACTAGAGGCAAGGGCTAAGATGTTAAACTTGATCTTGCAGAGAGGTTTAGAAAATGGTATTAGTAGAAACAGTAGCTGTAGTAGAAAGACAAGTGTATTGCAGGTCCATGCTGGGTGAGCTGTTTGTGTACTCCTCTCAGAAGTCTTGCATAAAGAGCTGCAATGATAGGCAGGCTGCAGTGATTGTAGAAGAAAGAGCTAAGCGGATGACATTGTGTTTCAGGAGGAAGTACAAATGTCAGCACAGCTACTTTGTATTACAGCGATGGAGCTTGATTAAGACCTACAAGAAGGTAAATAACACCTGCTGAACACTTGGAGTCCATATTGTTTTCATGGAAATGATTTTTCTGCATGCTTCAGAAGTTTTAAAATGTGGCTGTAAGATGCCTGCCTGCCTGATCAGTGCATTCATATAGACAAGGTATATCCTAAAAAAGATCAAAGGTGCTCTTTTTGTTGGTTACTATTTGTATCCTGGAGTTAATTTCTGGAGTCAGGAACTTCCTGAGCTGCCAGAGAGTGAAAAGTTGATCAAATTCCTCAGTGTTTGTGCCTGGCCACTGAGTTGGGGCATACTGCAACAGACCAGCAGGCTCTTGTTGAAGTGAGAGGTGGATTTAATGGTAAAGCTCCGATATGTAACTGCATGTGGGTGTTGCATCAGTCTTTTGGTATTTTTAGGAGAAGGTGATTCCCTAGCCATTCGTTGGAAAGCAGCTACATTGATAAACAAAAAGAAGCGGATTATTCCAAAAGTGATCACGTGAGATGCATTGCGTAAGGATGGCTGCTGGGCACAGACTGACGGTCTGTTTAGGTTAGTATCTGGTTTCTAAGTGTGGACAGTATTTAGTACAGGGGAAGAGTGTCCAAACAAGACAAATATGTTGGATACTGGCAGGCAGTGCGGTGCTTGGGAGAAGTGGCTTGTGGCCGAGGGGCTTCTCGAGGGAGAGGAATGCCTTGGCTTTGTGCTGAATAGTGCTTTACGGCTCGCTCTTCCAAAAATTTGTCTGCTTGCTTTTTTAACCCCTGTGACATAGACAATGTCCTGGGGTAAAGATTTCCACAGCTTAACTGTGTGTTTATTTTGAGCTGCCACTTCATAGTTTTGTTTGATGCTGAATTATTCCTGTAATGAAAGAGGCAGCCCTCCCCTGTTCAGTTTCCTCAGATCATCTCTGTTAGAGAAGTCCGTTGTATCCATTTGCTGGTAAAATCTTTCCCAGATTGAAAAGTCTTCCCATACTTTTTTGTTTTATGGAAGCTGCTTCTTATCTTTGGTCATCCTTGTTGAACTTCTCTGTACCTTTTCTAATTCTCCTGTGTGTCCTTTTTGAGATGAGGAGGAGAGGAAGAATGACCAGAACTGTGTATAGCACTTAGTGTGTGCATAGCACAGATTTACATATTAATGTAATTATTTCTATTTGTTCTCCATTCCATTCTTAACAATTCCTAATACACAACTTGATTTTTTTTGACTGTATCGAGTTCATGTTTTCAGAGAATTAATGATTCAGACCCGAGGATCTTGTTCGTGAGTGGCAATAGCCAGTTGAGAATGCATTCCTGTGTATGTAACGTTATTTTCCCTATATTCCTCACGTACCATTCATTGGCATTGAACTTAATCTCTCATTTTGTTGCCTGGTCACTTGGTGTGGAGTTATTTCTGCCAGCTCTCCAGTTGGCCTGATCTTTGCCGTCATGAATAATAACAGACAACTGAAAGTGTTACTTATTTCAAGACTGTACTTTTTTTCCGGGGAAATTGTGAATACGTCAAACAGCACAGTTTCCTATGGGACTGTCTGATTACGTCCCTCTATTAAAAGGATCAGACGTTTGTTATGATCCTCTTTTAAGCTCTCTTATAATCAACTTCTATGCATATGAAGGTCCTCCCCCTTTATTGCATGACAGCTTAGTTTTTTAGAAGTCCCCCCCTAAGGAATTTTCTTGAACGCATTTTTAGTAGTCTAGGTAGACTTTCTAAATTGGATCTCTGATCTATGTGCTTGTTTATTCCTCTGGAGGAGTCAGTCCAACAGATTTGTGAAGCTGACTCTTCCTCAATGTGTGGTAACTCTCCTTCCATCAAACAATTCTGTTTGCTATTTTCTACTGATTTCTTTAGAACATCTGCCTTAGTGATCTGTAGTTTCCCAGATACTCCCTAGTAAAAGTAGGAAGAATACCTCCCACCTTTCAGCAACTGCATTGGCACAAAAGTTTACGTGTTCCTTCAGCTGTTTGGTGTTGGAGTTCCTTTGGGTCTCTTGCAATAATACCCTCTGGTCCAGGACCCTGGCTGGTGTAGCGTCTCACTCTGTAACCCCTTCACTGACATGCCAATCTGTGATAGAGCCTGATGTCCCTCCTAACAGGATTTCAGCATGGAAGCTCCCTGCCTGCCTCTGGCTCATAGCTGCTCCTCTCTGAAGATAAACTCAAGTTTTATTTAGCTTTTCTTCTACAGTTTTCTGTTCTCTCTGCGTTCTCCCTTTATATACTGATAATCTCTTGGCCCTATGGATGTTCCAGAGGACTAGCTGCTCATGGTATCTGAACTAGCATTTATTATTAGTTCCTATGACTCTTCCCAGTAGTTCCTCAGACTTCTTTTTGACCTGCTGTATAATGTTTTCATACATAGTGTGCAGGAACCTCTCTCTGTATTTTCATAATTTGGATACGTCTTTAGCTCTTCACTGAATTTTTTTTTTTTGATATGTGACAGGCGTTTCTTCTGAGCTTCCCATGTCGTATCTCTAGGTATGCTCTGTTACCTCCAAACATTTTCTTTTTCCAATTCCCCTTAAAGTTTTTTTTAAACACACTTTTAAATGTAGTGTCCGTCCCGTCCCGTCCCCCCCCCCTTTTTTTTTTCCTTTGCTGTTATGCGAAACAGTGGGGTTTTATTTGGGACTCTCTTATTCCTGGAAAGATGTAATTTCAGTTGTCAAATGAGATTTTCTTGTAAAAGCAGAGCCACTGTCCAAACCTACTTCAACTGTGCTTTGCTTGTTGGGAGTTTTAAATATAGAGTTAATTCAGGTACTGCTTAGGTCTGGTTCCTTTGAGGTGGTGCCACACATGAAGGAAATCAGACCTAATGGTCTCTAACCAGATAATAGCTCAAATGTTTGTTCTTTTTATTTCTGTTGAACCTTTTAAGGAATTACACTACAGCTTGGTTCTGTAAGCCCTGCCATGATGATACCAACAGGGAGAAGTGTATTAAAGCCACACCATCTGAGCTGAGCTTGGCTGACAAGGTACTAGCTACAGAACTAATCATCCAGCAAAAAAATAGCGTTGGAAGAACCTTTAGTGGACTGAATAATAAAGAATTGGTGTTGGTGTTGATCTTATTGACAGAGAAGTTCAGTGTAAAATGTGTTGGACGGCAAGTTCCAAACTCAGTAACTCTTTGATAAAATGAAGGAATTGCCACTTTACAGGTCAGTACAGCCATTGCTAATCGATGGTGGAGGAGGTTTATGAGGCGCTTGAAAAAGTCTTTTTCGAAAGACATTCTGACTACCGTTGTTTAAAGTTTGTGTATTGGATGGCATTTGAGAGTTCATATCCTTTCCAAAACTCCTGTTAGTTTTTGATTATAGTGTTATACCTGTGGAATTCTATTTATCTAAGTAAATGTCTGTTTTCTATAGTAAAAAATTCAAGAATTAAATGAAAAGCCAAACACTGCAATCTGATTGGTCTCTCTTGCCTTTTTATCTCATTAGAGTAGGAGTTTACTACTCAGTTGCCTAAGGCCTGGAAAAAATATAACATTGTGGTTGTACTTTTAAAATTCAGTTGCAGGTGATAGATTGGTATTGTGGGAAAAATCCACCTTAGCTAGAAATCCTCTGAATGGTTCACTGACAAACAAAGCAACTGCTTTCTGGAGGGCTTACAGACTTTTATCTGGCTGAGAATTGACACGCTGCTTGGCATGCTCGTTAGAAGAGCATGTTCTGGTGAAACTGTGAAGAAAGTAAGAGTTTGATGTATAGCTTCCTAATATTTACAGTAGCAGCTTTTGTTGTGATTCTTAGCTTTATATTTCACAGTATTTTTTAATGGAATCAGTATAATTTACTTTCCTTTTACAGACTAGGGAGAAATGAGTCTAGAAGGGACAAGCCATTGTCCAAAAGCTGCTCAGCAGCTTAGTGCCAAAATTGGAAACTAAATTTGGGGATTCCCTCTATGGTGTATATCCTGCATCTTTTCTTCTCTAGATTAACCCGTCCTAACTAATTTTGCAGGTTTGCTACCGTGTATCTCCATCATTTGCCCTGCCCCAGGTATATACTAATAATATTTATGAAATTGTAATAGATGGTACTAAAACAGGCTAAGCCCATATTTTAAGGGAGAAGCTGTCTCATATGATCATGTTTCTTTCTGTGTAGTAAATTGACAGTGGAGACCAGATCATTGCTATCAAGAACTAGGTTGGGCAAGAGCTCTGTGGTCAGGAAGAAGAGATTGGGAGATGTTTCCTTGTGTTTGGTAAGCTGTCAGTATACTTAATACGCGAGTAAGGTTCCTTTGGCTGGATGCAAAAAGAGTAGTAAACTTAAGTTGTGGTTTTTTCTAAATTTGGATACTTTCTATTTTTGTTACATACCCTAAACTTCTGTGTTTTACAGTTCTTCACGTGGAACATCCTGTCACTTCATCCACACCAATAAGTTGTTGTCTAACGTTGTCAGAAGTATTTTAGGAAGCCAGAAAGGACATTTGACAGAAACTGTGTTCAATGAATTGCTACTCTTAAGCAGGAGTTTAGCTCAGGTTCTTCTCTTTTGGCATGAAAGTCCAAAAGATGTCCTGAAAATAGTTTTGGAAACTTATTTTTGAATGCCAGTCCCTTATTTGGTAGCAGATAATGTATTGTCTGGGATGTTAAGATTATTTAGGTGCTTTCTTTTTGAATTTTTGTGGCAGCGTTTCTCTATTGTTGCTACTTAAGCATTTCAAGATATGATTAGAAGCTTGTAAAATGAGTGAAATACCACTTGTAAAATGGAGTTTATTTCAGATAGCTTCTGGATTTTTAAACTCTTAAAACATAAATGAATATTCTAGGGGGAAGAAAATGGGCAAAAAGGTGAGAATCAAGTGAATGGCTACTGTTAATTTGTATAGAATTTTGTGTCAAGATGTGCTTAACTCTTTGATCCTTAAACCTCTTAAGTTCCTGGCAAGCATGCTTTTATTTGGTTTTGGTGGTTTATTTTTGTTGACTGAGGGAAATGAGTTGCCAGGCAAGTTTAGAGCACATGGTCCAAACGTTAGACCAGTGCGAAGAGCTTTGAGGTGTCTTCAGAGAAGAATAAATGAGAAGGGAAGGGTACGTTGGAGATGTTTGATCCTCGCAATGCAATATTATACTATTATATTGAGAACTCAGAGGTTCAGTTCCTGTCAAAACTAGCTTGTTTCTGACCACATTCTGACCAGAGGAAGGTGAGGCTTACTCTGAGCATGCGCCTGGTTAGGTGCACTTTTTGTGTATTGAAATTTGGTTCAAAAACTGTTCAGACTTTAAATACTGTTTTGGCCATATAGCTGGAATGGGGGAATGCAGCCTGAAATCTAATTTATTGAAGAGTTTCTACTTTTTGAATGTGAAAAGTACCCCTCTATGAAGTATACTCAACTGAGAACATACAGGCTGTTCTGGAGCCTTGTTTCTGAAAGGGCAGTGTCAGGATTAACCCATTCCAGACACCAGTCTCCAGGAGGTTAGTACATTGGTCATGATTTTCCCATAGGAAGTATTCTGTTCCCTTGTGACCTCTGTGTCCTTTCACAGCACAAAGCCCATTATTCTTCCCATGGGAATGCAAGTGGAGAATAGGAACTTGGGGTTAGAGCTGATTGTGTAGCGTTTCTGTGAAGGGAGGTTAGTGTTTTGAGCATATTTCTTGTTTTCCCACCTCTGAAGTCTTCAGAAGAATGCTTCATTCCTGGCCCTCACTGGAGGAGAATCCACACTGGGTCAGTCAGTTATGGGGAGTGGGAGAACTGGGTTCCTGAGGGCTGTTACACTCTTCCTTCCCCTTCTCCCTTTCGCTGGTGCTGGGATGTGAGAGCTTCTGCAGCAGCTGACACCTGTCGTTTTCCTGAGGGGATCACAGTGGTGATAGCTTCTAGCATCTTGAGGATATGAAGCATCTCTACAGTCCAACAAAGGGCAAGAAAATTGCTTTTTTTTTTTTTTTTTTTTTTTTTTTTTGCTGGTGTGTGAGTGATCTAACATTGGGCTGTTTTCTGCATCTGCGGGGAAACTCTTTGATTTCACTTGTTTTCAGGGGGTTGTTTGTGGTGCTGATTTTCTGGCATTGTCATGAAATCATAGCTGTAGTGAGGACTGAAAAGAGGTCAGAGAGACATTTGTGGGTCGAGTGGAGACTGTGAATCAGACAGTAGACTCAGTGTTGGCAATCACTGTTGCTTTTCTGCTTTCTGTGTCCTGGGTATAGCCCAGGAATGCATGAAATATACCTGTAGGTATACGTGTGTGTGAATATATCCCCATAGGCTGCGGAAGTGCTGCCACATGGAGGAGGTGGTCGCACATGGATATGATATTATCCCCTATGGACCCTCTGTTCTGTGGCTCAAGATCTTAACTGGAGCCCAGATCAAAAATTTTCTCATTTGTACAAATGTACCAATTCGAAGTAGTTGGGCTAGTTTTGTCTCTAGCAGCATCGATCCTGCTGTTTCCACTTGTTTTGTGGTAACTTTGAAGGCAGAAGGTTGCTACTCTGATTCTGCTGTCTCCTGGGAGCCTGTGTTGGATTGATGGATACGTGGCAAATGACTGCAGCATTGGGAGGGTGAATTATTGCTAATGGTCCATACGCCCGCCTTGCCCTCAGGTGCTGAGAGAACAGCAGTCAAATTGATCTGCTCTGTTGGCAACAGCAGAGAGTGACTTGAGTGACCTTTATAAATCCTAATTTTTAGTAAACTCTTTCTTCTTTTTCTTCTTTCCCCTTCATTCCTCCCCTGTCCTTCCCCAGATACACAGCTTTGGCAGGAAAGCTTCTGAAATTCTGCATCTGATCTGGGCCTGCTACAGCAATGTGATGTGCTTTTCCCCTCCTAAAGAACAGGTATGTCAGAGAGACAGGTCATGTGTTTGAAATGTTAGGTCCCAGGGGGGATGCTGCAGCTGGTGGTAGGGGTTTGGGGGGACAGGAGGACCATGTTGGATTTGTTCCTACTTTACCAAGCTTGGTGTTTTAAATGTTAAAATTCATGTTGAAAGTTTAGGTATAGGACTTTGCTATAGGCAACAAGATGGAGCAAAGTATTTTATGTATTGAAGTGCAAGAAAAATTACTACAGAACAGTGATATTTTTTCCTTCTTTTTTTCCCTTCTCCCCCCCCCCCCCCCCTTCACTAGCTCAGTCATATGTTTTTATGACATCTAATGCTAAGGCCTGATTCAAGAACGTTTTACGGGAAACTGATGCTGAACATACTTTAAAAAAAACAGGTTACCGTTTATTATAAAGGGAGAAGTTTTCATACATTCGGTAATTTTGCCTCTAAGCATACAGTGGGCTCATGTTGTCTGAGCTGCTGCTATTAGCGGCATTTTCCTGCACTTCAGTGGTAAAGGGAGGCTTTCTGTGAAGGCTGTAAAATGCTTTCAGGCAGAAATGTAAAGAATTTGGAGCATGTAGCTATTGTTAAGTGAGATAAAAGCTTTTGTCTTGGGAAAAGTAGTATCGTTCAGCATCTGTTAGTTGGAGTTTATTTTTCCTGCAAGAAATTCTACATTTCTTCCTTTGCTGGTCAGTCTTGGTTTTTGTCAGAATTCACAGTAGAGCCAGCAAACTAGAGCATAATACTGTGGAATAGCCACCTCTTTCTTCTTGCATTTGAGGCACAGTTCAGTATTACTGTGGTTTGGACTCTCTTGGTCATACAGATTTAGTAAGGAAATGTTAAGAGGCTGTTCTGGGTCTGAGTGTTGCAAACCTCATGTGCCGGTACAGGTGGGGAGGGGAAGGCTGCTGTATGTACGTAGAGATCTTGCACTATATCTCTTAACCTTAGTGAAGCTCATAGAACCATATAGTGGGCTACCAAAAGTGTTGTGTTAAGACTGATTAGATGTGTGCTTAATGAACAGTGCTGCATGTGTGAAGCAGCAGTGCAAGTCTTTCTGTGTAGAGGCTTTGTACAACATGCTGGGAGACTAACCTCTGGAGAACACTTTGGCATCTCCTCTTTTCCTGTGGTTAAACACTGGAACGAGTTGCAGAGAGGCTGTGGAGTCTCCATCAGTGGAGATACTCAAAACCTGACTGGTCATGGCCCTGACCAACCTGCCCCAGGTCACCCTGGATGATCTCCGGAGGTCCCTGCCAGCCTCTGCTGTGCTGCCATGCCTGTGAAGTTGTCTGGGTTCGGCTTCAGTGCAGCTTCCTTACCTGGTGCAGAGTTGGCCGCCACAAGCTCCTCATTAGAGAAAAGCTTTGGAAGTAGAAAGTGAATCATCTGTTCAGCTCTCGGACAGGTGGGAAATAGAAGAGCCTGACATACTGTCAAGTAGCGAGAAGTTACAGTGAGCCAGAATTGTCTTTTATGAGGGGTTTGGATGACGAACTGCTGTGCTGGCGTATGCTGAGGCGGCGGCAGGGAGCAGGTGGCATGATGCAGTGCTCTTATGTGCTGATGCTGGTGCTTAATTCCAGCTGAAAAGTTGCTTTGTCTTATGACAGCAGTCGGCATGGAGTATATGAAGTGGTATATAACATAACACACTTTCTAATCAGCATAAGGATCAGCTTGGCAAAAGGTGGCCTTGGGGCTCTAAGAGTGTTTGTGGGCATTTAATATTTTCTCTGCCTGTCTTGCGTTGTGAATGAATACCAAATAAATGATTGTGCTTTCTTTTGATGTGATGGTAGAAGCCCTTCTTCCAGAGTTGCAGCATTATGTATGAGAGGAGTTTTTGGCTACTCGAGAAACTCATCTCCAAGTGTGTGTGTGTGTGTGTCAGAGGGTGTAGTAC
Organism: Astur gentilis; assembly: GCF_929443795.1. Taxonomy (NCBI): domain Eukaryota; kingdom Metazoa; phylum Chordata; class Aves; order Accipitriformes; family Accipitridae; genus Astur; species Astur gentilis. Next base: position 46,983,064 of record NC_064883.1, on the reverse strand, counting down.
ACCCAAAAAAGTACAAAGATGTGGTGTGTGACATGGTGTCAGAAAAAAATTCAGTTTTTAGTCATAGTTCCCTTCCTGTCTGTGGGTGAGGGAAGGGGCTTCAGAGGGAAACGGCGTCCCAGCTGACAAGCGCTGTGGTTTTCTGACCTGCGTGGTGTAACAGCCAGGCTGTCTGAGTACTCTCCCTGGAGGAGTTAGCAGAACAGCTCCTGTGGGCAGAAGAGCAAGGGAAGCTGGGTGGCAGTGGAGGATGCTAGCTCTGGTGTCTCGTCTTCACCTGGCTTGTGCTACCACATCAACTAGTCACAGACTATCAAGATTTTCAGGATTTGGTTCAGGACCTTCCTACCAGCTGAGCTGTGGTATGCCTGCATGTCTGAGCTGTGGTATGTGTGCATGCCTGTAGCACCCTGATTGTAAGTATGCTTAGTCCCTTATACAATATAATCTGCTGTGGTGTGCAGCAAATTACCAATTAGACTACGGCAATCGGATTGTTTCGGCAATTGCTTTTTGTCCTCTGTGTAACACAAGAATGGGGGAAAAGATTCTGTTCACAAGGTAGATTAATTCACTCTTCTGCAGGTATGCAGGTGTTGTGAATTTGTTATAATCTGAATTCTGTTTTCTGTCTGCAGCACTGAATTTCCTGTTTGTGACAAATTTGTGGCCTTAGCACTGTGTTGCATCTCATGAAACATTTGCAAGGCTGCACTGAAAAATCTGTTTCTCGAGGCATGGTTGAGTAACCTTGGTGCAGGGTGTCCTTCCTGGACCTATGCTCCCCTCATAGGCCCCCAAACCTAGCTCCCCCAGCCCACCCCTGGCCCAGCCGACCCCCAGGTAATAGTTACTGTGGGAGGTGCTGTGGCTACACGAAATATTGGAATTGGATGCGTCCGTGTGGGGAAGGCATCTTAACTGAAATCACACTTGTGTATAGCTGAATTTGTGTGATCCTGGAAATAATAATGTTTTACGCTTCTGTAAATGGGAGAAGGGACTAGAGAGCTGAAGCAATTGCTTAATGTGTAGCTTAGTTTGGAAATGAAGAGACTTTAAAAGCCAAACCTTGCTCTTCCAAGCCTGCTGTTTGCTTTTGTTTCCTATGATCTATCTCTGAACTTCATTGTATATCTGTCTCTTGTACCTGAAGTCAACCAGAAATGCAACATACTGTGTTGCAAGGTTAAGGAAACATCCTGATGTCCTCTTGTTTCCAGTCAAACTTTGTCTGGGATTTGCAGTCATACCAAAGGAAAGAAATACTCTGAATGCATTCTCCTTTCACGGTTGTCCTAAAATCAGAGTGTTTATTTTGAGTTTGCTAATATTTGTTTGCAAAAAATGACTTTGAATAGGAACGGTTCCTGCTTTAAACTTTTATAAGCACTGTTGTAGCATAAAGTTAATAAAGATTTCAGAATTTAATATGCAACCTCCAAAAAACTAATAAGCAAATATTAGCTTTGGAATGCTTAATGTTTTCTTCTTAATGAATGCTGATATTTCACATCAGGTGAAGCAAGTAAATACAAAGTTTTCCTCTTTTGCAATTAGTAGAAACTGTTCCCAGTGCAATGCTAATAACCAAAATTGCTGTTAGAAGGTGAGGCTGGTCAAAGAGCCTGTCATGACATATTTCTGCCACAGAAGTAGAATATCTGTGTTTTTCCCAAGTTACTCATAGAACAGGGATCAGAAGGGATGGTCCAATCCTGACACCCAGCCCTACAGCAAGATCAGATCTGCCCAGTCATTTCTCTCCAGGCTGCAACACCCAGGTTTTTGTGGACACCCAGGTCACCGCTTAGTTACAGGGAGGGGCTGTTGCTCTAGAGATCTGCGTGCATCAGAAATGATGGCTTAGCTGCACTTTAAGGTAAAGGTGGGGAATCAAATGCCATGTACTTGAACGGTGGGAATGAAGCCAGGATGGCTTTTGCCCAGTGTGTGAGGAAGCTGGCTCTCAAGGTCTGGCCCAGGCCAAAGATAAGCTGCCCATAGCAGGCAGCAGGGAAGCAGCAGTGGCCCAGCTTTGCCAGCACAGTGTACATCTAAGCCTTCCTTGTTCTAATGCTGCCGCGCAGCAAACATTCCTTTGCATGGTACGATATTTTAGATTCTCTGTGTGACTATAAGACAAAACCTTTCTGTTCTGCATGAATGCCATGTATGTAGTGTTTTGGCTAGCTTGTTGGCCTTACCCCTTGCATTGCAAGGTCTCCAGGCAGCAAGAGCACACTTCTTATCCCTCCCCTCTCCCAAAATTCTGGCATGTTCACGCTGGTGCTGGACTGCAGGCAAACTGAAATTGCCTATGACTAAGAAAGTTGATATTGATTCTTATGGAAAGATACAGTGCCTTGCTAAAAGGTATGAGCAAAAATATTTATCCAGGTTTTCCACTTGGTCATTAGGCCAATGTATTGGTGCTTCTGTTGCTCAAAATCTGATTATTTTTAGTTGCATTACTGGTGGGAAGAAAATAGGTAGATCATTGTAAAATAGTCCTGTGGGCATTAAATAGAATTTAATCTGAAAATAAAAACACGATGGTTGTACACTAGGGTTTGTCTTCCCTCATGTGTTCTATTCCATATAGCTGAAAGTGGGTGCTTAGGAAAGATTATAAAACCAGACAGCACCTGTGATACCTCCTGGCTTCTAAATATTTGAGGCTTACAGAATTCTGAAGCCAGATATGTATAAAAACCCTTGATGGATTTCTTGCCTGTGTGAACCCATCAGACCTTTTGCTCTAGTATTCTTTACATTCAAGATGGTAAAGGTGAATTGTTCAAAATGTCAAGTGACCAGCTGGTTTTAATGGGTAGCCTGGGTTTAGGTCTTGTATTGAATTCTCTGGCACAACCATTAATGGCATTTTCCTGTGGACAAAATGATTTATTTCATGTGCTTTGGGTCTCTTATTGTTGTCCCAGTCTTATTCTGGAGAAGCCAGGAAAAATGTATTTATTTCCTCTCAGATTAAAATATAAAAATCTTGGATAATCATAGCTTTGAACTGTATGAAAAAAATCTGTCTTGCATTCAAGCTTTTCACTTCGCAGAACATTGCTGTGAACCACATGCTTTGTGTTTAGCCTGAAATTAAAAAAAAAAATAAAAAAAGGAAAAGGGTAGGTTTCCTCTGCTCTATCTTTCCTAGAAATTTGTTTTGTGCTTTATTTTAATGTATTATCTTAACCTTTTCTTAGGGCTTTATATATTGCATTTTTTATACTTTGCAAATCAAATTGCAAGTTTAAGTTGTCCGCTTCTGACATCTGCAATTCAGTTTGCGCTTGGTAGATGGCCTGGTCCTAAGTCTTAGAGTCAAATCAAAATACATTTTGACAAGAAGTACCTGCATTAGTTTATTTTACTGTGTAGTGTGCTCTGGCTTAGTCTTCGGAACTGTGGCTACTTAGGCTTCCCTCCCTCATTCCCCATGCAAAAATAACTTTCTTTAGATTGTCTTAGCTGTAAAGCCTATTCTGGTCTCTTCTCTTGTTACTGGTGTGTTACTAATAGTTAAAGCAGTGAAAGCGCTTCAGTCTGTGTCCAAGAGCACTTCCCTTAAGACCATGTTGCTGACAGCTAGCCTCAGTCCTTCTTTTCTAATTGGCATTTTGGCATCTCCTTGGAGTACTGCTTAATTCTTTTACTGCTAAGCTCCTTTTCTTCCTTCCTTTCAGACAGTTTGGTTCCTAGCTCTGTTCCTGCGTGTTCTCTCTGACCAGCAGCTCATGGCAGCAGTGCCTGTTGTCTGTTCAGCTGGTGTTTGTTCTCTGCTTATGTTTCTGCCCTTCCTTTCCCTAGGCAAAACCCAATAATTTGATCGGATTGCCTGTAGGCTCATAGCAAGTGCTCAGTGTGTGCTGTCTGTTTCTCCCTTTTCTTCTGAGGAGATACAATGTTGGAAGTCTTTCTAAAACAAGTTGGTAATGTTTATTTTCCTTTTATTTATTTATTTTTCTCATGAACTTGCTTTCTTTCCAACTTCTAGCTGGATACAGTGCCTTTGCTGGAGCGTTGCACATGCTGGAATTGCCTGACCCCCTGATGTATTCCGGGATGGCAACTAGGTGATGACAGTTGAGGATGACCCTGACTGAAAAACTGCGCGAGAGGATATCGCGGGCGTTCTACAACCACGGGCTGTTGTGTGCTTCCTATCCCATCCCCATCATCCTCTTTACTGGTCTCTGTATTCTGGCCTGCTGGTAAGTCACGCAAAGTACTTGCTGTCACAGGGTGCTGCTGCTTTGTGGGTTTTCACAGCAATGCCATGAACGTGCTCAGGTTTCCCTGTCTTGTGGGCTATCCCAGAAGCTCTTTTGTGTTGTTTTTTTTTAAACTTAATAGGTTTTTATCATTTCTTTTTGTGGGACAAAAGAAAAGGCAGGGATGAAGTATCTTCATGTGGTTTAATAAGTAAATAGTAAAAACTAATTGAATAAGTGAAGTAAAGCAATAAATAAAATAAAAGTACACCTGGTGGTGGACTCCAACCATGAATTAATAATGGGGAGAAGGAAAGTTGATCTTTCTCTCTCCATACTTGCCTATTCTGTTCTCCCTTAAGCTTGTACTACTCTTTTTCAGCCCTTGCGTTGGCACACATGTGTTGTGTGTTATTGTAAATTCTCTACCCTCCTTATGGACTCTTAATTTGAGTACGAGTTGCAACTGAATGCAGTTTCACTCTCAGAAATGTTACATGGGCCTCTTAATCATTTCCAATGAGGTATTATTATTACTGCAGTTGAGAGAACTTTTGTGCTCAGATTTGTGCACAGACGCATGTGCATATATAGATTGCGTCTTCGCCTTTTTAATTTGAAGTATCTTGTCTCTTGGTCAAAATAAAACCTGTGTGGTGATCTACTCTGCTTTTAGAAAAGCGCCACCTGTGTTGATACAGATGTAAACTTTTCTTTGAGCATCACTGAGGATAAGACAGACTTCTTTCATATCTACAGTTAAAAGATTATTGAAGTGATTGTTTTCAGGTATTGAAAACCTGTGAGATTGCTTTTCATGCCTGTGACTCTTCAAGGCTGTGAGCAGCAATTGAGGCATTGCTTTCCTGACTTTTTTCACTGCTTCATATTAATTCTTGTAACTGGCAATGATAATAGTTTTGTTTTCAAGATCTCTTGCTCTGTAGAAATATGAAGCTTCTACAAGGGCCAAGCAAGCAGATTCTCTGTTCTGTTTATCTTTGTTGATATGGTTGCAAGTAACGGCTCTATCTTTTGACGTCAGTTTTGCTGGATGCTGCTTTCACGTGTCAGGCCTGCATTAGCCAAAACAGAGTTTCACCATGAGTCCTGAATCGCCATGCCACAGCATTCTTGCTTGCTAATTGCTTCATCAGAGCTTTTAGTGGTATTAGGCTCCTATTTTCAGTTATCTTTCAGGTGCTGTTGCCTGGGCGTAAATGCAGGAATGGAAGACAACTGCTTCAGTGTAAAAAGTTTATCCACACAAATGTGGCATTTTGGGAGGCATCAAAATGAAAACTGCATGCTTACTCCCTTTCCTAAATTTAGGATTTCCCGGACAGGAGGAAATCTGATCTAGGATTACTAGCAGCTGTCCTTATTCTTCTTGGGAACCTTGTGCTCCCTATGTCAGAACTTGTATCTGTCCTGTCTTTGTAGTCATATGTGTAGAGCAGTGTGAATTACGGTGTCTTGCACTAAGTCCTTGAAGCTTCAAACCAGGTTGTCTTTGGCAGATTAGTTACTTGTGATTGTGTATTTGTGGAAGTATCTGCGTTACTTGGTGCTGGTAATTGAGATTCTGCAGTTATTGGTTACTTTTAGACGACAGAAGCTTGTCCAAGACACCATCAAACATAAAGTGAATAATGAGTTTCAGTAACTCATTAGAAAAGCATATAATGGCCCTAGAAGAGACAGGGTTTTAGAAATACTGTGATGACACCCTTTGAGAGCAAGTGTACCTTGGCAAAAAATTGGGAGTGCAGCGTGGGTAAAGTGTTCCCTCTTTGGAAGCAGTTTTTAGGGATGTTTCAGTTCCTGTTCTGAGCTGCTCTGTATTAACTACTGTTAACTAGGTGTTAATTCTGGCTTGAGAAGTAGCGTTACTAATAAGGTCAAAACTATTCCAGAGTGCAGCCCTTCTATACTTGAGTGCATTTCAGTGTGGTAAGACTGAACTCCAACAGGGTATGGGTGAACAGAACACTGAAATACTTACTGGAAGTTTAGTTTTGGGTTGAGGTCTTCAATTCTTCATCTTAGTTTGAGCCTGAGGTTTGACGACTTCATCATTGACGTAGATAATGGGGTGAACTGTACCCTCAGCAAGTTTGCAGATGATACAAACTTCATATGTCATGAACTGGAAAGTGGAAAACTGGATGAAGTGGCTGGATGAAAACTAGAAAGCATGGCTGATACACCAGATGGCTGCGTGGGCAGAGAACCTCGTGAAGTTCAACACAAGGAAATGTAAAAGGAAGAATAACCCTAGATGTCTGTACAGACTGGGGGTCAGCTCTCTGGAAAGGAGCTTTGCAGAACAGGGGCCGGAGGTCCTGGTGGACACCAAATTGAACTCAAGCCCCCTGTGTGTCCTCATGGCAAAGGTGGCCTGCAGTATCCTGGGCTGCATTAGGGAGAGCGTTGCCAGCAGGTTGAGGGAGGTGATCCTGCCCCTCTACACAGTACTGGTGAGGCCACACCTGGAGTGCTGGGTTCAGTGCTGGGCAGCTCCCCAGTAAAGAAGGATGTGGAATTACTGGAGCAAGTCCAGCACAGGGCCATAAAGAGAGTGAAGGGACTGGAGCATCTCTCTTATGAGGAAAGGCTGAGAGAACTGTGGCTATTCAGCCTTGAGAAGAAAAGGCTCAGGGGATCTTGGCACCATATATAAATATAGGAAGAGAGGGTGTAAAGAAAATGGAGCCAGGCTCGCCACTCAGTGGGTGCCCAGTGACAGGACATGAGGCAATGGGCACAAGATGAAACACAGAAGATCCTGCTTTATGTATAAGAAAACAATTTTTTACTTTAAGGTTGTTAAGCATTGGAGCAGGTATCCCAGAGAGGTGGTGGAGGCTCCATCCTTGGAGGTACTCAGTAGCCATCTGGACACAGTGCTGAGCCACAGTGCTGTGGCTGACCCTGCTCTGAGCACATTTAGCCTCACCCAGCTCCAGAGCTGCCTTCCAGCCTCAACTGTCTGTCATTCTATCTGTGCGCTTTCTAGTCTGCCTATGAAGTTTATAAAGGAGCTGTGTGATGCAAAATGATTTAGGAGAATGGTTTTGAAGCCCCTTTTTCAATTTCTCCAGTGCAAGAGTCACGTTGATTTATCAAGGTGTTAGGAGTGTCCCCTTCCCTGCCATGCTTCCTTCCTTCCATCTTCTGTTTTTTCCCCAAGCTGAAAAAGGAAGTGGTGCTGAAGGGAACACACATCCTTGCTATGAAGTGATTTGAGAGTAACTCCTGTTTTCATGGGGCTAGGTAGCTTTGCAGTTGCAGTCCACATATTGTTCATTCATTGAAAACAAGAAATAAAACTTACTATATCCAGTACATTACCAAGTATATTGTATTTCAGGTTCCTTGGTTTGTACTATAATTTGGGTATTTTCTTGCCAGAGCTCAAATTCAGGGGCTGCTCTCTACAGTGAGCACTTGATAAATATCCTTAGAAGTCTGAGATGCCTCGTCCTTGTTTGCTCTGTGTGGAATAATCTGATGTTTGTGGTGTGTGGCTGCACACAGTTGTTAGTTCTGTGGCTTGTGCAACTATAGCTGTTGAACGCTAATCCCTTAACAAATGGGTAGGGACTACAACTGCGTAAACCTGGAGCAAGATATTCAGTAGCTTTTCAGACTGTACTGCACTAGAATCCTTCTAAACAAGTGTTTTCATCAGATATGGTAAAGTTTTATAGTTTTTTGGGGGGGGGGGGGGGGACCACAAGGTGCCAAGGCCAACGCAAGGGCTATAATTTGTTTTTTAATCAGGATGGCCAAATATTTAAAATGGTGTGAAATAACAGGAAAAAAGAAGTGATCAACAGTCATCTCGGTGACTGCTGGCTATCTGTGGGGTGGTGCTGGAGACTTCAAAAGTATTTTAGCAATTATTTGGGAAAATGAATTTTTAGTTAATATACTAACTCAGTTTAGGTTGAAGTTAAGTCCTGGAACTGTGTTATCTGGTGGGCACTTCATGCATTATATGCTTGCCCTATTCTCTTACTCTTTCCTAGGTATCTGCTATTGGCCGCTGTAAGAAATAAGCTGCTGGGCAGACAGACTCTTGGTCTGACCCAGCACAGCTAGCTTTATGTATATTTGTTTTAGACTACATCCATCTGAATAGCCTTCTGCAACACAAAACTGGCAGCTGTGGGGCATGTTCAGCACACAGCGTGGGCTGGGTGATGTCTGCAGGAGCCGCAGCAGTCAGTTGCTTATGGGAGCTGTCGGACGGCCACCTCCTGTGGAAACTTTCTGTTGGCTGGGGGCAGGAACTTGCTGATGGCCACAAAGTGTCACATCCACATTTTTTCATGCAGTCAGATCCTGAGGACTCTGAGTAATGGTCTTTGGCACCGATTTAGTGCTGGAATTTAATTTGTTTGTGCTCTTCAGAAGTGTTCCATTTTCTTAAGACAGATCTCACTGATTCATCTCAGCCACCTCACTGCAAAAATGAGTGAGAAATGTGCTGAAATTTGGAGAAGGAAGCTGGTGGAAAAAAAACGAGGCCCAGCTTCAAGGTAGAAGCTCATTTAGGCAGTGTTTCTGTCCAACATGATTGATAAGAGACCCTCAGCACTGTTTGCATAGTAATACAGATTAGTGTCTGAAACAAGCATGGATCGATTAAGTAGTAGAAACTACAGGTCTTTCTAATGAGGAAAGAAGATACACAAGTGATCCAGTGGTTCATACTGACTTTTATCAACAGAGGAGGACCTAATAATGTCCTCAGTGTTGCTGAGAAGGAAATTAACTCAGTTGTTCTCATTTTCCTCCCCCACACCTCAGTAAAACTCAACCATCTTTGTGTTCAGATAACTTTTTTTAAAAGGTGAAGTAAACCATGTGGTCCACAATTTATTCAGCATCAGTTTTGGTTCTTGATCAATGTGACAACAGTTAATGTGTGGGTGTTTCTCCTGTTCCTAAAAGGTCAGTTGCCAAGGATCAGGTAGCACAGTCACCACAGAGTGTCTGTTACAGGTTGTTTGAATGTATTCTGTCTTTAACCTTGGAAGTATTTTGTGTAGACACTATTTTTAATGTCAGCTATAGACAAGACATAGCATATCTGGTTTTGTTAATAAATTAACATTCAAAGCACAAGCAAAAATGCCTATGACTCATTCTTACTCTAAAAGTCTGAAAATCCAAGTTGTATTAGTTTTTGCTTCACAGTGAGTGGTTTCTGCTGAACTAGCTATTGAAAGGTGTAGGGCTTGTTAGTTAACTTTTTGTTTTTCTATGTATCCCTTTGGCGGTGACATTAATTTTCATCACCTCACTTAAATGGATCTGCATTTAGAAACATTCCTGCTCTTTCAAAGGACAAACTTAGCTGAGTGTATAATATTTTTTTTTTTCCCCTAGCAGAATGAGAATGCCACTAGATGATACCTATAAATCTGGTAATCAGGGTAAATTTGAAATTCCTGTGTAGTTCTGAAGAATAGTTTTTAGTTAAAGTAAGAATTTAAAATCAAACAGTTGACTCTGTGAAGCAGGTTTGGGAGAATTAAACAGGGTGAGTCTTTGCAGGGGTTTGTTATTTGACTGAAGCACTAGGTTCTGCTAGTTCTACTAAAGAATGGTAGAACTGACTGGAACCAGAGCCCTTTTGTGCATAGATATTTCTAAAAGGACACTTCACTTTCTAACAGGTTTGTACTATCTTGTGTGATAACCAGAGGAGGTGAGTCGCTGTCAGACTCTTCATGTTCCAAATCCATAGAGAATACAGTCCCCTGTGGGACTGCATGGTGAAACTAGAAGCAAGTTCTGTGTGGCGAGACCTCTGTTCTGATTTGCAGAAAAAAGGAAACTGGCAGCATGGAGCAAGGGGAATCTTTACTTTTGCAGTGTGGATTTTTGAGGGCCCTGTCAGTGGGAAACAGGGCAAAAGCAAACATAATTTATTCAGAAACAGGTATTGTTTGTGCACTTACCAAGGCTAAAAGGGAACTGTTGCTGCCAGATATCTGGCTCGCTCTACCTTCTGGCAAGACCCTTTTTATCAAATTTCATATCTCTCATTAGCAATGGGTTTTCAGGTTGTTCTATCTGTGCAATAGTTTAGGCTGGGAACAGGCTAAAAGCTTGTTCTACAGTGTGCAAAATGGAGGTGGTAGCTATTTTAAGGCAATATATCACCACCTTCCCTGTTACCTAAGACTTGGCAGCTCTCCATTTTCCTTCATACTCAGCAGCTGAAGACTGTTCTGGGGTGGTGGAGATCTCTGCTTTGATTCTGAGAAGGAGGAATATGCAGTTGTAGGGTTTGCAGTTCTATTGAGTTGCCAGCTGCCTTGGGCTGACCTGGCAGTTCTCCATCTTGGCCCTTTAAGCTGTCTTGAAAATATGTAAAGTAGTTGGATGAACATTTCGGCTTGAACCTACCTCATGCTTGGTAGCTAAAATGCACTATTGCTTGAATTCAGCAATACCAACTTGTAAATGATCTCTTTTTCCCTTATTTTGGATTTGCAGAAGGGTGTCAGGGTGCACTGTCATGTGAGCATCTAAAAAGAACCCTTCTCAAAACCAGAACTTCTTTTTGAGCTTTCCTGTCACCTATTTTATATTCTACTTTTCTTCCGTCCTTTCTCTATGCTTTCCATTTGGGTGTTCACCTCTTTCCCTGATGGTCAAAAAAATCTCTAACAAAGAGAAATGTGAGGAGATTCAAACCTGAGTGCTAGAAATCACTGTAACTCACTTGGATCAGTTCTTGCCTTTCGTAAGAAGTGCACATGGAAATCACCTAGGCCTGTCACATCTCGCAATCCTTGCACCATTTAGTGACTGTGGGAAGCCAGGATGCTTCTGACAACTCATCAGCAGCCCTTGGTTTGCTTTTTTTTTTTAAGTATCTCTTTACTTAAAAGATGCTCTAACATTGATGTCTGAAGTAGTAGGTCTAGTGAATTTCTCTGTATCGCTGGGTGGTTCTTTCTCACTCTGTCCTTTTTTTATCTCTGCTGTCAGTCTGTCTCAGGTATCACTGACAAGATCAGCTGGTATCACATGCCTGTATAAGGCTAAGTAAATTCTAGAACTAATGTTTTAGCATCTTACTGAAATAACTTACTGTAAGTGTGATCTAGAATGCATGCTTTTTGTGTTCTTCCATCAGATGTTCTCAAAACCTTTCATAAACATGAGTCTTCAAATATCACTGTGATATAAGTAAATATATGTTCCTGCTTCCCCTATGGTGTGATATATATTTATGTTGTAGTTGGCTCAAGATGAGGGACCTTTTGAAAAGACTCCCAATAGTAAGTCTTGTTCCTGAGCTCTGCTGCCAAACAATACCATGAGCAATCTACACTATCTAGATCATGTTGCAATAAGGACTATAGGAGCTAAACATAGGTGTGTACAGACATCAGGGTCTGTTTTAACCTTTTATTTAAATCTTTTACATGTGGATTTCCTGTGGAGCCTTTTCTCTGAAGATAGTTGCTGAAAATGGGGATTATAATAAAAAAGTAGTTCTAGCATATTTTTTTTTATGTGTGCCAGACAGTCTGCTAGGAAGTCCTGTTCCTGATGGGTGCACATCAGTGTCTTCTAATACTGCAGCTGCCACAGCTCTTCTAGTCTCAGTAAAATATAGAATAGAATCCTAGAATGGTTTGGGTTGGAAGGCACCTTAAGGATCATCTAATTCCAACTCCCCTGCCGTAGGCAGGGACACCTTCCACTAGACCAGGTTGCTCAAAGCCCCATCCAACCTGGCCTTGAACACTGCCAGGGATGGGGCAGCCACAGCCTCTCTAGGTAACCTGTTCCAGTGCCTCACCACCCTCACAGTGAAGAATTTCTTCCTAATATCTAATCTAAATCAATGCTCTTTCAAACTATGAAGACAATATCACCAAAGACAAAAGCTCTTTCTCCTGATGAAGGTCATAACCAATAAGAGTAGAGCCATGACTGAGAAGTGTTATGCCTCACTGTCTTTAGCAGTGATGAGTATTAGGATTAGGACTCATTCACTTACAGGGAAATGAAAAGAATTGTGTTACTTGGCAACGTGGCTTTTGTTGACTGAACAGCATGGAAGTGTAAAGGAAGCTGAAGGAGCCCATCAGTGTGGCCTGCAGAAAACTTTAGAATGGATAGAGAAAATCTAACGCTGTTTTGTATCACATGAGCAAGAGGCAAACGGTTTGAGTAACTGCAGTGTTAGATGCTGCTTACCTCTTCCTTGCCTGCTGTAGGGATGGATTAAAAACAAGGGTTGGAGGGGGCATACAGATCTTTTCCTACAGCATAAATCCTGTTCCATATTCATGAACTAATCAAATTGCAGGTAAATGCTGAAGTTAATTTAGGTATCAACAGATCTACCCTGACCACAGGCCTGAAGAGGATGGTGGAATATGGGAGTCTTGGTTGCCTTGGTTTGCCAACAGCTGCAGTAAGATATAGTCCTCAGCAGCACGCAGACATCTCCAGATTTTATTTTCTTTCTTCCATCAGAAATTTTCCTTTTGTTCTTTCCCTCCTTTTGTTGCCCTTGAGTCTTCCAAGAAATGCCATTTACTCTTTCCTCTATTGCATTTGCATGTACTTTCAAATTTTTTGGACAAGTTTGAAAATCCTAACATGAGAAACAAAAAACAATGAAACAAAAAGAAAAACCCTTAGTCATTTAAAAATAGCCATTAGGGAGCTGTGAAGTTGCTATGTCCTGTATTTTGGGAGGTGGCTTGCACTTCAGGATGGGAGTGGTTCACTTCTTCCCCTTGATGGAAAATTAAACTTTTTTTGAACAACAGGAAAAACAAATACTGAATTCTCAGCTGACCTTCCTATTAGCTGCCATCAGGCAGCCTGTCCTGTCTTGCGTCTTTCTCCGAGGCCTCGTGTAACCCTGAGCCAGCTGGAAGCTGTGTACAGATTGCCGTTATTTAGATGAACTTTTCTCCTTCCCAACTTCTCAGGTAGCTTCCATAGCTAATCCCAAGGCTGTTGTAAACAGCAGGTACATATGTAGGAGGAAATCATTCAATAGTAGAGGAGTTGACACACATCTCCTCTCCATTCTGGCAACAGGCATGTTTCTTGCTCATGAAGTGTTTTTATTCAGATGTAAATATACTAGTGGCTGAGAACCAACATGGTGGAGCAACTGACAACCATCTCCAGAGGCTAGTTTTTTTAAAACATAGAAATACTTTTTTTCCATGTTTCTGTGGTATGTAAACTGGCACGTTAAGGCCTTCTGTTGTGGCCTCGAGCACAGAAAGGGCATAACAGAATCCAGAATTGCTTGATGTGACACACTCAATACTGACAAAACATCTATGGTTATGGCCAGGTTGTTATTTTGCAGACAGCTGTGGAAATTTAGGTCATTCACCTTTCCCAGCTCTTCTGTCCCTCTGCTGCAAGTTGCTGCTCCCACAGCTCTGCCAGCAGTTCATCTTAACCTTCTAATCCACGAACAGGGGTGAGTTCTGCTTAACATTGCTGTTAATGACCTGGATGAGGGAGCAGAGCGTGCACTCACTACGTTTGCGGATCATGCCAGCTGGGGGAGAGCAGTCAGTATGGTGGAGAGAACGATTGCCATTCAGAGACACGTTGATGGGTTGGGAAGATGGACTGACAGGAGCCTCGGGAAGCTCGGCAAAGGCAAAAAGGCAAATGCAGAGTCCTGCGCCTGGGATGGAGTAAGCTCCTGGAGCAGGACAGGCTGGAAAGCAGCTTTGCAGCAAAGGACAAATTAGACATGAGTCAGGCAGCGGATGCACTAGCAAGGGTAGCCAGCAGTGTTAAGGGGAAGGAAGTCTTTCCTCTGTTTGGCCTTTGTGAAACCACAGTCCAGCATCCACTCTGGGGCTCTGCAGTATGAGGAAGGCATTGACATGCTGGAACACATCCAGCAGAGCTGTCGGAGTGGGCAGCTGTGGAGTACCATGGAGGAGGAAAGGCTGAGGAGACTGAGTATCTTCAGCTCTAAGCAGTGATCTTACGGCTGGCCTACAACTACTTATTGGGAGGGTGTAGAGAAGGTGGAGTCAGATTCTTCTCAGGGTACACAGTGGAAGGACAAGAGGTGATGGACAGATAGGAAATTCTGAATAGATCCAAGGAAAAAAGTGTTTGTTATGAGGGTTATCTAATACTAGAATAAGTGCTGAGAGAGGCTGTGGGACCTCAGTCCTTGGACATATGCAAACCCAGATGGGACATGGCTCTGAGCAACCTGCTCTTGTTGGCCCTGGTTTGAACAGGAGTTTGCACTGGAGCCCTCCAGAGATGCCTTCCACAGAGATGGGGTCTGTGATGTCTGGAGGTCACTGCTTGAAGCAGCACCAACCCCAAAGTTAGGCTTGGAGCCCTGTCTGGTTGACTTCTGGATATCTCTCATGATGGAGAGTCCACAGCTACTCTGGTCCCTTTTCCAGTGTTTGACTGCTCTCGTGAAGAATTTTTTCCGTACGTCTGATTGGAATTTCCCTTGCTGCAGCTTGTGTCCTTTCCCTGTGCAACCCTGAAACAAGTCTGGGGTCATCTTCACCATGCTGAAGACTGCATTTTAGATTTCCCTCTCACTCTTCTCCAGGCTGGATGAGTCCAGTTAACCCACTATCTCCTTTTGCACCATGTTCTCCTGCCAAATCACCATTTTGGTGGCCTCCACTGGACTAACTGTGGTAGCACAGGCTGGTCAGGCTGGCAAGCACCTCTGGAGGTCATCTGGTCCAACCCCCCTGCTCATGCTGGATTTAGGGGCGCTATTTGGAATGAGCAGGGTGAGGAAGGGTGGCTACTTGTTCTGTAGGCTAGATATGGGTGACTGAGACAAAGGGAGGATGCAGTCACCTTCTTGGGTGGTGGCCATTTATTGCTTCTGTAGGCAGAGCTCACTGCGCTCACTGCACCCACTGAAAGGACTTTCATCTCCGGCTACAGACAAGAGTTTTCCCTACCTAGCAATTAGTAAGAGGGCAAAATCCTTGCATCCCAGCAGGCCTTCAGGAAGTGAAAAATAATCCACTACACCTCTGCCAGGATTTGGGGCATTTTTGCTTTGAAAGACAGCAAGAGTTGAAAGGATTTTCAAGGTTGGATTGCGTGCAGGGCTAGCCAAATCTTGCTAAATTGGGAAAAAGTACTTGTGAAGTGTTCAGTATCTGGAAGAGCTCAGTGTTTCCATCACCCTTTACTTGGTGCCATAGCTGTGACCTCTGGCAGTGGTCAGGTCTTCACCACGGACTGTGGAGATCTGACCATCAGCTGCACTGCTCTCAGCATTTCCCGCAGCTTCTGGATATCGAGGCTTCTGATGAGGTGCAGCAGCAGGCGCTGCTTGTTTCGGCGTGTCTGACAATAGCCTGGTCCTAGAGATGAACCTTCAACCAGAGAAGCGGCAAGATCACTTCTGAAGCCTGAGGTGCTCCACTGCTGCTGGTGAGGCAAAACCAGCCTCAGGCTGTCCTGTTGTAACTCCTGCAATGCACTGGCAGTTTAGATTCAGTGCCCCTAATTTAAAATGAGTTAAGTTCTATAAAAGATTATTGTTCTGACTCCTTAAAACTGACAGGTGGTTGCACAGGGAAATCCACCTCTGGATAAGTATGTAGCATGAATCTAAAGTGTTTTCCTTCGATTTCTGGAAACACTCAGGCATCAACTTCAAAATAATTTAGTGAAAAAATCATTCTTCCTCAGTCACCTGTTCAACTCATTCTGCTTTGTTTATCACATATACTTGATTTTATTATTTTAATTTATGTGTATCTCCATCTCTGTCAGATGCAGGATGATTGCTGTATGTATCTCCCATGGGCTTTTGTTTTCAGCAGATCATTTGTGACAAGCAGGTGCTACGTGTCATTTAGAAGGACTAAAACTGATTGCTGCTTGTGAGAGAAGAGAGGCTGTGCTGTGCCTCCAGATTGTGGCTTTTATTGGGCATTTTCACCTCTCGTGTATTATGACCTGATTTTATTATTCCTTTTTCTCTTCCCTCCCATTGCATAATGAAATGATAATAATTAGGTGTTGTATTTTTGTCAGACTAATAAAATAGCGAATCTGACAAGCTTTACTTCTGATTTTGTTGTTCTTTTTCAGCCTTTTGTTGTGTTGTTTATTCTGAAGCCTTGTCTTTAGCTGTTGCTTGTCCCCTCCATAGCCTTTGATGATTCAAGCTAATCCCTAATGATGTGGGCAGAGTATTGCATGAAAACAATTCCAAGGCCTTTATATTTATTCTGGCAATATTGCAAGAAAAGTTCAGCTATAAACAGGAAAATACGTCAGAAATTTAAGGCCTGATAGATAGTCGTGCATCAGATGATAAAAAGACAGAAGTTATATTCTCTGGTTCATTTTGGTGCTGACAGTTGCAGTTTGTTGGTTGGTTATCTCTGTAACAGCAGTCTTGCTTTTTCCACCAGTTCGATTCTAATACGGTTTTAATCACTTCTGAGAACCTCTGGAGCTAAAAACAATATTCTAAACTCTCTGAAACCTCAATACCTCAGCTTTCAAATAGTTTGAAGTGTTTGTTGTGGGGTAGCTGCTACAATCATCTGAAAATTGTAGTAGCAAAGGGGCAAGAATATAAATATTTCATAGCTCTTTTGGTGCCTTATTGCTACTTAAAAGCCCTTTGAGGACCAATGAAGTTAATGACAAATACCGGAAATAGTTTAAATCTTAATGCAGAAAATTAGGTGATTAGTACAGGGTTTGGGTCAGGAAAGCAGCCATCTGAATACAATGAATGTCTCATTTTTGTGCTGGCTACAGAATAGTTGAGATATGGCTGTACTTAATGTTTTTAGCACTACTAACTTTCAGGTGATGGAGAGTAATTCAGGTAAGGTCCTGCGAGAACTACCCTTCTTTTTCTCCTAGGACTTCTAGTTAGCTCTTTCCAAGGGAAAAAGACCAATTATCTCTTGTGTTGGGGAAACACATCCAACAGTTCCTATGAGAGCTAATGCCCTCTTGTATTGCAGCTGTGTCTCCTGTCCTGCAGAGGTTGGATTTAGCTGAAGTGGGCACATTTTTCATGACCCGTTCATTTTTTGAGCTCTTCTTGGAGACTGTCTAAAAGCCTAGCTAAAACCAAAGCATGATGTTTCTTGCTTATGTCTTAATCATAGTTACCCGCTGCTGAAGCTGCCACTGCCTGGAACGGGGCCTGTGGAGTACAGCACCCCTGTGAAGGATTACTCTCCGCCCTCTCCAGACGTGGGTCTACAGCAAGGGGATCTCAGCGAACGTCCCGACTGGGTGAGTCCTGCACTGGGGGTGGCTAGGTTTGCTGACTGTGTGTGTGGGATCAATGGGATGATGAAACATCCCTGCTGTGTTACCTACACTTTACTGTAATCAACAGAAAATATTTCTGGAGACGTGTTGCTTTGTGAAGCTGCTAAGTTTAGGCTGTATTTGTCTTGTATTAGTCTTGTTCTATCAGAAAACCCAATGCTAGGCATTTGGAAGAGTTAAAAGCTCTGAAATGCTGTTTAAGACCCCGCTTGAGAAGCAGATAACTTTATCTAAGGCAAGTAGTACACTTTTTAAAGCATTATTAGGTTTTAAATAAGTTTAATGATGGGTTCTGGAATAACAGGCCCCAATTTCCTAATGTCATATGAAGGCATGCAGTTTCCCTAGAACAGCAGGACAAGCCTCCTGCTGACACACACCACTTCACACACCTGCCCTTGGCCTCCTCTGAAGGGTGAGAGTAGGATTTAGTCAGCCTTTACTGCTGTAACTGTCTGTGGAGATGCTACCAGTGGTTACGATGGTGGGTTTGGTGTTGTCAACCTCTCTCTGAAGGGATCTGGATTCTGGCTATCAACCAGCTTATCTGTTGAAGATCATTAACTAGCTGTCAGAATGGGAATGTCTGTCTCGCCTGGAGGTGGAAGACAGACTGTCCAGCTCCTCAGCACTTATAATTTTCTCTCTTTTGGCTTTAAAATATTGCACCTAGTAGGGTTTTTTCTGATGGTGTAGGTAGTCTAGGCTTCACCTCCAAGACATAAGCTTTTTTCTTAAGGTCACAATCAAGAGTTTTTCATTTGAATTAGAATTTAGGCAGCCACAGATTCTGGCTGTGGAGGTAGCTGCTACAATGTGATCTAGAGAATGTAGGGATGCTTGAAGAACTTGGTGAATTGAGTATAATCTAGAGGTGGGTTTTGGTTTTATTTTGGGTTTGGTTTTTTTTTAATTGACTGGTAGGTATCATGCAGGTAAATGAGTCTTCTGTTAAGGGTTAGGAATTAACTTTTTTTTTTTTTTTCATGAGCAAACTGGAACCCTGATGCTTTCCAAGAAGGCTGATAACCTGGTCCAGGAAATCAGGAAACAATCTTAAAATCAGCCTTTGTAACTGGCATTGTTCTTTTTCATTCCAGGGTCTCTCTTAAGTAGAAGTTACCTGTTGGCTTAATGCTTTTGATGTCTCCATCTCTCTATTCTCTCCATGTGTGCCTTTCTCACTGTTATTGAAATAATTTGCTGCCTTATACACTCCCTGGTGCCACTGAGAGCTTTTTGCCCTATGCTGTTAACTTGGGCTGCTACTGGCTGATTAAATCTTGCCTTCTGCTTTGTTGTCTAGTTCAGCTAATAGAGCACAAAAGTTCTGGCTGCCACAGCATGTCAGCACTGCAGTCCCCAGAGCAGGGTCAGCAGCCTGGGCACAGCGACCAGGAAGATTTAAATGTCACACAGCAGAATCAGCACAGGTTGGGGGAACCACAGCGTTGTGAGAGGCATCTGTGAGAGGCAGCGAGTCCCTGCTCCTGCCTTTCATTCCAGTACCAAATTCAGTAGGAGGTAGGAGCTTCTGCCTCACAAAGAAGCGCAATAGATGGATGCCAAAATGGTCAGTGGCATTTTGCCTCTTTGAGAAACAGACTCTTTTTGTTCTTGCTAGGTTAGTACTGTCATGTTTCACCTCTAATTTGGGAAAGGAAAATATAGTCTGGCAAACTCCTTCCTGAAAGGTTGCCAAGCTGTGGTCTAATTCTGCTAAGCAGCTTCCCACTCACCGTGTGTTTTCATTCTCCCTCTGGTTTTCCCCACAGTATGTCGGTGCTCCTGTGGCCTACATTCAGCAGATCTTTGTGAAAGCTACCGTCTCCCCATGGCAGAAGAACTTCCTTGCTGTTGATGTATTTCGTTCACCCCTCTCCCGTGTCTTCCAGCTAGTGGAGGAGATTAGAAACCATGCCCTGAGAGACAGGTAATTACTGTTCATTAAAGTTTGCGTAGAAGGCAGACTGACCCACTGTTGTACATGCTCATCTTCTAAATTACTGCCTCTGATTATTAGCTTTGAATTTGTAAAATTCTCAAAATTAAAAGAAAATGAGACATCACTGCTAACAAGTGACATCATATGCATCCTGCACATAGAGCAGTTTAGCTTTTGTGCTAGAGAACTTGCCTGTCCGCTAGTCACAGGTAATTGTCAGGAACCTTCTAGTCAGAGTCCTAGGCAGAGAGGTCTGGAGGGGCCCTCCAAGGTTATACCTGTTACAGCAGATAGCAGCATCATATAATCCCTTCCTAAGCATCCAAGCTTCATATTAAAGCATGTTCATCTGACCTCACCATGCCTATTGTGAAGCTCTTCCAGAATTTTATGTGGTCAGGAACCTTCTCCTGACTTGCCACTTCAGCTATATTTAGGACAAGTTGATACCTGCTTGTTTTTGTCCTGACACAGTCTTTGTACAAAAATAGCTTTCCTCTGCTTCCAGATATTTACAGGGAGAACTTGTACTCCCCACCCCAAATCCTTGTTTGTTAAGGTAAACATATGAAACTCTTGGCTTACTCTGGTAAGATGGCTCTGTATTCAGTTTGTCATCCTGGTTGCTTCTTTTGGCATTGTTATTAGTGTATCATTCCTGAACGTGGGAGATTAGAACTGTACACAGTATTCTCAGAGGAGTCTCATTTGTGTGTTATTTTCCATGGAAATGCCTTTCCTAAAATATAGTGAGGTTGCAGGTCCATTTTTCATGGCCAGTCACATCAATTTTACACATTATGAAGTGATTGGTTAACATCTCCATGTCCCTCTCTGTCAGTTCCAGCTGACGAGCTCCCAGCTTATAGCAGAAACTCTTTTTTGTCCTCAAGTGCATGGTCTTGCCCTTTGTACTGTTAATAGAAAGGGAGTTAAATTTATTCCAAGCCTCACCATCATCCATTTCAGATATTCTGTTCCTGTTCTGTATTAACAGTATTTCTTCATTTTGTGTCATTGGCAGATGTCCCTATACCTTATTCCAAGGCTATTAATAAAAGTATATAATAATCCTGATTCTCTGAGCTGTCTGTGAGAAATTCCACTTTATTTTCCTCAATACTGGTGGTCCCCCTTTCAGCAGCTCCATAACCATTTTCCTGTTAACCTCATTCTTTACTGCATCACAATTTTTGTGCAAATTTTTGTGTCCTTCCTGTGAACTAAATTTTCTGTGTGGTGCTGCACCAAAAGCTTTATTGGGGCCCAAGTAGGTGAGATCTGCTGTGCTTTCCCCATCTGAGAAGTCAGGCTTTTAAAGAAAAAACCACTCAGATTAGTCTGGTGTATTCTCTCTTTGTAAACTAAGAAGGCATTTTATATACATTAACTTGCCTCTGTTGTTTTTAAAATAAGTTTTCCTTCGGGTTCTAAGTTTTTAACTGTGGTCAAGTTCTTGGCCTTGGCTGAGTTTACTTTCTAAGGACAGAAATGCTTCCCTACTTGTCTGTCTATGTTTAGTGAGAATAATGATGCTGAGAACAAACCAAGTGTGGTGAAAAATGGTGAGATTAGAGTCTTTGATCATGTCCTAGCTTTTCAGCCAGGAGCTTTCTTCATTCTTTGTCCTCTAACTCACACAGGTAGGGAAGATTTACTGCTTGTTCATACTTCCTTGACAGCATCCTTCATTGCTTCATTTTTGAGAGTGTCCACTTTACTACTCTACCAGATGATTTGTCCTTTTTTTTAAACCATTCCTTGCAAGCTAGCTGCCTGCTCTCTCTGTGGTAATTTTTTAGAAATGCCATTTATGCTCTTAAATATGGAGCTCTTTCCTACCAGCTCACAAAGCCTTGGCACTGACATTCTTTCTATGTTTTTAGTTCATCTCCTCCTTTATCTTATGTGTAACTTTAGATAGTAATTTGTATATACTTGCCAATTACAAGTTAGAAGCAACTTGCTCCCAGGACATGTGTTGTCTTCTCATTATCTCACCTTGGTGTTGCCCTTGATGAACAGTGATGCAGAATGGAAGCAAAAATTAAACTTAGAAAGTCACCAGAAGAAAAGGACTTAAGCACTTAGACCTAAACCTTGGGATAAGGGCTCCCATTTTGGTGACGGACTCAGATATTTCAGGAAACATCTAACTTTGAGATAAATTCTGAAATTACCTCAAAAGTCATTATGAAGTTCCTTGTTTGTTGTTTTTGTCAGTATCAAAGTTAAGTGCAGCTGATTTTCTTAATACAAAAAAAGGCATTCTATTATACTGAAGTCCAGAAGGAGCTGAAGATTATTGACAACTGGATAGGAAACACAAGGTGATTATATTTTCATCAGCTGTAAGCTTGGTGAAACTCATAATTTGTAAAAAGTCAGAAGTGACCTGAAATTTGTGGTTTGCTCCAGTGCATGTTTTTTGGTATCACTCTGCCTCCACAACACACTGGTAGGGACATTAGCTGCGTCCTTTTGCTTCACAGATAAGAATGTACATAGGCTTATCTGCAGTATAAACTGTTATCACTGTTATGTTTCAGAATTAGCTGAAGCTGAAATACAAAACAATACTCTTCCTGGAGCTATCATTGGAGGCATCACTGCATCAGTTCCTTTAAATTATCTTTCAGGAAGCTTTTGTTCCTATAAACACAGTATTTTTGAGCATATTTTCTAATACTTTCTTTTGATAGCTGTGACTTCTCTGGCTATCTTACCACACAGTGACGGGATATAGGATATAGATTGTGGAGGGAGTTTTCACAAAGAAATAACTCCAGTCATCATTGGTTGGTTTCTGTGTTTGCTCTTTGTAGTCATTATAGAAAAAAACTCTTCTAGAGAAGACATTTCACAATAGGACCCTAACTGATTTGTCTTCTGAAGCTACCTTCTCTGTAATCTGTGAGGCTGGAGCCAGGGAAGACTCTTCTCTTGTATCTTAACTTAGCCTTTGTTAAATTTACCCTTCCTGTGCAAATACCACCAGTTGCCCATATCATGCTGAGGGAAGTGTTCTCCTTTGGACCAGCAGCTGTTCCTTCTCTAGCCAGATAGTATGCTGACAGGTTTTCTCACTAAACCTTCACAGTCAGATCCTATTGTAAACCTAAGCTGATTCTTGCTTGAATTACTAGTTGGTAAGGATTATGTAGTTGTGTTAAAATGAAGTTCGGAAACAAACACAAGTTCCATTTTGTACCAGTTATACCTCTATTAATTCCTGAACCTGTAAGGCATTTTCTTTTCCATACAATGCAGAGGAATTCTGAAACATTTTGCACAGTTGCGGATACTGAATCCTTTGTACATTTT
Source organism: Astur gentilis (assembly GCF_929443795.1). Classification (NCBI taxonomy): domain Eukaryota; kingdom Metazoa; phylum Chordata; class Aves; order Accipitriformes; family Accipitridae; genus Astur; species Astur gentilis. Next base: position 46,960,234 of record NC_064883.1, on the reverse strand, counting down.
AGAGCACTCTGTACACCTTAAATAATCCACCTCAGGAAGGCTAATAAATATTTCTGTAAAATGTCCCATTGCATATGTGGAAAGAAGTATGCAGACAAGTTTAAGGTCTTTGAAGAAGAATTCCAGGGAGACAGTTTCCCTGTAGACTGGAGGTATCTTAAAAGTGGAACTGAAAATTGTGGCACCTAGGATGGATGAAAAGTGAAAGCTGTGTGGCCAGACAGTATGCAGAAAAATGATAATGGGGTTCTAGAGTCTGCACACCAGTTACAGTGAGATCCCAGTCTATGGCCTCAGGCTCTTGATCCTTAGTTATGAAGAACAAGAGCAGTAACATGGTGATGCAGGTTCTTGGGGTATTCATCTCAGCAGCTTTGCCTTTGTTTGTGGGAGTTGCAACATGCAACAGCAGCATCTAACTTTTGTTTGCATTTCAGTTCTGGTGTCAAAAGCTTGGAGGAAGTTTGCCTTCAGGTAACAGATCTTCTGCCTGGCCTCAAGAAACTGCGGAATCTGCTCCCCGAACATGGCTGTCTGTTACTGTCTCCAGGGAACTTCTGGCAGAATGACCGAGAGCGATTTAATGCTGACCCAGATATCATCAAAACCATCCACCAGCATGAACCAAAGACATTACAAACATCGGCTACTCTCAAAGGTAAGATGCTGAAGTGCCAAAGAAGCTGTGAAAAATGCCTACAGCTTGCATTGCTGTTTTGTCCTTGGAATTGCAACATCTAGATTGCCAATATTACCAAATTGGGTGGCATTTTGTTACTCACAGCATCTGAAACAAAGCTACCAAATATATGTCATCTCTCATTTTATATCTGTATTTGAACTCAGTTCTGTATTTGTGGAAAGTGAATAATTCCACTCAGTCAGACTCTTTTCTGTAGGTGTAAAAATAGCAGGTCACTTGTCCAAGTCTTTTTGTTCCTCTTACTGTACAAGTGCTCTAGCCTATCCTTTTCCCTCATGCTATTGTCTGTCTTACTCAAAGGCAGCTTCATTGTCACAGATAAATGTACATTCATCCTGCTCCCTCTTGTGTGTACACTGATAGTTGCTTGCATATAGCCCGAGTTGACACTGGATATCATAAAAGTATTTTTATCTCTTAATTAAAAACCCCCACCCTCTGACCATGTCTGGGGTCATACTGTTTAGTGGTTCCATAAGGCCAGAGGAAATGCTGTTCCTTTGGTTTTAAAGGGACTTTGTAGATGTCAGGAAGCCTATAATATGACATGTCTGAAAAGGAGTTTTGTAACCCTAAAGTAAGTTTGTTTTAAAGGTTGTTTTTTGAGCATCCAGCACATGTGCACGCTGTGGTTTGGAGCACATGGAGCCTCTCTTTGAGAGCTCATTCGCAAATGAGATAGAAGTCCACAATGTCCTGGGAATTCCCGAGAACAGTGGCAGTGTTCATCGTCATGCATATATTTTTTTAAGTCTGCATTTTAGCATGCAGGATTAACAGAAGAGACGTAAATAGTCCTTTGCAATGCAAAGTCTTCCTAGAACCTCTGGTTCATATCACACACTGACATGCACAAAAACAAGTGTCCAAGGTTTTCTTTGGCTGCATCCTTAAAGATAATGCCTGTCTCCTCTGTTGAAGGACAAATTGGGTGCCCACTTGACATGCCTGTACACTAACACACAAAGCATGGGGAGCAAACAGGAGGAATTAGAGGTGTGTGCAGTTGGAGGGCTACCAACTTCACCCAGCTCACAGAGATAGCGTGGGGTAGCTCTCTGTACTGGAGCGCTGCTGTGGGTAGACACAGGCTCTTCAGGAAGGATGGGCTGGGGGACGAGGAGTTGTCCTGTGTGTGAGTGAGCAGTGGGAATGCTTGGAGCTTTGCTTGGGAATGGGTGATGAGCTAGTTGAGAGCTTATGGGTTAGAATTAGAGGGCAGACCTTGTCTGCTATAGACTGCCTGGTCAGGAAGAAGAAGATGAGGACAGACAGCTTCCCCACAGGAAGAAAGGTGTTTAAAGGGAATCTCCCATGTTTTAATTTCTGCCCATTGCCTCTTGTCCTGTCACTGGGCATCACTGAGAAGAGGTGCTCCGTCTTCTTTACTCCCCTGCATCAGGTATTTATCCACATTGATAAGGTCTCACCAGAGCAGTGAGAAAGTGCTTCCTATAAGAACAGTAGTTCTCATTCAGCATTCCTCACTATAAACACCTCTTGTATCCCGTTTATTTTGTTGTTACCCTAATGCTTCATTTATACCGTGTTTTTGCAGATCTGTTGTTTGGACTCCCTGGGAAGTACAGCGGGGTGAACCTCTATAATAGGAAGCGAGTGGTATCATACACTGTCACACTGGGTCTCCAGCAATATGATTCCAGGTAAGGAGCTTTTAGCTGGGCTGTTCCCATATTAGGCATCCCTTGTTCAATTCTTGGCAAGTTCGCTGTTTTCTCTAGTGTGATTGTTGTTATGGTTTTCTTTAATCTCCATTTTCTCATGTTTTAGAGTATTTTAGGATCTTCTGAACATGCTATAGAAAAACGGTGCCGTTTTTGGGAGAAAACTTACTGTGTTTTCAGGAAATAAAATGCTATCAGTTCTCAGTTTCTTTTTTAAAAAAGAATATATAATACTCAAAGCTGCCAGTGGGAGTTCCTCTGACAATGGCTTCATCTGCACACAGAGCTGTCATTGTTGCAGCCAAGGCCCAATAGGTCTGTTTTGACCCAGTTCCTTGTACATAGAGTGGTTTGCTTTCCAGTAAGCATTAATTCAATTGGTACCAACTGTGAAACCCCTTTGGCAGTGTTGGCAAAGCTGGCTTGGATTGAGTGGATCTGAGGACTAAATGCTCTGCTCAGTACTGCACAGAATTCCCCAGGGGATGCCTAGGACCGAATTGGCAGCACCGTAGTTGAAACTTGCTCTGTTGCTGCCCATGCAAGAACCTGTCAGCCTCAAGGACTGTCATGTAGCACCTTTCATCAGCTGTACTTATGTAAAATTCAGGGGATGTTTGAGACTGCAGCATATTCTGTTGCCCAGGGCCAAGATTTTGGATGATGAGCCCTTGCTTTAAATAGTTTTGCTGAGTCTTCACAGCTGTCTTTGAATCTTCATAGAAATCAAAGCCAGTGAGATTGCCACAGTACAGATGTGACAAATATGGTTTGGGCCACAGAGGAACGGACTTAGGAGTCAGGCCTAGAGAGAACTGTGCTTTATAAGTCTGTGTGAATCTATGGAGCTTCTTCCTACTTGTTCTATACCCACTGAGCTCCTCCTTGGAATTTTGTGCTGGTTGTTGGGTACAGTAGAGGTGACATCCTCCTGCTTGCTTTTCACCTCAGGTTCCTCAGCAGCCTCCGCTCTCGCCTCAAGCTGCTGCATCCCAGCCCTAACTGCACACTGCGAGAGGAGAACATCGTTCACGTCCACTTCAAGGAAGAGATTGGCATTGCTGAACTGATACCCCTTGTCACCACCTACATTATACTCTTCGCTTACATCTACTTCTCCACACGTAGGTTTGTGGGGTGGAGAGCCTTGAGGGGAGAGCAAGCTAATAAGCCATCTGTACACCTGCTAGCTGAATATAAGTAAGGGATCAGTGGTGCAGTCCCTTTCCCTGGCTACAGATAAGAGAGACGCCTGTCCATAGCCCTGCAGTTCCCTCCTCTTGCAGCAGGAAAGGTGGTATTGAAATTTTACCCTGAACTGTCATGTAGAGAATTAGTAGTCCTGTTTATAGATTTCTGCTAATTTGTCCCTTTTAGCCAGTGTGGTGTTATTCCTTGTGATGTCTTCTGAGGTGTTTTCTGTCTTCAGCAGCTTTAAATGCCATAGTAATGACATTTTTTCCAATTTAGAGAGACTAATTTGTTGTCAGACAGATCAAGTACATGTTCTGAGTGGGTGGTTTTAGACCTTACTAGCCACATTTAAGTTCCTTTTTTCATGCCTCAACAGTGCTGTACTAGAACTAGTTTGAGCTGCAAGCCATATATTATCCTCTGTCCCAACCTTGTTACAGTACCTCTTAACGTACTGGGAGCGTCTGGGAGCTGCATTTCAGACATTGAGACTGAACTACCATTACTTCTGGGTTGCAGGGTATTAAGCTACCTGCTGAAATAAGTCAGGATGAGGATCCCTTCTTGATTTTTTTATTGTCATTTTCTTTTGCTTGGTAACTGAGACTTTGCATTCTGTTTTTCAGGGAAGATTGACATGGTGAAATCGAAATGGGGTCTGGCACTGGCAGCAGTCGTGACGGTGCTCAGCTCTCTGCTTATGTCCGTTGGGCTGTGCACGCTGTTTGGTTTGACACCTACTCTTAATGGAGGGTATGTTTCCAGCACCAAACCTCTTCCTAAAGAAGGGTAGATGGAGGCGAAATAATTTGAAAACAGCTGTTAAATGCTTAATCTTTAAGATCTAGTATTTTTCAAATAACTTATGTGATATTATTTTACACACTGCTCTGCAAAATTATTATCAGATGCTCTCCTGGGCTGAAGGGCTATGTGTTTCTCTGCTGGCCAGCAAATAGACCTGACTGGGTCCCAGTCTTCCTGGAGATGCCTTATTGCTTAGCAGTTGGCTCTTTCTGCCTAAAGCAGAACAAATTGCTGGGACAACATCTTATTCATAACTTGATTTCCTGGCAGCTAGGTAGGCTCTCGCATACCTTCCTCCTGCAGGGACTTGTTGTAGCAGCCAGAAGGGCTTGTTACCTTTTCTCTGGCTGACGGAGGTTCATTACATTTTACTTAGAAAAATCCTTGAAGCTGGCAGAACTGACCCATGGTATTTGTGCCTGGGAGGCTACCTGGGTGACTTTGCACCCATCACTGATAGTTGTCAGCTCTTCTTTTGACTGGGGTTTCTGTGCATGCTAGAGTTGGCGTTTGGGACTTGTGATGTGGTTACTGCCATGTGTTATATTTGTGTCAAGCTGAAAACCCCTGAGAAAGCTCTAACTGGCACCTCACCTACCTGAGTTCTACACACTGTTCATTTCTCATTAATTAGAGTTCAGTTCAGAATCTTTCTTTCAATTTTCAGATACCTTTCCTAAGTAGTTAAGGAAGTATCTGTCATTCTTCTTCCCATCTCCTCCTCACAGCTGTACACCACAGGAACAATAAAAAGTCTGACCCGTGAGGGAGACTCCTCAATGCTGGTGATAGTTTACCAGGAGCCAGACCTAGCTGGAGGAATGCCTCTCCTGGAAGCCTATAAGATCTATGAGTAATTGACTTCAGAAAATGAAATATTTGTTGTTTCTGGTTTTACTGCTGTGATGCCTTGGAACCTTAATTATGGATCAAGACCACGTTATTCTGTGAGCCAGATAGGATCTACTGGGAGTTTGTAATTTTAATGCAAGAAAAAAGGCAATATTTGAATGCAGATACATGGGAGGAATCCAAGGGAACAGTTTCGGTTATTGCAATGACCAAGGCCTTTGTATACTATCACCCATACTGTTGTCACACAGAAGGGCTAAACTCATCTAGTTATTCCTCCTAAAGGATGGAAAGGGTTAATTCAGTCCTTATTTCTAAAAATAGTTTTCCAGCAAAATTTCTTTGCCTTAAAATGATTGCATGGACAGTTTCCTTTGGGGTTGAAACTTAATTCTTGCAATACTTTATAAATTATGTCTAATTAGATGGAAGACCCTTGGAGTCTATGGTGATGGGGTCTGATGACACTTGAGGGTTTTTTTTACTTTTGGTGAGTGACTTTTTCCTGATTCCCCAGTGTCTGCCAGAGCACTTTCCCTCTAGTTACCCAGTTCCCCACTGGGGACAGAGTGTTCTTGGTGTGTCATGTACCAGTGGCAACGTGCTAGGATTTGGCCAGCTTAGGGTGCAGAATCTGGTTAAACTTTGATCTGACTTTCAGCCTTTTTTTATCTGTTTTGTTTACAGCAGAGCCTTCCAGATGTGGGTGTGTTTGTTTTTAATGATACCTGTATTTATGATAAGCCTTTTTCCCTCACTGTTTTTTGTAAGGTATTAAAGTTTGTTGCTCAGTGATCAGTTTTTGCTTGCTACAATATGTTATATAAACTGGACCTTAATCATTATCAATCAGCTTTTATAATGAGTAAAATGATTGTAGGTGATGTAGGCATTAGTCTATTTTCAGAAAAGAAAACTAAGTGGAAATAGGTGACATGATCTGTGCAGGATTTAAGAAAGAATAAACAGTGAAGTTGAGGCGAGTGCCTGGAGTTCACTGGAAGTGGGATTCCTGTATGCCGGTGGACTGCGGGAGTCTCTACATGAGTCCAGAGCACAAGCCACTAACCCACCAGTTGCCATCTCAGGTTAGAGGAATCACAATCTGAAATGATGAACTACTCCTTGTTGCCTATAAAAAAAGTCCTAAACTGACTAGCTCAAATGTGAACATTTTCATTTTAGATGAGAGGCTGATGTGATACATTCTTAAATCTTCCAAATATTTTGGATAAACCAGAGGTTGTGTCTGTTCACAAGTATATAATGGAGTCAGAGAAGATCTTTTTCTTTATGAGTTAACAGTGCTGTTTCTGTTGACTCTCTGGGATACTTGATCGTGCTATGATGCAGCACCTTCTGGCATCAAAGTGATAAGTGAAGTGTAAGTGTTTCAGTAGATGGACATGATACAGCATCTCCCCTTGCTCTTCCTCTTCCTCTTGTAAGCTCTTCCTCAGTGCTTGGCACTGTATGGCAGAAAATATAATGAGGATCTCTTGCCATCTTCCTCACTCTGAGTGGGGACAAATTAACTGAGGTTTTGAGTTGCAGGGTGTGAACAGCTTGTGGTTTGTCCTGCAGAGTCACATTACTCTTCAAGAAAAGCTAATATCTCATTGCTTTTAAACTGCTGGTCATTTAACATGAAACTGCTGACTCTTCAAGGATTAGTGAAACTCATAACCTGGGACTATTAGTTAATTATCTTCTGCAGTAGAAGCTACAGTTTAAGTAGGACATAGTTGTTGAGAGAATTATGGGTTTTCTCTTCCCTATTTGTACTGCCTTCTGCAGGCTTACTGCAGCTTATCTGGAAATGGTGCTGGACCCCCTGCCTATCTTGCAGGACTCTGCATAAGGACAGGACTCTGCAAGGACTCTGCAAGAGCGTACCCTTGCAAATAACATGCTCTGCAGGATAGTGCTGTGCTGTGCCGGGCAGAAGGGCTCTTCCTCATGTTTGTTGCATTGTCTTTATTTAGAGATATCCATTCCTAAGGCTTAGAAAAAGCTTTTCTCACATCTGTCTCCTGTCCTAAAGTACTGCTTGAAGGAGTGACACAGGTTATGAACTGAAAATGCTTAAATAAAGGCAGGACTGAGTTGTACTTGCTAGATTTTGGATTCTTTGACATTAACAGGAAGTTGCCTATGAGAGGCTTATATATATTTGTGTTTTTTTCACTCACTACGGAAATTCACTGCCTGCACAGCTTTTGGACAGGAGGTGAAGGGACCAATGTGTTGCACAATTGTTAGAGCTAAAATTTGGTTAGGTTACCTGGAGAAGCATGTGTAGAGTTTGGTTTTTTTTTGGTTTGGGTTTTTTTTGTAATCTGGCTTTCAGTGGAGCTCTTGCTGTTTCAGCTTGCTGTTTGTTCAAGGAATCAATTGGAATGAAGTAGCTGAGTTAGCAGTGGTTCCAGACAGATGTTTTTCCCCAGCTGAGCTTGTAAGGTACAGGCTGCTGACAGCTCTATGTCTGCAAACGTTGTTGAAGCCCATGTCAGATGGCCGTAGGCAATCGAAAAGAGCGTTTGGGAAGGTGGTCCTTGGAGGTTATGGCAGGTAATGACAGAAAGCAGGAGGCGTTCTTCTGAAACCCTGTTGTTTACCTGCCTTGGCTGTTAGTGATATGCCAAAGGGTAAGCATGCATGCATGCACACACATTCTCCTTTCGGATCCATACGTACCAGCACAGCCCAAATCCATTACCCTCCACAATGAAAGCTTTAGTATTTTTGCTTAAGTATAGCTGGAGGGAAGTGGAGGGATTTACTATCTACCATGTTCTGGCATGGAACAGCTTTTTGTCTCTGATCCGGACTGCAAGTAGTTCAAAAGAGAGAAAAAAATTTAGGGGTGAGAAAAAGAGTTGAATGAATTCATGGTAGTGACCTTGGGTAGTCTTACTTTTCTGCATGCATATATTCTGAAGGTGAAATCCATTTCAGTGTGTTTTCTTGACTCTTGGGTAGACATTATCCCTGCCAGGATTTAGTTTATTTATGTACAAAGCATATGTACATTTCATGTTGTTCTCAGTATTGTGGCTTCTGAGCTACCCAGCATACTGGGGAACAGAGCTCCATGCATGTTAATTTATCTCGTCCCACCAAGAGAAGTCCCTTCAAGGTGTCTCCTTCACTGCCCGAGACTGGGTGGCTTACAGCAGTTGCAAGGTGTGGAAGCTTTTGCCCACTGGGCATCTGAACCAGGCACTGCCCATGCTCTTGACTTGAGAATTTTTTTTTTTTTAAGTTTTGTTTAATGTAATGCTGAGCTGTGATTTATCAGGATTTTCACTGCTGATGGTCGGACATGCTCGCTACCCTCTTGTTGTAATGCCCTCTTGCTGACTAATTATTACTGAGTCTATTGCAGTGATGTTAGAAGTCCATCTTTTTGATTTGCACCTCTCTGTACTAGATACTGGAGAGACTCTTTGAGGGGCACTGTCCCAACCCTGGGAAGCATTAAGACTAATTTAGTGGTGGTCTACAACGGCCATTTTCCAGAAAATTACACAGCTTTGCAAAAATGTTAATATCTCTCCAAAGCAGATGAAATACAGAACCCGTACCTCATCACAGAGTCATATTGTGTGAGAAGGGATTTGGCTAAGAGGACTGGATAGTGTTTCTTTGCCTTGACTCTAGGATGTGTATTTGCTGCTTAAGTTGCGTTCTTCCCTTCTTTTTCACCAAGGATCTCATTCTCAGTTCTGGTTCTGTTTCCTCTAGAGAAATATTTCCATACTTGGTTGTAGTGATTGGCCTAGAGAACGTGTTGGTTCTCACCAAGTCAGTTGTCTCTACACCCGTTGACCTGGAAGTGAAGCTACGCATTGCCCAAGGTATGCAGCCTGCTCTGGAAAACTGTTAAGAGAGAGACAATTAAGGTAACCCAAGGACTGGGAGATGGGGAATGATCTTAATTCTGGTCTGTGAAGGAAACAAGGACTGTGTGTGTTGAATGTGAATTGTATTCTGTTAGTCTTTTTGTACTGTTCTTGTTAATTCCAAGAACTAATATAAGCCTGTAATTGTGGGCACTGCTCTTTAAGATTGCTGACTGAAGCATTGGCTAAACAAGTTTAAAAAAGTGTTAGTAAGGGAGAGCTGTATCTCTTGGTATAGATATTTAGCACCTTGTCCTCTCATGTCATGAATATCATAAGTGCAGTCCAAGGTCATATGAAGTTCTGCTGAGTCTGTGACAAAATTATCTTCTCTATTATAGATACACTCTGTACCTGCATAAGGATTTGAGTGTGCTCAAACCATGGATAAATGGAGTTTGCAAACTGAAAAGATGTTTCTAAACATCAGGAAAGAGAGATTCTAGAGTGGTGCCTAGAAAAATCTTAACCTAGTTTTAAAAATACAAGTGGTTTGTATCCTAGATCAAAACCAGGACTCAATGGTCCTTTACGCTTCTGAATCTGTATTGCCCTGTGCAGTACCCTCCAACTGCTGAAATCAGGACAGTTTTGTGAGCTGAGAGGGTCATCCTGAGCTCCCTTTGTAGTTAATGATAATCCTGCTAATAAAGACATTGGGCGTCTACAGTCCAATTTTTAGACTTAGATATTCAAAATAGGTCAGATGAATTTTAGTGTGAAAGTGGGGTTTTTTGCCTGTTGTCTATAGATGCCTAATTTTAAAGAAGGGAAGTTTGCTGTGCTCATGCCTGTCCACTAATGAACAGTCTCCTTTTACCTGTCTTTGCACGTTCTTTCTCCAGGCTTGAGCAATGAAAGCTGGTCAATTATGAAGAATATGGCAACAGAGCTTGGGATCATCTTGATCGGGTATTTCACCCTTGTCCCAGCCATCCAGGTGAGTATGGCTGATCAGTTTGAGTTTGAAGGACAGAAGCTTGTAAGCACTGCAGGAATGCAGTGTGCAATATTCCCCTCCCCTCTTTAGCTGACTGGGTTAAGAGTCTGTTAGTGGGAAACATATACATGTATACAATGTGGATCCCTCCAGGAGCTGGCCTTCTGTCCAGCAGCTCTCCCTGGATCCCCGGTCTCCCCAGTCGGGATCCTTCCAGTAGCTGGGCTTACACATTCAGTTCATCCAGTAGTTGGCCCTAAATCCTTGCTCTCCCCAGTTGCCTTACACACATACACACACATGTGCAAGTTAGTCTCTCAGTCATCCCCCAGCCCCACAGTCCCTTGGGCAGTTGGCCGGGAGTCACTGGTCTGTCTGGTAACCAGCTCCTCCAACTCTCACTCAGGGACACACACATACCTCGCTCCCAAGCCACTCGCCCTGCTCACCAGCTGTCTGGCTCAGTAGTCACCAGTGATGACACACTGACTCGCATACTCTAACATGCTCCAGTTGCTGGTGACCCAGACACATGGACTCCTGCGCCCCGTGGTCGCCATTCCAGTTGCTGGTGCTTAGACCCTGCTCGTTTCAGTTGCTGGCACCGCAGACACACGGGCTCCTACAGGACCCATGGGTTTGGAGAGCCTCTCTTGTTGACTCATCGTGATGGCTGTCACCCCCGGACCATGGGACTGATCGCTTTGCTGTGACAGCCCTGGGAGAAGCTGGAGCAGGGGCTCATTTCCCTCCCAACCATCCATCCATGCTCCTTGTGTTTATGGAAATGAGCTTCCTATCACAGAACTGAACACTGCCCAGTGCCTTTGCTGTGGGGATGCCTTTATTCCAACTTTAAAGCCTTTTTCTGAGCTGGCTAATCCACCTTCTAAGTGGATGGAAGGGAAAAACAAAACCCTACTGCAGAATATCTGCTTTGAGAATTAGGGTGGACAGTCTGTCTGGGGCTCTTTCACCAGATTGACAAATCTGTAAGTTTTTACAACCACAGATATCACTATCTCTGTGTTATGGGTGGGTAAACTGAAACCTCAAGGTAGAATGCTCTGTCAGGGGTCACATCATTGGATCTGTGTTGCACTGAAAATAGCATCAAGGTCTTCTGCCTCACAGTGTGTTACTCTTTGTGCTGCACAGTCCCTTTTTCAGGACTGTGTTTGCTGAGTTGTATCAGGAAGCTGACACCATTTGATTTTTGACCCTTGACCAAGCAGGACTTGTTCCTGGTGAGCTACATGAACAGAAGTACTGCCTAGAGAAATCCTCATCACCAATCCTTAGCACCTCTGCAGCCAGACTTCAGGGAGGTGTGAGCCTATTGTCTCTGGAAATTTCTAGCAGGTGCAGTCAGCAAGCGAAGGCAGGAGCACCCCAGCATCGACATAGTTGGAGGCTACTCTGGGCCCTTGCTAGGTGCTCGCTGGCCACATGTGACCTGCATGAAGAGGGGTGGGTAGTGTATATCCTTGCTTTATCATCGAGGACTCACGAGTAGAGACTGCAGATTAAAGCGTATTATAATCTAAGAAGATTAAACATTCAGGTTGGACTGGAGCATTGCAGGCTGAACTTCACAGTTCCTAAGAAAGAGAGGAGCTACAGTAGAATTCCCCAGGCTACAGCCAGCCACCTATTGTGGCCTAATTTCTTTTATTTGAAGCTGATTGCAGAGATTGCTCAGCTCAAACGCTGGCATGACCCATCCTTTAGGTCTAAATTGGGCTCGTTCATACGGTATATTAGCACCTTTTGGCCTCTGTTTCATTGCTGCACTGCTGGACCTCAAAAAGTGAAGCCTGACAGTATCTGTGAAGCAAGTGTAGTGCCAGCAGCCCTGTCGTGTGGATACCGCTGGGACAGTTCACTTTCTTGTTGCACTCTGCTGTACAGGAGCTTGCAGGGTGCACTGGTTACAGGAGATAAAGGAGTGTGATAAAAGGGATGGGGCAGAGCCATATAACAGTGTCAGTAGAGCCATGGAAAAAAGTAATGCCAAGCCCCCACCCCCATGTTATCTCTGTTAGAGTACTCCTGTTTATTACAGTGTTTTGACACATGTGATGACATCCACTCTCTGCCCTCCATGTGATCCTGTCTTTCCTTGAATGCTTGCTTTCTCCAGAGGAAGAATCTTGCAAGGATGCTATCTGTTAAAGACTGACGGCTGCTCTGCTGGAATCTGGTGTATGCCCCTTATCTTCGTCCCTGAGAATGAAGGACACTGTACAGATAATGTTCTTTACTCATGTTGCAGAGTCCAAGGAATCTGGCAGAAAGAGAGCCAGGCTGCGTAAATCTGGCAGGGACCTTTGCTCTAGGCTGTCAGAGGGAGCAGTGCAGTGCTGGGGTTGTTCGGGTGCTATCTGGTATAGGGAATAACAGAAGAGGGAGGCATTTCTTTGCTGCAGGCTCTCACCTGCCCCAAGGACTGTAAAGAGTCTTGTCATTTTTCTCAGTTACTCCTTGGCAGCGCAACTCATTTAGCAGAAGGGAATTTTCTGTGTTTTTCGTGGCTCTCCTTGTCCTCAAATAGAGTTTGGCTTCAGATGAGAATTGTGCATCCACTTTAAATCCCTCGTAATTGTGAGCAGCAGTGAAATCCTCTTGCCTTGCATTGCAGATGGGTAGAGACCCCTCTTTTCCTGGCACAGTGTCACTGTTGATGGTCCCAAGATGCTGCAGGGCTGCGTGCTGAGCACTCGTCCTGTGCTTTCTGTCTTTTATCCACTACCTTGTACTGAAGTTCACACACCAATAGCCAAATCCTGCACCCACTGAAATCACATTGGGTTTTGCCATAGGGTGTGCAGTATCCAAGTATAAGAAGATTTTAGATTTCCAGGGCTAGAAGCTTCAGATGTCTCTAATCCTGAGTGGAGGTATTAACAGAATTAGTATCTCTCTATGCAGAGCCTGCTGTTTGTGGAGCCTGTGTTTGCCAAGGTCTGGGTGAAATCCAGATGGACATTGCTTTCCTTCTGGTTTTCTCCTTGAGAGAGGAACCTATGTTGTGTTTTCATCCCTCTGCTCCCAAAACCTCCTGTCAGATGTTGGGGAAGGGGCTAAAGAGAAAAACCTGATCAGAACCTGCTTCCTTGTGCTGCTGTTGCTGGGAGGTTTGAGGAAGGGCAGCTGACCTGGTGGGTTATCTCGTTTCATATCACACTGATTTTTTAAATAACAAGCAGTTGATTGCTTATGTTTTGACAACAGTTTGGACAGGATGGGGAGGCTTCAAGCTTTGTTTGAAGATTTTGGATAGCCTTTCATGCTATCTCTTTTCATTTCACTGTGCTGATACTGGCCTCCAGCCTTGCTCAAGAAGCCGGGGCAGATGTAGGAAGGAGCGGGACAAAATAAATTAATGTCTATGCCCTTCCTTCCACTTAAGTGGAGGTGTCCTGGCTTGGTCTGCAGGTAGTGAGCATGGCACTACGCCAGCAGGCAGGCAGTGAATAGCAGTGGGTGTTTGCCAGCTATGTTCTGCAAGTGAGGGCCAGAATCTTTAATGTGTTGTTTAGCCTAAGGTTTTTACTCCTGCTTACTTTCAGCTTTCTTGATCTCTCCACATTTACTTGATCCTTTCTGGGTCCGGACAGGTCCTGACAGAAATTGGTACCTCCAAGGGAAACAAGATGCCTCTCAAAAAATATTTTAATTCTGTGTTGCTGTGGAATTTTGAATGTAGTGGGGGAGAGGGGATGGCATTTAGCACTAATGGGGATTAGGGTAAGAGCGTGCATTTGTTTTATAGGGATGATCTGGGAGTTGACTGCATTTCTGCTGCTGGGCAGAATCTTTTAATCCTTATTTCTGCAATGGCACCTGCTGGAGAAAGTGGAGCATTACAGGAAGTTCAGGAAACACTGGCTTTTGCAAACGTTGTTCCCCATATATTTGTTGTTTAGAGACCTCTGAGACTGGGTAAGGGACTTCTCTTCCAGGGGCGTAGGAATGAAATTTGCCCATCAAACATACATTAGCCACAAGTGTAATTTAAGGAGAAATGGTCTACCTGGGACCCTGGAGAGTGGCTACGAACAAGTACACAGACGTACAGTGACTTCAGTGGTCTGTCTTTGGTTGGAGAGTGATTGATCCAGTTCCTGAGCAACCTGTGTTCCTGGAGGAATTTTAAATCTGAGCTGAGGTTTATTGGTAAAGTGCAGGAAACTGTCACCATTGGAGGCTGTTTGTGATTTGAACACACGGGCAGGAGGCTGAGAGCTCTGGGTGCCGCCCTGCCACAGCTTTGTGAACTGGGAAAACATCCTCTGCTGGTTTTTCCTATGGTGCTTTTGATGTTTTATGGCTGAGAAGAACAAAGAATGCGAATCTGAATAAATACACTCTTGAGTTCTCGCACAGACTTTTCTAGCACTAAACTCTCAACTATTACAAAATATCGGTAATAGGATTTGTCAGTAAAATAGAGTCAGGCCTGCACTCTGGGGAAAAGTTTGCTGAATTTCCTTTTTTCTGAAGTCGAAATATTTACCGTTGTCTCCACAGCTACCATAGCTAATCAGTGTGTCCTGTCTGCAGGAGTTCTGCCTCTTCGCTGTGGTCGGCCTAGTGTCTGACTTCTTTCTGCAGATGTTTTTCTTCACTACTGTGCTGTCCATTGACATTCGCCGTATGGAGGTAAGGAAGGGCCAAGAACACGGAGTTTTGCCTCGGGCTTTCCTTCTCTGCTATTGTGGAAGGATTAAAGGAAGCACACCCTGTGATTTCACTCTCTAAGCAGAAAAGATGGAGCTGTAAAAGTTCCAGGGCAGTACTTGCTTGGTTAAACATACGCAGGGATTGGGGACAGGACGCTTGAGGAAGCAAGACACCCTCAGGTATATAAACATGCAGATTTTGGGTAAGTGGGCTGGAAGGAGCCACGGTCACAAACACATGACCATGGCTGTGCGAAGAAGAGAGTGTGTGCTGGAGAAAAGCTGGGACAGATTGACTTGAGGGTGAAGGTTGGAGCTCAGACGTGGGCATGTATCAAAGATAGCTGTCTCTGCACACACTTCTCTCGAGGGACCTCATCACCACGGCTCTCACACATTTGCTTTTCTCTCGGCAGCTCGCTGATCTGAACAAACGGTTGCCGGCAGAAGCCTGTATGCCCCCAGCGAAACCTGCCAGCCGCTCTCAGCGCTACGAACGCCAGCCAGCTATGCGACCTGCCACCCCCCACACCATCACCCTGCAGCCATCGTCTTTCAGGAATCTGCGCCTGCCAAAGAGGCTGCGGGTGATTTACTTCTTCGCCAGGACCCGGCTGGCCCAGAGACTCATCATGGTATGCCATGTGGTGTTTGTTATCTGGTGCCCCTTGCTGCTGGACACTAACCCAACCCAAAAAGGCTTCTGGGGCACAAAAAAAAGCCCAACATTTTCATGCATCCTTGTTCCCCTGCAAGACTTATGCTGCCCCATGGTAAATGCAGTTCAAGAAGTACTTCCCTAAGAACATCGCTCTGCATGCGTTAACTCCAAGGCTCTGCTGTTTGCATGATGTTTGGGTGGTAGTGGATAATTTTCTGGTATTTGCTTTGAGACAAAAATCTGGTTTTATATAAGCAGGTTTTCAAAGACTGTATGAGTGGAGAGAGAAGATTTTTGCAGAGCAGAAATCATGTTTTGTTCCTGCAGATAATGTAGACTAAAAACCTGGAACTATCTTGCTACATGAAAGACTAAGGCTTTTCCTTTTGCAGGTGTAACTGCAGTGGTTACACCAGTTACTGCTCCTGCTTGTACCCCCCATCTCTATTTTGGATGTCTATAATGGAAGCGGGGAATGTGTGTGCTCCTCAGCTCTACAAACGACAGCCCAGTGTATTACTGTCAACTAACACTGATGGCAGTTTAAGTTAAATTAATACATGAGTCTGTGAACTGTGGCTGCTGCAGAAGGACTTGCAGAGTTCATGTACCAGAACCCTGAATTAAGCTTTTCTAGCCCTGTTTGAGGGTGACGGACGTGCTGGTCCCTGGAGTCTCTTCCCTGCTGTGCATTTGTGTGGGAGAAGTGGGGTTCTTGCCATCAGGTTGAGTTGGATGGCTCGTGAAAAAGTAGTGTTCAGTTTTTGTGCTTGCTGTGTGACCTCTCCCACTCCTCCTGGAGGATAAGTGTCTGTCAGGAGTAAGACCATTAACTGAGTGCAGGGCATATCCTTGGTTGGGATGTTGTTGATCAGCTCAGACAGCTGATGAGGCGTTGGAGGCAGAGTGTGAAGGCCATGTACTAAATGGACTTGTCTCTTTGCTCATCGTGTGTAGGCCGGGACGGTGATCTGGATTGGAATCCTGGTTTACACGGATCCTGCTGGTCTCCGCACCTACCTCACGTCACAGGTCACCGAACAAAGTCCTTTGGGTGAAGCAGGTCTGCCTCCTATGCCTGTTCCTGGAGGGGTCCTACCTGCTGGCGACCCTAAGATTGATCTCTCAGTCTTCCCGTCAGACCCTATACAGCTGTCAGAAAACCAGACGCAGCCACGTGAGCAGAAGTCAGGGCTGGATTCCCTGAACAGGCTGGAGACAAACCAGCACACTTGGGCCCAAGGACCAGAGGGCAAAGGGAATGGACAGACGGAGCTTGGAACTGAAGCGGAGGTTACCTGGGGAACAGAGGATGAGGAGATTTGGAGGAAGCTTTCCTTCAGACACTGGCCATCCCTCTTCAGCTACTACAATATCACTCTGGCCAAAAGGCAAGTGGGCTGGCATTGAGTGCCGCAGGCACTTTGGAGGACTGACCTCAGCGTTTTTCTTTCTTCTGTTCTTCGTCTTTCTGAGTTAGATAATTTGTTTTCCACATGGCTTTCTCCAAATGTGTCTTCAGGAGGAGACTACTAAATAGGCCATCCTGTGCACTGCAGAGGTGCCAAACTCTCCAGGGCTGTTTGAGAATAAGGGTTGTGTTTCTCTCTGTGCTTGTGGGTTGGGTTACTTGCTTGTTGTCTTCCTTCACCCTTGAGGTGATGTTTAGAATTTTGTAAAACAATATATGATCATTTGTAAGTGATGGGGATGGCCCATGTGAGGAATAGAGAGACATCTGAGCTGAAGAAACTTCTTGGTGAGATTTTCTGGCCTGCAGCATACAGGGAACTGGACCAGATCATTATATCCTTACTTAAATCTGTGTGATCCATTTGAACTCATCAGTAGTTCATTCCACTGTTGGCTCTTAACCTCTCCCACAGAGTTGAGGGTTAAGACCTCGGAAATATCTTTAGAGAAAAATATCTCAAAGGAGGTCTTTAGTTGAGAATACCTAGAACTACTGGACTGAAAGTACGTACTGAGACCTACCTTGGCTTCTAATGAGAAGATAAGCTATTAGGATTTTCGTGTCTTTTTGTGTTTGTTGTTCCTAAGCTATTCTCATCTTTCCATTCCTTCAGATACATCAGCATCCTTCCAGCAATCCCTGTCACGCTGTACCTGAACCCACAAGAGGCCTTAGAAGTGCGGCATCCCCAGGAGGCTAACCGCTACCACCCCTTCTTATCTTCAAGCACTGGGAAGCTGGATGCTGAAGCTCAGCCTGACCAAGCTTCATCCAAGCTGCAAGGGCACCAGGATGTCACTCTTTACAAGTAAAACTTGTAAAGCCTTCTTGTATCAAAAACTTGATACAGCCTTCTGACCATGCCTTAACTCCCTTGTAGACACGGGTGGCTTTTTGGCTGTTTGGCTCTTCTCCTGGTGGGAGACCAAAAAATATTTGTAAAGCTTCAGTGCAAAATCCTGCAATGCTCGGGACAGTCTAGCTCAGCTAGTGCAGCATTAAATTATCTCTCCTGGAACTGTTTTTCTCAGCAGCTGAGTTCCCTGGCAGGAGAGGGTGTGTGCTCCCAGGTTGTTAGCGCACATGATGCATTTCGGGGTTTATCACTGGGTAACAGGGATAGGAGTTCGTCTTTGGGAATAAATGTCGTGATTCAATAATGCTTTATTGGGTGTTAGATCAAACTCTCACGCATGCAGGGACCTTCCTTTCCTATTGAGAAGACAGGCACACAGCTTGCTGTCTGAATCTGCAGTTCTCCTTTGGCTGTGTTGAATGCACTTTATATTATCCCAATCCCCATCTAGTGTTTTTTTTACCGTCTTAATCGCTGTGTACTTTTCTTATTGAAAAGTCTGAAAATCTTGTTGAAATTGACATTTCCCATTAAAAGAATCCTTAAATTTTCCAGAAATCACTATAGCTTATTGGAAATTTTTCTCAGCTGAAAAATCTAGACCAGCAACGTGTGTAATACTTTCACAGTATTTTTCAAATTCTATCCGTGGACTAGTAGTTGGATCTTTTATCTCATGTTCTTTTTGTCTTTATGTCTGTTTGTCTCTCCCACCAGGGTGGCTGCTCTGGGTCTGGCCTCGGGCATTATCTTGGTCCTCCTGCTCTTCTGCCTGTACAGGGTGTTCTGCCCCAAGAACTATGGGCAGAATGGGCTCTCGCACAGCAGGAGGAAGAGGGGGGACCTGCCCTGTGATGATTATGGCTACTCCCCACCTGAGACAGAGATCGTCCCCTTGATTCTCAGAGGTCACCTCATGGTAGGTTGGACGGGTGCAGTCCTTACAAGAAAGGCATTTTACTGACTTGCGCCACACATCATCTGTTTTCTTTGGTTTATTTAAATACCAGCTATGCAGCCTTAGCATAATGTAGCCATGGAGGCTAACATCCGGGGTGAATGCTGTATCTTGTAGATATGTAAGACAATGTATCCTGAAGTTTCCTGTAGGACTTTTCCATTTCTTCCTGAGACTTGCTCTGAGCTTTTTGCAATTGTGGTTATTTCCTTCTCTGTGTAGCCAACTGTTGGCTTTTATTGGCTGGGCTGATCCAGCCTTCTTTGCTGGGGTAGCTCTAGATTCCTGATATGTAATGCCTACTGGATCCTT
Organism: Astur gentilis; assembly: GCF_929443795.1. NCBI lineage: Eukaryota > Metazoa > Chordata > Aves > Accipitriformes > Accipitridae > Astur > Astur gentilis. The sequence continues at coordinate 46,941,202 of NC_064883.1, read as the reverse complement.
TTTTCCTGCTTCCCAAAAGTTAGTGCATAGGTTTGGGCTGTTAAATATTGTTTCCAGTGCTAAAAGCATCCATGGATTTGTACAGAAGTGTGCTGCTGCTCTGTTCACTCATTTTTTCTTGAGGGGAAAGTTGTTTCTTCCCATTCTGAGATGAAACAAAGCGCTCAGGCATCCAGTCAGATGGAGTTTGAAATGCTGTGCCATATCTTCCAGAGAAGCTGCACCTCTGTTCTTGATGCTGCCATCTCTTTGGGCCGTACTTTGTCAGGGAAAGGGAAGACAGACCGAGTCTGTCTGATTTCCAGCAGTCTAGTGCACATCTAGGACTCTGGGCAAAGATGTACTCATGTTCTCAGAGTATCTCTAGGTTGCTAAGCTAGTCACGTAGTTTTGACATAAAATTTATCATCTGTATAGTTCCTCAGACACACACGAGGAGCTTGTCAGAGTCCAGAGGCCTTGGTGGTGCTACGTGCTCAGCTGTGCTTGTTCTTCCTTGCCAGGACATCGAATGCCTGGCTAGTGATGGGATGCTGCTTGTCAGCTGCTGCCTGGTGGGCCAGATCCGTGTGTGGGATGCTCAGACTGGCGACTGCCTCACCGTTATTCCCAAACCAAGGTATGTGTTGTCTGTACTAAGTCATTCAGCTGTGGGCAGGTCCCTCCACAGTTGCTGCTCAGCAGCTGGCGCAAACCCCTCTGTGAGAAATCAGCCCTCTCCAACAGTAGAGGTGGGAGGACTGACCTTTTATTACTGTGTTTTAGGTTGCGAAGAGACAGCAGTGGCATCTTTGACTACCAGGAAAGCTGGGATCATAGTCCAGATGGCAAGAATGGTCTGGACGACTCTTTTGAGAACAGTCACCAGCTCAAAAGGATGCTCAGCCCCGCCCAGCCTCCGCTTTTCTGCGACCAGCCAGACCTCACGTCTCTCATTGACACGAACTTCTCTGAGCAGGTGAAGGTGGCCGAGTCAGAGACGCGACTCCGTGCTGTGGGCAGTCGTCAGAAGGAGGCCGGGTATGACTTTAGCAGCCTGGTTGGTAAAGTGTACGAAGAGCACGGCACCTCCAACTGTGTGAACTTCACTGGCCTCTCAGCCCCACATGGACAGGCTGGCTTCTGTGCGGGGAGCGGCAGTCCCCGCTCCCTGCACTGCGGGCCCGAGGAGGGAGGCTGCAGCAGCCGCAGAAGGAGCCTGGGGGATGAGTCCTTTACAGGATTTGACAAATCATCACCACTTCCTTCCTGGGGAGGAGACTTGGAGAGCTCTGTCTGGAGCCTGGACCTGCAAGGGAACCTGATTGTGGCTGGCCGGAGTAATGGGAAGCTGGAGGTGAGGAGCGAGGCTCAGTGCCAGCCCGGGCACTGGGTGACCTGCCAGCAGCTCTTTAAGACTGAAGAAGCTTAAAGATTGCCATGTCATTAAGTAATGTTGCTGGTCAGTCATGAAATAAGGTAAAATGAATAGGAATTCTACAGGAGTGATACAGGTTTTGAAGCAAATTTTAATTGGAAATTTAAATCTCCTCCAATGAGAAACTTTTAGAATTAGGTTAATTTCATTTTTGGAAATTAAGTTAGAATTTTCCCTTCAAAGTAAATGCAGGGGTTTTTTAAAACAGATATATCCTGAAATATTATTTTTAATGATTTTTGACCTGTGCTGCATGTGAGTGGCTCTCATTCTTCCCAACAAAGAGGGAAGGCCAGGCAGGGAAACAGGCAGGCCACTCCCATTTTTTTTCTTTGTCCTTTAAGTGTGCTTTTGAGCTCAGGTACCTTCTCCTGAGCAGCTACCTTGAGACACTGAGTTTTGCTGCTGAATCTTGTCTCCAGTCCACATCACAATATTGCTTCAAAATCCAGTACACTTCCAGCTCAGAACAGGGCAGATGTGGGGCTGACGAGGAGTGAAGAAGGGTGCTGCAGAGCTGGGAACGGGGGGCATGCAGCAGGAGCCTGTGCTGTCACAAGGGGTGTGTGGTGCACCAGGGCTAGTGTTCGTTGTGACCCTATTAAGAAAGGCATGCAGATTGTGAAGTATTAATTAAAATAACATTTATTGGCAGTTAAGGCTAGAAGGAAAAAGGATAGTGTGATCTTGGGTCCCTCCCATTGCAGGGAGCACCACGTTGTACAGTGTTGGTCAGACCTCCTGTTTGAGCAGGGCACGCCATGCGGATCACGTCCATGGAGAGGTCGGCCAGTGCTGTGGTCCTTAGACCTCTTACAGGATTTTCTTCAAAGAAAAGACTTCTATTTATCACTTCTGCTGTCAAACAAGACGATGTTCACTTGAGAACTTGCTGCTTCACTTCAAGATAGATAGAAGGATATTGATGATTGTAATCACTAGTGCCAAGTGGGAGCTGCCTCCAGGCTCCTTTGTTAAGATCAGACAGCTAAGGGAGCCAGGGGATATATGTGGCACAGCACGGGTTAGCTGTTACATGGATCACCAACTCCTCGATGTACAACATTCTTCTGGTCAGGATCACAGTTGTAACCCCTTCTCCTTCCAGGTTTGGGATGCGATCGAGGGGACCCTCCGTAGCAGTAATGATGAAGGTCAATCTGGCATCACAGCGCTTGTCTTCCTGAACAACAGGTAATGGTGTTTGTGCTTGGTGATCTGGAAAGGGAGGAGAGCATGTGGTGTAAGCCAGGACCCCAGCCCTGACCCTCCTGCCGTGGAGGTTGAACAGCTCGAGATGGCAGAAGCTCAGTGGGGAAGTCTCTTCCTTTGCATGCATCCACCTCTCAAGCTGGGCATGGTGGAGCGAGCTTTCCTGGGTCCAGGTCTGTTCTGGCAGCTGCTTCCTCTTCATACAGATACTCAGTCTTTCTAGTAGCTGAATATCCAGAATAATTCAGGGCTGGGAGGTGGGGCCTTTGGGTCACTGGTGTGTGTGCTGTTATTCAAGAGGCACCGCCACCTGCCAGTTTATTCTGTGGTCTGAACTTAATACAATTTTTGAGCCCTCTTCCTTACAATCAGGAGTGCCTCTTCACAGGGGGAGCCTGCATGGTTTGTGCTCTGCCTCGGAAGGTGTCTGGTCTCAGGGCTCCTCACCCTGTGAGAGTGGGGAAGGGCCTCTGCTCATGTGCCTGTGTTTCTCCCTCAGGATTGTCGCTGCCCGGTTGAATGGCTCTTTAGATTTCTTTTCGCTAGAGACACACACGTCCTTGAACCACCTGCAGTTCCGAGGTAAGCAGGCGTCCGAGCATGCTGTGCACTGCCCTGAGCTCCTCTGAGCCTTTTCCTTTTCCCTTGCCTTCTTGCAGCTGACTCTTCCTCACACCCACTTCATAAGCTGTCGTAGTAATTCTCTGTTCCAAAACATCCTGTGCTGCAGGATGCTGAATCAGCTGCTGTGGAGAGGTGAGGAATACTTTGGGAGTTCCCTATGCAGGGAGAGCATCTCGAGTGCTGGTTTTCTCCAGCATAGGTCTGGAGGCTGAGACATGCATTCCAGGGTCAGCTCTGCCCTGTACCTCTTTCCCACTTCTCCCTTATTTTCTCCTTCAGCAAAGTCTGTTCTCACTCATTTGCACACCATATAGCCCCACACAATCATGATAGAGCTCGGGGCCTCTTCACAACCATGACACACACAAAACTAGTCCATGGCGATAAGTGGCTCCTTTGGTTCTGAAGTGGCCTGGAGGAGAGAGAAACCCTGGTTTTACTCCAGGAGAATGGGTGCATTCATGGAGGGATGTCCTGGGGTCTGCAAGCTGTAGATCTGGAAGTGGAGCAGGCTCTGCAGGAAAGGGCTGGCTGTGGCAACACTTTTTCCCATAGAGTGCAGAGAGTCTTGTGCCCAGCTGTCTGTTCTGCCTCTGACAAGGGTAATCGCAGAGCTCTTGGGCTTCAGGGATCTCAGCCTTGCAGAAGAATTACTGTGTAGGGAGGGAGTTCTGCTGCTGAGGACCCTGTCAGAGACCCTCACTCCAGTTGTTCGTGAGCACTGAGCAGCTGTAGCTTCTGTCAGTGTCAGCCAGAGTGCTGAGTGTTGGCTCATCGGAGGACCACCTTGAAGTTCAGTGTCTAGGCGTCCCTGATACTGCACCATTTCTGGGTGATATTAGTCTTGGAGCGTAAGGCTGTATCTGCTGCAGCAAGGACTTACCTGCTTGTCTCGCCACAGGAGCCCCAAGCAGAAGCAGCATCCCATCTTCCCCCGTGTTCAGCAGCAGCGACATCATCATGTGTCAGCTCACCCACACCGTGTCCTGCGCCCACCAGAAGCCGATCACGGCGCTGAAGGCTGCGGCTGGACGGCTGGTCACGGGGAGCCAGGACCACACTCTGAGAGTAAGGCTAAGCAGAACAGGAGATCATCTTGCTTTAGGGCTGGGTGACTTCATGAATATCAGGGTCTGGGTTCTGGGCTATCCCTTGTTTTCTCCTTGTCCCTTCCAGCAGCAGCTGTCCCCTTCAGCTATGCATGTTGCTTCCCTGCCCTGTCACTGCCTGACAGGCATTACCCTTTTCCTGTGTCCTTGGCAGCAGCTTCCAGTGCCCTCACTGAATCACTGACAGGCTCTGGCTCTGCCGTGAGCAGCGGGCAGCAGTAAGGAAGATAGGAACAGGGAGATCTGTTGCTTCGTTAGCAAGAGTGGTAAGACGCAGGCAGTATCCTGTGCAGCATGGCTGCCCTGCCGACACTCACATCTGCCTCTTCTGCCCTGCAGGTGTTTCGGCTAGAAGACTCATGCTGTTTGTTCACGCTGCAGGGTCACTCAGGAGCAATCACAGCTGTGTACATTGATCAGGTAAGGTGCAGCTGGGTCTGCACTGGGAAGAACAGCCTTTATATATGGCTGCTGAGCCACTGGTTCAGCCGGAGGGACCCAGCTGGGACTCTCTTCTGGTTTGCGCCTGGAGAAGTTGATGTGGGCTTCTCTGAGGACACAGAGGGTTTGCTGGCTGCTGTGACCCTGTGCTCACCAGAATTGCATTCTGTTCTATTGTATTGTACTTTATTCTATTCTATCCCATTCTATTCCATTCCATTCTATTCAATCGTATGCTATTCTAACTTATTCTATTCTATTTCATTCTATTATATCCTATCCTACCTTATTCTATTCAGTCTAACCTATCCTGTTCTATTGCATTCATTTGCATTCGATTCAGTTCTGTTCCATTCCATTCCATTTTATTCCATTCCATTCCAACTTATTTTATTCTATTTCATTCTATTATATCCTATCCTACCTTATTCTATTCAGTCTAACCTATCCTGTTCTATTGCATTCATTTGCATTCTATTCTATTCCATTCTATTTTATTTTATTCCATTCTATTCCATTCCATTTTATTTTATTCCATTCTATTCTATTTTATTCCATTCTATTCATTCTATTCTATTCTAACTTATTCTATTCTATTTCATTCTAGTATATCCTATCCTACCTTATTCTAACCTATCCTGTTCTATTGCATTCATTTGCATTTGATTTAATTCTGTTCCATTCTGTTCCATTCTAACTTATTTTATTCTATTTCATTCTATTGTATCCTATTCTACCTTATTCTATTCAGTCTAACCTATCCTGTTCTATTGCATTCATTTGCATTTGATTCCAATTCTGTTCAATTCTATCGTATGCTATTCTATTTCATTCTATTATATCCTATCCTAACTTATTCTATTCAGTCTAACCTATCCTATTCATTTGCATTCTGTCCAGTTCAATTCTGTTCAGTTCAATTCTGTTCAGTTGTTTTATTTTATTCAATTTTATTCCATGCTATTCCATTCCATTCTATTTTATTTTATTCCATTCTATTCTATTCCATTTAATCCTAACCTATCTTATTCTATTCTATCCCATTCCATTCTATTCAATCATATGCTATTCTAACTTATTCTATTCTATTTCATTCTAGTATATCCTATCCTACCTTATTCTATTCAGTCTAACCTATCCTGTTCTATTGCATTCTATTTTATTTTATTCCATTCCATTCCAACTTATTTCATTCTATTTCATTCAGTTTTATTTCACTTTATTCCATTCTATTCAGTTCTATTTCACTTAATCCTAACCTATCTTACTCTATTTTTTTCTATTCTATCCTATCCTCTTTTTGCATTCTGTTCTATTGTATACTAATTTATTCTATTCTATTCCATTCTATTCTATCATATGCTATTTTATTGCATTCATTTGCATTCTATTCTACCTTATTGTATTGTATTCTATCCTATCCTATTCCTTTGCAATACAAGCTGATCCAGTACTTTCCCACCCAGCTGACTGCAAGTGCAGCAATCCCTTTCCCTGGAGGTGGTTTGTCTCCCTGCCCTGTTTGGAGCAGGAAAGCCCCGTCCTGCTGTACCTGTCCTGCCGGGACAGCCGTTCTGAACACAGCTCTGATGCCAGGGAGCCTCTGAAGGCAGAGCTGGGAGCACCAGGCTGAAACTGGCCCAGGAAATGTTCCCTGCCCTGTGAATGTCTGCCCTCTGGGGGACTGGCTGTCTCCTGAGAGAGGCGGCAGAGGCTTAGCAGAACTGACGCAGAGCCTGCACTGCCAAGGCTGGAGAGGTGAGAAAGGCTAACAACAGGGCTCAGCAGAGCCTGCCCTGCTCTGCTGTGAGCCTCCAGGGAGGCTTTGTGTACCAGGTCCCCTTGGAAAGAAGGAGAGCTGCACCTGTGTGCTTTACAGCTCTGTTTAAATGAATTTAGGTTTCTCTGCACCTGGGAGTCCTGGTGGGCCTGGGGCATTGTTACCTCCAGCCTGTTGGAACACAAGTACAAAGACAAGGGAACCACTGATCTGGCAGCTCCCCTTTCCATCCCTCATTCCTGTGACCTCCCTCCTGGGAGCATGCCCGGAGCACTGGAACTGCTTGTATATGGAACTGGCTCACGTGTTCAGCGGCTTCATGTGTCCGTGGCACTGCGAAGCCCTGGGGTGCGATGGCAAGGGCGCTCTCCTCCGAGATCCTGACCTGGTTCTGCCTGTGTCCTTGCAGACGATGGTGCTAGCGAGCGGAGGCCAGGACGGTGCCATCTGCCTTTGGGACGTGCTGACAGGGAGCAAGGTCAGCCACATGTACGCCCACCGAGGGGACGTCACGTCCCTCACCTGCACAACGTCCTGCGTCATCAGCAGCGGCTTGGACGACGTGATCAGCATCTGGGACCGCAGCTCGGGGATCAAGCTCTATTCTATCCAGCAGGTTGGTAGGCAGGGAGCAGCCAGGGAAAGGTTAAGGGTGCTCCTGTGCTTTTCTGGACCCCACCAAACCCCGCAGACTACCTCTGCTGGGCTTGTAGGGTGAAGGGATCTCTATTTATAAACTCCACCTGCTTTGGAAAACTTAACCGTTTGTAAACGTAACGTGCAAGAGCTTGGAAAAGACCAAATCAGTTGCTTGGCTAGACTGTGCTGTCCCACTGCGAGGCTCAGTGGCCCCATTCCAGCACATGTGCACCCACCCACGGGGCCAGGCTAGCAGAGAGGCTGCGGCTAAATGGCCTCTTCCCAGCCACGGCAAGAAGCGGCATGGGCAGGCTGCTGCCCTCCCTCGCGGAGGAGTTCCTGCCGGGGGCTTGGCTCTCTGACCTGCTCTCGTTCCACACAGGAGATGGGCTGCGGCGCCAGCCTGGGCGTGATCTCCGACAACCTGTTGGTGACGGGAGGCCAAGGCTGCGTCTCCTTCTGGGACATCGGCTATGGCGACCTGCTCCAGACCGTCTACCTGGGGAAGAGCAATGAGTCGCAGCCTGCGCGGCAGATCCTCGTGCTGGAGAATGCTGCTATCGTCTGCAACTTCGGGAGCGAGCTCAGCCTGGTCTACGTGCCCTCGGTGCTGGAGAAACTGGACTGAGGAAGGAGGGGCAGGCGCTGGAGCCTGGGTGGAGGGAGGCAAGCGTGATGGGGCACCCGGGCCCCTTCCGTAGTTGAAGGGAGCGTAGGCAGACGAAAGGTGGGCTCAAGGCAGCGCCGCGCTGCTGCCCGCAGGCAAGGGGATGGGGATGCCGGCTCCTTCACTCTGTCCATACCTCTGTTGCCTTTCCTCCTTGTAAACCGGACTCTTGCCACCCAAAGGTCTTCAAGGCCCCAGCCCTCCTCTTCGCCCCTGTCCCCCATTTCCCTGCATCTTCCATGTGGCTGCTGGGGCTCCCCACTGGTGCGATGCTCCTGGGGCTGTCCTGGCTAGCACAGAGGGACATGACAGAATGATGGGGGGGTGCCACGCTCTGCTCCAGCATCCTGCTCGGGACAGGACAGGCGATGGGGCTGGCGTGCGGTGGCTCCCCAGAGCTGACCGGCTGTCTGGGGGAGACCAAAGGAGCAGCAGCGTGGGCCTGGGGCAGCCTCACTGCCTGTTGCCTTGTGGTAGCCGAGCTAAGCTCTGTCTCAGCAGGTTCCAGCTTAGTTGCAGTTGTGCCAGCAGCTGTGCCCAGCCTGCCTTTGCAGGGCTGTCCCAGCCCAACGCCCACTCCCAGGGCACAGGGGACAGCCCTGCACACCCGGCCTCCACCCACCCCAGGCCCAAGAGGAGCAGCCAGGGGCTGCCAGCCCTCGGTGAACCCCTGGCACCCAGTGCCACCATCACCGCAGTCTGGCCATAGCCCCTTGGCTCACAGTGGCAGCGGGTCCATGTTGGGAGAAGGATGGGGTTGATCTCACCTGGGTGCTTGGATTCGCCTCCACGTCAGGGGAAGGACAGAGCTGACCTCACCTGGGCACTTGGCTTGGCCTCCACGTGCCTTAGAGCGCAGGCAGGGCCCCCACCTGCCCGGCTCCGGGCTGGCCCTGCCCCATGCGGGCTCTGTGCTGCAGCAGTCCCTGCCCTATTTATTTATATGCTGTATATATTTATTTATTATGGCAGGAGAGCATGGGACCAGGTACCTGCGCCCACATGCCCGCCCTCGCTCTACCAAGCTGCCATGGCAGAGCTGCCCTGGCACTGGACCTGCTCCCGCCTTTCTCCTTTGCCCAGTTTGCAGCAATAGCACCTTCCTCCTCCTCCCGCTGCAGGGCCAGAGGAGGATTTTCTCAGGTTGGGACCAGGCCAGCAGCCCTTGCCCCCATCCTCCCTGCAGGGAGAAAGCCCTGGGGGGCCAGGAGGACTTGGGGGAGCAGTGGGGACCAAAGGGCCCTGCCACTAGTGGGCAGCCCCCCACTCCGAGACACCAGGCTTCTCCTCTGGGGTGTGCCGGGGCAGGAGCTCAGCTCCCCTCCCCAGTTGCAGTACAGGCCCTGCTCCCACCCCAGGCAACAAGAGGCAAGGGGGCCAAACTGCTGCCCCCCCAAACCCTGCCCTGGCAATGGACGGGGGAGGGAGCACCAGCCTCGAGCAGAGCTGAGGCTGAACCCTTCTTCTACCATGCTCTTCCCTCCAGTAAATGCCGATGACGTCTGTTAATTGAATCCTGGTGATTGTAGAGGCAGCGCCATGCCAGCCCCCAGGCAGGCGGGAAGCCCCCCTGAGCACGGCTGGAGAGACCCAAGGCCTGGGGGCTCCCCCGGGGGGGACCATGGGGCAGCATTCCCCCCCACGCTCCGGCTTCCCCCTCTGCCTTGGGTGGCCTTAGCCTGGCTGTACGCTTTGTACTGTACAGGGGACGCTTTTTGTACCAGATCCTGTTTTATAACCTGTCCAAGGACACCACCATTAAACAGAACTAACCTGAGCATTGCTGCGCCGCTGCCGAACCCCTCCTGACCCCCCATCACAGTCCCATCCCACCCCCACCCAGGACCCCCAGGACCAGGCAGGGAGCCAAGAGCCCCCACGCCAGCAGCAGCACTGGGGCCTGGCCCAGCTGCAGATCAAACTCTTCTTTATTTTAGTAGCAAAGAGCTGAAAAAGTCAGTTCTAATTGGAGTCAAATAACGTGGCGAGCGCCAATGTTACACCTGTACAAAGCAGAACGATTGGGGGAGGGGGGGGTAGGGGAAGGCAGATACCCCCCCAATGCCCCCCCACCCCTTGGGGTACCCCAACCACTGCTGCCTGGGGTCCTCCCATCCCAAACTAGGGGTCCCAGGGGAAGGCAGCACCCACAGGGCAGGGGCCCAGGGCTGTAGTGCTGGGTCTGGGGGCAGGGGGTGGGGAACAGGACACACAACACACACGGCCCCCCCCCCCCTCACGTCTTGTTGAGGGTCCAGAGGGGATCGAGCATGCTGAGGGGGTCGTCACTGGGCCGGGGCCCCCGTAGCCCCTCGCCCGTCTGCGCCTGCAGGAAGTTCTGCTTGTTCATCCGCTGCTTGCCCTTGAGGGAGGCATCCAGGGTGAAGGCCTCGGGTGTGAGGGAGGCCAACAGCTCCAGCGAGGAGGTGGGGGGGGTGGCAGAGGGGACCACCGGCTCCCCCCTCGGGACTTCAGGGCTCTCCCCTACGTGGTTGCTGCTCTCAGGGTCACCAGGCGGCTCAGGGAGGGGCGGCCCCGGTGAGGAGGGTTCAGGGAGGGGGGCACCCACACCATCCAGCACACCGTCGGGAAGCACCGGCGGCGTCACCTGGGTGTCCACGGCATCGGGCGGGGGGACGGGATCTGGCAACCAGACCCCCCCTTGCTCCCCGCTGGTCCCCCCGGGCTTGATGCTCAGCTTAGCGATGGTGGCCTGGATAGAGCTGATGGGCATGTCCCCACCCAGGACCAGGTCCTGGGGGTCTTGGTGGAAATAGAGCTGCGGGAGAGAGGCCCTGTGAGCCCTGGGGGGGGTGATGGATTCCTTCCCCCCCCCCCCTCACACACACACACACTGACCCTGCACCCACCTTGGGGGAGGCACTGTTAGTGGCCTTGGGGACGGCAGGGGCTCCCACGCCGTGGCGGTGCAGCACTTGCTCGGCGTGCAGCAGGACGGCCTCGTAGCAGAACCTGAGGTGGAGCTGCAGGGAAGGAGAGTGGCATAGGTCAGTCCCTGGGGGCTTCAACCCCTTCTCCCCCCTCCCACCCCTCCCGCGGCCCCTCTACCTTCTCCTGCAGCATGTGCTTGCGCTGCTGCCGCATCCGCTTGACCAGCTGGGCCAAGTCAGGGATGCCGTTGCCTGCCTCCACCTCCTGCATGGCGGCGTAGAGCAGGCAGAAGGCCCCAGTGCGGCCCACCCCGGAGCTGTGGAAAGACAACCCCCCCACCCCGAAACAGGCTGTGACAGGCCCCTGGGGAGGGGACGACGGGGACACAGCACCCCATGCCCCCACAGGAGCAACACCCCACCCCCCCACCCCACCCCACCCCCCCAGCCCTGCTCACCTGCAGTGCACTACAACAGGGGTATGGAGTGGGCGCTGGTGCAGGTAGTGGCCGTGCACCTCCTGGATGAAGCGGAGGAGACTCCCCTTGCTGTCGGGCAGGCCCCTGCGTGGAGTGGGGACACACACACTCATTTGGGTTGGGGGTCCCGCTCTCAATATCCCCCCCAGGAGGGGTCACCACTGCCCCAAAGACCCTCCCCATGCTGGGGCTGGAGCCCTGAGGTGCCCCACCAGCAGTTCAGGGGGTTCCCACGGGCACCCACCCTCCCCAGCTGCTGCAGGACCACCACGTCATGCCCCCCCCCCCCCCCATCCCTGTGCCGTACAGCTCTGGCCAGGAGGTGAACTGGAGGTGGATGACGGTGCGCTTGAGGCTCTGGTCCCGGTACTGGAGCGTGATCATCCTCTCCACGTGGGTAGGGGCGACTTTCAGGCTGGTGAGGATGAGGGTGATGGGTCCCTGCACCACAGGCTGGCCCCGCTCAGGGGGGAAGTACCGCAGCACCTTCTGCTGCGGGGAGGGAAGGGAGCTTGCTGTCAGGAGCTGGCGCTGGCAGCCCCCTTAACCACCCCACCTGGGGCAGCTGTAGGACCCTCCCGGTCCCCATCAGGGCCCAGATCTGCTGCATGGTGATATGCTGGGAGAGTGCGACAGGCACCAGGAGGGGCGAGGGATGCCAGCGCCAGGAGCCACGCGCGCCTGGGAAAGGGTCTACCTTGTCCAGCTCCTGCTCCGACACCAGCATGACAACGACGGAGACCTTCTGCTCGTAGATCATCAGCCAAAAGTCGGCGGCAGTGCCCAGCAGCGGGGCCTGGGTAGCGATGATGGTGGGGCAGTAAGGCGAGAGGTCCTCCACCCTGCTGGCGTTGATGTAGTCGTCCTTGCCCGAGCGGAGGACGACACGGTTCCTGTCGTAGGGCATGATGTCCTGGTGCCGGTTCTTCATGGAGTAGCAGCGGGCAATGGCGATGGAGAGCTGCCGGGCGTCCCGCTCCTGGGCATCCTGCAGCTCCTTCCAGACGGCGTCCAGCTCGGTGGTGCCGCCGGGCCCTGGTTGCTCCAGGCGTTCCACCAGCCCTCGGAAGCGGTCGAGTTCTGCCAGCAGCCGCAGGACTCGCTCCGGCTTCTCATAGGGATCGTTCTCAATCAGCTGCACCGCCTTGGGCTTTTGCCCGTCCTTAGCATCCGCCTTGGTGGGCTGCAGCAGGGGCTGGCCGACGGCCACCTTGGAGCCGCCATGCTGGCTCTCGGGGCTGGAGGACAGCAGGTCATCGGTGGAGGAGCTCTGCCGCTGGAAGGGGGCCTCGCCGGGGCCCTGGGGGAGCGGGGCCGTGCCCGGCGTCAGCGAGGGTGGGGGTCTCTGCGGCAGGCTGCTGGATCCCGGCACCAGCGCTGGGGGCTGCATGGGCAAGGCCGGCTGCGGGGAGGGGGCCGGGGAGGGGACCAGGGGACCTTGGACCACCGCTGCGCCCGGCATCTGGCTCAGACCAGGGCTGGGAGAGGGGGTGACGTGGTGGGGGCCAGCCTGGCTGGCAGGGGCAGGCGGAGGGGGGCCCAGGGCCATGGTCCCGGGGGGCAACTGGCTGCTGGGGGGGGGGGCAGGGCTGGGGCAGAAGGGCAGAGCAGGGGAGCCAGCGGGCACCGGCTGCAACCCCCCCAGTGTGGCATGCAGGGGCTGCGTTGGGGGGCCGCTCTGGCCGGGGGCCCTGGGGAAGGGCAGGGCCCCCCCGTGCGGGGCGAGCCCCTGCGGGGGCAGCTTGTCCTGCCCCGGCAGCTGGTAAAGCTGCGGTGGCAGGGGGGGCTGCCCGGGGGAGGGTGGGGGCAGCTGCCCCCTGGGGCCGGCGAAGGACTGCTGGGCAAACTGGGCCTGGGGGGGCAGTGGGGGCCGGGCAGGCGGCTGGAAGGGCAGCGGAACCTGGGCTCTCCCCGGGGTCAAAAAGGGAGCCGGGGGGAACTGCTGGGGGCCCTGGGCCCGAGCGGGCATCTCCATGCCAGGCTGGAGCTGCGCTGTGGGGGCAAAGGTCTGCGGGTGCTGCCTGGGAGGGAACGGGTGCTGAGCCAGCTGCCCAAAGGGCTGCAGCCCCCCCTGGGCATAAGGGAAGGCGACAGGGGGGCCCCCCAGGCGCTGTGGGGCCAGGAAGGGGACTGGGGGCACAGCCGGCCCCTGGCCGGGGAGCTGCGGGGGAGCAGTGCAGCTGGAGATGGGGGCTTGGACGCTATCCACCGTGGTGGTGGCCGGCCGGGCAACTGGAGCCGGTTCGGGGCCGCTGGCCGGCGGCTGGGCACCCATGGGGGCTGGCCCTAGGGTTGGGGGTCTGAGGGGGCCGGGTGCGGGCACCCCCGGCTGGCCCAGACCGTAGGAAGCAGCAGGAGCGGGAGCAGAGCCGGGCAGGGGACCGTGCTGCGGGGACGAGCGTGGGGGAACCACGTGGGGCCCCACGAAGCTGGGCTGCACCGGGGCCGTGCTGGGCTGCACCGGGGCTCGCATCAGCGGGGCGGCCGGGAAAAGCTGAGGGGAAGCGGCCGGGGCAGAACTGGGGGGGGGTCCAGCCGCCTGCGGGGCAGAGGGCTGCAGGAGCTGCACCGGCGTCCCCCCGCCAGGGGGAAAGGGCCCCGGCGCCGAGGTGGGTGCTGCTGGCAGACGGTAGTGCCCGGTGAGGGCAGGGGGTCCCGGGAAGCGGGCAGGGGTGAAGGGCTGCAGCGGGGCACTGGCCAACCTGGCCGCGGGGAGGAAGGGCTCGGGGGGCCGCAACCCGGCAGCCAGGGCCGGGTTGAGGGCGAGGGCGGCCAGCGTGGGGGGCGGCAAGTGGGCCAGGTGCCCGGCTAGCACATCTGGCGGCAGGCTGCGCAGCTCTTCCGGCAGCTCCGACAGCACCAGGGAGCTCAACGGTGGCAGGTCACCAGCATCCGGCCCACCGGTTTCCAGCTCCAGCGGCTTCCTTTGCAGGGCGGGTTTGGGGGCCGTGGGCCGAGGGGGCGGTTGCTTCTTCATCTCCCTGCCGGGGGGGGGGGGGGGTAGCGGGGCTCAGCACGGAGTCACTGGCCCCCAGCGAGCCCGGGTGGGCACGGGGAGCCACTGTGCCAAAGCCAATCCCTCCAGCCGCAGCCCAGATCACCCAGCAGCACCCAAAGGTGCTTCCCACCTCCCCAGGCGAGGCAGGGGGCATCACATCAGGGACCCCCGAGCCCAGCTTTACGTTCCCTCCAGCCCACACGCACATCTCTGCAACAGGCACGGCACCACCTACTTCTCCAAGATCTGCTGTCTGTTGGCCTCGGCAGCTTGGCAGGCAGCCCGGGCCTTCTCCAGCAGTTTGGCGGCTTTCCCCTCCAGGTCGGTGTAGAAGTCCTTCCCCTCCTGCGATTTCTTCATCAGATCCTCATAGGCTTCGTAGGAGGCCACCAAGGTCTGAACTGTGGTGTTCCACCTGGGGAGATGGGATGGAAGGGCTGAGTGGTGATGTAACGCGAAGACAAAACTGGGTCTCCCCACTCCTGGGACCTGAGGAGCCCACCAGCACCCACCTGGGATGGACACTGGGTGCAGGACAGCCACCAGTGGCTCCCCCAGCAGTGGGGCACGACAAGGGACAGAGAAGCCGGCAGTGACGCCACACCTCTCCCTTGTGAGGGGGTGAAGGCTATTCTCATGCACCCAGACCCCACCATTCCTCCGTGCCTCAGCCCCACACACCACTCACTTGTGCTCCACCTCGCCCAAGGCCTTGCGCACAGCCGCATATTTGACATTGGCGTCCGTCAGGGCTTTCAGGACGTTCTCCTGGGCGGCCAGGTTCTGCTCCAGGTACACCTTGATCTGGTCGTACTTCTTCAGCTGCTCCTCAAAGAGTTTCTGCCAAGAGAGGGGAGGGTTTGAGGGGTCACAGGTGGCTGGGGAGGCTTTGGGGTAGTCTGGGACAGGGCAGAGCTCTTGCTGCAGCCCTGACCGGGATGTGTGACACACAAAGGGCCTTCCCCAAACACGGCGGCTGGCACCCACCTTCATCTCGGAGCGGTCGGTGGTGACCAGCGAGGTGGTGATATCATCCTTCTGGATCATCTCACGCAACTGCTGCTCCAGGGACATCCGCTGGTCCCTCATCTCCTGCACCTTGGCCAGGATTCGCTTCAGGTTCTGCAGCACCTGCTTGTCGTCTGGGGGACAGGGAGGGCTGAGCGGCTGCGCCAGATTGCGCCGAACCCAGCGCAGCCTCCCCGACCCGAGCCTGCTCACGGTACATGCTGCAGCCGAGGGGAGGGAACCGCGGGGGTAAGGAACCAGCCTGTGGCTTGTCCTGGCACACCAGGCAGTAAAGACAGGCATTTGCCGAGACGGTAACAGGGTCTCTGGCCCATCTGTCCCCACACCAGGATCCCATTTTGCAGGTTTTTCAGGGGGACAAGCCCCCACCCCGGCTTGCAATGGACCACGCAGCTGGCTGATGCCAAAGCAGCACCAAGATGAGGCAGAAGGTGACACGAGGGGAGCACCGGGGAGACAGGAGGGAGAAGCGGACCTACTTTCCCCCCCAGCTCCAGCCTGGGGTGCCATTGGGAAGCCGGGATGGCTGCAAGCACGGGGTGCAGCACCACTCACCTTCGGTCAAGGCGGGTGAAGGCAGCGCAGCCCGGACCTGCTCCAGCGGCCCGCTGAGCAGGCGGAGGTTGCCGATGTGCAGGTTCATGGCTTTGTGGAGCTCGGTGTTGGTGAAGCTGGCCTTCTCATGCACCTCCATGTACTTGGAACACTCCTTGCTGACCTCGGCCAGCCCTGGGGACGGCGGCAGGGGGGACCCCTGGGGCGGTGGGACCTTTCCAAGCAGCTCCTGCAGCTTTCGCTCCTGAGCCTCATCCTCCTCGAGGAGGTCTCGGATCTCCTTCAGGGAAGCCTCGACATCAGTGAAGACCCCGGAGAGCACTGCAGAGGAGAGAGACCGAGGCTGGCAAAGGGCTGAACCACCACCTGCCACAAGCTCTCCTGGCCCCTGCCTGCTCCAAGCCTGAAGCCAGGCATCAACACAGCAGCCTGAGAAATAAATCTGGCTGTGGGTGACCAGAGAAGGCAAGGACATCACAGGCCAGATGCCTGGGTGCTGGGCTCAGGGCCTGCCTGCACTGGGCTTCAGAAAGCACTGACTCCCTTGGCTGCAGCCACCAGCGGGGTGACGGCTGGCTGGGCCTGTGAGGAAGCAGCATTGCCTATGACTGGCCAACAGGAAAAATGCTTTGGGGTTTGGGAATTTACATCAGCAAAGAATCAGCCATCGGAGCGGCCGTTCCCAATGCCAAAGCCCCCATCAGGGAGCGGCATGCCTGCCCCCAGGGCCAGCCCAGACATCCCTGGTCGCCGTATCCTTACCCTGCATGGACTGGACAAGGTTCTTGACGGTGTCGGGACGCACGCTGAGCGCAGCGCATTTCTCCATCAGGATGGGGGGGATGTGGCTGTACATGTCGAGGTTGTCCACGGTCTCGGGGTCCAGCTGCATGGAGTCCATGAACTGGCTGCAGGTGAGAGAACAAGCCCCTGAGCGGTGGCAGAGCCTCCCCACAGGTCCCCCCACCCCAAACCACGGCCAACTCGGGGCGCAGCACTGCAGCGTCACCCCTGATGGCCTAAGCAAAGCTGCACGGTGAATTTGGGGACCAGTCACTGGGACCAGAACCTGCTGGGGGACAGGGTCTGCCCCAGAGCTGGGCAAACTGGGACTTGACCATACTCAGCACACGAGGGTAACAGATCAGGGATGTCTGTGTTCCCATTGGCGCTGGGGTGGGAAACTCAGTGAGGGGATAAACAGGACAGCCCTGCACCAGGCTGCAGGGAGCCCAGAACGCTGCCTGCATCTCCAGCTGGGAGAAATTGGCCAGGGCCCTGTCTGGGTATGGCTCACACGTACTCCAGCACTTCGTTCTTGGCTTCGATCTTCGCCATCACATCTCTCAGCAGTTTGGCCTTCTCCTCGCTGCAATAGAGCAGAGGAAAAAAAAAAAT
Organism: Astur gentilis; assembly: GCF_929443795.1. Classification (NCBI taxonomy): domain Eukaryota; kingdom Metazoa; phylum Chordata; class Aves; order Accipitriformes; family Accipitridae; genus Astur; species Astur gentilis. Next base: position 46,923,963 of record NC_064883.1, on the reverse strand, counting down.
AATCCTTTAGTGCTGCGACAGGAGTAGGGAAACCTCCACCATGAAGTCACAAGTGCTCTGAGCTCTGCGGGAACTGGCCGGAGCCTCGTCCATCCCCGGGCCTGCTGGATGAGGCCCTTTGGGGTGGCAAGGCCAGCTCCAGCTGCCAGGAGAGACACTGGACAGAGGCCAGACGTGAGAATGACTCAGGGATGTTGGCAGTTCCCCAAGAAAACCTCCAGCTCCCAGCTCTCTTTAGCTTGCAGAGTTGCTGAGCTAGGGCACGGGCTCCTTGTTGAGAGCTGCACCCTGAGCTCCGTGACCGGCTGGCTGTCCTGCTCCAGCCAGAGCCGTGCCCATCCGCGCTGCAGCCCAGGACACACCTGTACAGGGAAGAGGCCTCGTGGGCAGCCATGGGCACCAGCTTGGCGAATATATCGGGGCCAGTGACAGCTGGATCCGTGGGGTTGACAGGGAGGGCTTTCACCAACGGGGCACCTGGGGGTCGAACACACAACACACGCTTGTCTGAAACCTCCACGGGGAACAGATTATTCCCAAGACAGGTCTTCCCGCTCAAAACCTTCATTCCTGGCAGATTCCCAGAGAGCATGGCATCACAGCACGAAGCCCCAAGGGTCCCAGAGCCCAGAGCCCCATGGATTCACCACGCGTCACCATGTGTCCCCCCCCTCTCCCATCAGGAGCTGGCAGGAGAGGGCACTGCCCATCCTCACCTTTCACAGACTGCAGGGTGTCCAGTGCAGGCACAGCTTCATGGTAGATGAAGTCATTGTCCTTTTTGGCCGAATTGTACCTAAAACCAAGAAGTGATGGCACGTTGGTGAGGAGCAGACAGCATCCCTGGCTCCCTGGGCTTGCTCCCAGTGGGGTCAGGCCCTGGGTCTCTTGGGCTCGCTCCAGGGAGAGCAAAGAGTGACTTTCACAGCAGCTGCACATCCCGCGAGCCTCAGGCAGCACGGGATGCTCGGCTTTGCGTGTCGGGGGACACCAGGGGCGCTCCCTGGGCTGCTCCGGCCACAGGGCATTTCTGACCCACAGAGAAGCAGGACGGTTACATCCAGGGGAGCCCCGTGCACGGACTCACTTGCCACCGATCACATCCATGGTGAATCTCAGGGCTTCCTGGACGGTTTCTGGCTGGCCCTGCAGAAATGAGAGTGAGTTAGAGCTGGCAGGGAATTGATATTACTGTCCCAGTGGCCGATCGCAGCCCTGCGTGCTGTGGCCATGGCTCGAGTGTGCCCAGGAGCCAGCAGCAGCCTCACCAGCCATCTCTCCTTGTGCCCCGTAAAGGAACCAAGACACCTGGAAGCAGCCCCAAATCTTTCATGTCCCACTTTCACACACAGACCCTGCTACAGGGCTGTCCTCAGTTTCCCAAGCACCGTAGCACTGACACCAGAGGCTCTGTGGGGAGCCCACCAAGGCAGCAGGGCTGAGCACTGCAGACCCACGGCCCTTCTGGAGCTGCCCACATGCTCCTAAATGATTAAAACCAAACCAAACCCTGCTAAAGCCCTGGTAGACCAAGATACAACAGCCTTGGGCTTGGCTGGATGTCCCAGAGGGAAGCAAAGTGAAGCTTTGGGAAGCCAGCACAGGTTTGCCAACCTACTGAACGGCAAGAAAAGCTTTTAAACTGACTCCAGTCTCATCTTCCCAGTCTGGCATCCTGCTGGCCTGAGCCAGGGCCCAGCACAGGAACTTGAAAAACCCAATTACTGCTACCAGATGGAGCAGGAACACACCTTTGCCAGCTTGATTGCTTCATTGAGTTTATCCAGAGCACTCTGGAAGTAGATGACCTGCAGAGAGACAGGGAATTAGGGCTGGCACAGAAGTAGATGCCCTTGCTTTGCACAAGAACACGACTACCACTCCCTGAGGGCCGCAGCTTCCCACAGCGTAATGGGGTTTTTCAAGAACACCCACAAACGCTTGCAGGAGGCAGGACATCATTGGTGACACGCTCGTGTCCCCAGGGCTGCGGATACCCAGCGTCACCAGCATGACAATCTCTTCCAGGACTCAACCCCCCCAGGGCAGGAATCCAAAGCCTGGACCGGACGAGATGGACCAACACGGCTCTGCTTACCCTTTCCCCAAACTTCTGCTGCTCCTCAGCCTGTTTTCCCATGTGCAGCTGCAAGAAAACACCCATCAGCAGTGTCAGAGCTCCTTAACTCAAGGGAGATCCTCTGAAAGGGGCAAGAAAACCCCACAGAGCAGCCAGAGCCCGTTCGTTGGTCATGTTGTGGTGAGCACTGCGCCACAGTGGGCACAAGCAGCCCAAGCCGGGATGGGAGCAAAGAGCAGGTGCCCCCAGTGCAGCCAAGCCACCCCCCAGTTGATCTCCTCACTTACGTGGGCCACAGCAGCAAAATAATAGATTTTCATTTGAACCAGCTTCTTCCAGTCTTTCTGGATCTTTCCCAGCAGCGAGGCTGTCTCCGAGTTTTCCAGCGCCCGGCAGGCCTCTTTGTAGTAATCCACCACCTACAGAGAGAAGGACAGGTGTTTGGAACCCCCCAGAAAGCCAGATCCCAGGTGGAACAGAGAGCAGCAAGGGAAAGGAGGATTCACCGGCACCAGGGTTTGTGCCCAAGGTCTCAGATCACCCAGCCAGCACAGCAAAATGGTCAGTCGGTGGGGAACTCGCAGATGCATTTTGGGTCAGAGCCAGGGACTAGTGACATCACCACAGTAAACCTACCCCACATGGAGAGTTAGAATCATAGAATGGTTTGGGTTGGAAGGGACCTTAAGGATCATCTTGTTCCAACCCCCCTGCCATGGGAAGAGACACCTTCCACTAGACCAGGTTGCTCAAAGCCCCGTCCAACCTGGCCTTGAACACTGCCAGGGATGGGACATCCACAGCTTCTCTGGGCAACCTGTTCCAGCGTTTCACCACCCACGCAGGGAAGAACTTCTTCCTTACATCTAACCTAAATCTACCGTCTTTAAGTTTTGTCGTGGTTTAACCCCAGCCAGCAACTAAGCACCACGCAGCCACTCATTCACTCCCCCCCCCATCCAGTGGGATGGGGGAGAAAATTGGGAAAAGAAGTAAAACTCATGAGTTGAGATAAGAACAGTTTAATAGAACAGAAAAGAAGAAACTAATAACAATAACACTAATAAAGTGACAAGAGTAGTAACAAAAGGATTGGAATGTACAAATGATGCGCAGGGCAATTGCTCACCACCCGCTGACCAACATCCAGCTAGTCCCCAAGTGGCGATTCCCCACCCCCACTTCCCAGTTCCTATACTAAATGGGACGTCCCATGGTGTGGAATACACCGTTGGCCAGTTTGGGTCAGGTGCCCTGGTTGTGTCCTGTGCCAACTTCTTGTGCCCCTCCAGCTCTCTCGCTGGCTGGGCATGAGAAGCTGAAAAATCCTTGACTATAGTCTAAACACTACTGAGCAACAACTGAAAACATCAGTGTTATCAACATTCTTCGCATACTGAACTCAAAACACAGCACTGTACCAGCTACTACAAAGACAGTTAACTCTATCCCAGCTGAAACCAGAACAAGTTTAAAGCCATTATCCCTTGTCCTATCACTACATGTCCTTGTGAAGAGTCCCTCTCCACCTTTCCTGTAGGTCCCCTTTAGGTACTGGAAGCCTGCTCTAAGGTCTCCCCGGAGCCTTCTCTTCTCCAGGCTGAACAACCCCAACTCTCTCAGCCTTTCCTCACAGGAGAGGTGTTCCATCCCTCTGATCATTTTTGTGGCCTCCTCTGGACCCGCTCCAACAGGTCCATGTCTCTCCTGTGCTGAGGACCCCAGAGCTGGATGCAGAACTGCAGGTGGGGTCTCACCAGAGCGGAGCAGAGGGGCACAATCCCCTCCCTCGACCTGCTGGCCACACTGATGGTGATGCAGCCCAGGACACAGCTGGCTTTCTGGGCTGCAAGCGCACGTTGCCGGCTCATGTCCAGCTTTTCATCCACCGGTACCCCCAAGTCCTTCTCTGCAGGGCTGCTCTCAATCCCTTCATCACCCAGCCTGCATTGATACTGGGGGTTGCCCCAGCCCTGCACTTGGCCTTGTTGAACTTCATGAGGTTTGCACAGGCCCAGCTCTCTAGCCTGTCAAGGTCCCTCTGGATGGCATCCCTTCCCTCTAGAGCATCTTACACTCTCCTTTGAGGAGCTGATGGTTGCACTCAGAGCCTAAGGCAACAGCAAGACCCCATACTGCTCTCTGACTGCGCTGACGCTGCGCAGGATCTGGGACACCCTCCCCGAGGTCCCGATCCCATGTGTCGCTCCGTGCAGTGGGAGTGGGGCTGTTCCAAGGCAGAAGCAGCCAGAGTTCGGCACAGCAGAGATTGCCCAGGAGCTCACCTGGGCGCTGATCCGGGCCACGAGGAAACTCTTCCTGTTGTCCAGCATGGACTTCTCCAGGAGACACTCCTGTGCCTGGCCCTGTCAAAGACAAGAGGGGAACACTCAGTTTCCCCTACACCTTGGGACACCCCCCTATATCCAAGCCAGCGCCAGGCCCCAGCCCCTGGCAGGACCCACCAGCTACAGCCCCTTTCTTCAGGGGTGGTGGGGCACAGTAAACTCCAGCCCCAAGGGATGCCCGAACAGCCTGGGGATAAGCAAAGTGGCACAGAGCCTTCCCTCTTCCCTGCTGCCTCCCCAGATCTCCTTCCTTCCTGCAGGAGGGAGCCCCTTGTGCCTACAGCAGCCCGGACCCCAGAGACAACAGCCCCCATGGGGCACTGGGGTCCTGTTTCACCCAGCTCCAAGCGCTTAGACTCCACAGGGAGCACCCAACCCTAGGAACACCCCTCTCCTGCTTGAGCAGCAGCTGCCCTCAAGGTGTGCAAGAAGCCATCCCAGTGTGACCAGTGCCCCCGTGGAGGCAGAACCCAGTTCCTACCAGCATTAGGTTGATGTTGAGGTTGAGGATCTGGTGGCTCATGTCTACGCTGTAGGAGTGAGGGAAGTGATCCCGCAGGTATGTAAACGCGCCGGCAGCACACTGGAAGTGAGTGCAGGAAACCTTCATGCCCTGAAAAGACGGGAGAACACGTGTCAGGTGTGCACAGCCCTCTTGCACGTGTGCCGAGCCAGCCGACTTTCGTAGGCACGTGCGGCTGGACACAAGAAATTTGTGGAGACTTGGCCGGACTGGAAAAGCAGCAACCTCCTTTCACACGGCAGGGTTACGGTGATAAACCCCAGCTCAGCAGGGGTTAGATGCTCCCTGTGCTGCTCAGGCCTCCTCCGAGACCCCAAAAAGCAGCTGCCACAAGCCTGGAGCGAGTCCCTGCGGCTCACGAGGCTCTAAACAGCTCAGTGCTTTCCCCTGGCCGTGCATGCTCCAAGCTGTGTCACATTTCTCCCCTTCTGGCCCTAGGTGCTGAGGGTAGAAGGTCAGCCTGGCCAGCAAGCAGGCAGAGCCTTGCTGGAGCAGGGACAGCAACAACGGGGCAGGGAGGGACGCAACCATGAGGGGGGTGGCCCCTCATAACGCTCTACAGCAATCCTGGGTCACAGCAGACATCCAGAGCTGGTGTCTGACATTGAGATACTTGTAACCACCCAAGTTACGGAGGAGAAGTACTCAGTGCTACCGGCTCGTGCCTGTTAAGCACACGGGAGAGAAAAGTCATTGAGGGAGGACCCAGGGGATCGTTACCTCCTCAGACACTCTCTTGTCCATGGCGCCCAGCATGGAGTGCAGCGCACCTGCGGAAAGAGGACACTCTGCCAGCCCCCGCTCACTGCTCCCAGAAACTGCAGGTCTTGTACCAGAGAAGCTTCAATCTGCGGCGAGTCGGCCACAGACACCCAGCAGCACCCAGCTGGCTCTCTGTGCCAGCAGGACGCAGGGAACCATGGCATTCAGGATGCCCATCTCACAGGCCACCAGTGTGAAAGACTGCACATGCAAGTCATTCAGCACAGGAAAGCCCCGTGCTGGAAACAAACCCTCAGTATTGAAAAGCAACTATCCCGCACCCTCCTGGTTTAACAGAAGTGTTTCTTCCAACTTCAGGGAGCAGCTAAACTACTTTGCTCTGCACGTGGTCCACTGGGAAAATGCAGTCAGTTCCTGATCTGCAGCACAAGGGGCAGCTGCAATGCCAGGGATGGGAGTGTTTCCAGCTGCATTAAGTGGCCAGGGGCTGAGCGTCACCTTCCCTTTGGGGCTACCAAAAAAACCCCACTCTGAGCTGTGATTGTCCACAGCTGGAGAGCAAGGTAGGGGGAACAAAAGTTAGATTTGCTGCTTTTACACCCATTTGCTGCTTTTGAGGAGACGGGGTGCTGGATGACCTTGACAAAAACTGACTGAGACCGTCACTGTGCCAGAAAGGGCATTTGTAAGGCCACAACCCAATGTCAGGCTCCTCGGTGCAACCTCTGACCGAGATGCAGGGCAGCACACGACCAGGGCATGCTCAGACCACGAGGAAAGGAGAGGAGGCTTCTGACAAAAGCCAAAGTCAACCTCTTGTGCAGCTCTGACGCTAAGTACCCAGCCCCACAGGCAGCACGGAGGAGGGGAAGAGGCACAACCAGGCTGAGCCACGGGTGCTGGTGGGATCAGGCGGGCCGTGCTGCTGTCTGGCTGCTCTGAGGAAGGCCGATGTGGAGCATGGAGCAAAGGCTGGGCAGGGGGGGACGACATCCCTTGTGCCCAGGGCAGACTAAGAGGACAGCCGGTCTCCCAGGCCCTTACCCAGGTTGTAGAGGATGCATGCCTGCTCGTACTTGATGTCCTCGTGAGTCACCGTCTTGCCTGAGAAGATCTCAGTCCTGCGAGGAGAGAAGCCTGATTACCAGCTGTAGATGGAGTTACTGGTGTTCCTGGGCATGGGCCACCAGCCAGGAAAAGGATTTGTCAGGAGACGTGCTCCCTCAGAGGTTCGGAGAAGGGGCCCTCCTGCCTGGCATCACCCTGGACATCAAATCAAGGTGCCGGAGGCGGTGGGAGCTGGTGGGACGGTGTCTCTCCACATGGTGGGTTTGTTTTGGCTTTGTAATCACACAGACACCCCATTTACACACAGCTGAGCAACTCTGCCACTCCAGGGGATCTCAGCACTGTCACCTTGCACGGTGACGCTGTCCTGGCTCTGCCTTGTGTCTCCTCAGAGCCAACCGTGTTGCCTTACAGCTCGGCTTAGACGTCCTGCCAGATCCCCAGGGCAGGACGCCATTTCCCAAGGGGTCTCCAGGACACCCCTGTGCCACCCAGGTACAGCTGCTGGGCTTCAGACAGGGGCATATCGGATGCCGGTGAATGACGTGCACAGGCAAGAGGGAGCAGTTGCTCTGCTGTGGGTCAGCCTCCGCATTTCAGGAAGCTCACGCTGGGAACTGATCCTCCCACTGATAATGCCCACGCTGGAAAGAGCGTACGGGGAAGAAGCTCCTCCTCACCATGCGATGGGAACTGCCGCCTCCTGCTCAGCACCCATGGGGATGCGGCTCTGCAGGTAGTGGAGTTGGCCGAAGTATTTCCGCAGTGTGCTGCAGCCCTCAAAGTCCCTGGGAACGTTGACGGCGCTCTGGAGGGGAGAGAGGAGGAGGAAGAGGCTGCCCTGAGGACAGGACTGTGCTCACGGGTAACGTGCCAGGCAGGAACAAGAGCCTGCCTGATTTGTGGTGAGATCTGCAGGCAGGAGGGGACAGTCAGAGCCAGGCATCAGCCAGCTCCCCCGCCATGAAGCGGCACCACAGGAAGGAGCAAGGCCTTACGGAAAACACCGGTGTAACACAGCTAGAAAAACAGGTCTGTTTGCCTAAAAACGAGGCTGGAGGGAGCCACTTTATGGATCTGGAGCAACCGGTTCAGGGAAAAAGAGCCTCTGCTCTCCTCGGCACAGGCTCCTAAGAGCAAAATAAACGGGTGGAATTTGGGAGCGACTGACAAAGGGGTGTCCTTGACAGGGCACAGGACCTGCTGCTATGGCAAAGCTGTGCTGGGAGAAGGAAGGGAAGAGCAGGAGACCCTGGAAAGGTTTCCCAACCTCCTGCTTCAGGGTTAAGGCCACAGGCAGAGGCCAGAACTCCACAGATCCCAGGCTGGAGATGTTAGGGCACCCACCCACTGCTGTGCTTTGGAGAGGCTGGTAAGATGACCCCAGTGCCAGCACCACGAGTTACCCCAGCTCCACCCTGCGCATCAGGCTCATGGCCCTGCTACAAAACCTACGGCACATCACAAACCGGCACCGGTCCCAGTTCGGGGCAAGTCTCCGACCGTCTCCAGCTGGTTTTGCCATCCGTGTTTCAGCTACCAGCTGTCCGGGGCCAAGGCCATCTCTAATCTGCTCAGTGGCCCCAAAATTGATGACCCCAGTGACTAACACAAGTATGTGGGCTCCAGAGCTGAGAGCAAAGGGCTGATTTATTCCCTGAGAAGACCTCAGGCACCAGCCTGACTAGACAAAGCGATTCCTTCCTCCCAACAAGGAACTTGTATTCAACACAAAACCCAACAAATTCAGGGAAGTGGATATAGCAGAGCCCTAATGCCCAAACCCTGCACGCTCCTTGGGAAGCCCAGGATGCAGCCCGGCTGCCAAAAGCCTCATCCATGGGCCACTGGTGATGGAGAGAAGCAGCCATGGCAGCGCTCCGGCACACCTCCCGGTTCAGAGAGGCAGCGGGAACCAGTGGGAGCCGGCAGACTTGTCCTTGAGCATGGGGTGGGCAATGAACCAGCTCCCCCGGTTTGGCTCTAGCAGGTCTCACTGGGGCTGTGAGTGATTCAGGATGGAGCCCGGCTTACCTGCCGGAGCAGCTCCAACTTCCGCAGCTCCTCGTTGTAGTTCTCTGGATTCTCCCCATAGTTCTTCAGGACAAACTGGAGGGAGGAGAGAGGGGTGAGAGCCTGGCCCTGTCTGACACCCAGAGACACCTTCCCAGCCTTGTGCCCAAGCAACAAGCGGCAGCTCTCCAGGGAAGCCTGGAAGAAGGCCCCACGGCGGGTCTGACAGTGTGAAGGGCCGTGCATCTCCTGGCTGGGAGCTTGTTTGCCTCCTAAAACCCCCCAAATCTTGTCCCACTCCTGCTGAACCTCAGCTTAACGCAAAGCCAGGGTGCAGCATCCCATGGAGACAACAGCCTGGGGAGAGTCACCGATCCAGCATATGCCAGGAGCTGGTGGGGACCTTGGAGCTGGAGCGGAAAAGCTGGAATCAAGTGGCCAGTGAAGGGGACAGACCGAACTGAAGTCACTCCAGATTCACACCCAATATCCCTCTGTGTTTGCATGAAAGCAAAACCTCTTGCTGACTGTCAGAGGGTGGATGTCACGCTGGCAGTTGGCCAGGAAGGCCACTCATCGCGGCAAGGGCAGAAAGGGAAACAAAACTGGGTAGCGCATGCCGATACGGAACAGCACAGTGCCGCAGGCCCTGCCAGAGGCTCCTCAGTCGCCATGGAGAGGAGCTAGAGCCAGGGCTTGGCCAAAAACGCTCTGGCAACCCCAAGGAAGATGCTCAGCAACGAGTTACATCTCCCCACTGCCACTAAGAGAGCAGTGGGGACAGAGCTCCCCAAACCTGCCTCTAGCTCAGGATTCTCCAAGGGTTTGTGCAGGAATTCATCCAACCTTCCCGGCAGCCGGGAACCCACAGCCCCACTCTGCCCTGGCTCAGGCAGACACTGGGAGCTTTATCCAACCCAGCGGCTGCCAGGTTAAGGGAGGCTGGGGACATTTGAAGGGCTGCCCACACCCTGTCACTTAAACACAAGGTTAACACAGCTCAGTGCTGGAGAAATGAGGGAAGTTTCCTCTCCTCCCTCTCCATTTTGACCAGGGTGCCAGGTTTCTATTCCCTGTTGCTTCTCATAAGCCAGCAAAACAGAGCGGATTTCCATCAAACGTGTGCGGGGAAGCCTGGTTTACAAAACAGACTTCCACCTGCTGCCAGACACAAAAATTCCCTAAACAACTACTTTTCAAAAGTCACCATCCCTTGGGACAAACTTGGGCCTGGAGGCCACCATCCCCTCTGCTGCAGCGCTCCGTGGGCTGCCGCCACAAGGCCCAGGGCACTGCTGGCTTCCCCGGCACTGGCAGGCAGGCATGGCAGGGCCAGAGCCGCGCCGACAGTCACCGCACCTTGTCCTGGCCGGCACAGCATGACTCAGCTCAGCGATCCCACAACACCTTCCTCCTGGCACAAGGACATCCCTGCCACGCTAACACCACTGCTGGGGTCCGACAGACACCAGTCCCCCTCAGCACACCAAAATCCAGAGGGGTGGGAAGCAGGTGGTGGCACAAATGCAGGGGAAACGCCCCCGTCCTCCTTCTACATCAATAAATCATGCTTTTCATCTGTAGGCGGCACTAGGAAATGCCAATCATAGGTGGAGCTTGTTTACAGCTGCTTAATTAAGTACTTCACCTCCTTTAAGCCATCCGTTTGGTCCCTGCTGGGGCGGCCAGCACAGATTGTGTCCCCCCCGCAGCTCTCGGCGGCCACTGGGAAGGAAGGAGCCTGTCGACTCGCACCCACCGTACTCTCAACCTTCGTCTAATAGCACCGCAAAGGGATTGGGGCTTTTGACTGACTGATGATCAGTCAGCCTGGGCTGCTGGCGGCGGGAGAACCAGCTCCCCCCTCCTCAGTTCCCTCTTTTACATGAGCCCGTGGGAGTAGAGGGAAAGGAGACGCGAGGGATCGGCCATCGCTGACCCGGATCTCCTAACGAGGCCTGCCATGGCATTAATAACGACCACTGCCGGGTGGGGAGGCTGGACCCGGCAGCAGCGGGGCTCAGGGAAGGGCGGCTGCGATGCCAGGAGTCAGCGCAGTCACATGCGGTGGGGACAGACTTGCCAACTCACCGCTCGCCCCCGAGGTGGCTGGGGAAGGCTCTGCCTGGGTTGGGGAGCGCTCCAGGGACTCCCCCCTTCCCAAACTCTGTCCCCCGGCAGCACCGCATTGGCGGGGACCCGCTGACCCCAGCCACCGAGGAAGGTCCCAAGACCTGAGGAAGCAGCGAAGCGAGCGGGGACAAGCCAGGGTGGGCTGACGGGGGCACAAATTCGCTCGCGGCCTTGCTCCCGCCGTGACACGCAGGGCAGACCCACCCCAGGGTGACAGGCCACCACAGACCCAGCCGGGGCACCTCACACCCCTCCCTGCCCAACCACTCCCAAGAGCCCCCCAGGGCCCTGCCTGACGGTGCCCCCAGCAGCCCTGCCCCAGTCCTCCCCATCTCCGGCCCCCCCCCCCAACACCCAGAGTCACAGCCCCCCCAGATATCCCCGGCTATAACTCCCTGCTTCACCAGGGCCCCCCCAAAATCTCTAAACCTCCACACTCCCCTTCCCTGTGCACCCCAAAGACTCTCCACATCCCCAACACCCCCCACAGAGCCCCCAACCTCTGCCTGCCCCACACCCCAAGCACGCCCCTCCCTCACAGACCCCCCCCCCCAACTCCTCTCTGCTCCACACACTCCCCTCCCTCACAGACCCCACACACCCCTCATGGAGCCCCCCCGACCCCTCTGCCCCACACCCCAAGCACTCCCCTCCCTCACAGACCGCAAACACCCCTCCCTCCGAGCCCCTCTTCCCCCCTCAAGCACTCCTCACCCTCACGAACCCCCCAACACCCCCCGCCTCACACACTCCCCTCCCTCACAAGCTCACCCTCCCTACCCCCCAAACACTCCCCTCCCTCACAGACCCCAAACAGCCCCCCCCAGCCCCTCTTCCCCCCTCAAGCACTCCTCACCCTCACGGACCCCCCCAAACCCCCAACGCCCCTCCCCACACACTCCCTTCCCCCACAGACACCCCCCCCCCTTCCCCCCCTTTCAAGCACTCCCTTCTCTCACAGGCCCGCCCCGCCCCGGGCCCCTCGCAGGCCCCAGCCGTCGCCTTCCCGGTCCCACCTTCTTGACGGCGGCGTTGAAGGCGAACTCCCCGGCCTCCTTCAGGTCGAGCCAGATCATGGGCATGCGGGGCACGGCCTCCATCCCGGCCTGCGCCCGCCGGAACCGCCCGCCCAACCGGAACCGCGACGCGGAGCCTGACGGGAAACCGAGTCCTCCCTAGCGAACCTCGCCCCGCCTCTTCCGGTATCGCCGCCACGCCCCCCGTGGCGCCGTTACCACGGAGACGCCCCGCCCCTTCTGCGGCTTCTCAACGGCGGGTTGGCGCGGCGGCGCTTCACCCGCCTTCTAGGGGCGGGGCTGTTCGTAAGGCGGGGCGGGGCAAAGGGGCTGTTTCCATGGCGACGCTCCGCCCACACCCCCCCCGGGGAGGGCACAGGACGTTCCCATGGCAACGGCCGTCCCCGTCCAGGCCTGGCCCGGTGCAGGCCCGAGGCGAGCGGGCCCGGCCCCGGCCTGTCCCGGGCTCCCCCCCCCCGGCTCGGTAGCCCCCCGCTGGGCCCTGCCCGTAGTGTCCCCGCAGGCCTCGGTCCCACAGCTGGGGACAGGGCTGGCCTAGGCCGGAGCCTGGGGCTCCCCTGGGGCTGGGCCCCGGGGTGGGTGGGGGGCATCTGGGAGCCATTTGGGACTCCGACCCCCACCGTGCCCCTCCCCGTACCCAGAGAGGACCCCCGACTAACGATGTATTGTATTAAACGGTGCAAAAATAAAATATCGCCTGTTCAGTCGCGCGCGAGCCCGAGCGGGGTGAGGAGATCGATCCCGTTGTCACCGCAAAGGCTTCCAGGTCCCGAGAGGAATTGGCCAAATCTTCGCCCATCGAGGGATTAATTGAAAAACGGAAACGTGAATTCTTTCCCAGCTGCAGCCATAGCGAGGGCTCGGATACTTTTAAGGAGTCTTCCTTTGGAGTGGTGTAGGTAATTAGCCCTGTTAATTAGCCCTTGTTCCTTGATTTCCTGTGGTTTCTTCTCCAATATCGGGACATATATTTAAATTTAAGGTTCCAGGCCCATAGCCTTCGGTGGTCCCCAGTAATGCCCTGTTCTCCCATATGAGACCACCACCAGGCCTGTTCCAAAACTGTCATTGTTATCAGAAGAATAATGGTGCGGGTTTTTTTCCTATTTTTTCCCCATTAATTTAATTGTTTGATGAGTTCTGGCAGGGGACAAGCTCTTCGGCTCGTTAGCGGCTTCCCAAATACCAGCGGGACAGGAACCACCTTCTTCCAACCATGAAAAATCCCCCCGTTTTCCCATCCCTCCTTTTCCAGTTCATTGCTCCCTGGGGCACAGGGACACCGGGTGTCAGGGACATTGGGACACAGGATATGGGCACAGGGACATCGAGGACACCGGGACACAGGGACCTTGGGACATCGGGATACTGGGTGTCAGGGACATTGGGACCTGAGACACAGGACACAGTGACATTGGGACACTGCGTCTCAGTGACAGGGATCTGGGACACAAGGATATCGGGATTCGGGACACAGGGACATGGGGACAGAGGGTGTTGGGGATATCGGGATCCAGGACACGGGGGCACCAAGACACGGGGACTTCAGGGCCAGAAGGACACAGGGGCCATAGGGACATTAGGTGTCAGGGACATCAGGACCCAGGACACGGCACGTCGGGACCCGGGGCCCAGGGACACAGGGATCAGGGACACAGGGATGTTGGGACACAGGGTGTCAGGGATATCGAGACCTGGGACGTGAGGGCACAGGACACAGGGATATCGGGACACCGGGTACTGGGGACATCAGGGCCCAGGGCCATTGGGACACTGGATGTCAGGGACACAGGGATTTGGGACACAGGTTATTTGGGACACTTGGTACTGGGGACATCAGGATACTGGGTGTCAGGGAGATGAGGACCGGGTGCACAGGGACCCTGGGAACCAGGGCCCTGGCATAGGGGGCTGCCTTCCCGCCCCATCCCATCGATCCCAGCCCATCCCACCCTCCACCACCCCCTTCCCACCCCAATTCCATCCATGCCCCCATCCCTGCCCCACCACAGCCAGCCTGGGGGCATCCCCCCCCCCCCCCCCCAGGCTAGCAGGGACCCAAGCTGTGGGGCAGTTTTGTGGGGTACCCCAGCCCTGTGGTCCTGAGGGTCCCAGCCATGCTTGGGGGGGGGGGGGGGGCTGCAGGGGTCCCATCCAGCTCTTTATTCCCAGCACACACAGAGGCTTCGGCAACGTCCTGGGGGGCCGTGGGGACACGTGGTTGGGGGTCACAGTGGGGCTACAGGGTCCTAAGCAGAGGCCAGTGGGGCAGGGTACGGGCAGGATGTGGCCGGGGGGGGATGGAGCAGCTGCCCCCCCCGCCCCACCTCATCTCCCGGGCCAGTAAAGCACAAAGCCGTCGCGGCTTTTGCCAAAATCGGGGGTGACCGCTCCCGGCCGCGTCTCCACCGTCAGCAGCCGCCGGCGCCCACGTAGGCTCAGCTGGATGCAGTCGGAGACCCGGACCTGCAGCTCCCGCTTGGTCCTACGACATGCCGGCATCAACAGGGTGCAGGGGGAGCTCACGGGGTGCCAAGGACACCCCCCCCAAACTCTTCATCCCTGATCCCCCAACTCACGCTCGGCAGTGCTCCAGGAGGACGCCCACCAGCTCGCCCACCCGGTTGTCCTCTGCTGGTTGCATCTTGTGTAGGCACACAGCCAGGTCGTCCTGGCTCTGGGTGTGGAAGACCACCAGCTGCGCCTGGCAGCTTGTCACGCTCAACCCCGTCACCTGTGGGGACGTCTGGGTGTCACGGCTGCGTGGTGGCGGAGGGGGCTTGGGGCCACAGCATGGGCAGCGTGGCATGGCCAAGGCACCGTGGCCAGTGTGGTGAGGACAGCTTGGTGGGGACAGCATGGTGGGGACAGCATGGCATGGCCAGCATGGTGGGGGCGGCATCACACCTCTGTCCCAGGGGAGTTCACCGTCCTGATGCGGATGGGGCCATGGGGACCATGGAGGGGTCTTCAGCCTCCAGGTGGGAGCAGGACAGCCAGGACATCTGGGTCCCCCTCACCGTGGCTCGCCGGGACAGGGTATAGGGGACACTGGTGGGTTTGGGGACACTCACGGTGCTGAGGGGCAGCGCCCGCATCACCCGGTACTGCTTTCGGGGGTCCAGCTTGTAGAGGTGCTGGTCCGTCACGAGGATGGCCCGGTCCCGGCTCTTACTAAAGTGGTTGATCTGCGGGGACAGGCGAGGGGACACGCTGGGACAGGGCGAGGAGGTGACACCGATGCGGTGGCCGGGCAGGACGACCCGCTCCCCTCACCTTGCGGACGTGGCAGGAGAAGAGGACAGAGCTGAAATGCACCTTGTCCTTGAGGGTCTGGAGGCAGCGGGCAAAGGGCAGCGCCTGCCCCGGGTTCTCGCTGGGCTGTGGGGAGCCAAGGTGTGGGGTGGGGGTGGCACCCCTGGGATGCTCCGTGGGGCACCCCCAAACCCGCCGGCAGCCCTTACCGAGGAGAGGTAATCCCGCGCCCAGCTGCGCTGGCAGCCCCAGTCCTTCCGCAGCCCTTCCAGTGCCTCCATGGCGGCCACCTTGGCCCGGATCTGCCCCATCTCCGAGGGGGGGATGTTCTTGACGATCTGTCGTGCTCGCCATCTGGGGGGGTGGGGATGGAGCACGGTCACGTCACCATCCCATGTCCACGTCCCATGCGTCCCTGTCCCATATCCCTGTTCCACGTCCCTGTCCCACATACCAGTCCACATCCCCATCCCATGTCCCTGTCCCATGTTGTGAAAGACCAAAAGAGTTAATGTCTCAAACATTGTGGTGGGGCAAGTTCTGCTTAAAGACAAACCCCGCGCAGCAAGGAACCAAGGAGAAAAGCCCACCAGACATCAGCAACAGGAGGGGGAGGGCTGGAGGGTGCGCAGCTCCCTGTTCTGATCAGCTGTTCTGATACAAAGATCGAACAATGGCCCTGTCTACAGGGACGGAGAAGTTACTCCCCAAAGGACCCCCAAGCCCAAAGGCTCACAAACTGCTCATTAATCTGATGAGTCTGGGTGCCCACCCGAAGGAGGGGCAAGGATGATAAAAGGACACAAAATGAAGCCCCGGGTGCGCAAGCCCACCGGGACTGGACCCCTCGGCTGACTGGACCAACGCTCGACCCAGGACCGGTGAAATCTTTCTCTCTGTCTTCTCTCTTTCCTTTTCCTTTTCCACAATCCCTACACCTCATCCATTTCAAGACATAAACTGTCGACCAAGTCTGAGACTAAGAGCAGATCCAGCCACCCCTGAGCCCTTCTCTGAGAAGGAGTCTAGAAAGCCAGGGGGTCTGCTCTGAACCCCCTGACTCAACGGGAGGCATCTCCTTATTCCCTGAATCGATGTATATGGTTACACAGTTTACAGAAATAGTCCTAGGCCAATTCCTGTTGTGAGAAACCCTGCCACCTACTACCACACCTCCCCAGTTCCGTTTGCTTCTGTCATGAATAAAATCTTTAACTGATCATTTGGTGTTGTTTCACCTTAATTTAGCCTGATGGAATTTTGAATTAAACACGGCTCCCTGTCCAGTCTGGGTTGTGACACATGTCCCTGTCCCATGTCCCCATCCCACATCCATGTCCCCGGTCCACATTCCAGTCCCATGTCCCCATCCCACATCCCTGTCCCATATTCCCATCTCACGTCCCCATCCCACATCTACATCCCATGACCACATCCCTGTCCCACGTCCCCACCCCTGCCCACGTCCCCATCCCCATCCCACATCCCCACCTTGCATCCCTGTCCCCATCCCGCATTCCCGTTCCACATCCCTGTCCTATGTCCCTGTCCCACATTCCCTACCCAAGTCACCATCCCACGTCCCCATCCCAACGCGGGAGCGGAGCGGGATCCGGGACGGTACCTGCGGAAGAGGCGCTGGCTGGCGTCTTGGAAGCGCGCCAGCACCGCCGGCGGCTCCGGCCAAACCACGCTCTTGCCAAAATCGGGAAGGGTGCGGACGGCCTGGAAGCGCCGCAGCAGCTCCCACAGGTACGTCTTCACCTTGTGCCGTTTGTAGTAAGCCATGATGGTGTAGGCAGCGCGCAGGTAACGGCACCGCCGGCGTGCCAGGGCACCGCGCCAGGCCTGCCGAACACCGATGGTCAGGGCGGCCGCTGCCCCATGGATCCCCCCCCCCATCCAACGGGAGCGCGGCTGTGGCACCAGGGTGGGCGCTCGGCATCGCGGCTCCGGGAGGCCCCCAAAATGCTGCTCCCTCCCAAAAAAAACCTCCCTGGTGGAGCCCTGTGCCGAGACCGAGCCACCTTGTGCCGCACGTGCCCACCTTCTGCAGCAGCAGGACGATGATGGGGATGAGCTGCGCCCGCTCTTGCTCGAGGCAGAAGAGGGTGCGAGGCGTGCGGATGAAGACCTTGGTGTGGCCGTAAGCCACGTCGTCCTGGAAGCCGTGCTGCTCCAGGAGGGCTTGCGTGGCCTCCCGGTCGGTGGCCATCAGGTGGTTGGGCCACGTGTACTCACAGGTCATCTTGTACCTGGGGGGCAGAGCGAGGTGAAGGGGTGCGGGGGGGGGGGTACGGGGGTCCCGGGATGGGGGGCGCAGACCGTACCGCAGGAGGAAGCGGTGGTAGGGCTGGCGGTAGGCGAAGCCGGCGCGGCGCACCCGGACGTTCTCCAGCAGCCCCAAGTAGGAGACCTGGTGCCGGCACCGCTCCTCGTCGAAGAGCGTTGGTGACTTCTGATCGTTGGGTTTGATGCAACGCACGTAGTAGGGCTCCTGCGGGGACATGGAGGGGATGGCACTGCGGTGGCACTCAGGAGCGTCACTGAGCCCACGGGCGTTCTGGGCTGGGGGGCTCCAGGCACGCAGGGTGGGATTGCACTGGGCGTGGGTGGCTTGGGGACATCTTGGCTGGGTTGGGGACATCTTGGCTGGCTCAAGGACATGCCTGGCTGGCTCAGGGACATCTTGGCTGGCTTGGAAACATGCCAGGCTGGCTCAGGGACATGTTGGCCGCCTCAGGGACATGCCTGGCTGGCTCAAGGACATCTTGGCCACCTCAGGGACATGCCAGACTGGCTCAGGGCCATCTTGGCTGGCTTGGGGACATGCCTGGCTGGCTCAAGGACATCTTGGCTGGCTTGGAGACATGCCAGGCTGACTCAGGGACATCTTGGCTGACTTGGGGACATGCCAGGCTGGCTCAGGGACATCCTGGCTGGCTTGGGGACATCTTGGCCGGCTCAGGAGCATGCCCGTGTGGCTTGGAGCTATGCGCATCTGCCATGGGGACATACCAAGATGGGTTGGGGACGTGCCCAGCTGGCGTGGGGACACATCAAATTGGTGCAGGGAGATGCCAGGCTGGCACGCGGACATGCCTGGCTGTCCCTGGTCCCTTACCTTGGAGGCGAGGTTCTCCACCAGGGCCACCATGGAGTTCTTGAAGAGCGTGCCAGTGGTCAATGGGCGTTTGGTGACTTCGGTGATGCTCTGCTCACCATCAGGCCACATGGCATGCAGCACGGGGTCCGCACTGGGGACAGCGTTGGCGTGGGGCTGGCAGCACTGGGCACCCTGCTCCTGCCCCATGGCTGTGCCACTAGCCCCCCCCCAGCTGTGCCCCCTATGTCCCCAACCTGTTGTAGAAGAGCCGTTTGAAGTCCTGGAAGAGCGTGTCCTTGTTCTTGTCCAGGAAACCTTCCACTGAGTACCTGAGGGAGGGAACACCATGTTGGGGGGCTCCTCCAGGTGCCCTGGGGTGGTTGGGGAGGGGAGCTGCATCCGACAGGACCCAGGTGTCCGGGCAGTCCTTCCTGCCCATGGTGGGCCAGGGGCTGCCAGGGGCACCTGGCTCCATGCAGAGGTGACATGTGGCCCTGGGGGTGGCCCTGGGGGTGGCCCTGGGGGCACCCATGGAGGCCAGGGGACTGTGGGGTTCAGTGCTGATGGACATGGAGTCCCCCAACCCTGTCCCCACTGTCCCCAGGGTATGGCACGGCATGACCTACACGGCCTGTCCTACTGCACACGGTCTCTGGGGACCTCCCAGACCCCATGGACCTCAACAGTCCCACAAATGGCCTCCTGTGGTCCTAAATGGCTCCATGCAATTCCCTGGGGGTCCTCAAAGCCCCACGGTCAATCAAGGCCACCCCATAGTCCTCCAGGGGCCCCTCTGGCCCTCTATGGTCCCAAGTGGCCCCCCATTGTCCCCCAAGGTTCCTCATAGTCCCAAGGCCACCCATGGTCCTCCATGGTTCTCCATGGCCACCCACAAACCCATGGCCACTCACGATGTCCATACTCCCCAACGGTCACCCACACTGCCATGGCCCCAGCTGACACCCCCCAGACTCCCACGGTTCCCATGATCCCTGCAGCCTGATGGTCCCTCATGACCCCAAACCACCTCCCACAATCCCTCAAGGCCCCCCCACAGTCCCATGCCCCCCATCCATGCTCCCACATGGCCCTTCATGGTTCTCCAAGGCCTCATGGTCAACCATAGAGCCCCAAGAGCCCCTCTAGAACCCTGGTCCCAAGTGGTCCCCACAGTCCCACCCCATGTCCTCCCAAGGTCCCTCACGGCCCCAGGGCCACCCATGGTCCCCCACAGCCCCCCACAACTCCATGGCCACTCATGATGTCCATAGTCCCCAATGGCCACCCACACTCCCATGGCCCCAACTGACCCCCCGCCAGTCCCCCCAGCCTGATGGTCCCCCATGACCCCAAACCACCTCCCACAGTCCCTCAAGATCCCCCCCCACAGTCCCGTGTTCCCCCTCCATGCTCCCACATGGTCCCCCACCATTCTTCAAGACCCCACAGTCAACTGTAGACCCTCAACCCTGGTCCCAAGCGGCCCCCCCCCCTCCCCATGGCCCTCACAGCCTCCTAAAGACCCCCATGGTGGTCCACAGCCCCATGGCCACCCGAGGATGCCCATGGTCCACCATGGCCCTCCTCCATCCCCTCCTCACGTGACATCTCCAGCATAGTGCTTGATGCGAAAGTCCCGGTTGAACTCCATGGTCTTGTCCGTGGGGCAGAGCTGGGGAGCAGGGGGGGCTGTCAGGTCCCTGCCCACGGACCCCCAGCTCCCCCCGGTTTCCCCCCAGAAGCACCTTACGGCTGGTGTAGTGGGGGTGGCGGCCAAGGCGGGCATCCATGGAGGCAAGGAAGAGGGAGTCGGTGACGGTCCCCGCTGCCAGGCAAGCCTCGTCCAACAGTGCCAGGATGCCGCGGTGCGGCTGCTCCACCAGCTCCACGATGGGCTCGTTGCTGAAGTACTCGATCTGGGGTGGGAAGAGGGGTGGGCACCCCGAATTGCTCCCCCCCAGGTACCCTGATTTGCTCCCAAATCTCTCCATGCCAGGCGATGGCATCCGTGTGTGTGTCCCCGCCACGTTCCCCGTGTCCCCGCCACGCTCTGCCAGGCAATGTCCCCCGTGTCCCCCCCGTGTCCCCCCCGGCCCCCTCCGTCCCCTCACGCTCTGCCAGGCGATGCCCTCTCGCTGGTACTCCGCCTGCTCCTGCCGCAGGATCAGTTCGATGAAGAGCTGCTGCAGCTTCTCATTGCAGTAGTTGATGCAGAACTGCTCGAAGCTGCGGGCAAGGGGGTCAGGCCGGTCACTGCCACCCGGTCCCCCCCATCCC
Organism: Astur gentilis; assembly: GCF_929443795.1. Taxonomy (NCBI): domain Eukaryota; kingdom Metazoa; phylum Chordata; class Aves; order Accipitriformes; family Accipitridae; genus Astur; species Astur gentilis. The sequence continues at coordinate 46,903,400 of NC_064883.1, read as the reverse complement.
ATCCCCTGCACACCCCCTGAGCTGCATGGCCCTGCTGCCGTCCCTCACGGTCCTGTCCCTCCGTGTGTCCCTCCTGGTCCCGGTCCCGTCACCTCCACGTGTCCGTCGTGGTCCCGTCCCTTTCCACGTGTCCCTTGGGCATCCTCCCCCTCCATGTGTCCCCCCCCAAGTCCTGTCCCCTCCACGGGTCCCCTCCTAGATCCCATCCCCGTCCTTTGTCCCTCCCAGGTCCTGTTCCATCCCTGTGTGTCCCTCGTGCATCCTCTCCTCCCCTGCTATGTGTCCCTCTGGGGTCCTGTCGCTTCCACGCATCCTTCTCAAGCCCTGTCCCCTCCGTGTGTCCCTCCTGGGTCCTGTCCCCCCCACGCGTCCCCAACCCCGTCCCCTCCACACGTCCTTCCCATCCCCAATCCCCTCACCGTGTTCCTCCCTGGTCCTGTCCCCCCAAAGAGTCCCCATGTCCGTCCGTCCCCACCCCCAGGTCACCTGTTGGTGTCGAAGATCTCGAAGCCGTAGATATCGAGGACGCCGATGACGGTGCTCTTGCCGTGCAGGCGGACGTCGTAGTCGTGGGCGGCGATGCTGGCGTTGATGCGCCCCACGATCCAGCAGAAGAGACGTTCGTAGATGGCCTGGGGACAGGGACAGGGTGGTGGGCACCCAAGGGTGCTGGTGGGGGGGCAGATCTATCACCCTACATCCCCTCCATACCTTGGCGCAGGCATCCCGGGCGTAGGCAGCCTCCTTGGGGCTGTGGCCCTTCTCAATCAGCTCCCCGCCGCCGGCGGCCACGGTGCGGGTCAGGAGAGCCTGGCGCAGGCTGCCGGGCGCCGTGGCCGTCAGCTCGGCCAGCGCCGAGAGCTGCGCCGCGTCCTCCATCGCCGCCGTCTCACCCTCCGCCACGAACCCGACGTTGCCCTGGGGCAGCCCCGTCGCACCATGTTGGAGGATGAAGGTGGGGGGACACCCGGGAGCACCCCGGGAAGGGGCTGGGGTGTCCCTGTGTGAGCCGCTCCCGTACCCTGGGCTGGACTGGGCCATACAGAGCTGTACTGGTTTGTATGGGGCTATACTGGTTTGAATTGGGCTGTGCTGGGCTTTTCTGGGCCATGCTGCTTTGCATTGGGCTACGCCAGTTTGCATGGGGTTGAACTAGGTCATACCGGTTTGCATTGGGCTGAACTGGGCTTTGCTGGGCTGTGCTGGGCCATGCTGGTTTGCACTGGGCTGAGCTGGACCATGCTGGTTTGCACTGGGCTGAGCTGGGCCATGCTGGCTTGCATTGAGCCGCACTGGGCTTTGCTGGGCTGTGCTGGGCCATACTGGTTTGCATCGGGCCACGCTGGGCTTTGCTGGGCTGTGCTGGGCCATACTGGTTTGCATTGCGCTGTGTTGGGCCATGCTGGTTTGCCTGGGCTGTGCTGAGCCATGCTGGTTTGCATTGAGCTGTGCTGGGCTTTGCTGGGCTGTGCTGGGCCATACTGGTTTGCATTGGGCTGCGCTGGGCCATACTGGTTTGCATGGGGCTGTCCTGGGCCATACTGGGCCATGCTGGTTTGCATTGGGCTATACTGGTTTGCGTTGGGCTGTACTACACTGCGTAGGGGTACACTGGTTTCTATGGGACTGTACTGGTTTGAACTGGTCTCTACTTGTTTCCGTTGGTCTGTACTGGGTAGCGTGGGGCCATGCATATTTACATGGGGCTGTACTGGTTCGCCCAGGGCCATACTGGTCTGCTTCAGGCTGTACTGGTGTGCAGAGGCCATAATGGGCAGGGGGATGATACTGGTTTGTCCAGGGCCATACTGGTCTGCCTGGGGTCGTACTGGTGTAGGTGGCCCATACTGGTCTGCATGGGCCTGTATTGGTGTCCAGGGCGTCATACTGGTGGGGGGTACTCATACTGGTCTGCCCAGGACTGTACTGGTGTGAGGGGGTTGTACTGGTGTGTGTGGGGGCCATACGTGTATGGGGGGCTGTACTGGTGCACGAGGACCCTACTGGTGTACGGGGACCGTACTGGTTTGCCCAGCCCCATACTGCTGTGTGTTGTGCCATACTGGTCTGCCTGGGAACATACTGGTGCACGGGGCAGGGGCGGGTCCATACTGGCGGGGGTCTCACCAGGTGCAGGATGGTGGCCAGGATGCGGCGCACGGAGCCCATCTCCTCCGGGGAGAAGCCGATGACGGCCATCGCCTCCTCCACCGCCCGGTAGCCGTCCGCGTCGTCCCCGCAGGCCTGGGGTCGGGGTTTGGGGGGACACGTCACATGGCGTGAGGGGCCGGGACCCCCCCTGCCCACCCCCTGCCCACCCTGTGCCCGCCCCAGCCCCACTCACGGAGCCCTGGGCACCCTCCCGGGTGTAGCGGTAGGCGCCGGGGTCCCGGCAGAGGTGGAGGGAGGCCAGTAGAGCTGCCGGGGCTCCCAGTAGCAGCTGGGGGGGTGAGAGGGGGGCTGTCGGCACGCCGGGGGGTGGAAAGCCCCATCCCGGCGGCCCCCCCTGCCCAGCTGGTGCCGTTCGGTGTCCCCGTACCCTGTCGCAGCCCATCCCGTCCCATCCCAACGCGTCCTGTCTCGCGCTGCCCCGTCCCATTTATCCCATCTGCCCCATCCATCCCACTCCATCCCATCGATCCCATCCATCCCACCGTTCCCATCTGTTCCAACCTTCTCATCCCACCCGGCCCATCCCCATCTCATCCCATAGATCCCATCCATCCCATCCCAACCTTTTCACTCCATCCTGTCCGCATCCCATCAAACCCACCCACTCCACCCCGTAGATCCCATCCATCCCATCTCATCTAAGCCATCTCATTTAACCCATCCCAACCTTCTCACCCCATTCATCCCATCCCCATCCCATCTCCATCTCATCCCAGAAATCCCATCCATCTTATCCGATCCCATCTTATCCCTCCCATTCCATCCATCCTGTCCCCATCCCATCCATCTCATCCACACCATCACAACCTGCCCCATCTTGTAGATCCCATCCATCCCATCTCATCTGTCATCTTACCTGTCCCATTCAACCTTGTCATCCCATCCCCATCTCATCCTGTCTATCCCATCCATCCCATCCCCATCCTATCCTGTAGATCCCATCCATCCCATCCCATCTGTCCCACCCCATAGATCCCATCCATCCCATCTCCATCCCATCCTGTAGATCCCATCCATCCCATCCCCATCTCATCCCATAAACCCCATCCCACCCACCTCATCCATCCCATCCCATCCCATAGATCTCATCCATCCCATCCCCATCCCATTCTGTAGATCCCATTTATCCCATAGATCCCATCCATCCCGTCCCCATCCCATCCCACAGATCCCACCTCATCCACCCCACCCCTCCCCGTCCCCCGGTTCACCTGGTAGAAGGCGTGGAAGTTCCTCTCTCCTGGCTGCTGCTGGAGGATTCGGGACTGGAAGAGGGCACAGGGGGTGGGTGCCAGGCGGTGTCCTCGTGGGCGCAGCACCCACCTGACCATGCCCACCCGCAGCACCCCCGCACCTTCTCCAGGAGGTAGTTGTGGATGTGGCCGCCGGTGGGGTCGCCCTTGAAGTCAAAGTTGATGTCCATGTACTTGCCGAAGCGGCTGGAGTTGTCGTTGCGGTTGGTCTTGGCGTTGCCGAAGGCTTCCAGCACGCAGTTGGACTTCAGCAGCACGTTCTTCACTCTGCGTGGGGGCGGCGCGGCACGGCACAGCATGGCGCGGAATGGCACGGCATGGCACAGCACGGCACAGCACGACACGGCATGGCACAGAACATGGCGCGGCGTGGCTGCAGCCTCACTGATGGGCGCAGGACGTGGCACCCCTGGGCACCCCGCATCACCCGAATGGCTGTCAGGCCCCCCCAGGACCCCCCTACAGGCGTGGGGCACCCCATTTGCCCCCCACAATCCCTATGGGCATGGAGCACCCACCCCTGGTACTCCCAGACCACCCTTATGAGCATGGGGCACCCCCGTCTCCCCACTCCTACCCCATAGATGAGGCCACCGAGGACCCCCCACCCTATGGCCCCCCCCCCAGCCCCAGCACTCATCCCTCCCGCCGCCGCCGTGGAGCAGGACCCACCTCTCCACCTCGGCGCGTTGGGTAGGGTTGGTGATGGCGGCGATGTACTGCATGATGTACTTGCTGGCCTCCGTCTTGCCTGCCCCGCTCTCGCCTGGCAAGGAGGGCAGGGACTGGGCGAGGGGAGCCCACCCAAGGGTGCCCCACACGCAGCTCCCCCCCCCGCCAAACTGCTGCCGTCCACCTACCCGAAATGACGATGCAGGTGTCCTTGGCGCGGCGCTTCATGGCCTTGTAAGCGGCGTCGGCCAGGGCAAAGAGGTGGGGTGGGCGCTCGTAGAGCTCGCGGCCGCGATAGCGTTCCACCGCCGGCGGGCCGTAGAGGTCCAGCATTCGGTAAGGGTTCACCGCCACCACCACCTCCCCAATGTAGGTGTAGATGCGACCCTGCAAGAACCTGCGCGCAGGGGTGGCCATGGGGCTGGGGTGGCACCCTGCGGGGTGCTGCGCTATGGGGCAGGACGTATGCCCTGTACGGTGCTGTGGGGCAGGATGACGCCCTGTGGGGTGCTGTGCCATGGAGTAGGGTGTCACCCTGCAGGGTGTTGAGCTAGGGGAGGGTGGGATGGCATCCCGTGGGGTGCTGAGCCATGGGGCAGGGCGGTAGGCTGCAGGGTGGCACCCTGTGCCGTGGGGCGGGATGGTGCTGTGCCGTGGGGTGGGACAACATCCTGTGGGGTGCTGGGCGGTGTGGCAAGGTGGCATCCTGTGGGGTGCTGTGAGAGGTAGGGTGACATCCTGTGGGGGGCTGTGCCATGGAGCAGGACCCACGCCCCACAGAGCGCTGCACCGTGGGGCAGGATCCATGGCACAGGCAGAATACTGGGCACTGTGGCGCAGGAAGCCTCCCCGTGGGGCCTGGGCAGCGTGCTATGGGGCAAAACCCCACTCCACAGGGCTTAGGCACCCCCGCCCCACCCCGAGAACCACAGTATGGGGCAGAACCAGCCACCCCACAGGTGCCATGGGGCAGCGGGAGAGCGGCTCTTCCTGTAGGCAGCGCATGCAGGCGCGGGAGCAGGCAGGAAACATGGGGGACCCCGTGGTGGGACACACGGGTGCACTCCCCCCCAGCCCCTCCTGGCACACACCAGCCCCCCAGCTCGCTCTGGGGGGGAAGATGTGGACGTGCCTCAGTTTCCCCCCAGGGGCTGTGGGGCACCGCCCAGATGCTTCTTGCAGAGCCGGGGTTTGGCGCCAGTTGCTTCCGCATCCCCCGGGGGGACTCCGGGTCCCTGTTGCCCCATCACCATGACGCCAAAGCCCCACGTCCTGGCTGCCGGGAGGGCGATGCCGTGGAGTCTCGCAGCGCATCACCCACGCCGGTAACAGCCAGCACCCAGCTTAACGTCCCGGTGACGGCGCCTTGGGGTACCCCCGGCCTCACCCCCCCACCTTCTGCCTCGCCACATCCCCCCGCCCCGCGTACCGCCGGCGCAGGTTCTCCAGGAACTGCTCCATGGTCACCTCGTCCAGGAGGACGAAGTCGGCTTTGCCAAATTCGGGACCCTCCAGCTCCGCCATGCCGCGCCCGTCACGCACCCACTTCCCCCACTCGCCCACGCCAGCTTCCTGCGCTGCCAACGACCGCCAAAACCGCGGCGCAGGCGCGGGGGGGGACGGGGAGGACCCAGTGTCATCGTCACCTCCCGTGGGGTGACAGTGAGGTGGGGCAGCCGTGGGGCGGCCATGGGGCTGGGGTCATCACGCCACAGAGATAGTCGCTGGGGGCTGCCGAGTCCCACGGGAGCATCGCGGCGTCCCCAAACCTGTCACCATGTGTCCCCATCCCCATCACGACATCATGCCAAAAACCCAGTGGGAAATCGATTATTTATTAAGATGCCGGCGCCAGCCATTCTCATCTCAGTATCCCCAGTTAAACCCAGATAACTGGGAGCTCTGGGGATGACAAGCCACGGTGAGGATCATCGGAGAGGGGACCCCTGTGCCGGTATGCAGCTGGAAAAGAAAGGGGGTAATCATTAGGACAATGAGGATTACAGCATTAACGAGGTGGGATATAAATTCCACGGCTCCACTTGTGGTTATCACGGCAAACCAGTGCTCACCAGTATTCCCAGTTCCAGTTAAAACAGTAAGTTACTCCCAGTAAAGCCCAGGTATCAAAGAAACTCCTTACCGAGTAAGCGAGGAACATGGCGACTTTTCTGGGAGGGTTGCCATCCAGTTTTCCCGGCGGTTGTGCCAAAACCAGGTGATCTAATAGATTTTCACCTAAAATCAAGGGGGAAAAAAAAAGGTTTGGAGTCACGATGATGACAAGTTGAGAGTTAATATTTAAATCTCCTGACGCTGGCGGCTTTTGGCATCGCTGAATCCGTGTCACTCCCCTTACCGCTGGCAGGATTCGGCTGTGTGGCAAAAGCGTTGCCGACAGCAGCTTCTCACCAGCTCCTCTTTCCAGCCCTGGCATCGCGGTAGCAGGCAAGAATCGCTGGTTAGAGGCAAACAGACACCCATGTGGGTGGGCACGGCCGCCCCACGCTGCCTTCTCCTGTCTGTCCTGGCACGCAGGAGCTGCTCGTTTTCCTGTAGATTTAATTAGCTGGATTAGTTGCGGGGGGGGGGGGGGGGGGAGGGAATGTCTAGAGCCTCAAACTGCCCCCAGGCTGCTCCGGCCAGTGCTGCAGAAACCAGGGGGGTCACCCCAGCCCTGTTCCCCCCATGGGATTTCAACCCCTAGAGGCTCCTTTGGTGGCTAACGAGACACCCACCTCTGCTGTTCCCAGTGCCTTCCTACGTCCCTCTGCATTGGAGTGGGAACCTGAAACCAAAGAAGGAATGAATGGTGTCAGCGGGGCTGGAGGAGGCAGCAACCAGCACCGCTGTGCTTGGCACGGCCAGCTGGACCCAGCCCGAGGGCCGTGGGACTCCCCCTGGGCACGGGGGTGTCCGGGATGTCTATAACCCCCCCCCGGGGAAGGCAGGGAGAGGCCTCAAACTGTCCCAGGGCTGCTCTGGCAAGCACTGCAGGAATGGCAGGGGCCACACCAGGCCCCCCCACGCTGGTAGGCTTGTGGCAACGCCCATAACGGTGGCGGTTGCCAAATAAATCCTGGCGGTTGCCAAATAAATCCGCCGAACCATCAAAGAGATCAGGGTGTGACTCATGGTGTCACCACCTTTGAGGGTCTCTGTGCCCAGCCAGACGGCATGGGTAAGTCTCACTGGCTGCGTTCCAACACCATCATCACCCCCTCTGCCCCAAGAAGGTCCAGCCAGAGTGAGGGGTGATGAGGGACGAGTAGGACCTTGTGGCATCACCCCAACTTGCCTCACATCACCCCAACTCGCCTCACGTCAGCAGGAGCACGACCTGGCGTGAGCAGGACCCCATGCTGCAGCTCTGTGGTGGGGTTTCAGCCCTGCCAGACTTTCGTTCTGTGGCTGAGGAGGTTCGGCAGAGGTAATTAAGACAGGCTAATCACGATGACGTAACCCACCTCCGCTGCTCCAGAGGCACCTTCCTACGTCCCTCCGCATGGTCGGAGTGAGAGCCTGAAACCGAAGAGGGGAAGAACAGCGTTAGCAGGGCCGGAGAAGGCAGCAGGCGGCTGAGCCCTGCCCGAGGGTCCTCCAAAATGTCCCGATCTCCCCCCAGGCACGGGGATGTCCGGGATTTCTATAACCCCCCCCCGGGGAAAGCGGGGAGAGGCCTCAAACCGTCCCGGGGCTGCTCTGGCAAGCGCTGCAGGAATGGCGGGGGCCACGCCAGGCCCCCCCACGCTGGTAGGCTTGCTGGGGCGGGGTGGGGGGCAGTGGGAAGCGGGCACGGCCGGGCCCCGGGGGACACGCAGCCCTCGGCCCGGTGAGCCCCGCTCCCCCCGGGGAAGGCCCCGGGCGGGCAGACGCGGCCTATGGAGAACTACCCTTCCCAGCATGCACCGTACCCCACGGCGGCGGCATCGGGGCCCGATGGGGGAAAAGAGCCTCACCCCGCGCTGCCCCGGGAAGCCCCCATTCCTCTCCCGGTCCGTGGGAGCGGGCCCAGCCGCGGATGGCGAAGGATGGCGGCGGATGGTAGCCAGGCCGGAGCGGGCCAGCCTCCCCTACCTACAGGTGCTGCCCCCATGGCTGAGGGCGGGGCTACACTGGCGCGTGACGTCAGCGCGCAGGGGGGCGGGGCCACGCCGAAGGGGCGAGGCCAGCGGGAGGTGGGCGGAGTCGGTCACCGGAGAGGGCGTGGTCGGATGGGATAGGCGTGGCCATCGCACCTGCCGTTCCAGTAGTGGGCGGGGCCGTCCCGTCCCCGCGGGAGGGAGTCGGCGCATGCGCGATGCTGCTCTTTTTTTTCCGCCGGCCCCGCCCCACGCGGCTGGGGAGGACTGACGTCAGTCCTCCGGGCGGAGGGCGGGGCGCGGTGCACGCCGGGAAGCCGCCGCCCAAGATGGCGGCAGGATTGAAAAGTTGTTGGTGGTGCTGAGGCGGCTCCGGGCTGGGCCGCGGCTGGGAGCGGGAGCCGGACGGGCTATGGTCACCACCGGCCAGTGAGACTGGGTTGCTGGGCCCCGCCGAGCACCGAGGCCGGGCGAGCACGGCCGCTGCGGGGATGCCCCGGGGGGGGCCGGGTCCGCCGCCGCCGGAGACATGGAGGAAGAGGGCAAGAAAGGCAAAAAGGTGAGAACCGGCCGCTCTCGGGTCGTCCACCTCTGCTGTAGGGCCGCCCTGGGGGTGGAGGGGTGGCAGCGGGCCCTGCTGTGCCCCCAGGACCGGGGCCTTCCCTCACCCCTGGGCCTGGGGGGCTGCCCCGTCCCGTGGGTCGTGGCTGTCCGGGGCCTCTGCAGCTTACGGGCCGTGCTGCTGAAGCCCTCCCAGGGGTGTCTGGAGCTCCTCTTGGCTTCTCGGGCCTTGTACCCTCGCTGTGGTGGCTTCAGGCTTGGCCCTGTCCGAACTGAGCATCTCCCTTTTGGCGTGGCTGTGTCGAGGGCTGGGACCTCGCTTCCCCCACCAAAAAAAACCTTCTTTGCCGTGCGAATGTAGGGCTTGCGGGGAGTACTGCCACTGCCTCGCTGCCTTCCAGGTATCCCCCGCACTCGACCGTGGTATGGGTCCGCTCCCACTGCTCTGCCTGTGTCCAGACACCGATCAATGGTCAAGGACTGATTTACTCCTCTGCTTCTCTGCCCAGGCTGGAAACGAGATGGCTGGTTAATGACACAACTTAAAACACGTTCTGTAATAGTGCTGGATTGTCTTGGTTACTGATTGTAGTGCTAAACTGGGAATGCTATACACTCATGTGTCTCTTTTATGCTTTTATGTATATATTGAGTCAGCTATAGTCAGGAGTACTGCGCTGTAACCACCTCAAAGGTCAGCAATCTTCGTCTGCATTGACTGTGAATAGGCTGCTCTAGTTTCTCTTGTTTAAACCTATTTTTATGTCATGTGGGGGAGGCGAAACTCGAGCTGAAGGCTGGGGCCAGGATGCTTGCTGAGAGCAGCGCTCCCTGAGCAGGGAGGGGGTGGGGGTTGGCTCTTTCTTTGCAAAAGAAACCCTTCCCTTGGTTTGATGACATAACTGGGGGGAAACAAGCTATTTTTAGTTGTTTTGGGGGCACCTGCAGTAACGGCGATCTCAGAAGGTGGCAGCAGAGTCTCCTGCTGAAACTTTGGTTTGAAGTGATTGGAATACTCACTGAATTAGAAATATTGAATGATTTTTTTTTCCTGGAGTTACCGTGCAGACTTCCCACAGCTGGAAAGTAAAACCACTGACATCCCCTTGCGATGTCTGGTGACCCGTGTGTGGTGTGGCAAAATCTGCAACACAGGTGGGAAGAGAAATTATTCCTCTGGATATGTCATGTTCCAGCTTTCTAGAAGAAACAACTCCAGGCGCTTGCTCCTGGGGCTGTAGATAATTGTAGAGTAACTTTAGATGTAAGTAAATGCCTGTCCTTTGTGGTAGGCAGTGACTGCAGGGCTGGAAGCAGTGCTCAACTGAAGTACAGAGACAAGATGTGATACGTTCTGGAAGTGGAATTGGTTCTTGTCTCTGCTGAAAAATGTTTTTTTTGCTATTTGGGAAAAATCTGGGGGGGGTTGCCTTAGAAAACAGTGGTCTCTGGACATGCTGCTTGCTTGTGTGACTGGGTTGGCCACAGAGAGTGCTGTCATACCAGCCAGTGTAATCTGGGACCTTTGTGCTGCTGTCTGGGGACTTCTAGTGTGAGAAGAGACAGCCAGCTCCTGTGGTTGTGGCTCCTCAGGATAACTGAGGCAGCAGGGACCTCTGGAGATGGACTAATCCAGCCTTCTGCTGGGCTGGGAGCAGACTGTGTCCTGTAGGGTTTTGAGTCTCTCCAAGGATGAAGACACCACAATCTATCTGGGAAACCTGTTCTGCGTTCATCCTCACACTAAAGAAAGTTGTTGGGGTTTTTTCCTTATGCTTGAACAGGATTTGCTGTGTTCCAGTTTGTGCCCTGTCAGTGGGAAGAGTCTGGATTCTTCTTTCCAACCCTACCAGGTCTTTGTACATGTTGATGTGTACAACCTCCTCTTCTCTGGGCTGGATGATCCCACCTCTCCGAGCCTCTCCTCATGTGATGGATGCTCTGATCCTTAAACCCTCCTCACAGCCCTTTCCCTGGGCCTGCTCCCACCTGTTCCATTCTCTTGTGTACTGGTGACTCCAGTCCCCGCCCTGCTTCCCTGCTGCGTTGTAGGTGATCCCAATGGATAAGGAGCATCCCAAGCCCCTCAGGAGTTGGGCTGCAGCTGGGGAACTTGGTGTACACAGGGGTGGCACCTCCTGGGCCAAGGCATGGGCTTACAGAGCTTCCTTGGTGTGAGTTTCCCATTGCAGTGGTAGCTAATTAACCCTTGGAGCAGGTGCCTGCAGCTCTTTTGAGCTTGGACAGCTATCGAATGTGGTTAATTTGCCTCTGGAGAGGGACATATTCATCCACTATGCCACAGCAGTTCCCAGCTACAGGGAAAAACTTTTTCCTGTTTGTTTTTTTCACACACTGTGGATCATTCCAGAAGGCAGGTGTCTGGCCCTCAGCCAGCAGCATTACGGGCTGAAACAGGGCAATTGAGTTTCTTTAACGCTGCTCCAAAGGGTTATTAGGGCAGGTTTGGTCAGGACTAGGCAGAAAATCCCAGCCCTGCTTTGGGGCTAACTCCAGCTTTAGACAAAGCATGTACTTGTTAAACTGGAGCTCTGGAAATCCTGCCAGGAACTTGTGTTCCCCGGCTCTGGCTTTTGGTGGCTCACGCCAACAAGGTTATCCCAACTGGAATGCGGCAGTGGTGGGACGGAGCACATCCAGCTTGCTTTTGGCTGTGGTCGTGAGAGCTGCGTCTTAAACAGGTTTGGGATAAAACACTTGTTTCTTGCTAATATTGTGAGGAAGGATGGATCGATTTGAAGCATGTTGGCTCTGGCTGTGCTGTGAGGCTTCCTCGGTGCTTGCCGGTGCAGTCCGCTGGGCCACGGGAACCTGCCCGGAGCTGTAGAGCAGCTGGTCTCGTGCCCGGCAGCTTCAGGCGAGGCTGGATGTTCCTGGTGCACTCCTTCCTGGAAAGAGAAGGGGCGGAGGGAGGATGAAGGCAGATTTCTTGGCTACCCTGGTTATTATTTGCCTGTAGAGAGGATTTTTCCTGCTGGCCTCTGTTGCAGAGGCTCTTGCAACATTGCAAATCTGTAGGATGGCTGCCAGGCTGCTGCAAGTGATCCAGTGCAAAGTGCTTGCATGGTTTTCCTGAAGTAATTCTCTGTGGGTGGCATCAGGTGTTAGCATAAAACTCCTGACTTTTCCAGCTCAGATATGCCCTAGATCTCTGATGTTGGCTCAGTTTGTCTCTTCCCAGGCCTCTTAACAGCAGCTGCTTCAGCAGTTGCCAGATCTTCCTCGTAAAGCTGATCTTGATCTGTGGCACTGAATTCTTTGTGGTTTTAAGTGCTGTTTAATATTGAAGATATTGGCCAGTCCAGCAATTCCTTCTTGTGCAGATCATTGGGAAACGTCTGCCAAAACTGAGCTTGTAACTCTGAAGTGTGCCTTGCTCCACGCCAGAGGACTTGGGCAGCAGGGTCATGTTCTGTGCTGGTGTGTGCAGAGGGGAATGGAAAGCTGAGAAACTTCTGGGGGGAGTTAAGGTGGTTATGAAATAGCTGAAATTGAGCTGGTTCCCCTTGAAGCTGGGTGCAGGGCAAGCCCCCAGCCTTAGTATAAAAAATACTGAGGGGCTGAGCTGGAAGTCACAGCTCTGCAGGAGTTTCTGCTTGCAGGACAAGTTGCTTGAGCTTCCTTCATTATCCCAAATATCCAGCTTGTTCATGCCAGAATAGCTGCTGGGCTTTGACAAGCCTGTGGCCTGTGTTCCTGTCTGAGACTCTGTTGCTACAGAGATGATTCTTCCATGACTTCACTTATTGAGGCCACTTGAGTGAATGCAGTATCTGTATTTTTAGCTTGCTGGGAGGTTTTTAGGCTAACGAAAGCACCCACGTGTACTTGGACCCTATACTGCTCTGCGTATGGAGCCCAGGTCTGTACTTTCAGCTAAAGCAAGCCACGTGAGGATCATTCCTGTAGGCTGCCTGTCACCTGTTGCTCTCTTCTGTTCCAAGACTTGATGCAGCAGCCCTGACCTGATCCCCAGCCCTTTTGGGATGAGTAAATTTGATGGGCAGGCTGTGATTCCTTGTGATAAAGCTCTAGCTACCGCTGTCTGCCATGGTGTCTGGTCGCTTCACGTCTTGCTCTGAAGCCGTGCTGCAGAAGGTTGCACAGAGGGTACGATGAGGGGTATTTAGCCCCTTTCTCTGATCTCTGCAGTGCGGTGAGTGTTGCTGTCTTCTCCTCTGCTCCCAGCGTGTCGCTTTTCCCCATGTTCACGCTGCTGGTTGTGAGCAGATGCGACTTGTGGTAGAAATGCAGCAGGTGGGCAAATACCTGCTGTGCTCGTGAATGAGGAGGGTTGGTGCACTGCCCTGATGGTGGGGAACCGGTGGAGGGGGGAAGAAATTGGGCTTCGATCGCTGGAAGGGCTTGGCAGGGGTAAGGCCGGCTGCTGCCATTGTCCCTTGCTGCGGCATTGATGGGTGCTGCAGTTTGGCATGCTGGCACTGCCATCTGGGCATTGGGGGACAGCTCGGCATGCTGCAAACTGCTGCCTCTTCCAGTGTGGCAGTGGTGTGGGGGGTACCTGCTGCTCTTAAAACAGGAGCCTGGCTTCAGAGCTTCCCTCACTGACAGATCTAGCTTGAAGTGTTTGTGCTGATTAAAATAATGTGGTTTAAAGTACAACTAGGGTCCAGCTGTGAAAGATCAACTTGAGACCCTTCTCCCCTCTTACCAAGCTTCAAGGCACATCAGGGTCCTGAGACAGATGCAGATGGGTTGTGAATTGCTGGTCTTCCTGCTCTGTGCTTTAGTCCAAATGCCTGGGCACTTCTACTGCTGTGAAGCTGAACAGCACTTAAGAGGCTGTCCTTGTTTTTTGTGCTTGGAGAGTAGTCTCTGGTCTTCCTCTGTAGCTAGAACATGATTTGCTGTGTACCTTAGCTGACATCTCCAGACAACGGACTCGTCTGAAGTGGCTAATATTTGATCTCTCTTCTGCACTGGTTTATGCAAGCCTAGTTGGGGCTCACGTGGGTAAGAACAACCAAAGTTCTGTGATACGGCTCTCTGATATCCTCTGGGTTTTCATTGCTTATCCCGTTAAACCTTAACAGTTGCAGTTACAAACCCAGTGCTGTTTCAGATGAAGCTTGGGAAAACCTCCCAAGTGCAACTTGGCGTTTACCTAATCATGCTTAAAATATCTGCCTACGTTCAGCAGCTCAATAATGAGTAAATTTGGCGTCCCTGCTCCCTCTGAAGGGATGGCCTCCGGGTTGGGAAATGGGCTTTTCATTTTGAGAGCTGTCTCATGATCTAAGTCTTCGTGGGGAAGCCAGCAGACCCGCTAGACTGGGTTTTAGCAGCTGCTTTCCTTTGAACTGCCAGTGCTTGGCTTGCTGTGGGGCTCAGCGGGACAATCCTGTCCTTGCTGTTCTTGGCTGCTTTTGGCCTCGGCCCAGTTACGAGCAGGGAGTTGCTCTTTTTCGCTTCAGTGCTTCCTCCTGTCTCTGGAGGAAGCCGAAAATCTTCTGGAATACGAGGAGCAGAGGCTGAATGGAGGTGGGATCATCTTGGGTTTAGGCTTGAAGTCTGGATTGGGGGGAAATGTGGGGTAAAAACTGGCTGGGCACGGGCAGGAGAGATGGGGCTCTGGTGTGCTGGCCTCAAATAGGGCAGGTCTTGTATCCTGCTCTGGGTGGTGGCATCTTCCTCTTGCTGCTGCTGAACTTCAGCCGCCTGGCACAAGGGTTTGGACAGTTCTGGTGGACCTTGTGGTGCCATACAACTGTACTTGTCCAACTTGCAGCAAGGAGTGATTTTAAAACATTTACTTCGAAAAATTAAGCTTAATTGTGCTTCTAGAAGCCTGTGAAAGTTGACTCAGCTGAAATTCAGTGTGAGTCTGTCTCCTTGTAGGATGTGTTTTAGTCTCATTGGTGCCCTACAGAGGAGACCCTCTGCTTTGTCTGGTGCAGAGTGAGGATCTGTGGTATTGGGAAGGACTGGAGGACTCTGGAAAAATGTGTTGGTGTCGCCTGGCAGTGTGGAGCTTTGCTCCCACCTCTCCCGGGGGTCTGGGGTGCTGTTGGGGTGCTCTTCTCGCCTGGTGGGCGGCCTCTTACCAGCTCTAGGGTCTCAGCTGCTGCTGGTGGTGGCAACTGTGGCATGGGACATCTCCAGCAGCCCCTCTCCTGGTCTTAGGTCTACACCTCCTGGCTGGAGGGCCAAGAGTGGCTGTAGATGGGCATGGAGCTGTGGCTGTAGGTGGGTACAGAGCACATATCATGGTGCTTGCTCAGGAGGAGCTTACCCTGAGGACCAGGGTTCAAGGGCTTCACAGCAGGGCTGTCCTTACTGCACTGCTCCTGTCCGGATGGCCTTGGGACTCTTGTGGTAGGTGAGATCGTCCTGCATGTTCAATAGTCGTATGGCCATGCTGGTGTCCTGCTGCTCTGGGCCTCAGTGGGCTGGGGAGGAAACACAGGCATGTCTCAAACACAATGTATGTCCCTAAATAGGGATACTGAAAGGGTGAGAGGCCACTTGAGACCTGGCACTTAACTTGGTTGAACATGGGGTGCCTGGCATTTTTGTGACCAAGGGCAGTGAGGCTGCTGGGAGGGGCAGTCCTGCTTCCCTCCACCTCAGCTTCTGCCCCGTCCTTGGCACTGGCTCCAGGGCTCGTCTTCTGCCTGCCTGGCTTCCTGCACTGCTTGGTGTGTGCCGCGGTTGGAGCAGGACAGCCCTTTCCTCTGGCAGGCGGCCACTAGATAAGAGGGTCTGCTGTTAGGACCGTGGTCTGTCTCAAGATGAGAGAGTCTGTCCCTAAAACCAGCGAGGGCCATCAACAGGCACTGGCATAGTGGCTGGGAACAGGGATACATTTCCAGTTTGCTTCTCTCCTCAGATTGGGGATGTACTGAGCTGGTGCTGTGTCTGTAGCTGACCTTTGAGGTTCACAAGCTGCTCTGTAGACCAGGCTCCCACCCTGTCCTATGGCCTGTTCTCCATGGCATACTGTCAGGAAGCAATGTGGTTCCTTCATCCTTGGTCTGACCCCACTCTGGATAGTGTCACTTCTCCCGTCTTGGACTGGGAGAGGCAGCAAGCAGGTCACCTCTGTCAGTTTTATAAATACATCCACCATGCTGACTTGCAGGGATCTGCATGTGGCATCTCCTCAGGGCTGCTGCTTGTCCAGGCTGAAGGAGGCTTGGCCTGAGTTACACAGCTCCTCTGGGCCTGTGGTCACCCCCATCTTGAGCACCTTCCTGGCTTTCCCAGTCTTCCCCCCGTACCTGTGAGATGGGTGGATCAGAGCTTGGCACTGGGGTGGTGATTCCAAGAAACCTGGTGTCTTCCAGGGTGGAAGCAGGCAAGAGTCTGCCAGGTACCAGAGGTGGGGAGTGTGCTGCCTGCCTTGCTCTAGCAGAGCTCTGCCTCTGCCCAGTTGCTTGGCTTCAGACAAACCTGAAATGTTCTGTTCTTGTGCTCTTTTCTATCCTTGCGTAACTGATGTTTTCAGTAAATGTTGCCACCTCACCCGTGTCCCTTTTCCAGATGACCAGTGCAGGTTCCTGGGGTCTGATGACCCCACCACTGCAAAGACAGTCGTCCTGATCCTGACCGGCTCTGCCTTGGCAGGAGCTCCCATCTCCTTCTCCCTTTTCCTGTGCATCCTTGTGTCCTCCCTGGTGCTGGCTGGCACCAGCACGTGAATAGTAGCTGTGACTGGAGATCAGTTCCCTGAGATGGGAGGCCCTGGGGAGGACAAAGCTCTGCTTGAGTCACAGCAGTATCCTGACTTCCAGCTGTAGGAAACACCTTCCAGCTGGCTATGACCTGTGTAATCAGATGCTGGGTGTTGGCTGCTCTGACTCCCAGCAGCTACTGGGTTGTGTTTGGTTTGTATTTGCTTTCACCTGCAAGGATGTGCAGAAGTATTTACCCAAATAGAGCACCAGTGTGGTAGTGAGTTATCTCCTTTGAAGCTGGGGAGATGGCTCTTCTGAAAGCTCTGGTTGGTGCTCACGTGCAACTTAACCACACTGTCTTCTCCTGGGTAGTCATGGGAAGCAGAGGGAGAGCAACCTGGCTGCTGCTGATTCTTGCCATCTAGGTATCTCTACCCTGCTATGTTCCACCTCTGTGTATGTCCTGGTTGTGGCCTCTATGGGTTTTGAGCATGGAGCAGCATGAGGGAGTCAGGCTGGGGGCATTGCTGGGGGATCATCTCTTTGGGGAGCTCATCCAGGGCAAGTGACAGCCATGGCCTGGGGGATGAGAGGGGTCACTTATTTGGGGTTAAGGCTTCACAACCATGGAAGCTAATGGTCTTGCTTTGGATCTTCAGCCTCTGGTAGCCTTCACTGTACACCAAACTGCTGCTTTGCTGCTAAGGCCAGCATGGGAAAGGACAGATCCTGCAGCAGTGCTTAATGTAACACAGATTTTTCCTGGGCTCACATGCCTATGTCAAAATAGTTTTGCTGTTGTGGGTTTTGCTTGGTACAAAATAACTCTACCATGTAATTGGGTAAATACTTGCTTTGCTGTTTGGTCAGAGAATGGCAGACAAAGCTCAAGCTTCCTAAAACTGCATCGCTCACGCAAGATGCTGGCTGAAGTAATGATACCAGCTTTCAAAAGTGTAACTTGCACTCTTTAAAACTTTCCATGACAGAAGCCCTGACCCAACACAGGTCTGGTTCCCACCCCAGATAAAATCTATCTGCAGTCCCTGTTAGTTGTGTTTTGAAGAGCAACACCGAATACTCTGGGTTTAAGTCTCTGTCTCCCTTTTGTATGTGTAACATCCAGAAAGCAGGTAATGTTTTCTGTTTCAGAGGTGCAACCTGTTTCTGTGCTGGTGAAAGCCTGAAGCCACACAGGAGTAGTGATCTGGGATGAGATGTCTGTTTAGCCCAGAGACCTCCTTGAACATGAGCAGCTTCCATATTTCCAGCATGCTGCTTTGTTGTGCAGGGACTTGGCAGGCTGGCTGAGCCAGCAGACATGAAGCTCTGCTGTGTGGGATGTGTTTTGGTCTGAGGCTCATCTCCACAGATCTATGGCAGGCTGCAGAGCCTGGTTTTGCAGGGATGTGACCAGGAAGCCCCCAAGTTTGCTGTGGGACCACAAGGATCACAAGTCTTGAAGTGGTGACTTAGTAAAAAGTTATTGACTCATCTCCTCAGTGGTGGCTCTTCTGCAGAGCCCTAATTCTTTCCACAGCCTGTGGCATCCTGCTCCCAGAACAGTCTTTCAGTCTTGCACAGGCTTAAACTCTATGTTACTTTTCACAAAGCCATATCAGCTTCTAGTACCTTTTGATTCTTTCCCCCTAGCATTTAGCTACAGAAAAAAAGTCAATCAAGGGAGAATGTGCTCTGCAGAACCACAGAGTTTAATGTGCCTCCAGAGCTGGGGGGTGGGGTGTAAAGAGAGGTGACCACAAAAAGTGCTCACCTCTGACCAAACAGAGAAAATGAGGTATGAACTTGCACTTGTCCCAATACTGTCCCAGTACTCAATCGGCTCTGTGCCTCAGGGTTAGCTGTGTGCTTTATCTTGACTACCATAGGGAACAACAGTTGTATGCCACTAAATCTTGGTAGGTAATTGGAACATACTTGTAGGCAACACAGATGGATTAGCATTGCTGTGAAACTTTGGAAACCTTGTGTTCGGCAAAGGTCTTTGGGTATCATTTACATTCAGCCCACAGAAGGTGCTAAAAATACAGCAGCAAATGCTGCTTTGTAGGAAGGTGCGCTGCTCCTTGGGGAACAGTCTCCAGGACTGGCTCTCAGCTGGACTTTGCTGGAAGCAAAGCTGTGGCTGGCCAAAACCTGGGAAGTCTTCCTTTGCCACTTCTAGGTTTGGGTACCAATACTGCAATGGCAGCTATGGTTCACAGTCCCCAACTGCATTCGTACTTGCCTGAGGTCTTGTGTTCTAGTGCTGCTGCTGGCTTCTCTGATGGTATCTCCTGTTAATCATCTCTGGCTTGTGCCCTTACAGACACCTGTAGTAGTTGTCCAACCTGACCCATGCAGGTATTTTCTAGCTAAAGTTAGGGTGGGAACAAGATGCTCTTGTGTAGCAGTAAGTATCCTGAGAGCTCTGTGTGACCAAGATATTAATGAAGCTTCATGAATATAGAGCAGAATAGGAGCAACTTTCTCCCCTGCCAATACACCTGGCAAAGGTGAGTGGGTTAATGTGTTTGAAACTTAACTCTGCATCCATTTGAGTTTGTAAGTCTCCCACTGTTAGAATCGTAGAATGGTTTTGGGTGGGAAGGGACTTTTAAAGGTCATCTAGTCCAGTTCCCCCCACCATGAGCAGGGACATCTTCAACTAGATCAGATCGCTCAGAGCCCTGTCCAACCTGACCTGGAATGTTTCCAGGGATGGGGCATCTACCACCTCTCTGGGCAACCTGTGCCAGTGTTTCACCATCCTTATCAAAAATGTCGTCTTTATGTCTGGTCTGAATTTACCCTTTTTTAGTTTAAAGCCATTACCCCTTGTCCTATCGCTACAGGCTCTGCTAAAAAGTTTCTCCCCATCTTTCTTACAAGCCCCCTTTAAGTACTGAAGGGCTGCAGTAAGGTCTTCCCAGAGCCTTCTCTTCTCCAGACTGAACAACCCCAACTCTCTTGGCCTTTCCTTGCAGCAGAGGTGTTCCAGCCCTCTGATCGTTAGGTTTTGGGTGACTTTGTTCCATTTTTCTACTTTCCAAAGAAGCTTCATGATCCTCACCTCCAAGTCTAAGAATGTTACCTGGTTATTGCATGTCTCCATCCTGTGCTGTACCTGTGTCCAGAGCTGTACCTCTGGCGGAGAAGAACAAGCTTCTGACCAAGGAGGTAGATTGCAGCAAGCAGCTTGGCACTGGCAGCTGTTAGGAGAGAGGCGATGACAGGCTGACAGCATTGCAAGATGTGCTGTGGACACAGTCCGTGCAGCTTGGCAAATCCCCTTGATGAGTCTGGCAGAGCTTTGGAACAACTCAATGGGGCGAGCCAGAAATGGAATTGAAGTCAGGAGACTCAGATGAAGGAGAAGGAGCTTGAGGGCACTGGGGTGGTCTGGTTGCAGAGCTTGTGTACCTGTTTCTGATGGGAGTTGAAAGGATGGGAGTCAGATACTCTGCATCTTGCTTTATAAACAGCTTATTTCTCCAGGCTGAAGAGTGTACAGCATGGGGCTGTCCTTTCCTGCTCTCCCCTCTAGGAACTGGGAGACTTGGTGCTGATAGGACCAGCCTAGACACTGGTGAAGGTCTCCACAGGCAGCACAGGGAGCCTGACATGGATTTTTAACTTGTTTCACATTTTTTATCTCAAACTACGGCTGCTTCCTGCCTTAATCTTTATTTTGATGCCATGCTTTTAAGACACTGAGATTTCCCCAGAGGCAAGGTAGGATAACCAAAGTTCACCATATCGGCTCTATTGGTATTTCCAAGGGAAGATGAGCTTCTGTAAAATCACTGCAGCAGCACTGGCCATCCTGGTGTCACTGTCTTATGGTGCCTTAAGGGCAGGTAAAAGCAGAACTAGGGGATGAAATAAATGGGATTAATCACACAAACTCTCTTTATGCTACAGAGTGTAATTTCCTTAATGCAGCGCTCTGTTCTGGATGGCTGAACTGGGCAAAATGGGAGGTCTGGATCTGACTCGTAGTGGACTGGAGCCAGCTGCTGTCTCAGGTGGGTCAGCCTGTGTATTTACAGGGCAGTGTATTTACACTGTAAATAAAAAAAAAATCTGAAATAAATGAACTTTGGCAGGAAAGCAGTGAAAGGATTTATGGAAACTGATGAAACTGCCAAGCTAATTGCTGAAGCCAGAGTATGCAGAGCACGAAGGTCAGAGCCTGGCTGACCCGCCTGTGGGCTGTGTGTAACAAGAGCTTGTACTTCCCCCCTCTGCAACTGAATTCCCCTGAGCAGAAATACCAATGGTAAAAGGATTCCCAAATCGCTGGTTTCTTAAAGTCTTGGCAAAATTTTAAGTAAATAAATATTCTGGAGTGGTTGGCTCCTAACAGAGGAAATGTCAGAAGCCAGACTGAGCGGTGGTGAAATCATAGGCTTTGAACTCTGCCCATGGTCTGCTCAGGAGCTTGCTGTCTTACATGCATGCCTGAAGTTGGAAAGCCTTGCCCCACCTGAACCATCAGCATCCTTCAGGTATCACCTTACCTTGGTCAGAGACAGCTGACTGATCCTGCTTCTCCAGAGGGGAGCTACAATGGATGCAGTTGCAGGGAGTTTTTGGGGTCTGCTCTGGCTGCAGCTGAGCCAGGCAAAGGCTCTTGCTCTGGCTTCTCACCTCCACCTCCTGCCTCTTCCCATCTGCCAGCCTGTGTGGGTCCTTACCAAGTCTGTCAAGCTTTCTTTTAGCATAAAAAAACCTCTGAGTTTAGGTCTGCTGGCTTGCTTTGCTTCCTGACTTGGCTCTGGCCATTATATGTGCAGCTATGCCACTGTGTCAGAGTGGGGTGAACCCCGGAGGAAGGTGGGTTGGGGCAGTACCTTGCCTTGTCACCTACCCTCCAGAAATGCATTATCATGTCCCTGAGAGCTGTTGTCTTGCAGCATGGCTTCTCTCTGCTTCATTTCACAACAGCTTTGGGAGTTTGTGCTAGCAGCACTTTCTACGTCTGTGCTCACTGGATGGCTAAACTTGTGTGGGGAGTGCACGGGAGCCCAGCCAGGCGAGGATGTAGGGAATATCTAGTAAGCCCACACAGATCTTGAAAAGGGAGATTAGAGACTTCTTGAAATGTCTCTGCAAATTTAGTTTGACTTGCATAAAATTCTGCTTGACTTCATCCTGTTTTACTGGCTTTGATACCATTCAGAAGAGAGACTTAAAAGTGGTGTTTTCCATAAAGTCCTTCAAATTCTCTGCTTAGTCTCATCTGACTAGTGTGTGTCTGCAGACTTGGCCACCAGCATTTTAATAGGCTTCTCTTTGTCTCCTGCAGTACCTTTTTGTGTTTACCTAGCCAGAAGCATAATACCAAACCCTTCTAGTGTTGATGCAGTAAAAGTTCACTGAGCAGAATTTTCTTAACCAAAGCAAATATACTAAGTTCTAAAAACCAGCATAGAAAGTGCACTTCATGGTGCCTAGATGTGGACAGTAAGTGAAGTGAACTTCAGGGCTTTCCCGCTTTTGTTTTGTAACTTTATTACATTAGTGAAATTAATTTCTTTATTGAAAGAGGAAATGGCCACCTTTCCTGGTTTAATTTGAGATGTGAAACCTCTTCTGAGAGCAGCTTGCACAAGAGGCAGGAAATGTGGGAAATCTCCAGAGCCTGGCTGAGCTAATGTGAAGAGCCAGTGGTGGTGGGATGCTGCCTTTGTGACCCACCATCCCAAGCAGCCCACGTCTAAAGAGCTGAAGGGCTGTGTTTCAGTGGGACTGTTGGGTCGAGCCTGTCACTGCCTCTTCGGAGGAGAAGCAGGGCTTTGAGGACCTCAGCAGTGGACTGGAAGGAGATGATCCACTCCATCCCCTTTCACACCAGGAGGGTAACTGCTGACCTGTTTCTCTCAGATGCTGCTGGCAGGGATTGAAGGGTCCCCACTGCTACAGCAGATCTGGGTCTTTACTTTCCAAAGCATGCTTCCCACAGTTTCTCCTTAGAAGTATTTTCCAGCTGCCAATTACTCACATTGCTCTTGGGTGGGAGTGTTTGGGGCTGCACATCCTTTTCTTGCAGGAACCAAGAGCAGAGGCCTCATTAGTGCTGTGCTAGAGAGATTAATTAGTAATGTTGTCAAGGTATCTGCATAGCTCAGGGCTGCCTGCACAGACCAGGAAGGGCTTTAGGGTGACACGGGTTTGTATATGGTCTGGAGAGAGCCAAAGGCTGGTCTTTTGCTGAGATGTCATGAAGACCTGGGTACAGCAGTGGTGAGCTGGGGGAAGGAGACATGCGGCTACTGGGGGTGAGATCCAGTGCTGGAAGGGGGTGTCTTATGTGAGGGACACCAGCATGTAGGACACACCAGGCAGTGGCTGCTGATGGAGGTCAGGAGCTGAACATGGCTCAACAAATGTGGCTTGTGTTCCTCTATGAAATGCTACTACCATCAGAGACCCTGTTTTTAAGCCTCTATGTGTGTTGGTAGGCCTGTAGCTCAGGAAGCGTGGTGTGCCGGGTGAATGGAGCCCTAGACAGGAGGTGAGACAGGAGGGGGTTGAGGACTTGGTTGCAGTGTTGAGCTTTCAGCCTTGGAAGTCACTTGAGATGATTTGACCTGGTCTGGCAGCTTGGTGCTGCCCAAAGGGGAAGGTCTAATCCCTTTCCTTTCCCCGTGCTGGGAGTGACAACACACTGGGCTATTGGATATGGGTCTGACAGGTGCATTTCTGTGGATCTTGCTGTTAAAGATGATGATGGAGCTGGTGAAGCCAGGAGCTTAAGTGATATGAGTGTGGTGTGTCAGTCAGAAGCTTCGTTTGGTAGAGAGGAACAAGCTCTGGGTGTTGCAGGAGATGTTGGAACACCTGGGCTAGCGTGGTGGCTGTATTCCATATCTCTTTTAAAAATCAGTGCCTCTTTGAGAAGAGTCTGAGAAGCCATTAATCTTGTGATGTAGTGCCTTCAAATACTCTCAGGTTTGGCAGGGTGTGCCTCCCTGGGTGTTCTGGATAGCCTGGCTGTGCAGAAAAAGCTGGTGCATATTAAGAGGACAAAGAAGAACTTAACCAGTAAAGGTTGGATTTGCCAAGTCCTCTTCAAAAATGCCACGAAGTCTTGGGCCTCTGGCATGAAAGAAAAAAGGCTGAGGTGTCTCCCTGTGGGTAAAAGCTTTATGTTGTTTACTGCTGGAAAAAAATGCAACCTGTCTGAACCATGCTTGTTTCCATCCAAGTTAGACAAGCTGTCTGCCTCAGCTCTAATGGGAGTGCCTGGCTGTGTGGGTCCAGACAGGCTGCAAGCTGCTTTTTGGAAGAGCTTAATAAAGCTAGAGTTGCCCTTGAAGCTGAAATAGTGCTGGATTTAGGGGAGCAGCTCTGCCCTGGGGCAGCTGGGTGTCACCTCAGGAGATGTGTCTTGCAGGACCTGCCTGGGACTGGTGTTTGATTACAATGGGGAAACCAGTGCCACTGTGTCTTCAGCTGGCTTTGTTCATGGAAAACACTGACTAAGGGATCTTTGTGCACAGGGGGAGATTGGGTATGGGAGGAGGTAGCTCTAGGGTGTCTTAAAATAGCTTTGGAAATCATCGTTGAGCTATGTGGACACAAATCCAAGTCACCCCATGCTAGACTCCTCTATTCTCTGTGCTGTAAATCATATGTGATTATCTCAGAGTGGTATTGGGTTTGGGGTGTGCCGAGGCTTTCCAGGGACACTGTGAATTCCATGCTTCCTCAGTGGGACTAAAGGGACAGATAACCTGAGCAGTGATCTGGAGAACTTGTTCTTGAGTGGCCTGCTGAAAATAATGATCCTTGGAGAGCTTCTGCTGAAGATGTGCAGGTATTAACCCACCACCCTTTAGCTGCACAGCTTAGCACAGCAGCCAAGCAGGGAGGTGGTAGATTGGGCACCTCTACAGATTTCCCTGAGTAGCTCTAATGTGGAAAGACAGCTCTGGGATCTTCTCCTGCAGCTGGCTCCCTGGCTGCTGGCAGCATCAGTCCACCGGCCTCTGCGCCGGGTACATGCCTGGATGAGCAGCCGGGCAAAGGCTGGGTTGCAGCATCCTTAGTGGTTTCTGACTGCAGAGTGGTCTCTTGCTGCATGGCTCTTGCAAGCCACCTTTTCTCTAAGGACTTGTAAAGGAGCTGGTACAACTTTGCACCCTTTGATTTTATGGGAAGAGAAGGCGATTACTTTGTGCCCCCAGTGCTACATGTAGTCTGTGTCCTGAGAAGGAAACTAAAGACTTGAAGGTGCATAAGCTGCAAACATGCATTCTTAATGCAGGGATTTTGGCTCCTTGGACTGGTGAAAATGAATGGCGACACATCCCAGAGAACATGCTAAAACAAACCAGACCTTATTTCCTACTGCTAGAATCCTCCCCACATCCTTTACCTGACAGTCTAGACTAAAACCTG
Source organism: Astur gentilis (assembly GCF_929443795.1). Classification (NCBI taxonomy): domain Eukaryota; kingdom Metazoa; phylum Chordata; class Aves; order Accipitriformes; family Accipitridae; genus Astur; species Astur gentilis. The sequence continues at coordinate 46,878,593 of NC_064883.1, read as the reverse complement.
TTGGGCAGTTTATGTCTATGCCAAATCAATGAAAAGGGTATTTCCCTGTGAAATGGTCCTCTCAGCAGCCAGCCATAACTATGTGATTGCAGGTCTGGATGTTTCACCTCTCCTCTTTCAGTATGCAAAGAATGGGAATAATTTTCTGAAAGCTGGAACTAAGGTGGCTGTGCTGGAGGATGGGCCTCCAGCTTGGTTGGGCACGGGGGAGCTTAGACATTCCCATGGCTGCTGCTTCCTTCCCTTCCCCAGCTCCTAAGTCTTTGGGCTTGGAGTGGTCAGTGTTACCAAATGCTTGTTTTGTGCACTGCATTGAGGCTCAGCAGTCTTCTGATCACCTTAATCAAGAGTTGTGTGGCTTTTGTAGTCTGTGCAAGAATAAAGGCTTGTGTTGAATGCTCTTGAGCTTTGAGATAAGCAGGTTACTTGCATTTAGATGCTGTGACATGAGTGTGCTTTGACAGTGTAGCTCAGGACAGATCTTTGCAGGCTTTGTGTTGATGCAGATGCTGTTTGCAGCCGTACAACTTTGACTGTCCTGCCTGATAACATCAGTCCTATGGTCCTCATTCTCAAAGCTTTTTATCCTTGATGGTGGTGACATCTGCTGTCAGATGTCCTTCTTCCCATAAACCTCACTCTTGTGTTCACCTATGCTGCAAACTCTTTTAAGGTGAACCCATTGCCTTGGCTGTCTGTGGAAGATGCCAAAAGGCTGTGCGCTTTTAGGCCAAAAACTTCCTGGATGCTTTCCTCGGTGTATGTGGAACCAAAGCTATAGGCTTTACTGGGGTCTTAGGTGGCCTACAACTGGGAAGAGACCTCAAATGGAAAACACCAGTATGCCAGAGCTTAGCCTTATCTGTGGCTGCCCGGTGGTTGTGTCTGTGCCCTGCTGCCTGACCACCCTGTGGTGGCCATCCACCTTCTGGGCCTGGAGTGTTGATCTCTTCTGCATGGGTGGCCTTTCACATCTGCTTCTGAGGCTTGAAGAGGCAGCTGGGTTGGGAAACGTGGTCTTCCCCTCCTTAAAATCATCCCTGCAGCTGGCGGGATCCTGGGAGCACCAGGGAGCAGGATGGCATGCGTGGTCTCCAGGGGTGGCTGTACCAAAGCATTGACTGATGCTGAGAGATCTCTGCAAGAGTCATCTATGTGGATGAAGGACCGTGAGTAACAGCACTGCTCTGGCCAGGCTCACTGGGAAGGCCCATGGATCACAAACCTGCGTGGTGCTTGTGGAAGCCGGGATGATGCTGGTGCTGAATGTGTGGAGGAGGACCAGAGGCTTTTTGGGGAGGGATGCACCCAGCTCTGCCTAGGAGTGACCTGCACGGGGCTGGGAGCTCAGGGGGTTCAGTTCCTTTGGCACTGTTTAATACACTAAAATGGCTGCGTTACTCCTGGCTGCTTCCACAACCACGTTCGCTGCATGATTGGCTGGATTGGCACAACCAAGAGAGGCACAGAAATGGTGGGAACTGGGAGAGACCTCCTGGAGCTGTTTCTGATGCTGGAAAACCTCAAGTCTTTGGGGGTGGACATATGGCAACCTTATCTTTAGCTATTTGTTTGCATGGAGCTCCAATTTCAGCCAGACTGTAGAAGCTGGACTTAAGAGAGGACCCTGCAGGTTTGGTTTTGGACAGAAAAAAAGCTTAGAGGTGTGAAGCAAATCTTTAAACTCAGAAAGAAGGCAAGTGTTTAAATTGTTTAGTTCTGATACCTTGGATGGAAATGTGTCAGGCTAATTGGGGATCACTCCTCTGCACCTTGCTTGTAAATAGGGTACTAGATCTAAAGGTTGACTTCTTGGAATAAATAAATGTTTATCTTGCAAGCAGCTGATATTGTTAATATTGAGTAGAAGGGGGCTTAATACATGAACTGAAGTAATCTAGTGTTCTGTGTTAAGGGCAGTATGTGCAGCTAAAAACTGGGGAAATAGGGAAAGGACAACAGGGTAAGCGAGCTTCCTTTTTCCTCCTCACCTTGCTCTTCTGGACTCACCTGTGTGTAACTGGTACCCCTCTGGGAAACGGGAGGACATTGCATCCTGAGGAATCAGCTGGAGCCAGGGAGGCTGGTTAGCTCATGTTTCCCTTTCCCAGCCAGCAATGCAAAATACAGTTCCATAAATTAAATGAATGGGCTTGCCTGTGACCAGGCACCTCCAGCGCTTTCTCATGTTAAAATTCCACTTGGTTTCTGCATTCTAGCGCCTTTTTGATCTCTGAATTTTGGCAGGACCCCCTGGAAACTGTGGAAAAACAGTAACTTTCCCTCCAAAGCATGCCTCCTGGTGCTGATAAGGGTGCAAATAAACTGGTCTTACTACCTTTTTCCCCCTGCAAATACCAGTAAAGGCTAAAGATGAAAGGCTTAGCTGCTACTGACACTGTGCCCTTGGAGACCCTTCTCTGGCTGGCTGTTTATAGGTGCTCCTGGTACCAGCAGAAGTCTGTGTCCCACCCCTAAGACCCTTCAGTGTCAACATGCATCAGAGGGGGAGAGGCAGCGACGATGTGCTGGAACTGGATGACCTGGGCAAGAAGGTATTGGTTTCTCCTCTCTTGTCCACAGGGCTTAAATTTAGCTTAGTCTACTCAGTCCTGCAGACACAAATTCCTGAAATCAGGAAGGGAGGCAGCAAGAGATTAAATCAAGCCCATGAGCTCTTATTTCATGAGATCCTGAGCTGCTCATACTGCAACGCAGAACAGCCTGAGCTAAAGCCTAGCTTAGGAAGTACTGCTTTTAGAGGAGAAGGATTTAGTTGGAGGCTGTATTGATGCCTTCCCCTCCCTCTTGCTGAGGGAGCTGCTTGCTCCAAGGATCCTCCACAAACTGCTAAGCTGAGTCAGGGTGAGCCTCTGGCCTCTTGTTCCAGATGTATCAGCTCAGCCTGGCTCAGCTGCACACCCGGAGATGAAAGCTGAGGGTGGAGGGCTGAGCCGGGCCATAGGAATCTCTTTGGGAGGAGGAACAAGGCTCTGCTAAAAATAGCTGGGGAAAATTCCTTTCTTCTTGCCTTAGAGGAAAATCCTGTCAGGGAGGCTGGAGCCCAGCTTAGCTGGCAAGGCGGTCTGAAACGTGAAAACATGGAGCTGAGCCTTGTTTTGGAAGTGGATTTTGTGCAATGGTTGCCTTTAGCCTTGAGTTGCTGTGTTGTTTGTTTTGGGGTTAAATTTTTAAGACTGACTTGGGCACCAATCACTGTTTTTAGGAAAATTATGTTTCAATATTAGTTAGCACATTATTAAATCTTGTTTGACAGAGTGGCTTTGAAGTCAAATACAGTGTTTCTGGCTGAAATATGGAATTTTTTTTAATTATTTCACTCTGATACTGTCAGCCTCACATCAGCCTGCTGGGAGCAGGGCAGGAGTGAGAGGTCCCGAAGCTAGCAGGGACCCCTTGCTCCTGGTGACCCTGTCTCTAATTCAGCCCAGTGGAGATGAAGCCAGGTTTTGTGGAGCTGTGTGAGGACCTGGAGCAGCTGTCCCACTGGAAAACTGCTGGGCAGAGTGGTAGGACCACCTCCAGAGGCTTCCCTACAAGCTGGTCAAAATGATGTCCGAGAAGTTCCACATGCTGGCTGGGTCTGAGGAAAGTGGTCGGGGTTAGAAGGGAGATAGATGACTAACATGGTGCAGAGCTGGAGAACTGCCCACAGGGTGGGGTGAGGAGGGACAGTGACCTCAACCAAAACCCTTCCTTCATGCCCTGGTGAGCACAAAGCTATTTTTACCTGGTGCTAAAACGCAAGAGTTGCATGTTGTCTGTTCTGCAGGCAAGGCTGCAAGAGGACTGTAGCCTCCTTGTTGAAGGAATTGAGCTTTAACCCTCATCTCCTGACCCCCAGCACATCGGGTTGTGGTCTCAGATGTTCAGCTCCTCAGGGAGAGGAGGTAACACCACTACAACTGCCCTTTCTGGTGGTCAGCTTGCAGTAACTTCTTGCACTGGAGAAGCCACGTGGAACTGAGATGCAATCCCATGCGAAGATAAGCATTGCTGGCTCTGCCAGTCCTAGGAACAGAGTTGTCTAAGCCTCTTCAGCAAGACGTAGGAAGAGATGCAGGTCTCCAGGTGATCCTTTGCATCCCCCTTGCTTAGATGTTCCTGGGGCTTTGGTATCAGATTCAGGCACAGGCAGATCTCACCCATGAGGAGGCTGAAGTCTGCAGCAGTAATGGAGACTTTGCTGCCTGGATGACCCTCCTGAAGAGGGAATGTGCTCTGCTCACTCTGGAAATCATCGGAGGAACCTTCCATATGCTGTTTCTCACTCTACATGCAAAGATGTGGCTAAGCATCTGGGCCGATGCAGATGAATTTTGAAACACTGTTCTGGCCAGCCTGCTGCTGATGGGGAGGCCATGGATGGGCTTTGAAGGCCTTTTACTCCAGGGGCTGCAGATGGGCTATGAAGGTCTCTTACTCCAACAACCTCATCCTGGCAGGCGTTGGTGAAGCTCTGTGTGGTGAGACAAAACTGAGGACACTTTGCAGTGCCCATGTGCTGTGTTTGGGTGCAGGTGTTGCAGATCTGGCTTCAGTGTCCTCCCAGTGCCAAGGGAGAAGGGTCTGCAGCTGTGACCTTGCAGAGGTCAGGAGGATGGGTGGCATCCAGCTCTGCAGTGGCTGCCCTCCTGCTTGCAGCCTTGGCAGCCTGCCTGCAGCTTTGGTCTTGATTAGTTTTTGACTCTGTGCCTGACACCATTATTCCAGAACCCCCTCTTAAATCCTTGCTGTAGCGTTTTGCTAAAGCTGATAAAAAGCTGAAGCTGTTCTTAGCTCTTGGCTTCAAAAAGGAATCCCTTCAATATTGGTTTGATTTAACATTTTAGCATCCAGATATCTTTGTGGGGAGGAGAGCAGCTCTTCTGCAGCGATGTCAGGGTGCCAAGTTCAGTGTTGAACCCGGAGCTGCCCTGTCTGGAGTTTCTCAAACTGAATGCCGACACACCCTCATCTTGCTGTGCCTCCTGTGTGAATAAGTCCCCCAGTGCCAGTTTACCACTTTATCAAATGCTTCCTGTTGACAAAAATGGGAGGAAAGCGGAATAAAAGGGATTTGGGAAGGTGTTGCCAGATGGTGTGCTGTGGTGTTGATGTTCTGATCCCAGCAGCAGGGTGAGGAGGAAGCAGCAAGGGGCATGTAATGGGACCATGTCCTATGGGTGGTTTTCAGTCCAGATCCCACATGGAGCTTTGAGAAAGTTTCCAAGCCTGCTCTGTGGCTCCTGTGGAGTTGCTGATGTCTGTTTGTAGGGGTGGGGTCTGAATGATGAATTTGGGGCAGTGGGGACCTTCCCATCTTACTCAAAGCTGTTCTCATACCGAGCATGCCAGCACCAAATAGTATTCCTCAATGAAACTGCCTCTGCAAAATTAAATGTGGAGAGGGTCCTGCTCCTTAGGCAGCACTGAAGTAACCTGGCATCCCTGCTCTGCAGCTGTGGCGGTTGGCAGTGCACTGGGTGCTGCTGCTAGTCAAACAACTGGGAAGCTGCTTGGCTTTACTGTGTGCATTGCTGAGCCGCTTGCAGAGCGTGGATTTTGGCATGTGCTTCGATGTTTGTGTTGTAGAAGACAGTTGAGGGTGGCCTCCTGAGCGGCTCAGTCCTCTGTGTAGCCAGGGCAGGAGCAATCTCCTCGTTGACCATTCCTCTGCAAGTTCATATATGTAGGTGGCTTCTTTGGGGAAGAGCTTGAGTGCTGGCTGAATCAAAATAAACCAAATTACAGGAACAGGATGATCTAGAACAGGTCACATCTACCTGAATACCTGTAGCTGCTCCTGGTACTTGGTTGAGTTCTCTTGCTCTGTTCTGGTCCAGGACCAGAGAAGATCTTGGTGGGCACCAAAGTGAGTGTGAGCCAGGAACATGTTCCTCATGGCAGGGGTGGCTAGCAGGCTGCCTGGGAACAGGAGGTGATCCCCTGGAGCACTGGGCTTCCAATACAAGAGATGGGAATATACTGGACTGAGTTCAGCAAGCAGTGAAGGGCCTGGAGCATCTCTTGTATGAAGAAAGGCTGAGGGAGCTGGGACTGTTCAGCGTGGAGTGGAGGAGGCTTGTGAGGATTTTATTAATGTAGAGAAACCCCTCACGGGGAGAGAAGAAAAGAAGGAAGATCTGGGCTCTTCCCAGTGTCAGGGCAAGAGGCAATGAGCACAAACTGAAACAGACTTGTATTCAAGCATAATAAACTTCCTTTAGTGTGAGGATCATCAAACACTGGACAGGCTGCTCCAGAGGCCACAGGTTTTCCATCCTTGGAGATGCTCAAAGCCTGACTGGATGTGGTCCTGACCCCCTGCTTCCCACTGGTACTCCTGGCCAAGCCTCGCTGCCCCTGAACATGAGGTGCTGCTGTACAGACCTGGCTGTTAAGGATGGAGGGATGGGGATATCTAGCAGTTATGGGCCACGGAAGGTCTGCAGCCTGTTCCTGAGGCAGCAGGGCATTTACTGGGATTTAAAATGGGTTTTAAGTGGCTGCTGCTGTAATCCCAGCACTGCCAGGTCAGGAGGAGAGCTGGCGTTTCATTGTCTGAGCGACTTTGTGTTGTGCTGAAGGGCTGGAGAGAGCCCCCAAGTAATTCACCACCTGGATGGAAACCTGCCTCAGTCAGGCCAGAGCAAAACAAGGCTGTTAGGGCTTTCTTCTGCCAACAGGCTGAGAAATAGGAAGTAATTTGGAAATAAACCTCTACTCGGCATCAGGATGTACCTGTGGCAGTTTTCAGCTTTGTGTTTGGAGCTTGTGTTTATGCTGAGGTGGCGTGAAGGAACGGCAAATGTGAAGGTTGGTGTAAAACCAGGCTGCTTTCTGTGTGGCTTTCTTGGGGGCTGAGCCCTGAACCAGCCCCTGGTCCCGCTTGTGTTGCAGCACTTCTCTGTGGGGCAAAGAAATATAAATAATAAACCCCTCTTGTGGCAGGGCTGTGGACTTGCAGCTTTACCTTGAGGTTACTAATTATGTACTCATCGCACATCTGGCTTTCCCAGGTCATAATTCACATGCACGGTCTCGTCACCCTCGGCTCATGGAGCACGGTGGCCAGTGCTGTGGAGCCTGGCCCGGGCTTAAGCTGTGCCCAGGCAAAGCCAAGCCCACAGAGCCCATGTTTCTGTGGCATTGCCATGCTGGAGGCTGCTTGGAGTTTATTTCTTAACAGTCAAGTCTTCTCTAAACATGCTGAACTTGTTTTTTCTTGCTTGGTTTCACATTTTATTATTACAGGCACCTCCTATGACTTTTTGTCCTTCCACGCACGCCACTGTCGTCCTTTTCTTCATTTCCTCTGCTGGCAGTAAGCTGACCCAGAGTCCCTTTGGGCTTGGTTAATTATTTCACCCGCTGCTGTATCACGTGCTCCCTTTGTGCAGATACTTCCTCTGCTAAGTGCAGCCTTCGCATCGTCGGTACACTCAAGGTTGGCTTTCTGATCCGCTTGGGAACGTAGCCTGGTCCTGGAGCGTTGCCGGCAGCTCTCTAGGAGAGTGCTCTGGCTTTACCCTAAGCGAGCATGCCCCGTGTCCCTTTAGGAACAGGATAAGTGGATTTGGGATGCAGGCTGTCCCTCGGGACATGCAGCATTGCTGGCCAGCAGCAGCACTGGGGGGCTGTTCAGAGCTTGGGCTCCCTTAATCTCCATGCAGACGTGCTGGGGGAGAATTAGCCTTACAAATTTGCATTTGAGATAATCCACTCGAGGGGATTAAGAAGCTGTTTTTGCTGCTAAGGAGAGGGATGCTCTTTCTCCTTTGTGGTCAGCTCAAAGGGTTGAATGTGTTTAAATGGGCTGGCCAAGACATCATTGATTTTTGGCTGGATACAAGCAGCCGGGCCCCCAGTAAAAGCAGTCCAAACTCCAGCGCCAGTGGCCAACAAGCACTACACTAGAACCAGCTTCATTCCCTGTGATATGCAGCCCCTGTGATGTGGAATTGCTCAGCCTCATGGGAGTGAGTTGACATCTTAATGTGAGCCCTGTCGTCCTGCGTGCATTCATGGTCCTAGAGATGTGTTTTCCAGCATCTTTTGTAGCTTCTGAAGCATGGGAGAAGTTCCTGGCCTGCACCGTGGTCTGGGATTGAGGCAATCGGGCTTTAATTCCTGGCTCTGCCACCACCCCTGGTACATGGTGAAGGAAGAAGGGCTGCCAGATGGTCTTCAGCAGCAAATCCCCTCCCAGCAATTTTCCAACACCCGCCCCCCCGGTGCTCCAGCCAGAGTAATAACAATATAGATGAAGGGTCGACCCTCCCTTTTCCCAGAAATGGCTTTCTTGGGATTTCTGAAGCCAAGTGGGAGCTGGGGACAGGATGTGCTGCTGACTGGGGGTTGCAGGGGGTATGGGATGGGTGAGGAAACCCTGATGAAGTGGGTGCTGATGATGATCCAGGGGCCCCCAATTTTTTTCCCAGTAGCAAGGGGAAGGTGCACATCGTCAGTCATCTTACCTCTAATGGGACTGGGGCCTGCTGTGCTTATGCCACAAGAGCCCCAGTCTTGCCATCTGAGGGTGGGGGCTGCTTATTTGGGGCACCAAATAAAGTGTTTTTTGAAGTCTCTGTGTTGTGAGATACTGGGGGACTGCAGAGAGCTGCAAGTGCTTTACTGGGGTATTAATGAGGTTGCATACTCTGATTTAACTCCTCATGCCCCCAGTCAACTCGACAGCTTTTGAGGGGAGGAGGGCATAGAGACTCCTGCTTGAACAGTGTATTGAAGGCTTGTTGATGGGTCAGGCTATCTTCCCTGAGATTAGTACTGGCTTAATGACCTCCCCTGGCCGGTCCTGCACCTAGGGCTCTCCGCAGAGCAGGACAGCACCAGGTTCTGCTGCTGTGAGCAGTGCCAGCCCTTGCAGGGAGCTGCCTCTGCCATCTCAGCCTCACACCTCACTGGTGCCTGTTCTCCAGTGACTGAGAGGTGAATAGTTGCAGACAAGTCTTAATGTAGCTGGTAGGGTTGGTGAAACCCCTGTTATATGTTTTATTGGCCTCAGACAGGAGAAAGGGAATCAGAGGGATGAATCACCCTGACACAGATGCAAGCTTGGGATGTTGAGGGGTTCTCCGGACTGTGTCCAACCTCAGCTGGGGGGCTTAGCCCCAGGCTAAGTCTGGTCTCCTGGGCTTTTTCCTGAAGGTTTGTCCTATTTCCACTGAATTTTCAACCCCTGGAGCAGCAGCAGCAGGCGGCTTGGCCAAAGGGGCCTCTTCTACCTGGGCCACCAAATCCGAGGAAGGGCTGGCCATGGCCAGGAGTGTCCTTGGAGCCTGGTGGCAGCCAGTCCCTGGCACTCGCCAGAGCTGTGTGCCTTGGCAGGTTTTTGGGGGGGTGCTGGTGGGGCACGTTCCACCCCAGTGTTCCTTGTTCCTCGTTCAAATGTATGTGAACGTACATTGGATGAGCTGGCTCTCCCTAAAAAATCCGACCAAAGCCATCCTCTTCTTTATAGAGCCCCCTCCCCTGCCTCATGGCATGCCTTTCCCTGTCAGTCTGGCCTGGTGGGCTAAACCCAGCTGTGAGATGCTCTCTCTCAATTAGTCAATTCTTAAATGCCTCACTAAGTAGATGAAATAACTGTTTCCTTCCTGAATTTTGGAGCCATTGACAGCAGGAGGCCCTGAGGAGTGATGACGTTGGCCCGTCCTCTGCTGGGAGCTGCAGCTCTCTATGAAATGCCCAGTTCTGGCTGGCACAAGGTGTTCATGTATCCCTTGCCTGCCTCTTCTCCTGACTTCAAGATGTAAATGCTTTTTGAGAAGCAAACCGTGTGGGAATGAGCTCCTGGCAGCTCTTGCCTGCGCTGTGCTGCTGGTGCCTGGCTGATTCCCCGGCGTGGGGACGGACCCATCCTTTCCAAACAAGCTGTGTTGTTTTGGCTGAGCCCCGTTCCCCATCCCAATGGCTTTTACAGTGGATTCCCAAGCTGTACTGCTGCAGGAGATGTCTCCAGACTGGAGAGACCCGCAGGGAGGTGGCCTTGGAAATCACCTTTAGGGATTGCAATAGTGGGCAAGGAGGGGATCGGGGGGGAAGAAAACAAGTTTTTATTTTATGAGTTTTAAAGAGAAATGGGATTCTTCTCTCCCCAGATCTACTAACTAGGCAGCGTGCCAGAGGGGTTCACTTGCATCCCAAGGTGGGAATCTGCTCAGTGCAAGTGCCGAGGGGCTGAGGGTGGCTGGCAGCCCAGCAGGTCTTCGGGTGCCTCTTTTCCAACTGACTTTCTTGCATCTGCTCAATGGGTGGATTTCATTGGGGAAATTGCCACCTTTGCCTTTTTAATTTGATTCTCCATCTGTGAAATTAGCAACTTGCTTTTGTTAATCCTCTGAGCCTGACTCTTAGGCCCACGTTTGAGCCCAGCAAGGCTCACTTGAACACTTGCGCTCTCCCAGAGTGCCTCTTGGGAGGCCTTGGCTCAGGCAGGGAGCTCTTAACCTCGTTTCCAAGCTTTGCTTTTCAAATGCAAAACTTAAGGACTCGAAATATGGGCCCTGAAAAAGCTTTACAGCCCTTGGTCTCCATGGATGCTGGAGAACAAAATAGCTCTGAAACTCAGAGGAGAAACCAGGGTTAAAAAGTCCTGTGGGCTGGGGATATTTCCATCCTGGGTGCAGCTGGGTGTGAGTCCAGGCTGTAGCAACAAAGGCTGCTGGGGAGTTTCCAGGGCTTTAGGGGTGCAGGAGTTGGGATGGCATGGCTGGGAGCCGGGAATGGGACCGAGCTTTGCAAAATGGGCTTCTATGCCTCATCTTGCCTTGCACCCGGCCCCGTTGCTGCCAAACCTTGCTGGTTCTTAATCAACAACTTTATTTTGTCACTGTTGCTGTGTGTAACAGAAGGAAACTGTGGTTATTGCACTTCCTGGCCATGAGCCGGCAGGCGAATGAAAGCTCACGGGTTTGCCAGCCCTTCGGCACAGGCCGTGAGATTCGGAAGCCCCTGAGACGAGGATAGCAGCTTCTCTCCCCCCGGGAGGTGCTTTCGGTGAGCTACCAAAGGCTCTGCGCCAGCAAGGTTTGGTTCTGCTCTCTGTAGCTGGGTACTTTGATGGAGAACGAGGTAGGTACTGGTTTTATATCGGCTCCCAGAAATGCAGAAGCTGTTGTTCCACATTGCGTCATGCCGGGTGACGCCTCTGCTTTGGGCACTCATCTTCAAGGAGAGCCTGTGGCTCTCCCACGGGTCTTGGGGGTGCAGGATGGTGGGGAACGATGGTCCCGTTGCAGCATCATCCCAGCTCTGTGGAGGCTGCCTGCATCCCTGAGGGAAAAGCGAGAGTTTCTTCTGGTTTGCTCTGTACAGATTGGGCCAGATCCGGCAGCCTTGGCACAGAGAGGTCAACTGAGCTGGAACCACTGGACTCCGGCTGGTGGAGTGGGAAGCATCTGGGGGACTGTTGTGGTACAGCCCTGACCCTGAAGGCAGATTTCTGCACCTCTCTGCTTTTGATTCCTAAAAGATGTTGGTGGAAGGAGAACTTTACACACCGGCAGCTAAGGTTTGAGGTCAGACACCGTTGTAGTTGGGGCGGCAGAGCCGAAGTCGAGCCCCATGCTCCGGTCTTGGGAAACAGACCTGTTGCATTCAGGATTTTCTTCCTTCTGGAACCTGGGACAGTCCCAGCCCGTCAGCAGGAGCCAGCTGGTTTGCACAGTGCAGGGTGATGCTCCATTTCGGGAGCCCAGCTGAAGGGAAGGATTCTGTCCCTAAAATCTGCAGTGCTTGGCAGTGCTGGTCCTGCTGCTGTAAAGGCAGAGCTGTTTCACGAGGCCAGCATTGTGTAGCTGTGTTTTCTGTCCCTTTTGTCCTATAAACTCTCTCTATTTTTATCTCCTTGGTCTAAGGGATGTTTTTCAGGGCCGGGCTGTCCCCAACGTCCTTGTGGTGCCTGGCTCGCTCTGGGAGCTTCTAAATACTATCCAACCAGGAGCTTTTCCATCCCACTTTCCCATCCTGGTATGACAGTTTCAAATTCTTTTGGTCTGGCTTTGATCTCTCTTGTTCCTGTAGATCTTTCATGCTCGTCTGCATTTAGACAAGCAATGAGAGAGGCTGAAGCTGGCCTGATGGGAGCAGGTCCCATGCATGCATCTGAACACGGTGCATCAGCTGCTGTGCGGGGAGGGGCACTGTTGGGAGTAGGTGATGCAGTGATGGCATTCCCCCACCAAATATGTCCTATGGCAACGCTCAAGCAGTTTAGGTTAAGGGTCTGCGGCAGTTCTTCTTGACGGTGTTTTCCAAGGCAAGGTCCTGTGGTGGACGGGAGCAAGAGATGAGCTGAATTTGCCGGAGGCTGCTGCTCTTTGAGCTTGCAAAGTACTCCACACTTTTCTGAGCAGGAGTAGTCGGATTATATTTAATTTATTTGCCTTTTGAAGTATCTTTTCTGCCTCTGCAGATAGTACAATCCTTTTTCTTGCCCATGAGAATCAGGAAAGCCAAAGTGTGGTTGCCCTGAGGAGTGGGAAGCAGAGAGCATCACTGCCATGGGACAGAGCAGCCGGAGCCAAGCTTCATGGCTAGGCAGCCAGCGAGGCCACCAAGGAGCTCTGCCTTTCCCCTCTGGACTGGCATTTAACACAGCTGTGAATCTCGAGCATTGGATCTCCCCACCTCAAAACATCCATTTAAGCTGCTAAACTAGGAATTGGAGAAGTTTGTGCATGATCCCAGTCATTTAGCCGTCAGGCAGGCTGGTGTGGAGCTTGGTGAAGATCTACCACAGGTCGGCTCTGCTGTGACAGCCCCTGGGTGCGCAGCGTTTCTGGGCTGTCCACCCGTGCTGTGGTAGACGGACGGTGGTGATGCTCCCTCTATAGCTGGGAGCCCGTGCGTGCACGCTGCCGCCGGCTGGACTCATGTTGGCTCCGCTATTTTTCCAAACCCAGCACTCAATGGTTTGGGAACCACAAAGACCTATTTTTCACAGGGGAGGCTGTCTTCTGGGTCGTGTACTCGCGTTTGTGGGTCTCCCCGGAGACATCAGACCAGTTTGCAGCATCTCTGCCTTTTCCTTTTGCAATCCTTTGTTGAATTTCTCAGGGCAAATGCTTGGGTGAAATACAAAATTGCACCGAAGCGAGGAGGAAGCTTGCCCGTTTTGCGTGTGGCCATGGCTTGCTCGCTGTTACAGCTCTTAATCTGAATATATATTTGTATTTGTTCTTAACTAAATGGTTGCACATCATGACTTTGGGGGAAAAATCCTGTTTTGGTAAAAGGGTGCTTATCAGCATTTGCGTTCTTGCAACAAGTTGCGGAAAGTGGTTTTCAGTGAAAGATCATGTACTTGTGGATTCGTAGCTCTAAAACCAGCCTGTCAGTGGTTGGGGTTGGTAAAACCAGGCTGTGAGTATAGATGTGTGGGCTGGAGGAGCACTGGGTGCTGCTGGTTCCACCCCCCATTTCAGTGCAGAAACTCCCTCTCTTGCCCTTAACCCCAATGCCCTGGCATTTCCCTTTCTCTCCTCAGCCTGGAATAGTGTCTCCTTTCAAACGAGTCTTCCTGAAGGGCGAAAAAGGTCGGGATAAAAAAGCCCAGGAGAAGGTTACAGAGAGACGGCCTCTGCATACAGTGGTGGTGTCCCTGCCTGACCGCGTCGAACCAGATGTGCTGCTGAATGACTACATCGAGAAAGAAGTGAAGGTAGTATCTGCCTGGCTGGGGCTGGGGCTTATATATAGTATATATAGCATTAAGATAACTTAAAGGCATGAGAGACCTTCCATACCCAGGTGCATTTAACAGCTTCTAAATAGGGCTTGGGGCACCAGCCCTATGCTCTATGTTGATGGTGTCTTTCTTGCAGTAGCTGGCATGTTCAGGGGCATGCTTAGCGTGTATGTGCAGTGGTAACGGTTTGATTCTTCTTTTCCAGTATTTAGGTCAACTCACATCCATCCCAGGGTACCTGAATCCCTCCAGCCGCACGGAAATCTTGCATTTGATCGATAATGCAAAGGTGAGCGCTCAGCCTGTTGAATGACCTGCTCTGTGTAGTCTATCTAACATGCAGCATGGAGAAAAAAGAAAAAAAAAGGCTCGCAGAGTTTCCTTGGGGCTGGGTCCTGGTCTAAGTGGTATCCTCCATCCTAGTGTTACAAACGTGGGAGGGAAGCCTGTTACCAGAGCCTTACCAAAGGGGAAACAGTTCAGCAAATCAATGTAAATATGTTTATTTTAGAGAGCACACCAGCTCCCGGGGCAGCTGACCCAAGAACATGATGCTGTCATCAGTCTCTCTGCCTACAACATCAAGCTGGTGTGGCGGGATGGAGAAGATCTCATCCTCAGGGTCCCCATCCATGACATCGCGTCTGTTTCCTACATCCGAGATGACTCCTCTCACTTGGTCGTGCTGAAAACAGGTAGGTTGTGGCCAGCACGGGCAGGCTGTAGCCTTGTGTGTTGGGGTTGCCGTGTGTTTTGGGGTTGTGGGGCAGAGCCCCACAGCAGCCAGCATTGCCCTTGTGTAGGATGGCAGCTGGCCTGACCAGAAACAGGACAAAGGCGATGCTGGGTGAGAACAGACCAAAACGATCGGTGTCCTTCACAGAATCATAGAATGATGGAATGGTTCGGGTTGGAAGGGACCTTTAAAGGTCATCTAGTCCAACCCCCCTGCAGGGAGCAGGGACATCTTCAACTAGATCAGGTTGCTCAGAGCCCCGTCCAACCTGGCCTTGAATGTTTCCAGGGATGGGGCATCTGCTGCCTCCCTGGGCAACCTGTGCCAGGGTTTCACCACCCTCAGTGGAAGCAATTTTTTTCCTTTTATCTAAGCTCCTGCCTTGAGTTGTTTCAGTCCATCCTTTTCTAGCGGGGGTGGAGGAAGGACTGGGGGTACGCATGTCTCCTGAGGGTGCTGTGACTCACAGAAGGGCGAGCACGCTGGGGGAGATGAAGGATGTTGGAGCTGGGCTGGGTTGTATCTGGGGATGAAGTGCAAGCTCACGTATAGCTTAGAAATTCCTCCTGTAGCCTGTCCTCCGGCAACTGCCAGAAGTGTGTGTTGGACCTGCCCTGCTCTTCACAACCCTTGTGCTGGCTGCTGGGAGGATTTCATTGTGATGTTGCATGTCTAAATGCCCGTGTGGAATAACCAGGATGATAGCCATCACTTCTGACACACCTCACTTCTTGTAATACCTGGGGAGGGCCTTGAATCCGTTCCCAGCAGCTCTGCGTGTGTCAGACCTGCCTGTTTTTGGGCTGGAGTGTTTGGGGAATGCTGAGCTACTTAGAAGATGTAATGACAGAGACTTATCGGATTATAAACCCCGTGACAGTGAAGGACAGTCTATAGAATAAATGAGTAAGTGACTTAGAAGGCTGTAATTCTGCTGGTGGATTTCTGAGGCTGGCTAAGCCATGGAAATGAAGCTGGTGATTTACAGAGTTGTCAGAAACCAGCTCTAAATTTTAGGCTTTTCATTCAAAGACTTTGGCCCTGTGCAGTGTTCAGGTGGAGTTCCCGGGCTCCCAAGATCTCCCTCTTCCAGGGCATTTTCTCCCACCTGTGGGATCCTCTGCTCTCCTGTTTTGGGGGCTTTGCTGTCCCCACAGGCATCCTGCTCGGATGACAGCTCACTGTGCAAGGACTCCTTGCTGTTCTCTCCCTGCCTCGACCTTTCCATTATGACTTCTCTCTTTCTCAGCTCAGGACCCCGGGATCTCCCCAAGCCAGAGTCTCTGTGCCGAGAGCTCCAAAGCGCTTACTTCAGGCTCGCTGTCTGAGAGTGGGGTGGTTCCTGTTGAAGCTTGTTGCTTGGTGGTCCTGGCTACGGAGAACAAAGTAAGACTCAAAACACTCGATTAAAACTCTGTCCCACGTTGGGGTTGCCTGCAGAATGACTGTCTCATTGCAGTGCCGCAGGGACTGGGATTGCTGGGAGGTTTTCTGGCTCTTAGACCATGGTGGCCTCATCCTGCTCTCACCAAGTGTCCCCTCTTGTTATGTGACCAGATGCTTACCTGGCTGTACCTTGTGTGACACACATAGGCCTGGTTTTAAGACTGCAGGGTGTGGGTTGGGCTTTGCTGGTACACAAGGTGCAACCTGGAGGAGGAAATCTGGTCCCTGCTCCAGGCCCGGGACCTAGTTCAGACACGAGAGGGTATGAGAAGATGGTTTTTCCTTGGTGGTGGTGCCTGCTGCCCAGGTCTTTCTCCAGCAGCAGGAAATCTGTGAAGATAACTGAATGTCTCCCACAATAGGATTTTGCTAACTGGGGCATTATCCTGATGCTGACCTGGAAATTTGTTTCATCTACTATCTGGATCCAGAGATTCTGATCTCAGCCTGTGTGCTCCTACTTCTACAGCAGGAACCCTTTGCCTTCAGGGTGGAGTTTTGCTCGCCTTGTTTTCGGCTCTAACGCTCTCTGGGGTGCCTGCACCTATTTGGGATGTAGGTTACGTAGCCAAAATCCAGAGACCTGAACTGAGGAGTAGGACAGAGCATCAACACAAAATCTGGGTGCTAATTAATAGCTGTGAGTTGACGATGGAGCATCCGCTCTCCTATTGCCTGGTCTGGCCAGTTGAAAAGGGCTGGGATGCTTCTGTGGTAGTATGAGAGGGTGATGAGGGGTGATTTGTCTCAGGAGTTTGTCTCCTCTAGCACCTAGGAAAACCCTGCAGGACAGCAGGAGGTAGCTAATGAGATACAAGGTTTGTCACCTCCAGCCCTCAAGACCCTGTGGGTCAAGCAGTGTCCAAGATCTTGGATGAGTGGGTTCCCTGTCCTCGCTGGGAGGACGACACACTTAAAAATACAGCACACCGATGTCCCGCATGGGATACCCAACGTAGGGAGCCAAAGAGAAAGGCCACCGCAGTATCTTCTGCCTCACAGCAGCTCTTCTTTGCTCCCTCCCTAGGTGACTGCCGAGGAGCTGTGCTCGCTTCTCAGCCAAGTCTTCCAGATTGTTTACACTGAGTCCACGATAGACTTCTTGGACAGAGCAATATTTGATGGGGCGTCCACGCCGACACGGCACATGTCCTTACACAGCGGTAAGTCCGTGCTCTCCCCCTTTGCTTGTTTCTTACTGGACCTGTCTGAGGGTCTCTCCCCATCTTCACCAATATCCATCACATCTCTTCTGCCACCCTCTGAGGTCAGAGCCAGCCTGGTGGCTTCCCTCCTGTAGGGTATTGAAAAAAACCCCTCCTCTGCTTTAATTGTGTGTGAGTTGGACGGGCACAAGGGCTGTCTCCTGCCTGCAGATGTTTCCCCAGCTGGGCTACAGGACATCAGCCACCATCCTTGTCCCCCATACGCTTTGCCTCTCTATTCATGTTGGACAGAGGCACTTAATAAAACAATCCCTTTGCGGTTCATGTATCTCTGCTGAGTCTGTATCCAGTCCTGACACAGCACAATCTTGGCCCCAGCCCTGCCTGCCTCTCATCTTCCAGCTCTGAAAGCCGACTTGGAAATCAGTGTGTTTGTGTAGGTCATGGGCTGGGAAAAACACTGAATTTCTGCCTCTCAAACTCCACATCTTGAATGTTTTCCTTGCAGATGACTCTTCTACAAAAGTGGATGTTAAGGAATCTTATGAAACAGAAGCAAGCACTTTGTAAGTTAAACGTGGTACACTGAGCTCACTCGGCACTCGGGCTTATTAGTGCAGCCTCGCTGCTGGGTTTAAAGCTCCCAAAGCAGGAACTGCTGTGGTCTGCACATTGAAAAGCTTCTGCTCAGTCTGGCTGAAACATTGGGCAATGTTTTTACTGTCCGTGTGCGGTGCCATGGTCCCTGCCTCCACAGCATCCGTGGCTGGATTGTTCTGCTGTTGCAGGTTTCCAGAGATGGTCACGTACACAATGTATGTGCAGTCCCACATGTCAGCAAAGTGGGGACATGATGCTTGCCCAGTTGCTTTGCCTTGGTGAAGTCCACCTGGAGTTGGGAGAAAAGGTTTTCCCCAAACCCTTTTATTTTGGAAACTTTTCCCCTCCCCAATCGGTGGCTGCTGAAAACATCGATAGCATTTGTGGGCTGAAAACCCGACACACAAATCAGTTGTTTAAAACCACGTGATGCTATTTGAAAGTTTCACATTTAATGCCACAATAAGGTAGTTTGAGACTTTTCCCCACACTGTTGCAAAACAAGAAAGCAGTTGGAGGGGATATTTGCCCATGTAGGGCTTCATTTTCAGCAGGTCACCAAACCAATATCGTTAAAGTACTCTGTGCTGGGTGGGAGCCTTCAGATGCCCATGTGCCTCTCCGCTCTTCCAGGCTCTCCTGTGCTGCGGCAGCCAGCAATGGTGATGCAGGAGGTGCCTGAGTTGCTCTGGAGGACTCACAATCTGTTTCCATTTCAGTTCCTTTCCAGAAACCTTGGATGCAGGTGACAACTCCCCCTCTTCCTTCTCCACACAACAGTCTCCACACATTAAGACAGTCAGTGAGAGCGAGCTGAGCACTACGGCGACAGAGCTGCTCCAGGACTATATGATGACGGTAGGGTGTCCTTGGCTTGCAGGGCAGGGTGGAGGGATTTTCTTCCCTTTTTAGGGTACTCTTGGAATTTGGGTTCATTGCCTTGGCATGTAGAACGTGAGCCCACGCTGGTGTAAGAACATCTCATCCTCCTCCTTTTCATACAGATTGTGCTTGGAGGCCTCGTGGGACCTGAATGTGGGCTCACATCCTTCTGCAGCAGCATCCCCACCCCCTTGTCCCCTCTCACCATGTAAAGGCATGTCACACCATCCGCAGCACGCCAGGTCCATCACTTTGCATGTCACTGTCCCTGTGTACGCTCACAGCTTGTCCCTGTTTGAAAGCTGCCAGCTCAGTAGTGGGTTACAGCAGCCTGTCCTGCTTTTCCATCAGGATGAGCTGGTTCATTACTGCAGCTCTTGTCAAATAGCAATAAATCTGGTAAATGCTGTTCCCAGGCTTCCCATCATCTCTTCCTAAAAAAATCAGTGACGTTTGTGGTGTGCTTCTCTTCCACAGCTCCGAACAAAACTCTCTTCCCAAGAGATCCAGCAGTTCGCAATGCTCCTGCACGAGTATCGCAATGGGGCTTCGATCCACGAATTCTGCATCAACTTGAAGCAGCTCTACGGGGACAGCAGAAAGTTTCTGCTCTTAGGTGAGTGTCAGCTGCCAGGGATTCATCGTGGAGGGTGAGAGCTGGCGTTGGTCCGCTCCCAAGCCCTTGTGATGTGTCTGGTACCGATCGCTGATGCACAGACCTTCGACGTGGGCAGTCCAATGGGATGCAAAGGGGTAGAGGGGTGGGAGTGGATGGCACAAAGATTCCTTGGGGTGTCACCAAGCAAGGAGCAATATCTTAGTCCATCTCTCCTTGGAGATACTTGTTTTCTGAGGGCACCTGAGTCCATCTAACTTGGGCCCTCAGTCTCAGAGGCTTGAGTCACCCTTCCAGATGCTGACCTCTCCTTCTGACTGCAGAGGGAGCCTGGGTGCCTCCTCCAGACCGAACACCAGGCATTTCTGTGCCTGCTGGTAGCAAGAAAGAGGGTTCTGGTCCTTGGCCAGCCATGCGGTGCCTGACACCAGGCGATTCTGGTGTTGGATGTGCTGTTCATCTGGGCGTACTGAACTTGCGTTCCTTCAAGAGGAATTTCACCGTCCTGGGAGCAAGGTGTGCACCCTGGCAGGGGAACAGGACCCTTTCATTCCCCTTCATTAAAAGGAGGCTGTGAGCCTCTGGGGCTCTTGCAAGTCCTTCCTGCTCAAACTCTCTACTTTGATTTTGGCTTTACTAAGCTGAAAGAGCATCAGTAACAAGAGCCCATGGCTTGGGGCAGGAGGACCTGGGCCTGACCTGATGTCTGCACTGGCCCTGGGGCAGGCAGGTTCACAGCTGGGCACTCAGCCAGCGCTGGGGAGGCTTTCAAACAGCGCAGGGACCAAAACAGAGATGCCTGTTGTCACTGAAAAGCGATGCCTTGGGTTTTCACCCTCTTATAAAAGCAGATCTGCTGAAAGTGCTGGGGGTTGCTCACTAGAGTCAGCGTGCCGCAGGGAGCAGGGCAGCTCTCAGCGAGTTCTCGCACCAGCCGGCTTCTCTTTTCTTTGTCCTGGCGATCCAGCAGCGCAGCCGGGTGCCTCCGCCAGCACAAAGGCATTTTCTTTCAGTGGTGCGCACGCAACCGACTTGCTTTTAACATTGCCGGTACCAAAGCTGGCACAAAGGCAAGGTCGCTGTGCTGGGAGGCTGACTTTATATTGGCTTCATGTCACCGAAAAGCAAATCCAACTTGCTTTTCCCAGCCTGGGTGGTCACACCGGTGCCATGCTCTCCCAGGACAGAGCTTGGCTGAGCTCTGGCTGCTCCCCACGGGTTTGACTGGGGTGGGTGATGTGAGATGGAGAGGTGAGGAGCAGAAAACCTTCTGCCCAGGCTCAGACTATGCTAGAAGCCTCCCATAAAGGTTTTTCTTTCAAGTTTTTGAGTGCCCAGAGTTTTCTTCCAAGCAGTTTGGGTAGTGACTGTAGCCCTAAAGCTGTGACTGACTCTGGGAAGGGGGCTGGGAGGGTATCTTGGTTTTGGCTAGCAAGAACACACAGCATGGAGGGGGTTAGGGAGAGGGACAATGCTCGGCAGGACAGCTGCTCCATGATTGCAGATGGAGCAGGATGGGGCCCATCAGGAAAAGCCATTTAAGTAGCCTTAACTTAAACACTTGCTCTTGAGGACTCTCACCCTACTGCTAATTACAAAGAAAACAGAATTAGTTACTTAAAATCCTCAAAGGATAAGTAGCAGCATGCCTAACCTGTGTTCCAGTGACCCTCTGCTTCGCAGCAGGTGACAGCCACCCTGCCAGGGACACCAGCCCACGGTGGGATGCAGAGACAGGACAGATGTTCCTGCAGCTGCCCTGCCTGTGCTCCTTCGGGCGCAGGAGTCGTGGGCTGATGCCGTTAGAGGAATAAGCTCAGTAAAGCCGAGCAATATGTTTCAGTGGGGAATTAGCGGACGATCCTTTCGAGCTTGGAAAATCCTGCTTTAGCAGGATTTTATGCTCGGTGGCCAGCGGCTGCAGTTCTCAGGGGTGTGTGAGAGGTGGCCACAAAAGCTGGAGACTCCAGTGGTCCCTGTCCCCCCGAAATGGGCTACTCTGCCAAGCCCTGTGCCATTTCAGGGAGCTGGGGCATGACATTACAGCCAGCCTCAGCAGCTGGGCTCTACTGGATGGCTCAGAAGCCATGGGGAATTTCAGACAGCTGAGCAAATCCACATGGAAATCTGTCCTGGATGTCTCCCCTGCACGCCTGTGCCGTAAAAACACACGATGATGCTGTTTTCCTCCTCGGGTTTTCTTCCCTGATCCAGGTCTTCGCCCCTTCATCCCCGAGAAGGACAGTCAACATTTTGAGAACTTCCTCGAAACCATCGGGGTGAAGGATGGCCGAGGCATCATCACAGACAGTTTTGGGAGGTACAGACGGACACTGAGCACCACCTCCAATTCCACCACCAATGGCAATGGCGCTGCCGGCAGCTCAGATGACCAGTCCGTCCCTTCGGAGGAGGACGAGTGGGACCGAATGATCTCGCACATCAGCAACGACATTGAAGCCCTGGGGTGCAGCATGGACCGCGATTCCTCCTGAGAGCCAGCGATGGGGGGAGGATGGCGCCAGCAGCTCCCCACGCCGGGGCAGGGGCTCACTCCGGCACCTTCCCACTCTCTCGGAGAGACCCCCGCAGCAGTGCCTGTATCCTGACCGTCGTTCCGGAAGAGGTTTTGGGGCTAGATCAGGATGTAATTACTCTCCCGTCCTCATTAATGGCTCAAAGTGGCCCTTGGCAGGCAGCCGGCACCTTCTCACCATGCCGGTATGCTGTGGTGGAGGATGCCAGGGCAGGAGCCCAGCCTGCGCCGTCCCTGGTTTGGTTTTGCCGGCGCAGCAGGGAGCGAGGCCGGGGAGACAAGTCGGCTACAACCCTCTGCCTGGTTTACAGTTTTGCACATGGTATCCCTGTTGTAACTGCTCTCCTCCTCCCCCTCTTCTTCTTCCTCCCCCTGTTTTTTGAATGAAGTTTACCACAATGTGAATTATTTAAACCTATTGTCGATGTTGTCGAAACATTTCGGCTCCAGACCCACAGGAGAAGCTGCCGATGCCACCCGCGCCGCGAGCTTTGTGCTTGGGCTGCCGCAACCTGGCCTGCAAACGCTGCCGTACCCCCACCCCAGCCCCAGCTTTGCTCAGGAATAGTGGGGGGACCCCGGGGTGGGGGGGGGGCACACGGATGCCATTTTACCTGCCAGCGGGCTCATGTGCACCCATAGGCACAGGGCAGGCAGCTGCCGGCGCCTGCCAGGGCATCCCCTTCCTGCACGCCAGCCTGCCGAGCACGAAGAGTTGCCCCATGCATCCCCTGCCCCCCTGGTCTGGGGGAGCCCTTGGTCCTCCTCTGCCACCCATCCTGGGGTTCGGGGTGCTGGCAGGAGAACGTTGGGGCTCTTTGGGGACTTTGCTGTCCCCCAGGGCCACTGCTGGGGCAGGAGAGCTGATCCAGGACCCACTCTGGGAAGCTTGGAGGGGGGGGGGGCTGCAGGGTGTGCTGTACATGTTGTATATATTTTTACATACAGTTATAAATACACACTTATTTTTTTAATCTCTATCCCCTGCCAGAGGAGCACTCCTGTGCAGAGAGAGGTGCCAGGTGGGCCCCGCAGGGGACATGTTGTTTGCTGGGGCAGGGGGGTCACCTCAGAAGGATCAGGGCTTGGGGTGGGGGTCCCCACTTATCTTAGAGCCACAACCAGGAGGAAGGATGGGGCTGGAGGAGGATTGGGGCAGCACCCCAGGGGTCAGGTGGGGTCTCTGGCACCCATAGGTGGCTCTGGCAGCCACCCTGAGCTGGCGGGGGTGGGGGAGGGGGGGGGGGGTCTGGCTGCAGTGGGTGTTTTGCAGCCAGATGCTGGCTAAGGAGGTTTTTTTTTGGGGGGGGGGAGAACCGGCCTCCTCCTGCACATTCCTCTGCTCTTTGTCCCCAAAGCCTTCCCTGCAGCTCCCCACCTAACCATTACCCATACCGGTATCCATCCCAGGCAGGCAGCAGCCTTCATCCCTACCATCCTCTCCCTCCCTATCCCCGCTGCTCCAACCATTTCTTACCTGCCCTTTCCTGGGATCGCAGGCGCCGGCCCTCGGTACGATCCTGCACAGATCCTGCGCTGCTTTAGGCTGGGGTCAGGGTGAGCCCCTTCTGCTCCTTGGGGGGGTCCCCATCACCCCAATCCCTCCTTCCCCTGGACTTTAAGGGGTGAAAGCAGCCAAGTCACCCTGGTGTTCGGCTCGCTGGAGAGCCGGGGACAGGTACAGGATCCCTCCATCCTCCAATAGCCCTTTCCTTACAGTTTTGAGGCTGATAAACTCCAGAGCAGGAGGGAAGGGGGGGGGTGGGTCTCAAAGAGGGTCCCCCAGCCCCTGGAGAAAAGGGTTTGGCCAGGACACATCCATCCTAGAGAGCGTCTTCCATAGGAACAAGCCTTGATGGAGAAGCTTGGGGTTTCCTCCTCCTGGCAGGTGTTTTTGCCATCAGCCAAAGGAAGGGGAGATGGGGGTCCCGGCTCCGTCCCCTGGGCACCAGCTCCAGGGCCTCGGGCGTTGGGGAAACCAATATTTTTTTCTCCTTCTTAAGCCCAGGAGGCAGCGGCACAGCACAAGGCTGGGAGTACTCAGAGTTGGGGGTAGTTTTAGTGCCTTTTTATGATTTACAGATTAAAAACAAATTGCACATGGGGATGTTCAAGTCCTTAAAGACTTAAGGAAATTTGGAAGAAAAAAAAAGCCCTATTTTTGACATGATTGTATATGGAGAGCTATAAAACAGAAGCCGTAACAGCTCACGGTGGTTTTTTTTTTTTATACTTCAGTGGGAAACGGGACTTAATTCTGGAAATAACCCTGCGGGGTGTAGCGTTCTGGGAGCAAGTAGATGGCAGCAGCTGGGGGGGGGGTTCTGCCGCCTCCATTTCCCCATCGCCAGCCCTGGAGTGACCCCGGCACTGGGGGACATGGCATGGGGGGGCCGCGGCGGTCCCGGGGGAGGCTGTGTATGTATGCTTTCTGTACGGAGTATTTGTTACAGGTAAATATAATTCTGCACCCGACAGTGGTTTGTCTCTTTGCTAAAGCCCTCACCCACCTCCCTTGGGCTTCAGCAAAGCCCGGCTTTGTTAAGCACCTCCAAATTAGCAACACAGGGTGGGCAAAGCCCTGGTGCCCGACTGCTTCGGGAGCATCCTGGGACTCTGCCACCCCACATCCAGTGCCGTGTGTCCCCCCAACACTGTGGAGCCAAGGGGGGTCCCAGCCCTCCCTGTGCCTGCTCCCAGCACCCCGTATCCCACCGCAGTGGCCACCACTCACCCCCATTTCCCTGGGCACCCCACCCCAGTTACAGCCCCTGCACCGTAACCCACTGCTGGACCAGGGGTATCCTGAGCTCCCCCCAAACACCCCCCCCCCAAAGACAGGACCCCCCCACACACTGGGATACAAGTCTGGGGAAGCCATGGGGCAGCCCAGAACCCCCCCCCAGCCCCAAAATCACCGTGAGTGGAGGCGGTGTGCGATCCAAGTGATACATGAGGCCATTTATTGAGCGTTACAGACGCAGAGGAGTATGGGGGGGTCTAGAGAAAGGATGGCAAGGGGGGGGAGTAACTGTGCATCTATACAGGGGGGCCGGGACACCCCCGGCCGCTACATAGTCAGCTCCTGTGGGGGGAGAGAGCAGAGCATCAGGGACCCCCCCGCAGCACCCCAGGGAGGGGGGGTTGCACCCCCAATTCATGCCAGGAGATGCACTGGGGGGGGGCTATCCCCAGTAGCAGCTTCCCCACCACCACCACCCACTCACCATGATGGCGTTGACGATGTCGTTGTTGTTGTGCCGAAGCGCCCGCACAGCTTTGGGGCGCGAGACGTTGGCCTGGGCCATCACCAGCTCGATGTCCCTCACCTCCAGCCCCGTCTCGTCCACCTGCGAGGGGGGGGGGGGGGGGGGACAATGACACAGGACATCACTGTCAGCCCCCCCCCCCTCCCCCCAAAAAGGCCCTGACCCATTCCCACCCGTATCCCTGGATCCCCTCCGGCACCCACCTCCTCCTCTTCCTCGCTCTCCTCCTTGATGGTGAGGGTGGGGGCCGTCTCCGTGATCAGGGGCGAGTGCTCCATCGGCACCTTGAACTTCTCCGCCGCCGCTTTGTGCACTTGCTGCGACAGGTCCTCGATCTGCGGGGACACGGGGTCACCCACCAGCCCCAAGGATGGGACACCCCTCCCCAGGCCCCCCTTTATCCCCCCCCCCCATTCACCTTGGCTTCCCCAAAGACGATGTAGATGTCAGACGCGGGGCTCTTGAAGACGTCGGGTTTGGTGATGACGAAGAGGATGTTCTTGGATTTGCGGATGGTGATGCGGGTGACACCGTGGATCTGCCGCAGCCCCAGCTTGGACATGGCCTGGGAGGTGGGGTGGAAAACAGGACACAGGGGTGACCCCGTGTCCCCCTGTCCGGCATCACGACACCCTGAGCAGCCAAGGAGGGGGGTCTGCAGCCCCCCAGAACCCTGGGACAACAGCAAAACCAGGGACGTGGGACAATGTTGTCCCCCAGCATGGCCAGGCTGAGCCCCCTGCCCCTCAAGAATGGGGGACCCCACACCACCACCCCAGCCCGCTACTGGGACACCCCGGCGTGCCCTGGAGCCCCTCTCAGAGTGGAGATTTCCCCACCTGCCACCCCCCATCTTACCCCCCACTAACCCTAGGATAGGACAGGGACCCCCCAGCCCCATGGCAGACCCCCAGCCCCACCTGGGGGGGGGTCCCCATCCCACCTTCCTGGCTTTCTTCTCACTCCGGCTCTGCTTCGCCTTGCTGACAGTCTCCTCCCCGGTGCCCAGCGAGTGGGTGAGCTGTGCCTGCCAGAGATCCGTGGGTGAGGACAGCCCCAGTCCCACCACCCTGGGGAGGGTAAGGGGGTCCCCATCACCCCCTTTCCCCCCAAAAATCCCCCACCTGGGTCTGGGTCGGCTGTGTCTCTGAGCCTTCGGGCTCCTCCAGCTCAGGGATGGACTCGTCATTACTCTCCGACTCGTTACACGACCCTGCGGCCAAGCAGAAGGGTGGGATGGAGATGGGTATCCCTCTGACACCCCACCCCCCAAAAAAATTTGGGGGAGGGGGGACCCCACAGGGACCCCCCTCTCTCTCACCTTTATGGTTGGCCTCGCAGCGGCGGGGGGCTGGGGGCTGCTTGTCCTGGCGCAGGGCGATGCCGGCGGCTTCCCGCAGGCGCTGGATTTCGGGGCAGGGGTACGGAGCCTCCGCCTCGCTGGAGGAGCTCGACTCCGACTGCAGGGACCCCCGGGGGGGCCCCCGGCCGCCTGCACTGCCTGTCCCTGCCTGCCTGCCTCGCGCCTCCTTCTCCTTGCGTGGGGAGGGCTGGGGGGCTGCAGGTGGGGGGGGCTGAGCTGGTGGTGCCCCCCAAAATCCCTTCCCATAGGGTCAAAACCAGCCTGCTCACCCCCCTCGACCACCCTGGGACCCCCCAACGGGGACTCCCAGCACCCCACCAGTGGGTGATGCCCACCCCAGCCCCACACAGTACCCCATGGTGGTAGGGGGGTGGTCATGGGGGCAACAGGGGGATCTAGGGTGGTGGTGCCCCCCAAAATCCCCTCCCATGGGGTCAAATCCAGCCTGCTCACCCCCATCACCCACCCTAGGACCCTCCAAAGAGGGCCCCCAGCACCCCACCAGTGGGTGATGCCCACCCCAGTCCCACACAACACCCCATGGTGGTAGGGGGGTGGTCATGGGGACAACAAGGGGGGGCACTGAGCTGGTCATGCCCCCCAAAATCCCTTCCCATGGGGGTCAAATCCAGCCTGCTCACCCCCATCAGCCACCCTAGGACCCCCAAAAGGGACCCCCAGCACCCCACCAGTGGATGAAGCCCACCCCAGCCCCATGGCGATGGGTGGGTGGGTGTCGGGGGGGTATATCTTACCTTCGAGGTGCTTCCTGGAGGGCGGCAGGACGGATGGACGCTCCTCGCCGGCGGGGAGCCCTGAGGTGTCCTGGGGGCCGCGGGTCGGATCCGGGCACGGTGACGGCGGCGGCGCAACGGCGAGAGGAGGCACTTGGCTGACTTTGGGGAGCGGAGGGTGGGGGGCCGGCGGCGGGCTGGGGGGCTCGGGGGGGGCTTGGGGTGCCGCTTCCCCAACCGGCTCCGGCTGAGCATCCTCTGCTTCGCCGGCACCCGGAGCAGGCTGGGGGCCGCAGGGGGCCCCCCCCATCGCCTCCTCTTCCTCCTGCTGCTGGGGGGGGGGGCTGGGGGCTCGCTGGGGGGGCTGGGGGGGCCACCATCCCCCAGGACTTTGGCATCGGTTTCCCCAGCAGTCTGGCTCAGGGGCTCATCGCCCGGCCGAGGGGTCAGGGGCTCTTGGGGGGTCGGGGGCTCCTCCGTCCCCCCATCGCTGGGAGGGCTCGGGGGGGGCTCCGCCAGCACCTCGGGGGACTCCAGGGGCCTGGGGAGGAGGCGGGGGGCCGGCAGATCCCCAAAAGAGCCCTGTAACATGGCGGTGACCCGCTGCCGGTCCTCCTGGCTCTGCCAGGCCGCCCCGCTCTCCGAAAAGGCACCGGGTGGTTGGAGCAGTTCAAGGGGGGACGGGGGGGCCCCCACGTACACCTCCCGCTCCGAAGCGGTGAAGAGCAACGGGGGGACGGCGGGGGGCGAGGCGGGCAAGCAGAGGGCCAGGCAGCGACGGGCGGCATCCTCTTCCTCCTCCTCCTCGGAAGATGGGGGTCTGGGGGGGGCGGCCGCCTCCCCAGCACTGTCCTCGGGGGCGGTGAAGAAGCTGGAGTCGGTGCGGGAGCGGGAGGTGTCCAGCAGCTCCGGGGACGACTCCTCGGAGGAGGCGGTGGCAGCGTCCCACTCCTCGGGGGCTTCGCTGATGTCCCCGGGGGGACGCGCCATCGTCCCCCACGCCGAGGGACACGCGGTCACAGGTGGCTCTGGGGACTCGCTGGCCAAGGCCGCCCCATCCGATGGTTCCTCGTCGGCATCGCGAGGGGACGCGTCTTGCGGTGGGGATGGTGCCGTGATGCCGGCCGGCCGGCTGGGCATCACCAACGGTGCCAGGTCGGGGTCGGTGGCTGCGCTGTCTGGCTCATCCGGCAGGCTGGGCGTCACCAACGGCACCAGGTCGGTGGCCGTGGTGGCCGGCTCATTTGGCAGGCTGGGCATCACCAATGGCACCATGTCGGTGGCCGCGGTGGCTGGCTCATCCGGCGGGCTGGGCATCACCAATGGCACCATGTCGGTGGCCGCGGTGGCTGGCTCATCCGGCGGGCTGGGCATCACCAATGGCACCATGTCGGTGGCCGCGGTGGCTGGCTCATCCGGCGGGCTGGGCATCACCAATGGCACCATGTCGGTGGCCGCGGTGGCTGGCTCATCCGGCGGGCTGGGCATCACCAATGGCACCATGTCGGTGGCCATGGTGTCCGGCTCATCCGGCAACCCTGATGGCATGGGGTCAGCCGCCACGGTGTCTGGTTCATCCGGCAGGCTAGGTGTCACCAATGGCACCAGGTCAGCAGCCACGGTGTCCGGCTCATCCAGCGGGCTGGACGTCACTGATGGCACCAGGTCAGGGGTGGTGGCTGCAGTGTCCAGCTCCTCTGGCAGGATGGGCATTACCAACGGCACCGGGTCGGTGGCCACCATGTCCGGCTCATCCGGTGGGCTGGGCATCACCAAGGGCACCAGGTCAAGGTCAGCGGCTGCAACATCCATCTCATCCTGCAGGCTGGGTGTCACCAATGGCGCTGGGTCAGCGGCCACCGTGTCCGGCTCATCTGGTAGGCTGGGTGTCATTGATGGCACCAGGTTGGTGGCTGCCACGTCCGGCTCATTTGGTGGGCTTGGCGTCACCAATGGCACCAGGTCAGGGTCGGTGGCTGCTGTGTCCAGCTCATCCGGCAGGCTGGGTGTCACCGACGGTGCCAGGTTGATGCTCACGATGTCCAGCTCGTTCGGTGGGCTGGGTGTCACCAAGGGTGCCAGGTCAGTGGCCAGGACATCCAGCTCATCGGGGCCATCGGTGGCTGCCAACTCGTTGCTCCCTGCTCTCGCAGTGCCAAGGTCATCATCACCATCACTATCATCACCGTCACTCCCAGGGCCACCCTGTGGCTCCCCGTTGGCCGGTGCCGTGTCGCCCCTCCCCAGCCCATCGGTTTGGGGGTCCCTGGGCTCCCCGGAGCAGAGGCCAGGGGGCTGTAGGACGCTGTGGCTCACCACCGGCTCCATGCCGGGCCCCTCTTCCAGCACTGCCATACCAGAATCATCCTTCACCACTGGCTCCTCCTCGGCACCTGGCATCACCACCGGCTCCTCTGGGAGCTGGGGGGGCTCTGGTGGGGGACACCCCCCCAGGACAGGGTCCGGCTCCCACAGGACATCAGGCTCCAGGGCTGAAGCCTCCTCCAGCTCCGAGGAGGAAGATGAGGAGGTGAGGAAGGTCTCACCATCTGGCTCCACACCACCTTCTCCAGAGGGTGCCGGGGGGGTCTTGCTGCCATCCTGCTCTTGCGTCCCCGGCTCCATCCGCTCGGCACCGAGGTCATCCCTGCCGGCGTCCTCCATGCCGGGCACCGCGCTCGCCGGCTCCTCGCCATGGTGGTGCCGCGGGGACCCCTCCGGTGAGCCGGAGCAGACCGGGTCCGTCCCGGCACAGAGGTGGAGCTCGATGCCACCATCCCCAGAGGTATCGGTGCCGGGGGGAGCGATGGCGGTGCCGGTGGACCCCCCCTCAGCCCCCACGGCATGGCGTTCGGTGCCGTAGAGACGCTCGTCCTCCTCGCCGTCGTAGGCGGCCGAGTCGGAGGAGGCAGACGTGTCGTCGCGGAAGGCAAAGGACTCGTCCACCCCCTCGGTGATGGAGGTCTCCGACAGCGAGCGCAGGAAGGAGGCTGAGGTGCTGCCGCCCTCCTCCTCCTCCTCCTGTTCTTCTTCTTCCTCCTCCTCTTCTTCTTCGTCCTCCTCATCCTCCTCCTCACCGGAGAGGGGCAGGGGTGCCGTGCCGTGGGGCAGCGGGGTGATCTCCACCGCCTCAGCCTGGAAGAGCAGGCTGCCGCGGAAGGGCAGCAGCGCCGCCGGGATCAGGCCCGCGCCGGGCAGCCCCTCGCCCCCCGACACCTCCCATTCCTCATCCTCCTCTTCCTCCGGCGTCTGTCCGTCCTCATCCTCCTCGTCCTCCGGTGGAACGAAGGGTCCGTCTTCATCCTCCTCCTCCTCCTCCTCGGGAGACGGCGGGGTGAAGGCAGGGGGGTCCTCCAGGCAGGCGGGCGACGCCGGCACGGTTTCGACCTCGGCCATGCCTTCGGCCTCGGCCGCCGCCATGGCTTCGGCCTCGGCCACCAGGTTGGGGGAGCAGGACGGGGAGGTGCTGGCGGTGCCGGAGGAGCCCCAGCTGCCCCCCTCGGCCGTCATGTAGGACCCAGAGGGGGACGTGGGGGGGGAGCAGAGCCCCTCGCTCTCCCCGTCCGTCTGCTCCTCAGGGGGGGCAGGCGGCAGCCGGGACCCCCCGACTCGGATCGGGGTGGAGGGAGCCGTGAAGAAGAGGTCGGGGTCCAGGCTGGCGGCGGGGGGTCTGCCCGGGGGGGGCTCGGCCGCTTGGCGCTGGGGGGGTTCTTTGGCGGGAGCGGGGAAAGGACAAGGCACGGCGGGCGGCGGGGGACCCCCCCGGAGCTCGGGGGCGGCGGGGGAGCGGGTCTCCTCGCCCATGACGATGCGGGTGTCCAGGGGGTCCGCGGGCGGGGGGGGCCTGCAGGCCTCGCCGGGGGGAGCGGCGGCGGGGGGGGCCGGGGTCACAGCTAGCCCCCTCGGGCTGCGGGCGAGCCTCCTCCTTGGTGGGCATCGGCGGGGGGCTCGTGGCCGGCAGGGGGGCTGTGGAGAGAGGGGAGACCCCCCCCTCAGTGCCATGGCCCCCCAAATCCTGCCCCCCCCCAGCGTCAGCCCGTAATGGGGGGCTATAGGGAGGGGACAGCCAGGGTGCTGTCATGGGGGGGACGGGGGACACCCAGCCAGGCTGGTATCACCCACCCCAGGGGTGGGAGACCAGGGTGACCCCCCCACCCAGAGCACCCGTGGGGTGACACACACCAGCAGACACCCCCCCCCCCGCCAAGGGGCATATAGATTTAGATGCATTAAGGGAGGGACAACCCAGACCCAGGTGTCCCCAAACAAGGGGGACCCCTCTACTGGGAGGGGGACCCCCTATCCCCCCCCCCCATCCCCCTTACAACATCACCCCTGCAGAGAGCTTTGTGCCCACCCATGCACCGAGTTTGTGGGTTCTCAGCCCCCCCACTACCCAGCTAGAGGGGGAGGGGGGGCACGAGCTGAGTTCAGCCTCCTCCTCACCTTACAAGCACCCCAAAACCTCCTAGGGGGAAAGGGGGGGGGTGGTGACACCCCCCCAATTACTCCCCACATTACCTGATGCCCCCAGAGGCAGGTCCATGGGGGCCAGAAGCAACCAGGACCCCCCAGTAACACCAAACCCAGCACAACCCCATAGGCCCCCCCCTCCACGGGGGGGGCTTTATATAGAGGTGAGGGGGCGGGGCAAGGCTGCAGAGGCTGCTGGGAGGGGGGGGTGGAGGGGGGGGGTGGGGTCTCACCTGGGTATTTAAGAGGCAGCTGCCTGCCCTGGGGGAGGGAACTTCCCCCCCCCCCAAAAAGGGGCCTGGGGTGGGGCATGCTTGGGGTCCCCCTGAGAAGTGGGTGGCCCTTAAAGGGTTAATTGGGGGCTATGCGCCCCCCCCCCCCCCAAAATCTCATGTTGTGTCCTATGGGGTGGGGGGTGCTGGGATCCCTTTAGCTCTGCCCTTCTCCACTGCTGCCTGGATGGGACATGCACCCCCCCCCTGTACCTGGGGGGGCTGTTTTGGGGCTCCCCCTGCTCCCACCAGGCACAGGGGCTGTACAAGGCCACCTGCACCCCCCCCTCTGCTGTCCTGGGGGGGGGGGGGGGGGGAGGGGGGAAGCCCTGACACCCCCCTCCCCACCCTCACCCAGACCCTCAACCCACTATTTTTGGGTGAACCACCTTCCCCCTCTAGACTGGGCTCCTGGGGGGGGAAACTGAGGCACATGGGGAGGGTGGCAGTGGGGACATTCCCCCCCCCCACCCGGTACATCCCGGCTGTCCCCAGCCCCCCCCCCCCCGTGCGTGACAGTGAGCCCACGGGGCCGCCTGTGCCGGGTGACCTTGGGCCACGACTCCGCACTGCCCGTGCCTCAGTTTCCCCACCCGGTGGTCCTGGGGAGAGGGAATGGAGTTGGGAATTGGGGGGGGGGAGGGAGCTCGGACTCCCCAGGACACCAAGACATCCCCCTCCGGGTTCTGCCAGGGCCTCCCGGTGTAGGGCTGGGGTGGGGGGGCACAACCAGAGGCCGGCCACCCCTGGGGGGTCCTTGGGGCTGAAGGGAGGGGGTGTCCCCAAAGGGGTGTCCCCAAAATCACCTCCTGCCTCGCTTCGGGGGTGTCAGTACCGGAGCCCCTCGGCAGCGTCGGCTGCTGAGAGCTGCCGCCGCGGCCAACCCTGCGTCCTCCATCCCTCCCGCTCGCGTCCTCCATCCCGCATCCCTCCATCCCACATCCCTCCGTCCTCCATCCCGCTTCTCCCCGCGGCCTCCCCTCAGCCTCACCTGCCTCCGATCCCTCCGGCATTCCGTTTTCCTTCTCCAATCCCCCCAACCCTTCGGTTTTCACCGATTCTCCGGGCATGGCGATGCCAGAGCCCGGCCGGCCGGCCTGGGTGGCCGCCTGCCACCCCGCTCGGCCGCCGGCACCTTTGGCTTGGGCTGGACGAAGGCGGCTGTGCTGGGAGAGAAGCGGAGCATTAGTGGGGCTCCGGCGGGGGGGCCGGCAGCAGGATCAGCCCCGTCATCCCAGATGATGTCAGCAGGATTTTTTTTTTTTTTTTTCCTGGTGGGTTGGTTGGGGTTTTTTTTTTTTGGTTTTTTTTTTTTTTTTTTTTCCCGGTTCCCCCCCCTTTGCCTTTTCTTTCTCTTCTGATTTTTTTTTTTTTTTTTTTTTTATTATCTCTCCGGCAGGGAGAAAGCGGGGTGTGTGCCAGGCACTGCGGCGGTGGGAGGGGAGGGAAGGGCCCACCCCATCGCTGCTTGCATCAGCTCCAAGGCGGGGGGGTGGGCGGTGGGTGGGTTCAAGGGGGTCCCCAGCCTCAGTTTCCCCAGCCAGGATTGACAAAAAGGGGGATGGAGGTGGGATTTTATCCCCCCCCCCCCAAAAAAAAAAAGGAGGCAGAGCATCCAGCGATGTCCTGGGTGTAAGTGGTGGTGGTGGTGGGGTGCTGAGCCCCCCTCCCCAAAACGCAGCTGCATGCAGGCGGTGATGCCAGACGTATCGGGGGGACGACAACGACGACACCCCGTGTGTCCCCCAGGCATCGCCCCGCGCCCGGGTACCGCTGGGGAGGCAGGATGGGTGCCTGCGCAGTCGCCATGGGAACGGCCCTTCTCCTCCTCCTCTCGTCTCCCTGGTGATGGTGAGGAAGAGGAGGATGGTTCCCTGGCAACACTGGGGGGGGTTGGTGGTGGTACCCCCAAAAGGCTGGCGGTGGGGAGAGCCTGGCTGGCTGGACAGACAGGAGATGCCCGTGGGACCGGGCACTCCCAGGACACCCTGACCCAGCTGGGGATGGACCAGACCCTCCTCCCCCCCCCCAGGTAACCCCCCACCCCACGCTGCAGGGAGAGGAAGGCCCCCACCGAAGGATGCTGAAGGGAAACTGAGGCACGGCCGGAGAACATGGAAGGACACCGATGCCTGCCGCCGGGCACGGAGCGAGGCTGGCACCCGGCACGGGCACAGTTGGGTGCTGGCTGCCACCCCGGGCACGGAGTGTGGCTGGCGCGGGTGCCGCCGCGATGCTGGTGCCAGGAGCAGACCCGAGCCGTGACTCAGCATCTCCCGGCCGCCTCCGGTAAACTTCGCTGCACCGCTGCGGCCTTCTCCTGGCACTGTATCCCTGGCCTGTGGGATGGCGGAGCACCGGGAGAAAGGCCGTGGTCCCCAATGGTGCAGGTTGGGGGAAGGAGATCAGGCTGTGCCCCCCAGCCAGAAAGGGCTGGAAGGGATGTGGCAAGGACCAGCAGCATCCCAGTGGCCAGATGGCGGCTAATCCATCCCCAAAGCCCTTCCTGGCAGCTGGCTCCGGTGCGTCATGGCACCCAGGGTTTTCCTGACCCACCTCGTCCCCCCCTAAGCCTGGGTGCACGTGTCCCACAGGACACGGGGGATGCCTCATGCGTGTGTTGGGATGAGGGGGAAGCTGTGGGGGTACTGGGGGGTGCTCGGGGCTGGCATGATGTGGGGCAGGATCTAACCCTTCCCGCTTAGAGCCCCCCACGTCCCAGTGCCTGCTCCAGGGGTCCCGCTGCTCCGGGTGGAAGCGGCACAGCACGGCACAGGAGCCAGCCCTGCCCGTCCTCCCTCCCCTCTCGCACTGCGCAGCCGCCCGGGGACAAAGCCCTGCTAATAAGACAGGAATAAGAGAGGCTGGGATGGCTCTTAATCCTAAACCCTGGCTTAAGCCAGCTTCCTCCAGAGGCTGCGGTGAAGGGGGTCCTGCCAAGCATTGGCACGGAGCCGTCTCCCACCCCAGGGAAAAACCAACGCCGTTGCCAACCGGCACAGACATCCCCCGCCACCCCAAACCACGGCACTGTACAGCGGTGGTTTTATTTGAACACGTTTTTAACACAGACAAGCGTTGCCGGAGAGGCCGGGCACAGCAGCGTGGTTAGCTCGCCATCTCTTTGGCCATGACCTTGTTGAGCTTGTCTTTGAGGTAGGCTGTCCGCTGCCGCTCCAGCTTCAGCTCCAGGAACTCGTAGTGGGGAACCTGCAGTGGGGGGAAGAGGAGATGCCATCAGACCCCCGAGGTGCATAACAAGGTCCTGTGTTTGGCTGCCAGAGGAGTGTCCGTAACCTATTTTGATCCCCCCTGTGTCCCACGGCAGGGACGTGGAGCCGAGATCACCATGGCAGCCCTTGGGCCAGTCCCCACCACAGCAGAGGTGGGCACTGAGTTTGATGAGGCTGTGGGGATGGGCGAAGGGTACCCTGACGGTGGAATTGGCACCCAGGGGACCAAAATGCAGACAATTCAGGACTGTCCCCAAATTGGCCCGCGTCACCACCACTGAACAACAGGCTTCTGTGAGCAGCCGGGATGGCACAAAGCACTGGGAGCAGTACAGGCCGAGCAGCCAGCCCCGGCACCCACCTCTCCTCGTGGCAGAGGAGGATTCAGGGCACCACCTCTGCCACGAGAGGCTCAGGGACCTTGCTAAGCACCAAAACCTGCTTAATTTTTCATGTGAGATGCAGAGGACGTGCAGGGCTTCATGGTTCCTGCCCTTGGCACACCCCATCCTCCTCCCTGTGCCTCTCCCAGCAGCCCCCAGCCTGGCAAAAGGCAGATGAAATGTTTATTTGGAGTGAATTTGCAGGCAGGAGGAGGACAGGCAGGCCAGGGAAGAGGTTCAAGAGCCCAGCACCTTCTTTCTGGCCGGCGGCTGACAGCTCCAGCTACGTTAGAACACTGAAGCTGGGACGCTGTTCCTCGGCAGCACCTCCGCCAGCCTGTACGAGGGAGCAGCCTTGTCTGGGGGGATCCCACCACCCACCCCTGCCTCTATATTTAGCAGTCGAGAGGCACGGCTGAAGCTGCGGGAAGCAGCACTTCCCTCCTCCTCCTCCTCATGTCTCCCCCCCCACGAGCCTCCCCAGCCAGCCAGCCAGCCAACGCGGGGGCTGCAGGGGGGGGATTACGCAAGCGGCTGGGAAAAACAGTGCCGGTGAACCTCAAACCTCGCTTTGCATCAGCCTCAAAACGCGGCAGCAGGCGCAGAGAGCTGGGGGGAGGATGCTGGGGAAGGGCTGAAGCTCAGGGTCCTTGTGGGGACAAGCTAGGGAGATGACTGTGGGGTGACAATGACAATGCTCTGGGGTGACACGTGGCCCTCCAGCCCCAAAGGAGCTGCGCTTAGAGTACGCGGCTCGGGCAGGATGGGGCTGAGCCCAGGGTCCGTGGGGCAAGGGGCAGAGAGAGGTCTCCTTGCCTGTGAAGGCAGCGTGCCGAGCGACCAACCCTCCTCCCACAGAGCAGCCCGCAGGAGGTCAGGGCTCACTGCCTGCCAGGAGAGCTATAATTACCTCCGGGAAGATAAATAATACATGACCCCGCTGGAGCACAGGGCTCCGGCGCAGGGGATCAGCACCCTAAGACCTTGTCTGCCGTCCTCCTCGATTACCAATTTCCCCACTGCTGCCTAGCACCTTCAGGCTTCCTAACAGGTGGCCAAGAGAGGATCACGGCGGCTAATCCCGGTGCGGGCAGGCAGGCGACCTGCCGAGCTGCCCCGCACAGAGCCGTGGGCACCAAGGAGCGCTCAGGGCTTGACCTGGGACTCTGCCCTGTTGTACGGGATCCAGAGCCATCAGGAAGAAGGTGAGGGGAGCGAGAAGGAAGCTGGCAGACCCCCCTGTCCTCCCTGAAGAAGGGGTCTGCTCCTCCATCTCCATGGAATTAAGAGACCCCTCTCTTCCCTGCAGCTACTCACATCCACCACGAGGAAGCCGGCCGCCTGGATGTGGCGCCGGGCCATGACGTAGCTGCCCAGCAGGTCCTTGCTTCTGTTGCTGAAGTTGGGGAACTCCCACCGGAGGAAGGCGACCCTGGGAGATGCGCGGAGGAACGGGAGGTCATGAGATGTGAGGCTGAGCACGTGCAGCCCAAGCGGAGCTGGCAGCAGCACCCGGATCCTGAAGGGAGCTGCGGCAGAAGGGCCTGCTCCAGCTCTGCTGATCGCCCCGTGCCAGTCGGACACAGATTTGTCCTGCTGGAGCCATTATCCTGCCTCTGAGCCATCTGAGAAGCCCCAGGGCAGCAGCTCAAGTGCAATTTATCCACAGCTCAGGCCTGGCAGCAGGCTGAGTGGGGTGATGCTGCCTTTTCCAGGCAGGAAGGAGGCAGCTTTGTCCCCATGGCCCTGCAGACAGACAGACTCTGTGGCAGACAGACCTGGCAGAGGCTCTCTTCGGAGAGAAAACCATTGCCACGACCAGTGTCCAGCCCCCTCCCCTGCTGTGCCTCCACCAGGTTGGCTGGCCAGAGCAGCCCATGGCTCTAAAATGTTATCCCAGTGGGGCTGGCACAGCCCTACCCCAATTTCTGTCCTGTGCCCGCCCCCTCCTGCTCCCAAACAAGGGGGGACGCAGCTGGGCATGGCCCCCTTGGCACACTGGCAGCCCCTGCAGCGCTGCCATGAGTTGCCAGCTGCGGTGACTGGGAGGTGTGGAGCCCACAGAACCTCAGCACCACGAAGGCAGAGCCTTCCCACTCCTCTCCTGGCAGGCTCCTGCCTGGACAGCAGGGCACAGCTGAGCCCAGACCCACCTCCTGGCTCCCGGCGGCAGCGGCTTTGTCCCTTCCGAGTAGAGCAGATGGGGAGCAGCAAAGTCCTTCAAGGGGAGAGGTTTATTTTCACTGTTCACCACCATCTCGGCATCTGCATGGAGAGGAGGGAACACGAGGATTCCTGACACCCACCTGGATGCCGCTCACACCGTCTCCACCGAGGCTGGTGATGCAAAGCATGCGAAATCCTGCCGCTCCCTTCCCAAAAAACCCATCCTTGCTGAAGCCGTGGAGCAGCTTTGCACATGCAGCCAGGGTACAGCACCGTCCTTGCACCGCCGAATGGCAGGGTCTGCTTACCAAGCATCTCCTTGGGCAGAAGATGTGTCCGTGGTGTGATTTTATCCCCCAGTGTCCCACGGGAAGGGGACGTGGGGCTGACAGACCACAGAAGTTGCTGTGGCAGCCGGTTGGCCGGTCCCCACCATGGAGGAGGCAGGGACCGAATTTGACAGGGCTGCAGGAGAGCAGGGAGCTGGGGGAGCCTTGGGTGGGCTGTGGGAGCCGGGGGTGCGGCAGGGGAAGGGAGGGCAGAGCCAGAAGCCTTTCACCGGCCTTTGTGCTGCTTGGCTGCAGAAGGGCTTTCCTCCCACATCTGCTACCCACAGCCATGCCCTGGGCCGTGGTTTCTGCTCTGCCTTCAGAGTCAAGTTGCGGAAGGAGATGGGAACAAGATAGGGCAGCTGCGATGAGCAGGCGGAGGGGTGTGAGGCTGAAGAATGAGGGGGGAAATAAAGCCTGGTAACCGTACCCAAGCCCTCGAGTTCAATTCCCTCCACCAAGCAGAGCCTGATGGGGTCCCGCTGCTGCCCACAGAGGTGGGGAGAGGACGCACTCACCGATCTGCCAGCCATAGATGGTGTGTACGTCGAAGCGCCCGTTATCCTGCCTCCCCAGCACCCCCGCCAATGCCTCCCGCAGGCTGCTCTGCAGCAGGGTGACCTTCTCCCCCACCGGCAGCATGGTGCTCAGCATCTCCACCGGCAGGAACGGCCCCTGGTAGCTGGGGCTTTCCAGCCTGGCAGCAGCGTTGATGTTGATGAGCCTTAGCCGTAAATTCTGGGCCCTGAAGGACTGGTCACC
Organism: Astur gentilis; assembly: GCF_929443795.1. Lineage (NCBI taxonomy): Eukaryota > Metazoa > Chordata > Aves > Accipitriformes > Accipitridae > Astur > Astur gentilis. The sequence goes on along the minus strand of NC_064883.1, from coordinate 46,839,913 downwards.
TGGCAGAGGAGAGAAGCAGAACTAGAGACACGGGCCAAAGCCCCGGCCCACAGCAGGGTCCGGCTCTTCATATGGTGGCTTGCCTAGCCTGTCTGACTGGGATTCCTAGTTCTGATCCCCCTGCTATGGGTCCCTGCCTGCTGGCATGGAGATACAGATCACCAAATGCTGGGGTTCCTGGCTTTGCTCCAGCTGTTGGGTGCTTGCAGGAAGCCACCATGAGCTGGCTGAGCCAAACAGGGCCCTTGTTCAGTGGGGACAGCCCCGTCAGAGCCCAGTGTCTGCAGTGTGATTTTATCCCCAGGGTCCCACAGATGACAGAAGTTGCTGGGGTAGCCGGCTGGCCAGTTCCCGCCAAAGAGGAGAGAGGGACTGAATTTGATGGGGCTGCACCTCCCCAGAAGTCACCATTTTGTTAGGAAATACCAAACCCTCCTGTCTCTTCTCGAGGTCTTGGGGAAAGCCACGTGGGCTTGCCAGAGCAGAGCAGCAAGATGTGCCTTGGGGCACACGATTTCCACGACAAGGTTGAGGACAATGCATCATTTAGAGGGACCAGGCTCAGTATCGCTGCTCCCTGCCCCAGGTCTGAGGTTCTTGGTCCCCATCCCACCAGCAGAGATGCCCACCTCACCTCGGATCTGAGCGTGGAAGTCAGGTGCCAGCACTCGCTGCAGGTAGGGAGCCTTGGCCTGCTGCAGCACGCAGAGCGACCACACCAGGTCCGTCAGCAAGTGAGGCTCCAGGCTGTCCAGCTGGCCCTGGAGCAACTCATGGACCTGCAGAGCGAGAAACCAAACAGCTCAGGTCAGTGCTGCTGATGCTTCGATCTTGCAGTCAACACGCAGGTCTGGCAGCTTGACAAACCCCCGAGGTGTTTCGGTGCACCCGATGTGCACTGTCTCCTCTACAGCAGTGCTTCTCCCCTGAGCTATTTGCAGAGGAGAGATTTTAAGATTGCTGTAACGTGACCCTGCAGCTTGTGAGCTGCAGTTCGCTGGCCCGGGATGCTGCGTCGTTGCCAGGGAGGCTCATCAGAAAGCCCAGCAGCAAAGCGCAGCAGCCAGGGGTAACGAACTACTGCAGCCAGCCCTGCCACGAGGGCAGTGTTCAGAAAAGGCAGAGCTGGAGGTGATAAGCCCTTCAGGATCTGCAGCTACATCCTGCGGTAAACAGAGCTGGAGGGGTCTGAGGTTGTATTGGTGGTGTCTGTCCAGGAATCACAGCAAGAGCCTGGAGCTCTGCACCCTTGTCGTGGTTTAACCCCAACCAGCAACTAAGCACCACGCAGCTGCTCACTCACTCCCCCCATCCAGTGGGATGGGGGACAAAATTGGGAAAAAAAAAAGGTAAAACTCCTGGGTTGAGATAAGAACGGTTTAATAGAACAGAAAAGAAGAAACTAATAATGATAATGATAACACTAATAAAATGACAACAGTAGTAATAAAAGGATTGGAACGTACAAAGGATGGGCAGGGCAATCGCTCACCACCCACCCGACCGACACCCAGCTAGTCCCTGAGCGGCGATTCCCCGCCCCCACTCCCAGTTCCTAAACGGGATGGGACATCACATGGTATGGAATACACCGTTGGCCAGTTTGGGTCAGGTGCCCTGGTTGTGTCCTGTGCCAACTTCTTGTGCCCTGGCTGGGCATGAGAAGCTGAAAAATCCTTGACTATAGTCTAAACAATACTGAGCAACAACTGAAAACATCAGTGTTATCAACATTCTTCGCATACTGAACTCAAAACATAGCACCGTACCAGCTACTAGGAAGATAGTTAACTCTATCCCAGCTGAAACCAGGACAACCCTGCAGGGGCTTCTCCTGTTAAACCTGGAGAACTTTTCTGCAACATCTCAAAAATGAGTAGTTTTGCACTTGCTACAAAATCCCCCTTCACAGTGACCACGATTAACGCTGGCAGGGGGAATCCAGAGCCCTGGATGCTACCTCCACACCTCGCCCTCCTTGCTGTCCCAGGGAGACCCCCTGCTCCCCAGGTTGGCTTGGCCATGGGGGACAGGCTGCTCTGTGGTGGGACACAGGGTGCTGCCGATTAGAAACACCCGTATGTGGGTCCTCTTCCTTCTTGGCTGCGTGTCGCAGGTAGGACTGCGCAGGCCACACTCCCTCTGCCGGGTGCTCGGCAAATGCCTGCTTACTCAGCGATAACGCAGCTCCTCTCTGGAAATTGTCAGCATAAATCTGTCCCCAAGGAGGTCAAGGTGACTTCCTCCTCCACTTCAGAGGCCAGTCCGGCTGCCTCCATGAGCCAGGGAAGGCAGGAGGCTCCCCCTCCGCTCGGCCGTTCCAGCCCATCACATCTCCTCACCCTAGGATGCGTCAGCCCTCCCTCCCAGGCAGGTAGACAGCGAGCACATCTGCCTGTGGCAGCCTCTATCCTTCTTGACAGCTCCCCAGAGGTGGGGGAGCAGCCTCAGTGCTACCAGACCGAGGGCTTGGCTCAGCTAGGAGAGCCACACAGCTCTGCCAGGAACGGGTGTGCGACCATCAACACCTATGGCCTCGTTATGAAGAGTTAATTACAGCAATTGGAGTTCAGGAAGGCAGTGAACACACACACGCTGCTTGCGTCTGCTAGAAAAGCGAGCCTGCGGGGACTTATGCCAGTCATGGACTAACTGGTTCAGCTATTGCCCGGCACACAGCCAGGGGAGCCCAGTGCGGGTTTTTAAGCCTGGCCTGAGCTCTGGGTTCCCCCTTCCCATTTCTCACATCATTTAAAACTGGCTCGAGCCATCCGACATGCACTTTCACACACAGATGTGCTAGAAGGAGATCTGCAGCCTTCCCGCTGACTAGGAAGGGAGGAAGGTTGATGAAGAGGGGGAAAGGAGGAAGGTTACCATGTTGAAGAAGTCCTCGATTCCACTAGGCTGGAAGTTCAGGCGAGCAAAAGACAGGATGATACTGCACAGATGGGTGACTGACAGCTGATTGGTGTTGTCCAGGGCATACTGGAAGATACAGGGGGAAAAAACAGAGGTTTAGGTCTGTCCTACATGAGTGTGGACAGAAAAAGATTGAAAGCGTCAGCTGAGGATGCATCCAGCCCTGTGGCAAGATGGGAAAACACGAGTGAAAAGGTCTTTCAGTGCTTCCCTGGGATTTTATCTTGGCACAAGGGAAAGCTGTGAGTGGAAGCAGAGCTCTGTAATATTCTGGTACAGATGCAAAAGTGCAGGAGCATAAACTGGGGCAGAGCTGGAAAGGCGCCTGGGGAGAGAAGCAGCGCTGGCACTCGGGACTGGAGGCTCAGACAGAGCCGAGACCAGCTCCAGCTCAGCACGGATTCCCAGTGCTGATTTTAGCGGAAGATGAACAGCGAGTCCTGTCAGACTCGATTACAGCCGCCAGCTGGGTAGGGAAAACAGTGACAACATCCCAGAGAGCATCTCTGGAGAGGTAGTGGTGGGGAAACTGCTCCCATCTCCCAAGAACCAGGGTGGATCACAGTTGTACTGGTGCCAGTGGGGACTTCCCTGCCCTCCCAAGCCCCCTCCTCACCTGTGCAATGGCCTCAAACAGTGGCAGGTTGAGCCACTTGAGGATGGCAAAGGATCTGATGCAGCGTGTCACCTCGATGGGCGTCATCGTGGAAACATGAGGATGCAGGTCAGTGGCTATCTTCTGGAAGACCTGGGGCTGGTGGAAATTCAGTTTTCCTTAAAGGAGCAAAGAGAAAGCAGCAGCTACTTACAAGGAGCTGGTACGGGAGCTGTGCCTGGATGGGTGGTGATGGCACAAGGGAAAGCAGAGCCGTTCGTTAGGAGCAGAGGAGGCTTGGAGACCGGTATTGTCTCCCCCAGTTGCCTTGGCCTCATCCTTTCTGGTCAGACCAAGTCTCTGCTGAGTCCTGCTGCACCCACCAGCTCTCAATCCCAGTGCCAACTCATGGCTCCAGCCTCCACCTAGTGCTGGTAACAGATTTTAGCTCCAGTGACTCCATCTACAGATCCTGGTCTGGCCAGAAGAACCCTGAACTTGCCCAGGTTACCAGGAATCTCACACCAGCTGAGGAACAAGCGAGCAATGATCAGCAACCTGCAGCACCAAGCTCCGGAGGCCAGTGCAGACCAGCCAGGAGGGGACAGTCCCCATGAGAGGAGCATAGGCAGGGTCCGAGACTGGCTGCAGTAGCAACAAGTACAAACCATCCTGATGCAACAACAGGGCAGCTACAAGCACTGAGGAGAAACGTCAGTGCTGCTTGCTAGTGTCCCAGCCAAGAGCATCCCTGCCGCAGCAGCTACAGAGCTGCTGGAGCCTGCAAGAGCCAGTCTCGCTCCCAAACCATGTCCAGCCATTGTAGTTGTCCATTTTGTAGGTTATAAGGCTGGGGGGACTGCTGGATTACCTGCTCTGATCTCTGCATATGACCCAGGCCCATATATACTGTCCAGCTGACCTTCCTGAGCTGAAGCACCTCCAGCCCTTCCTCTGAGAAAGGCGCCCAGCACAGATTTACAGGCTGTGACATGGAGCGTCCACCACTCTCCTTGAAACTTGTTCCAGATTAATCAGCTTCATAGTAAGCCAGTAACATCAATGACAGAAGCATGAGCTCCCTCCAAGGCCAGGTCTACTGGGGTTATTTCTTTATCTTGAGAGTATAGCTAACCTACAAAGGCCATCCTGGCCCCAGTTGCTGTCAGAAGAGCTGTTCCCACCACCAGAAGCTGGACAATCAACTGAAGGAACTCCTCCTTGGGTCTCCTGGCTTCCTTTATCCCTGCTTGTCTGGGCTTTCCACTGGCTACCAAGAGTAAGAGGAGAACAAGACCATGCAACATTGCATGGAAGGAGGAGCCAGAGAACCAAGACACTCAGGATCATAAACCAGATTACCAATTAGTGCTACCCTGCTGTTAATAGAGCTGTTTGGCACTAGGTTCTGTCACCATCAAGTATCTGGTGGCTCTGGTCTACCCTCTGGCCAGGAACACCACCAAGGTGGCTGTCACCACCCTGAGCACCTGCCAGCGCTTGTAGAAGTACTTGCAGCACCTCACCTGCTGAAGAGTATGAATTCAGCACCCAGCGCTTCTCAAATGATAATTAACTTGTCACTAGGACATCTTGGGTGGAAAGACATCAGCTGTCTTAGTGCCACTGTCCCCACGTAAACAGTCTAGCTCTCCCCAGGGCTCCTGCTCAGCCCTCCTTTTACTGAGGGCTATGTTTTGCAAGTGAAGAAACAGAGGCAGGGGCTCCCTGAGAAACCCACAGCCATGGAAGAAGGCAAGAGAGGATTTGGGGCCATTTGGGTCATCCTGGCTTACTAGCTGCCTATGCTGCAGGGCAGAGGGGCTCCCTGGCACCCCAATGGCCCTTCCAAAGTGTGCTCTCATCACAAGTCCCCTTCTTCCCATGCATTGGAAGGAAAAGGGCATACCTGCGCCCACTCTGCCTGTGCTCAGAGCTGGAAACTACCCAGCTGCACTGGCTGGTACGCTAGGTCCAGCCTAACGTACCCTGCCAGCCTTTCTCCTTCATCTGACCTCAATGCCGTGGTAGCAACACTATCAAATTCCCGCTCGAGTGCCCAAAATCAGCTGGACTCTACCACACGTAATGTCCAGCAGGTGCCAATACAACCGAGCTGCTTACCATAGGCAAAAATCAGGTCCAGCATGACGTTGAGGCTGAGCTCAGAGTGCTTCTGGATCAGGTGGTAGGACAAGGCTCGGAGCAGAGGCACGCAGCGCCGGTTCTGGTAGGCTAGAGCCAGACTTATTTTCCGGATGTCCTCAGGGCTGAACTGTTCAGCAAGCTCCAGAGCCTGCCAAGAAATGTTTTGAGCAGGGATGTAAAGAGAAAGCACAAAGCAAGGTGCAGATACAGCCTTTATATGGAGCGGGATGTGCCATTGCTACTGGCTGAGCCTCTCTGAGGGTGACGGGGACTGGAACTAGTGAGTGTTTAGCACATGGTGAGGCTAAGGGGCTGGGAGCGAGCGTAATGGCTCAAGCGGAGGGAGGGCGAGGGGAAGCAGACCCTTGTCCTCTCAGCAGGGCTCAGCCAGGACCTTCCCGCTGCTGGTTCTACCTCCCCCAGCAGGCAGGACCTCAGCATCCACTCCGTTCTGTGCCCAGCCACCGTAACACGCTGTTGGGCAAGCACTGACAGAGGAAAGGCACCTGCTGCTGGATCAGAGCCCTGTTTTCCACTCTAATTTCCATTTCATTTGCAGGATGCTACCCAACATCGTTAGTTCAGGCTCTGCATAAGCTGACAACCCCGTCAGATCCAGCTACAGCATTCTGCCTCGTCACACACCAGTGTCTGTAGCATTTATTTATCCCCAGGGTCAAGACGGACAGTGGGGCTCATGAGCTACAGCCATTGCTGTGGCAGCTGTTTGGCCAGCCCCCAGCACGGGTTGGATGAGGACTGAATTTGACACAGCTGCAGTCAGGGCTCCTGCAGGGGCTCTGACTCGAAGGACATCTCCCTGCTCCTGCAAGCAACAGAAACGGGGACCCACTGAGCACCAGAGGGGACAGACCTGCCCCCTTTGGAGACGATGGGTGCCCAGAGGCAGCCAGAAGGCGAGGACAGTATGGTCGGTCACTCCTTGTTCCAGCTCTCCTCACAGCTTAGCTTGTGCAGAGAAGCAGAGGATGATGTTTTTGGCAGCTGTGTTATGCTGGCTCTGTAAGTTACCGCTTGCCAGCTGAGCTAAGGAAATCTGAGCCTGTCTCTGCTAACCTGCCGCAGCTGCAAAGTAAAACACATCAGCTCAGCCCACTTCCAGCAGCGCAAACCAGTGCAATTCACCCACTCACACCAGTATGCATTGTGAAGGGACTGGCAAGTGCAAGCTCTCCCATCTACATGGCTCCTCGGATGGAAACCCCTCTTAGAAGCATCCATGCACGGGAAGCTGCTTAAACAGCAACCCGTAAGCACACACCAAAGTACTCTGAAGCAGCGAGCGCAGCCTGTGTGGAATTAGTGTTCCCATATAGGGTTGAAGGGGACAGGGCTCTCCCTCCCGCTGTTGTCACCTGCGGGAGGTGGCCCATCTGAAGGGATCGGAGGCAGAAGGGAGAGCCCAAGCCCATACCTTGTCCTCCAGCCGGTCCATCAGTGCCGGGGAGATGTGCCCGACCTTGCTCATCAGCGCCACCACAGTCCGAGTGCCCTCAAGCTCCGTCCAACGCAGCTCCAGCTTCTTGATGACTTCATTCAGCAGCCTGCTCTCCTTCACCTGCTTGACTGCGAAGAACTCTGCCAGGGAGGCGAGCTGCCTGAAGGTGAGGCGCCGCAGCCGCCACAGCACCTCCTGCTCCACCGACTGCATCTCCCTCCTGTTCCTGTCCACTCCCAGGGAGTAGAGGCTCTTCAGGAGGTTCAACAAGGTGTTATTCCACACCCGAGAAATCTAGCAGCAAAGAGAAATAAGGGAGAGGTATTGATGAGAAACAGCATGAGAGCATTCAGTTGGCAGTCACGCCAAATGCCAGGCAATGCTCTGTCTCTCCAGAAAGAGCTGCACAGTGTTGAGGAGGAGGCAAGAGAGCCCTCCTTGGTCCGAGGACATCCAGCTGTCCCCCACCACGAGACACCTGCTCCTCCTCACAGGTGTAGCCTGCACAGTCAGATACAGCCTGGAGTGACCCAGCACCCTGGTGAGGAAGAGGAATCTCAACATCTGTACCACAAGCCGAAGCATGCACCAATCCCAGTGGCATGGCAGAGCCTCGAGAGGTAACCACACATCACTTACATAGCTGCCGTATAGGTGGTGAACTCTCTCTGCCTCAGAGCAGGATGCTACGCAAACTGGCTACCAGCTGGGTGAAATATTTAAGTAAACTTTACCCTTCTCTGGAGGCACTTGAGCTTCTCTGTGGTGTGGCTGGGATATGACATGGGTGGCTGGTAAGACAAAAAGCAGTGGGGAAGACTGATAATTCAGGGGCAGAAACTTGAGGGTCTCGGGGGGAATGCCAGGGAACTCCAACCCACCTCAGGTCAGATGAAACTTATGCTAAATGCTCTGATTTCTCTCCAGCATCTCCAAAAGGAGGCTGGGCACGAATCCCACCAGCTGCTGAGAGCACCAGGACTTGCCCAGTCCCACTCTGCCCACTGAACTTCTCTGCTTGGCCACCACCGGCTGTGTTCCCACCAGCAGCCCCGACATGAGGCAGAGCTTGTGGTTTTCCACCAGCAATCAGTCCTCCAGCTTTCATCTCCTTTGGCATCTATCAGGGAATGCCAGGCACCTCTATTTCCAGCCCAAGCTTCCCCAGCTGTGCTCTGCTGCTGCCACACAGCACTAAAAGGCAATTTCAGTCCGAAAGTTCTCCTGATTTCTATAAAAACAAACCCAATCCTCAGCACAACACTGGTTCTGATGGGCCCTTCAGAAAGCGTCACTGCGCCAGCCACCCCACTACAGAGCACAGTGTCTGCTTGACAGAATATCCCAACACTACAAGATGATTTCAGAAACAAGGAGTTGCTTCTCAGAGTGACCGTGCAGGAGGCAAGCGACGCAGTGCTGTGAGATGTTGAATTTCAGGCAGGAGTGACCACACGGGTTTGGGCAAACAAAGGCACTAACTCCCTGGCCTGTTCAAACTCCAGCACTTCCACCAACACAGCAAATTCCTAAAGTGCTGCTCAGAAACTGTTCAGCACCTCAGGCACAAGAACAACCTGAGGCCTGCCAGGGTACTCCGCTCAAATCTGAAAAATCACAGACCAGGATGCAGCCAGGAAAGGAGCAGAGCTCATAATTTGCCCTGGGTTATTCAGAAAGTCACAAGGAGAACCAGATTGCTCCCCTGGCTGACCCCTCACCTTTTTCACCCATTCACACGTACAAAACTCACCTCATAGTCTGTTAAGAGCCCTTCCCTCAATGCTGTCTTGGCCCACGCCTCATCTTCTGTTCAAAATCTCTGGCTTGTCGACACAAGGACATTGCAAGCCAATTAATTTTAGTTTCTTTGCATCAGAGCGTCTTTGCATCTACATGATGTCCTCTTACATTCCGTTATCTACGACTGTGGCTCCAATAACAGCTCACTGGAGAAGGATAATTGCGTTTGCAGCGAGTTTGCTTGTTTTACATCTCAAAATCCCTAGCCACATCCCTCTTGGCAGTTTCCTACACTTAGGCCACACTACCTTGCTTCTCATAGCGCCCATCCAGCACATCAGCTTCGCTTTGCCAGCTGTGGAGCATCCCTTCCCCACTGAGCGGCTCCTGGGCATCCCTTTGATCTGTGGTGACAGCGACACAGGACCATGCAGATCAGCAGGAGCAGTACTTTCACTCCAAATACAGCAGCATGGAAGTGTTGCAGCTCAACAGAGCTAACCAGGCAACCTGAGGACAAATCCCACCTCTCTGCTATCCTTAGACAGGTTTTAGGGAGCAGAGATTACAGATCAGGAGAAATACGAAGTGTCTGCAAAAAGCTCTGCCAGCGCCTCATCAAGTTCAACACAGCAAGTTCAGAGGTCAGGGCAATCCCCAGCACCAGCACAGGCTGGTGGATGAAAAGCTGAACACGATCTGGCAACATGCGCTCACAGCCCAGAAAGCCAACTGTACCCTGGGCTGCATCACCAGCAGCACGGCCAGCAGGTCGAGGGAGTGGATTCTGTCCCTCTGCTCCGCACTCTGGAGAAGACAAGGCTCCGGGGAGACCTTCCTGTGGCCTTTCAATATGTAAGAAAGATGGGGACAGACTTTTTACCAAGGTCTGTTGTGACAGGACAAGGGGTAACTGCTTTAAACCAAATGAGGGTAGATTTAGATTGGAAGTAAGGAAGAAATTCTTCACTATGAGGGTGCTGAGGCACTGTACAGGTTGCGCAGAGAAGCTGTGGATACCCCATCCCTGGCAGTGTCCAAGGCCAGGCTGGATGGGGCTTTGAGCGACCTGGTCTAGTGGAAGGTGTCCCTGCCCATGGCAGGAGGGTTGGAACTGAATGATCTTTAAGGTCCCTTCCAACCCAAACCATTCTGTGATCCTACGACATGGGGCCCATGAGCTGCAGGTTACTTCTGTAGCAGGTGGCTGGGCCAGCACCAACCGCAGCGGACAATGCTGAATTTGATGGGGCTGCCAAGATTCGATTGTACAATGTGCCGAACACGGTGCACTGGCTCCCTTCAGATGCCCAATCTTACCCGGTGCTTTCTCTGCTGTCCAGCTGTGTAGCTCTGATGCGCCTTTGCCACTCTGCTGCACAAAGGTGCAGCTTTATCTTACTGAGAAAAGTGAAAATTCATGGGAGCAGGAGTAAGGCAGCGTTTAATGAGGATGATCTCTCCACTACATTTTGTCTCTGGGCCCAACAGCAGCGCTTTTGGGTAGAAATAATCAGCCATCCTGCCTAAAGCTGATAAATTCACCTCCTGATCCCCTCAACTTCATTTTTTACTTGGAAAGCACAGTAAAACCCTGAACAAGCAGCCTGCTCTAGCTGGCCACACCGGTTCAACTGCAGGAGCACCGGCCCTTTCCACCTCATATTCTTTCCCCAAAACTCTTCTGTGGCAAGGAGGGAACTTACCTGGGAATCCATGATGCTGAGGACCTCTTGGAAACACTCATCCTGCAGGATGCTCTCCGTTTCCAGGTTTTTTAATGCTGCGAGCCGGGAAAGTTGAGTAATTATTAGTGAGGCTTGGTTGCTGTTAAGAGCATGGTGTTTGGTCAACTGGAAGAGTTCCTGAGGACTCGTGGCTGTTTCAATCAGTTCCCTGATCATTTTGTGCTCTGGATTTCCACTGTCCTCCACCTGCTCTTTGACTGAGAATCCATCTGCCCAGCTGGAAGGGCTCGAAGTATGAAATGAAGCAAAAGGTGGTTGAGGCAGAGCTCTCGCCATCGCCACCTTCCCAGCCGGCGCCAGCAGAGAGGCCGGGACTGCCGAAGGAGCGGCGACGAAGGCACCGAAGTGCCTCCAGCAGCAGCGTCGCACCAAGCGGGCAGCCATGGTGGAAGGTGTGGGGGGGAAAGGAAGGCTGGGGCAGCCGTAACCGGCTGGAGGTCAACGCTGCATTTCAGGAATGCTACGAAAAGAAAAAGAAATCCTTTAGGAGCAGGAGAATTTCAGAGATGAAGAGGAGCAGCCAGCCAGCTTCTGGTAACCGTGGTGAGGATGGTTTTGACCCGCAACATTTTACGCTTTCTGACGATCGACTGATGGGCAAGACACCACTTTGGATGAGGCTACGCTCTTCCCCGCTGGGGCTTAACTTCTCGTTAGGGGCGGCCCGGCTTTCCCAGGCAGCGGGTCACCAGCACACCGACCTCCCTCCAGACCTTCAGGGACAGAGCCCCATTCTCCCCAGTTGCTCCCAGTTTCCCCACACCCTCCTCCCCGGGTTCCCTCCCGTTCCTGCCCACCCCGCCACCCCTCTCAGCCCCCCGGCCCTCCCAGGGCTGTTCCCTTCAGAATCCCGGCCTCGACCCACGCTTTCCCGCCACATTTCCCCTCAGAAAACCCGCCGGAGGCGGGCCAGGCCCTCCCGCCCTCACCGAGCCTGACCTAGCACACCCCAACCTCCGCCATGTCGCGCCCGGCGCGGTCCGACAGCGTCACAGCTCTACGGCGAGTCTCTATTGGTGGAGAAGCGGCGAGGTTGGGCGGTGCGTGGCGCTACAGTGAGCTCTTATTGGCTGGAGGCGGCGGTTCCCCTCTGGTGGGCGGTGACAGGGGGGAGCCGCGCGGGCTGTGAGGGGGAGCGCGGCCGCCATGATGCGCCGTGATCCGCCGTCAGCCACCGGGGCCCCGCTGCCCCCCTTCACCCTCCCGTCCTCCGGTCCTACCTGAGGCCGCGGGTCAGGGCTGGGCCCGACATCGCCCGCCAGGCCGCCATTTTGCGGGGCTGAGCCCCCGCGCTGCCATCCCTTCTCCTTCCTCAGCTTCCCCCCCCCCCCCCCCCCTTAAAGCCTCTCAGCCGGCGGCCCCTTCGCCACTTTCGATACTGAAATTCACGGCCTGTAAAGAAATACTCTCCTAAGACTCGTTTTGGAGTTTTAGAAAGCAGGCATTCTTCATTGCAGCGCTGGGTGTGCGGGGGATAATTCCACCTAGCGTGCATTCCACAGCTTCAGCACAAACAGGTTATATAGCGTAACTAATTACATATTAATCGGATTAGTATACATACAAATTATGGTAACTGATTATCGTAGTACTGCCTACATCCGATCTTGTGCAATGGTTCTTAGTTTGAGTCGAAGGGCTGCTTTTGCAACCACCGACCCATTCCAAATTCTGCTGGCTGACTTTCATGTCTTTGTTCGTTGATCTTGGAGCTTAACATAAGGTTTCAGTCACGTATGGTCAGTTTCAATATTCTTCTTATCTAATGTACAGGAACATCCAGCTGTAAGAGCAAAGAACTGAACTTAAGAGTCACTACCTCTGCTAGTTAATTACTTGGCTACACTTTTGTCTATTGTTTCAATCATAGTGTTATCAGATTTCTAATAATTACCAAATCTCACCTTTACAGTCATCTAGCAGCAAACCAGTTTCCACAGCTGGTACAAAATATTAAAACCATAAAAAGACACACTATACAGAATGTATGGACATATGCTATCACTTGGGGGAAGGAAAGGATTTCCACCCCCTGCTCCCAGCCGTCTCTGGGCTGCTGCCCCAGCGCTGACGGACCAGCCGTGTCCTCACTTTACCTGCTGAGGTTCTCACCGGTAAGGTTAGCTGAGTTCTGCCTTACCCGACCCCTGTGTTTTCTTTCCTGCTGTTATTAGAGCATCCAAACAGATCAGGGCCCGGCTGTGGGAACGAATAAAAGACAAATAAATCTGTGGGTTCCCAGGAATGAGGAGGGGCAGCTCGATTTTTGCAGAGATCAAATAAAGCGAGAGATGCTGATTTATGAGCAGGGTATTTCTCAATGGCTCAAGGCCTTTATGTTTGATTTTGGGGGTGTTATTTACCACCACCACCTCTGCCCTGGTTGGCGGCGGGGGGTTGGCTTGTGAAACGCAGCTGTAGCTGCATGAGCATGGCGTTACCTGACTAAAACTCGCCAAATTTTCCCTTTTTGTTCCAAAAACGGCCTTGCAGGATTTCGTGTCTATTTCAAAAGGGGCAAGCCTGCTCAAGGTTTACACAGGACGCTTAAAAATAATATTTAGAGGTCTCCATACTGGTTTTGGTCGCTGTTAGTTTGTGAGTATGAGCTGCAGGAAAAATGGAGCAAAAAATTTCCTCTGGAGGCCTGGTGCACCCTCCTGTGGGACTCTCGCTTTGGGCGCTGTGTCCCTACAGGACGTGGGTGCTGCTCGGCTGGATGTTCCCTTCTCGTATCTGGAAAGATTTTGGCTCCAATAAAAGGCAGATGGTTTTGCTCGCCTTGGCATTGTGCTGCAGAGGGGCAGGAGTCCCGGCAAGGACTGCTGGTGCCGGGTGTCCCACCTGAATCCAATTTTCTGCATAATTGAAGAATTTGGAAGGAATTGAAGAATTTGGAAGGGATTTGGAAGGGGTTTGGAAGGAATTGAGGGATTTGGAAGGGATTGAAGAATTTGGAAGGGATTTGTCTTCCTCAAAAGCTTGTCTCAAGTTGAGGAAGTGTGAAGGGGCTGGCAGGGACTCTGCCGAGAGCCGGCTCAGCCACAGCAGGTTGCCCAGGGCCACCTCTGGTTGAGTTTTGGGTATCTCCAAGACAGCCCCTCTCAGCAACCGGTTCCTGTGTTGGCTCACAGTCACCTTGGTGTCCACCAACACTCCCAAGGCCTTCTCTGACGAGCTGCTGGGTGTCTCCCCAGCATGTCCTGCTGTCTGGGGTTGTTCTTCCCCTGGTGCAGGACATGGCACTTCTCCTTGTTGAACCCCATGAGGTTCCTGCTGCCCTATCTCTCCACCTGGTTGAGGTCCCTCTGGACAGCAGCATGACCTTCTGGTGCATCAACCACTCCTCCCAGCTGGGTGTCATCTACAAACCTGCTGAGGGTACACCCTGCCCCATCACTCTGATCATTAATGAAGTTGTGAAACAAGACTGGACCCAGTATGGACCTCTGGGGAACACCACCAGTGACAAGCCTCCATCTGGACCTTGTGCTGCTGATCATCACCCTCTGGGTCTGGCCTTTGAACCCATTTTCAGTCCATGCTGATGGTTCCTAACCGCCTTCTTGTGGGGTACAACCCCTCCTGGTGGGCTTTGGCTTGCTTAAACCCAACCCTGCACCTTGGGCAGTGTCTGCATCTTCCTCCCACATCACCTGTCTGTGCTTCCACCTCTTGTACACGTCCCTCTTGTCCTTGAGCTTAGTCAGGATCTCCTTGCTCATCCATGCAGACCTTTGGCCACCTCTTTTCATCTCCTGCCTGTCAGGATGGCCCATTGTTTGGCTTGGAGAAGGTGATCCTTGGAAATCAACCAGCTCTTCTGAACCCTTCTTTTCTCCAGGGCTGTATCCCATGGGATTCTTCCAGGCCAAATTCTGCTCTCTGGAAATGTCCAGTGTGGTGATCCTGCTTTCTGCCCAGCTTTCCCCTCTCAGGTTCTTGAGCTTCACTGTCTCATGGTCACCACAGGCCCCAACCTTCTCATCTCCAACCAGCTCATCCTTGTTCATAAGCGAGAGGTCCAGTGGAGCACCTCTCCTCGTTGGCTCCTCAGTCGCCTGGCCCAGGAAGCCATCCTCCAGGCCACCCCTGGAGTGGCGTGTCCAGTTCTGGTCCCCACAAGTCAAGAAGGATGCAGACAGACTGGAGAGGGTCCCAAGGAGGGCCAGGACAATGGTCAAAGGGCTGGAGAACCTGCTCTAGGAGGAAAGACTGAAGGAGTTGGGTCTCTTCTCTCTGGAGAGGAGAAGGCATGGGGTGAACCTTATCACAGGTGTCCAGTATTCAAGGGGTGGCAGCTTTTAAGGAGCCACATGGAGAAGACAAGGGGCAATGGGTACTGGGAGAGGTTTCATCTCAGCTTAGGTTGTACAGTGAGACCAGTTGTTCCCTGGAAGAACCTCCCCAGGGATGCGGTGGAGTCCCCATGGCTGGAGGTTCTCAAGATGAACCTGGATGGGGTGCAAGATAATCCCATCGAGGGTCCTTTCTCCACGGAAGGTTGGACCTGGTTGCACCTGGATCTTTCCAGGGCTGTCCTATGGGTCTGCGATTGACTGCATCTGTCCCTGGGGACTTCCCAGATGCCACCCACCAGCTCTGACCCGGGCACGCTTGTCCTTGCTTGATTTACAAGCCGCTGGGAGAATGTACTTAACAGCCTTCACCAGCTAGGAGCTCTGAACCTGTTGGGTGGCTTTGGGCTTCCCCTCACTGCGCATGGCGGTGCAGACGGAGGTTGAACGACGGTCATCTTCTGGGCAGGGTTCCTTGACATCCTGGAGGTTCCTGCTTGGCCTCAGAGAGGGTGACTGCTCCCGGGGCTGGTGTTTGGTCAAACCCACCTTGTTTGCCGTGAGGGACAGATGTCTCCACCGCTCCGCCCAACCATAAAACACCTCAGGGGGCTGGAAAGCCCCGGCCGTGGGGCAGGGTGGCTTCTTCATCCAACAGGAGCAAGAAAACCCAATGTGGTGTCACCCTACGTCCCCATCAAACCCGGGCTAGCTCTTTCGTGGTCACCTTGGGGTGCACCTTACCCTGGTGGGGTGGCTCGTGGTGCCTGGGGCCAGCACCTTCCATGGTCACGTTGTGAGTCGATATCACCGCTGTCCTCGCTGTCACCCGTCCCAGGCACCCAGTGCCCTTCCACGGGGACCCCTGTGGCAGGGGGACCCCAAACCCTGTGACCTCTCTTCTGCTGAGCCCCAGAGGAGGCCAGCAGCACCCATCTCTGGTGCTGGGACCCCTTCTCTGGTGGCCTGGGGACCAAAGAGGGACGGACTTGGCTCCCGGCTGGATTTGGCCCACCGGGAATTTCCCGTTGGCACAGGAGCAAGCGTCAACCCACGGGAACGCCCATGATGGTGACGCCGGCACATCGGGGCCAGCTCCCATAAAAGGGCTCCCTGGCACGGCGGGTGGCAGGAGGCAGGATGAGGCTGTGCCGAGCGGTGCCGCTGCTGCCGCCACCGCTGCTGCTGCTGCTGCTGCTGGGGCTGGCCAGAGCCACCACGCCGGGGCCGGATGGATCCACGCCAGGGTTGGATGGATCCATCGCTCCGTCCTCGCCGGGGCTCTGGGCCGTGAGCTACGGGGACGCTGTCTCGGCGGCCGTGGAGCTGCTCAACATGAGGGCCGTCAGTCCCTACGTCCTGCAGCTCCGGCAAGCCTATCCCCGGCCCGGCTGGGTGAGCGCTGAGCTCCTCCATCCTGAGAGCAGCACCGGGGCTGGGCAGTGCAGGATCCGACCTTTCTCAGGGCTGAATCTGGCCCGTTTTGGGGCTGGGTCTGATCCCTTGCAGGGATGGAGCCCACCCAAGTTGGGGGGCTGATTCTGGCCCAGCTCTGGGCTGGATCTGGTACGTTTTGGGGCTGGGCGTTGGGGACGGCGGTGCCGTAGGTCCCTGACATGTCCTGTCCCTTCTCCCAGCCCGGGGACCTACGGCAGCGGCAGGAGCTGAGCTTCACTGTCGAGGAGACCTCGTGCCGGGCTCCGGGGATGGCCACCGCCACCTGCAAGAGCCGCTGGCTCGGGGTGAGACTTTGTCCCGCGGGGCTGCCCGCTGCCGTCCCCAACGGGGAACCAGGGAGCAGCCAATGGGGAAACTGAGGCACGGGGAGTGGGGAGGGTCAGGGGTCTTCTTGGCCTCGTCTTCCCCGTGTCCCCCCCTCTGCTTCCCCACAGGCGGTGAGTTGGTGCCAAGGCTTTGTCTTCCTCGAGCAGCAGCAGCCCATGGTCGAGCTCTTCTGCGACAAGGTGCCCGCCACGGTAAGGAGGTGCCCAAAATGGCACCGTCCCCAATGCATCCCCTGGCTTCGTCACCCGCTCCCCTTGCTGGCTGCCGTGGGGCACGACCCCACGGGGGTCACACCTCCCCCTCCCACCCCATCTCCCCGAGGTTCGACGCCGCTTCTTCCCCTCCCAGTTTGGCCGTATCCAGACATCCAGGCTCTCGGACTTGTTTGCCAGGATCAAGGAACGTTTCAGGGGCTTCTTCCAGTGCACCAAGATCTGGATCCGCGACAAGCTCAACCTCAAAAAACCCAATCCCTGAGCGGGCAACGCTGTGTCTCCCCCACCCTGTGCCCCCGCCCGGGCGTTCTGCTTGCAATAAACATCCCTGCAATGTTCCCGGTGTCATCCTTGTCCCTGCGAGTCCCTGCGCCGCCCTGTCCCCTCACCGTGCCCCACCGGGGAGCGGGGACGGTCCCTGGGGGCTTGCGGTCCCCCCCACCCTCCACCCCCCATGCCCAGCCAAGGGGCTCCCGGGCTGGGGGACACCCCGGGGAGTGGGGCCGTGTCCCCGAGGGGAACCAGAGATGCCACCTTCTGCATATGGGAGATGATCAGGACCCCCACCACGCCTTGTGTCCCCCCCAAAAAAACCCCTGCCACTCTGTGGGCTGGGGCCAGGCATTTCTGGAGGGGGGGAGCTGAGCCCCAGGGCGGGTTCCCCAACATCTCGTGGGGGAATAAAAGAGGACATGGCGGGTGGCTGTGGGGACAAGGATGCCGAGCTCCTGGGTGCTGGTGCTGGCGGTGCTGGGGGGGGGCTGCGCCCTCCCCACGCCAGCCCCCCTCACCTACACCCAGGCGCTGGCTCAGGCCGTTAACTCCTTCAACCAGCGCCCCGAGGTGCAGAACGCCTTAAGGGTGCTCAGCGCCGACCCCGAGCCCACCCCGGTGAGTGCCACCGCCTTGGGGACACTGCTGGGTCACCCGGTGTCCCTATGGGGACCTCGGGGGGGGGTGTGCCAGAACCTACGCATGGTGGGGGGACACGGTTTGGGGTGTAGGGTGGGATGCAGGGGGACGCTCCCCCCGCCCAGGCTGGCTCTGGGCAGCCGGTGATGGATGCCATCTCTCCCTGGTGGGTGCCACCACCCTGTCCCCATCCCTGTGTCACCGCAGGACGTCCAGCTCAGTTCCCTGCAGCACCTCAACTTCACCATCATGGAGACGCGATGCCCAGCACGCTCGGACGCCCGCCTCTACGCTTGTGAGTTCAAGGAGGACGGGGTGAGAGCCGATGGGAGGGGTGTCTCATGGTGGGGGGGTCCCCAGCCTGGGGACGGTCCCACCCGCATGTCCCCATGCTCAGCTCCCCACTCTCCGCAGGTCATCAAGGTCTGCTCCGTGCCCGTGCCGCAGCACGGCAGCCACCTCGTGCTCAACGTCACCTGCGTGGACTCCACCGTCGATGTGAGTTGGGGGGTCCCAGGGGATGGGACACATGCTGCGGGGGTGCAACCCCAGGGTCTGGAGGGGGGAGTAGGGGGGGGATCCCCATGGTTACCCCCCCTCCATGATGCCTCCTCTCCCTGCAGCCCATCCGTGTCAAGCGCTTCTGGCCGCTGCTGAGGTTGGCCGTCAAGATGGTGGCTGCCGGCATCAACCTCTTCAAGGTCATTGTGAGGAAATGAGACCCCCTCGAGGGGCTTCCACCTAGGGGACCCCCCCTCGCCACCCCCCTCCCCAAATAAAGCTGCTTCCTGGCCCAGCTGTTGCCTTCTCCTGCTGCTGTCACCCACAGGGGACTGGGGACGTGGCGGATGGGATGGGGGAGATGCTGATGGAGGAGGGTCCTGGGGTGGGGAGATCGGGGTCAGCCCCCCGAGCTGGGCACTGCCGGCTCCCCGAGGCCTCATCCTGGGACCGGCCTCATGTGGGGACTTGTGCCCCGGGGACTGGATCCCTCGCTGCTCCCCGAGACACCTTGGGGACCAGAGGGTCCCCCGGAGAGCCTGTGCCAGCTGCGGGGTCCCCATGGGGGTGCGCATGGGGCACAAGCCCGTGGGAATGTTGGCCTGTTGTGGGGGTGGAGGGGACAGGAGGGGACATCCTCAGGGTCCCACAGGGCCACTGGAGCTGGGGCTGCAGCCATGACCCTAGGCTGGCCACTCATGGGGCATTGGGGGTCCCCGTGCACCCCATCCCCGTATCCCAATGTCCCCGTCCCAAACCACTGGTGATGGCCCTGGTGGCACATCTGGGGTCAGTGCTGACTCACTGGCGCAGCCTGGGGACCCCCCCGGGCAGGGCTGCGTCATGGGGGTCCCTCAGGAGCTGAACCCCCCCTGTCTCTTCTCTTGCAGCTCCCTGGGGGACACACAGCCCCAGTGCCCCCCACCCATGCCCCCCCCTCTGCCAACACCACCAGTATGTGGGGGCAAAATGCTGTGGGGACAATGACGCCCTGGGGATGATGGGGGGCAGGATGTGAATGACTTCTTTTTTTTGGGAGGGGGGATATACCCTGGGGGCTTCCCAGCGCAAAGCTGGGCCCTGTCCCCAGTGCCAACCCCACATCCCCTTGGGGCCAAGCCCTTGATCCCCAAGATGGGATGGGGATGTGGAGCCGCAGACGGGGATGGCAAATGATGTGGGGAGAGGATCCCGCCCAACTCCTGCCTGTGCCCCCTCCCCGTCTGCATCAGTTTCCCCCCATCCCTGAATGCCGGGAGGCAGCGAGGAGCCCCGCTCACGCACACTGGCCGCAAAGGGCCCCTTTATTCGTTCACCCTAAGTGGATGGAGCCCCTGGCCCGAATGTCGAAGTTGATCCTGGGCCGAACGCGCCGGATTCTGCTCAGGAAGCGCCCGAACCGGCCCCGCTGGATGAGAACCGGCTGTCGGAGGGACAACGGGGTCACTGAGGTTGGGAGGGGGGTGATGCTGCTCGGGACCCCACAACCAGGACCCTACCCAGGACCCCATAGCCGGGATCGTTGCGTCTGGGACTCTTTTGGGACCCCCTCACGCTCAGGAGCCCGTACCAGGGACCCGACACCCAGGATCCTGCACCCAGGTCCCCACACTTGGAACCCCACTGAGGAACCCACCCAGGGACCCCACACCCGGGACCCCACCGAGGAACCCACCCAGGGACCGCGCACTTGGGAACCTACCAGGGAACCTACCCAGGGACCCCACCGAGGAACCCACCCAGGTCCCCACACTTGGAACCCCACTGAAGAACCTACCCAAGGGACCCCACACCTGGGACCCTGCACCCAGGTCTCCACACGCAGAACCCACACCAGGGACCCCATACCTGGGACCTCACACCCTGGTCCCGGCTCCCAGGACCCTCCCAGGACCCCGCACGCAGGACCCCACACCCAGGACCCCCCCACACCCCCCCTCCCCATCCCACTCTCCACCACCCTCAGGCTGGAGACACCGTGGCAGGATTGAGCCACGGCGGGGGGAGGGGATCCCTTTTGAAGGCAGCAGACCCCAAGACACGGGGCAGGAGGAAGGATGCCAACACCCCACCCGTGGGTGCTCCCATCCACGGTCAGCGGGTGTCACGGGTGGGTGCTGATCCCCCCTTTTTCCCACTCACGTCGGAGGAGGCATCGGTGCAGCGCAGGTCGATTTCGGGGGAGCTCTGCAGGAACAGCACCGGCCCCGTGCACTCCTTGATGACCTGGGGGGGACGACAGACACGACACCCAGCGTCACGCCAGCTGAGGACACCCGGGACCCTTGGTGTCTTTTCTTCCTCCCCCCCGGCTCCATCCTCATCCTCACCCCGTTCTCCTTGAAGTCGCAGTCATCGGGGTTCACCCGGGCGCCCGAGACGCACTCCGTCTCCATTATGGTGAAGTTGAGTCCCCGCAGCGTGCCCAGGTCGACACCCTGCGGGATCACGAATGGGTGGGTGGGGGACACGAGTGGGGTGGGGTGGGGGTCACGGGTGGGCAGCACTCACCGGGGTGGGCTCAGGGTCGGCGCTGAGCATCCTGAAGACGTTCTGCACCTCGGGGCGCTGGTTGAAGGAGTCGACGGCCTGAGCCAGCGCCTGGGTGTAGGTGAGGGGGGCCGGGGCGGGGAGGGCGCAGGCCCCCCCCAGCACCACCAGCACCAGCGCCCAGGAGCTCGGCATCCTTGTCCCCACAGCCACCCGCCGTGTCCCCTTTTATTCCCCCACGAGATGTTGGGGAACCCGCCCTGGGGCTCAGCTCCCCCCCTCCGGAAACGCCTGGCCCCAGCCCACAGAGTGGCAGTTTTTTGGGGGGGGACACAAGGCATGGCAGAGGTCCTGATCATCTCCCACATGCAGACAGTGGCATCTCCGGTTCCCCTCAGGGACATGGCCCCGCTCCCCGGGGTGTCCCCCAGTCCTGGGAGCCCCTTGGCTGGGCATGGGGGGGGAATTGTGGGACCATAAGCCCGCGGGGACCGTCCCTGCTCCCCGGTGGGGCACGGGGGGGGGGGACGACGGGGCAGCGCAGGGACCCGCAGGGAAGAGGGTGACACCGGGAACGTTGCCCATGTCACGTTGGTGCCCCCCGGGTTTGCGCAACCCCAGGCTTGCCCCATCCCTGTTGCCCAACACCGGGGGGTGCCCCCCCCCCCCCCCCCCAACCTGTGTCACCCACGCACACGTATGACCCCGAAAATATCTTTATTCCAGCTCTGTTGGGGACAGGGGGCGGCGGGATGTCCCCTGCAGGGATGCGCCGGCGGGGGGCCGAGGACGCGGGGGTGGCCGCGAGGATGATGACGATGATGATGGGTGAGCCGGGTTGGTGCCGAAGGCTCGTGGGGTGCTGGAAGAGTGGGACTGGGTGCTGCCGCCAGGCTGCTAGGGGGGAGAAATAAAGGTGGGCTTCACCCTGCGGCCAAAAAACGTCCCCAAAGTGAGCGGGGAGACACACACACGTCACCACCACCGTCCCCCACCGAGGGTGGGGGGACCTGGAGCCCTCACCGGCTCCTGGCCGCACTCCACCATCGACAGCGGCACGTCGGGCAGGAAGGCGAAGACGGAGACCTGGGCCATGCACCGCTGTACCTGGGGGATGTAGTGACCCTGAGCATCTTGGGGACACCTTTCTGTCCCCTCCCGTGTTTTGCGGGGGGGGGGACACACAACCCGGTTCCATGCTTACCCTGCCCGGCCGGGCTCGGCAGCTGGCACCGCGGCGGTCAGGGAGGTTTTTGGGGCAGGCGGGCTGCCGGGCGGTGAAGTTGATGCTGAAATGGGTGCCCCAGTCGAATATCTGCCGGGGTGGGGGGGAAAGGACGGAGCCGTCGGTGGCTTCCCGACACCGGCAGAGAAAGGGGTCCTCACCGAGCTGGGTGCCCGAGCTGGGGACACCCAGCTGCACCCACCGTATCGCCCACCCCTCTCCTACCGTCCTGGTGACTCCCAGCAGCTTGAGCAGCCTCAGCTCCTGCCCGTGGGTCTCCAGCACCGAACGAGCCAGGTCGCGGGGAGCCGGCAGCCCCGGTGGGACCGCGGCGCTCGCCGCCAGCAACACGGCTCCCAGCACCAGCGCCATGCGGCCGAGGGAAAAGCGGGAGGACGATGGAATCTGCTGTCGGCTCGGGGCCCCCCGGTTCGGCCGGGTTTGCTTCCAGGATAAACACCGGGCCCCCGCCGCCGTGGGGAAGGGATCGGGTTGCCGGTGTTTTCCTTGGCACGGCGCCGTGGCGGGCGCTTGCCTGGACCTGGTGGGGATGCGGCGATGTCGGAGCCTCGGCGGGGCCGATCCCCCATCTGTGGCCCCTTCCCTTCGTCCGCTCCCGATTTCAAGGACACGATGGTAATACCGATGCCCCTGGGATTCATCCAGCCACGCTCGACGTCCCACTCCTCCCGAGCTGGGAGCGAGAGCATCCTCCTGGCTCCTATGGAGAGAAAAATCAGGAGCCCCCTCCCTTCTCCCTCTTTCTTTCCACTTTTTTTTGTTTTTTTTTTTTTTAAATTCCTCTAGCTCTGCTCAGAGCTCAGACTCATCTAAACACCACATCCCCAGACAGATCAAGCCATCACGCCCAGAAACCCTCCCCACCTCGCCCAAAGACACCACACCAGCCAGCCAGGAGATGAATTTCTCTTGGTTTTAATATAAAAAGGGTTAAGTGACAGTCAAAGTGCCCTTTTGGGGTGGGGACAGGGGTTGGTGTGCGCAGGGGGGAGAAGCAGTGCAGCAAAAACCCCGGGCACTTCCCCGGTGCGAGGGCAATGGGTGGGGAGCGCAGCATGGTTTGCGGACACAGAAACGTGCCGGTATGCTATGAGGATCTTTTAATGCATTTTGCAAAATTTTGGGGTTTTCCTTGAATTTGAGGACACAGGATCTACCAAACATTGCATGAAGCCGATCACACTCTCCCAGGAGCTTACACTCCCTGGGTGACCAGGGCTTGTTTCCCCAAAATTCATTATTTTTCTGTCACCTTACAGACACCAGCAGATTAGGGCCCGAAGATGGAGGTGCTGCAGCCTTGCTGAAGGGCCAGGTGCTCCCCTTTCTCTTTGGTTCATCCACAAAGTAAAAGCAAAGAAATCCCCAGGGAACGAAACCCAGGGAGCTCCAGCAGTGTGGCTGGGGGACATCCGAGTCCCCTGGGACCACCGTGCTGCTGAGGATCAGCTTGGGAGCCTGGGGGCCATCAACAGCCCCAGCTTTAGCAGGTCTTGGAGCCACTGCTCTTGCAAGTGTATTTGATCCAATATTCACATTCTTACGGATACGAAGCCCCAGCTGGGAGGGAGAAGGGACACAAGATGGGACAACGGCATGCCAGGAGAGCAGCCCCATGCTGATCAAAGCCTCCTCTGAGCAAGGTGACCATCAGAAGGACATGTCCTGGAGAAGAGAAGATACTACGGGGTGGGAGATAAGAGGCAGGTCCGAGGCCATGGGAGCGTGAGCTGCAGGATTCCTCCCCAGCAGCACTTGAGCCAGGGAGAAGTCAGGCAGAGAGATGGAAAAATAGGGCATGGACGTTCCCTTCAAAGGGACGGAGGCTGGTCCTTCTGCAAAGACCCCACTGCAGCTCCAGCTCAGTTATTTCTGCAATTCACGGCCCGAAAAGCAACTTCATTTTGATTCCAATGTTCGTGGGTGTTTTAGTTGTTTTTTTTTCTTTTCCTTTTTAAAGAGTCTTAGCAGCATGGAAACCCCAAATAAATTCCCCCTCCAGTGAACCCAGCAGCTGATATACATATACACGGAGGAAATAGATAGATACTGACAAATCACATTTATAGTCAGATATGCTCATTATATATACCTAAAATATACATAGTACCTGAATATATAGACATCCACATATACACCCAAAGTTAAAATCCCGAGCGACGCTGGGATTCAGGTATGAACAAGTGTGGGGGTCTGGGTTTGGGGTGAACATCCAGCTCCCCCTGGCTCGGTGCAAGGTGGGGAACAGGAAGGGCAGGCTCCAAGCCCCCTGAAACACTGGGATCGGGCAAGACGAAGGGTGAGATCCCCATCCCTTTGTCGCTGCCGGCGGGATTAGTGTCAAGTTCCTCCTGCCTGAGCAGGCAGGGGTGGCAGCAGCCTGTGCCTGCCCGCCGGCCGCTTCAACAGCAGTGAAGAGGTATGGCTTTGCCGAAGCGTGGCAGGGGAGGACACGGGCATGGAAGAGAGCCCCGGAGGGATGGCAGTTCGAATTCATGCAAGAGAAGCGCTGAAGAGCCGATGCGGGCAAGGGCGTCCCAGGCAGGGAGCTGCCGCACTGCCTGTGTACTGCTTCATGGCAGGCAGCTGCTTCAGCCCGGTCACAGAAAGTTTCCCGGCCCAAAACCAACCGCAAAGACCTTTCCCAGTGTAGCAAACTAGAAAATACCAAAAGGTGCGGATCTTGCCCGTGCCACAGCTGCGCTGGCTCTGCCAACGAGCCATTTTCCCCCAGCCCTTTGCAGGGATGCTCACCCCACATCCCTGCATGGGATTTCTCTGCCTGTGCTGCCCAAAACAGCCTCGCTTGGGCAGCCATCCTTCTTCCCACCCCCAGGGACAGGGAGTCCCTGCATCAGCACAGCGGTGCGCTTCCAGAGCTGACAAATTCGAGACGTATTTTTCTTGCCTTTCCTGAAAAATCCTGGCCATGCTCCGCTCCAGCTGCCTCTTAAACATTGACTTTGAAAATAGATCAATATTTAATTTAAGGGACATCTTTATAATTAACACCTTGGCCTATTTCCCATTTTGAAATCCTGACTGTTGCTTAGTATCATTTACGTTCAGCCTTCTCCAGAGCTTGCTAAAATGATTCAATGGTTTAACCGACCAGTTTTCCTCTTCCTAGTTTCTCCATCATGTGGCTCTTGTGGAGAAGTTTTCCCCATCGAGCTGAAGAAAGCACAGCTCTGCTTCGAGAAGCCAGCGATGTCTTGTGTAAGAAGAACCTTAAAATGCAGCGCCTGGATGTGGTCCGGGAACCAACACTGGTGGGTTTTTTCCATTTCAATAAGCCAGGTGAGAGCTGCCCATGCCCAGCAGCAAGCAACCACGACACCCAAACATCGTCACTGACCCAGCCCTCAGGGTATCAGGGTCACTTTGCTGCTGATGGAAGGCGCAAATGTATTTTCAAAGTCATTAAAGTGGCCGTTTTTATGTTGCAATTAAACTTGCCCCCCCTCCCCCAGCCTACAACGGCACTTCCCAAAGGTGCAGCCGAGAGCAGACCACAGGGCTATTTGGAAAACCAACGGCGAGAGGAAGGATTCGCTTAGCCACAGCTCCTAGCAAAGGCTAACGGGTAGCGGAGGGAGGCAGGCAGGTCCTTGCTCCATCAGTACGTAGACACATCGTGTTTCAACATGTTCGACCTTTCAGGAGCCTCAGCCCAAAATGCCAAGGGTGGGGATTGTTTTGTCAAGTTTTGTGTGTGTGTGTGTGTGTGAATGACACTTGAGCACCTGGAAATGCACCTCTGCGGCTATCACATCATGAAACACTCTTTGAACCGCTCCCCGGATTGTCGTTGAAAAGATGGCCCCCCCAAACGCTTTCTTCTCAGATGGTCAGGAGGGGTATGCAGCCCACACCAACCCCTCCCTCGTGACACACCATCGGGGCCATGAACGTCCAGCGGTTTGTCTCCGGGTCATACATTTCCACCGAGCTGAGGTTGGACTGTCCGTCGTAACCCCCCACAGCGTAGAGACGGCCACAGTTTGCAACGAGAGAGACACGGCTCCTCCGGGTGTTCATAGGGACGATCAGGTACCACTGATCCGCCATGGAGCTGTAGACTTCAGCGATACTGAGGAAGCCCGAACCATCGTAGCCTCCACAGACGAACATCTTGCTGCCCAGCGAGGCTGCTCCATGGCGGCAGCGCTTGTTGAGCATGCTGGCGACCGGGTGCCAGGTGGCCGTGTGATGGTTGTAGTACTCCACCTGCAGTCACAGAGAGCACACAGCGTTAGGGGACCCTCGCTCAGGACCTACCACGCGGCACGGATCACGCAGACTGTTTCAACACGCATCTGGAAGCCGACTGGGGAACTTGGGTTTTGTTTCTTGGTTTCATAGCTTCGTATTTTGTATCGTTATTAAGCTTTTCTCACATCCTGGATCCCACCAGCCATTGTGTTTCACCCCACTCCTTCTGACCTCAGCCCAGTAACTCATTGGCGAGCTGAAGCAGGTGAACGTGGGGAGAGACCATTCTCCCCACCTGATATGCTGCAGAGACCACAGCAAATGCAGCTTTGAAGATGCTCCCTCTACCTCTCTCCGCTTTCATCAGCTTCTGCACAGTACCGGCATCTGAGCCTCAGCACCAAAAGGATTGAGCACCCTTCAATTAAAAGTTCAACTGCCACAGGATTGCATCTCGATTGCAGTATGTTGATTTTCCTCATGCACACGAGATTGTACTGCTGCCCCAAGGCAGAACCAGCCAAAGCTCTGTCAGACCTAAGAGGTGCATGTCCAAGCTGTCCTTAATGATCCCCTAAGTGTTCCCTAACCTTAAGTCAGACTTCCTGCTCTCCCCACGCAGCAGATTTCAGCTGTAACAGTTCAAACTCTCCAGTTTCTCATGTTGGACGACCACCGCTCCTGATACAGTTCAAGCTTACATCCCGCACCCTGCGGCAAAGGGTAGGGTTTCTTCCCCTTCTCTGTGCAGTAACCTCTGCCGCTTTCAGAAGAGGCTGGCATCTCCTCCCTGTATGTTTGTAGAAGGGCTATCTGGCACCTCAGGGAGAGAAAAAACCCAGACAACCACCATTTTTTATCCCTTGCATTTCTTAGGGAGACCAATAGATGGAACCCTTCTGCAGGGGCTCCAGCACTGCTCCAAACTCATCACGCTCAGGAATGTGCTTAGACAAGCAGATTTGTAGTTCTTGGCTCTGGGGTACTCCAGGCTGCAGACAACAGCCTGCCCCTGATCTGCTGAGCAAGGCAGAAATAGTTATTGCTGCTCCCAACAAACCCTTCATTATAAATTTCTGAGAGCGGTGCATTGGTAACAGATCCAATTCAGATACGGCTCCCCGTCTTCTCGCTCCTGAGCGGTTCAATGAGCCTTTTCTGTTCCACATCAGGTTTTTCTTTACAGAACAGGCAGAAAACTGAAATGCAGGGCAGGTGGAAGAGGGCAAGCTGGCCTTGTACCACCAACTCCCCCTGCTGCAAAGCTTGTTTCAGAGATAATCCGCTTCTGAAACCGAAGCCATCAAACAGGCACAGAAAGCAAAGGTAAAAGCCTGACATCTGGGATACTTCCCAGCTCAAAGGTACAGGGATGCAATGATAAAATGATTTTAAAAGTGAAGGAAGCGGGGAGACAACAAACCGCAGCAGCTCAATCCTTTTGGTGCTGGGGAACAAGAACAGCACTTCCAGTCCAGTTCCCAGTGGGTACCTGGCTAGCTCATTTCTTCCTGAGCAAGAACGGTGGCCCTGGAAATGACACAATTTGGTGGTGCAAACACTTATGGCACTTTGGGTGCACAGGGAAAGGGCACAGAGCCTTCCTAGCCCCATCCTGACCTTTTGGCTACCTGCAGTAGATTAATTTCTGCACAAGGCTTGCAGAAAGCCACACCCCGCAGACTTACACTGTTGAAGATCTGGAGACCGTCGTGCCCTCCCGATACATAGATCCGGCCCTCGAAGACGGTGACTCCAGCAGCGCTGCGGTTGGAACTCATGGGGGTCACCACTGTCCACCTTGCCGGGAGAGGGGAGAGGTTAGCAAGGGTTCTGCAGGCACGGCGCACACACAGCCCATAGATTATTTCAACTCTATCGGATTTTCTAGGACTGGGTTCCAGTAATTCTCCTTTCACCGCCTATTTAAACCATGGTTTTGTTCACTTGCATCCAGGTAAACTCTTGTGAGGAGGGATGCTGCTCTGCTGTCAGGGTACAAAGGCTTTCCCACATCGTTCACTGAGTTCCTTTTACAGCCCAGACGGCCAGTGATGCCACGGCACGGCACTACCCTAGCAGCAAACAGATGGATAAGCTGTAGGGCCTGAAGAGCTCTTACTTGTTTGTTTCTGGAGAATAGGACTCCACGGAGTTGAGGGATGAGTTTCCATCATATCCACCACATACGTAGATCTGGCCATCCAGCACCACTGTTCCCATGGCACTGTAATGAAGAGCAGGACCCTGCTGAGATGGCCGTAGGTGCTTCCACACCATCCATAACACAGTAAATCTGCACAGCCTGCCTTGCCCACTGCCCGCCGTCACCTCCTTCGCCCCACCAAACCTCCTCCTCTTTCCCTGGCTTCACCTCCAGGCTGCTCAACCGCTCAATCCCACCTGAGCACTGGGTCTCACAGGTCACAAAAGATGCTTGCAGCATGAGCACACCCCAGTTTTATGATCAAAGAAACTAAATCAAAGCACACTGAGAAATTTTGACCCAGATCATAGGTCAAAATCCCAGCAATTCTGGCTTCCCATGAAGGACCTGCCCACTGCTGCTGGTCAGAGATAACTT
This sequence comes from Astur gentilis, assembly GCF_929443795.1. NCBI lineage: Eukaryota > Metazoa > Chordata > Aves > Accipitriformes > Accipitridae > Astur > Astur gentilis. The sequence goes on along the minus strand of NC_064883.1, from coordinate 46,811,052 downwards.
TGGCGAGGGACATCGCTGCACAGCCTCAGGAGATGCACTAGTTGATGTCAAATGTAAAGCTCGTTAAACCAATGTGCTCACTGACCCTGTCATTACACGTTGTTAACCATGTATTTGGCTCACAAAGGCTATCAAACAGGATGCTTCACACAGGACACTAGAATCCCACCTTGAAAATGTAGGCATCAAAGCTTCTTATAAAAGCTTGGCAACACAACCCTCAGCGATAAAACCCCAGCACTACAGCTGGAGCCGAGCAGTTTGTACAATAACTGTCATTTTCCTCCACACAAGAGCATCCAACACCCATTCAACACCCAAGGCAGAACAACCCAATCATGGAGGAGCAACTGCCTCTCAGTGTGGGAAAAGCTCCCAGGAACCTCACTGCTACAGAAAAAAATGAGCTTTTCCACTACAAATTGGAGCCTTGTACCCAGGATTTCATGTACTGAGCTGCTTGCAGTGTGCTCTTCCCAATGATCAACATCTCAGACCACAAAAAAACCAAGCCAAACAAAGCATTATGGTAAAGAAGTGCTGCAAAGCTTGCAGAAAAGCGAACAATTTAACAAGTCTTAGTGACAGGGCATGAGCGCAAAGGAAACTGCAGCAGAAACCCTGGATGCCAGGAAGATATTTAAACATGGAAGCAGCCACCACGTTATGGTGGGGAGGACAGGATGACCATACAACTTAATAGGTGGGTTTTCAAAATAATGCAGGGTAAGCTCCCAAACCCAACCACAAAGTGGCCCCTAGGCCAGTCAGGAAGCGTGCAGGTCTGTCCATCAAGCACAAACACCTTCTGCTTAGCTGTAAGCTCCTCACCCTGGACAATAAAAATACTCCTCTCCTTCCTAGCTGCGATTCACTTATGATTTCTGGTAGGGAAAGAAGATGCCAGCACTGCACAGAGATGGTAAAATGGGTTTATTTGACTCCTAGCAGTACAGGAGTTTCCTACATGGTGCTTGCCAGTGCTTCACCCACCATCTAGCATCACAACATGAAGAAATGGGGCTCTGACCACCTCCTTTGGGACTCCAGTTCAAACTCTCTTTTAGTTTGATTTCACTCCTTGATGCCACCAAAATGGAGAGATCTCTCTAGTTTAGAGCCCATGCTGCTGCTCAGCTGCTTTTTACTTACCGAGGTCTTAATGGCTTTCCTTGTAAATCAATGCTGTGTGCACAGGTATAACTTTGTTGAGCTGCTGAACAGTTTTCCCCTCTTACCAGCAAGCAGTACCCAGAATCAGCACAACTTGCCTGCCCCAAACGTGGCCAGGCAAATCCCATCTGCTTCCATACTGCTCCACTCCTCCTTTTTCTTTTGTTCCTTCCCCACACATGAAATTCTCATTCGGCATCCACCATCACCCAACACCTCTAACTTTCCTACAACCTCACATTTTTTTTTTTCCCATTCCTGCTCCAAAGGTCCCCTTCCCACTGAGCGAGCTGAGCGTACCTTCGCTTGCTGTTCATACTTTCTACTTTGGACCAGGAATCCATCTCCGGGTTGTAAACCTCCACAGTGCTCAGCCTCAGCTGACCATCATAGCCGCCGATGGCATAGAGCAGTCCGTTCACCACTGCGACCCCGACTCGGCTCCGGGCTGTCGTCATCGGCTGGCACTTCTCCCAGCGGTTGGCAATGGGATCAAAGACTTCCACCACATTCAGCGAGTCACCTGCATAAAAATTTGCTACTCAAATTAAAAGAGGGAGATCTGATAAAACACTGTTTTAGCAAGCTTGCCTGTAGCAGAGGCATGCGAGGGATAAGTGGTCGCTGCTCTGACACCAAAGATGGGGCTGACACAGGGACTTTGCCTGCTCTTCTCTGGGAAAACGGCCAGGATCTCACATGTCCTATTCTGAGCTCTCACATATCCTACTCCAGCCTCCCTGCTCCCACATCAGGGTCAAGTCAGAGGCATTTCCCAGCCACATTTCTATTCTAATGAGAGCCTGCTCTGAAAAATTCACATAAACTGCACTCTGCAAAGCAAAAGGATTGTAGTGTTTCAGAGCTTGCCCATGCTCTGTACTAAAAGACTTGACAAGTCCTTGGCTGTGGAAGCGGGACCTCTTACAACCTCACAGGGGCAGCAGAGACCTGCAATGTCACATCCGTCGGTGTCGCTGCTTCCAGCGAACACGGCTTCTCTATAGGATAAATCAGCCGTGTTGCGGTGTGCCTGGGGTGTGAAGCCCATGAGGCAGTGCCCAGCATACACCCGCTATTCAGATCCTACATCCCAGGTTAATGAGGTTGGTTGAGGCTCCAGCCGATAGTTTTGTGAACACTTTCTGTCCCCTTTTTACACTGCGGCTAGGCTTATGCAAGTGCATTGTGTCTGCACGTGTGATCCCACAACCCCAACAACATCACCTAGATACTTCCAAGTTTTTCTTATTGCTATCGGCAAGGACACCACCCTCAAAATGCTGATTCTTTAAGATATGCAATAATAATGTCCTAAATAAACCTGATGTAGACAGAGTTTCTAGCTGGAAGATGTTAAACTATGGGCACAGCCACCTTTAGCATTTCACTGGAAGGGTCAAAGTGCTACACAGAGGAGGAGAAACTGCTCAACGCTTGACAGGAGGGAAGTTCATGATCCCATCATCCCACCCAGCTCTCTCTACTGCAGGGAGCAGATATGCAAGGTACCTGCTGAGTTAAGTCCTCCAACAGCATAAATCAATCCTGCAATCGATGTACAGCACCGAGGACGTGTCTTGAACGCTGGGAGGTGTGGCCGGCGCTCTGGCATGAGGTGATAATCTTTTGCCTCATCGACTAGATCCCTGAAATCAAAGCCAAATAATTACAGAGCTTTGCTGATATGATGAAATCTGACTGTCTTAAGTCAGATGAAGATTTAAGCAACTGACTTTCCCCCTCCCATGGCCAATACTTAAAGAAGGCAACGTGGCCCTGCTGTCACATGAAAACTGGGGAAGGTGCTTTGGTTTTTTTGCTACGTGAGGTGCTCTGTCCACACAAAGAGAGAATTTCATTCTCCAAGACTGCTAAACCACATTCCTGCTACCTGCACCCCACTGAGGGCCACCATCCACTGGGTAATTTTCTAACCGCATGTCCAAGTCTCACCTGCATTTGTGGCAGCAGCGGACCAGGTCATCTTGTTGCACACGGTCAGTGAGAAACTGAGGTCGACAAAGGGGTAGGCGGATTTTGGACAGGAGCTCGGGTAGGAACGACTCTCTCTGGTCTCGGTCATATCGTATCCAAGCTAATGCAGCTTCAAATACCTGCCGGAAGAAAGTCATGGGAAGTTGGAGTTTTGGGATTTTTTTTTTTTTTTTCCACGTTCCTATTGCTGCCAGTTGTCCAATGGAAAAGAAACCACATATTGACAACAATCTTCCCCTGGTCTCAGATGACACGGTTTCACGACAGAATGGCAACGATCTACAGCGCACCAGAGGGCTCTCCTGTCGCGCGATGCTCGGGTGGATTGGCTTTGGCATTGCTTTCTCTGCCTCCGACTTAGTCTGCAATAATACTGACCTATTGTCCCATGCGACAATATGTTTAGTATGAACATTTGCAGGGAGACGAGGGAGTGGGGAACAGAATTTTCTTAGGGGAGGTGGGACAGAATGCAAAACCTTGGTTATGTAGTGTCAAAAATCAGCAAACTGGGGAAGAAGAAAAGAGAATGGTCGTGCTCTGTGAAAAACCAGAAGACAGTTTTGATGAGAGGCATCCATCAGTTAACTTTGGATAACTACACAGTAGATGTCTAGAGCTGAGCTGGCCTCTCTAGGCTTCCTTCGCAGACACTGAAGAGGCAGACCTCTTCAAAGCACCGTTCATCTGCCCTGGTTTGGATGACTCCAGATTACAAAAGGAGCCTGGTGACTAGTTTAGTTGCAGACACGTACTCCTTGATTCATGGGACTCTCATAGTTAAAGCCTGGGCTGGGCTGTCCTACACTCTTGCGCTTACATCCAGATGACTATATCCAAGTCCTGTCACTGTACCCCAAGGCAGAGCTCCCACTGAGCACAGTGTCCCCACCAGTCACACTGATCAGGGGTTGCACTCCAAAACCAACATCACACACTGCAGCCTCATCTCTGTTTACAGGTTCAGCTCAGGGAGATCACAAACCCACAGCAGTCTCCCAGAAGCTGCAGAACTGGTCACTGTGGTCACAGCCACCACCTCGCAGGATAGCTGCCCTCTAAACCAGATTACACGCTCACTTTGGGTGGTCTTTTATTGTAACCTGTGTTGGTGGAGAAAAGTCCAGCAGTACTATTGATCGGAACAAAATTATGAAGTCCTTCTTTTACAGTGGAGATCCGGAGTCTCTCATATCATCTCTCCTGAGGGCAAAAGTACCTCTTCAACAGCACCATGGTGAGCTTAACACCACCACCCCCCCCCCAGTTACTTCCACTCTACAAGGTGCTTTACGATCAGCAGATACACTGCACTGTACTAAAATACTGCCATTTCTGAAGAGGGGGCTGGCAGATGCCAGGGCATGAGGAAATGTCACCAGGGACAGACTCTTTGGACTCCTACCTGCTCCACAAAAGATCCACTTGGGAAGAACAGCAAGAGACAAATTTGTGGTACGATATAGCAACGTGGCTGGAATGTGAAGCAGGTTGCCCTTGCTCCCCATTTCAGCGGCATTTCAGACAGCCTGATTATCAAAGCACTCTCCTACCCTACATGGAGATAGCTGTAGGTCTGCTTTTCATTTGTCATCTCCTTAGTAACCTCCTCAGAAAGAGCAGGACAGATTTCCTGGCTCAAGGACAGGTTCTGTTTCTCCTGCAGACTGTCAGCCCAGCACCGATAGATTCTCAAGGCTGTTGAAACGTCCAAAGGTTGCTCAGCACTGCTTTCTGTTTTTTTCTAGGGACAAGCCAGTCTAAAGGAGCCTCTTGATGGCAAACTCAGTGGAATGTTTGTTATAAAAAGCTGCAGCACTCACAGCAAATTCTTTATACCTCAGTAGCACTCCTTTGGACTTGAACATGAGCTCCGTGAGGAAGGGCTCCCTGCCACTGCCCATACTCTCAGCCTCTCTTCCTTAGGACCAGCAACTTACTGACAGTTAGGGGCACAGCTGAAGGTCCTCAGGACCCAACAGGTTCCACCTCTGCCACCGATGAATCAAAACACCTTAAAACAATGTTTTGCTAAATCTACGGTCTGAGAAACTCTACCAGGCATTTCTCAGAGCAAGGTAACATTGGCAGCACAGACAAGAACTGGGGCTCAGGGAGTCATCATAGCTTTGCCTAGCACTGTGCCAGGACATCTCAGCTTCATTCAGACCAGGAACAGGGTCATATCCCATTCCACTCTCAAGCAACCAAAAAACCCTCCAAAGGAAAAACTGCCTCTGCCGAGACCTATACCAGGTACACACCTGCTCTTCAGACTTCACATTGAGCTCATCCCTAGAAACGAGCTCCAGGACATCTTCAAAAGGCAGTGCCAGGAACTCTTCAGACATGGATACCTCCACGAAGTGCTGATGAATGAAGCTGTTGGCAGCATCATAAAGCACCGCACACATCATCGTCTCTGCAAACTGCCGCACTCCCAGACAGTTCTTTGGGTGAAGCCTGGGAAAGAGGGGAAGAGGAGAGCAAAAGTAATGTCAGTTTAATGAAAGGATAGAAAGAATTACAAACAGGTTCAGTGAAGCAATACAAGCCTCAGAGGATACGTGATGCAGTGAAAGCCACAGCTGTGTCCTCTTCAACAATGGCAGGTTCCAGCTCACTGATGAACTTATCTACATAGAGATCTGAAGCTGAACCCACAGCAGAGCCAGAGGATGGAAACCACAACTTAAAACTCTCCCCGCTGACCTGCCTGAGGAGCCACTGGACAGACTCAATTGGCTCTGCGTGAAGGCTGCAGGCTGTCAGTTGAGGGGAAGCGAGAGGCTCTGCACAGCAATCCCTCCCTCCCACATCTTGGGGTGCCTGGGCTGTGAATCTAACACCTTTTTTTTTTTTCTAACTCCAGTATTGGACAAAGCTGGATTGAAGCACATTGTGCAAATACCAACCATCAGTCACTGTTCTTCATCTTATGTGTTTTCTAAGTACTACAGAACAGCATCTATTACGGCTTCATAAAGCCATTTCCTGTGATTAAGGAGGCTTTATCACCAAAGATGCTTTTGTAGTTGGAAGTTAGACAGTGAGAAGTACCTCTGCAGATCCAAGCCTCTCTCCAGAACAGCCAAACAGCTGCATAAAACTGCTCAGTGGCATGGAGAAGCTGGAGAAGATGGTATTTTCCACAACCATATGCCCTACAGAAAAAGTTAAGTGTCCTGGACACTCCTGACCAAACAAGAGGCCCTGCCCGATACAGGCACGTCACCATTCAACATGAGCTGATAGTTGTGTTTTGTGGCATTAATCATCAGATACTAAATTAAATGCTACCTACATGGGGAATATACCTTGGACTCTGATGGTGTCAGTGTCTAATGGTCTGCAAAAACCAGGCCCAGCTGTTGATAGTGGTGTCCGGATGCACATAAGGATGTGACATCGCTTGTGTCCACTTCGGGGAAAGCAGCCTCAGTTACTGCTCTATGCTGTGCCAAGAGCAAATACGTAGCACTGATGGGGGGGACTTACACACAAGGATGACTCTCAGGGCTTGCACTGGGCTTGGTTACAGCATTATGGACCTGTCTGTGCACAGGGGCCTAAAAATATCCCAAATCTTAATTCCATTTAAGAATGAGAGCTCAGCGTGCATGTTGCAGCTCTTCAGGATGGTCAGAGTCCACTAATTTTCTGGTTATTAACCAAAGTGACAGCTGCACACTCAAATCCAGGACTTGGGACACCTAGTTGCTCCTGGTAGATTTGGGAGAACTGTGGCAGCTAAATCTCAGAAATCAAATCACCTCGCTTAATCTAGATACAGATACAACCATCTAAAGCTAGCAGACACTCAAATACCAATGCAACCCATCTCTTTCCAGCTTGGTGTCATATCCAGTACCTCAAATAAAATGTTTTTGCAAGAAAAATGAATACTCTGCAATCTTATAAAACCTAATTTAAAACAAACTGCAGAAAGTCAGGATGCACAGGGGACTGAAAAATGAGACATCTTAAACACAGAGGAAAAACATTTTTTCTCCCCAACCCATGGTTTTAGGATACCTCTATTTAGAGGTAAAGAAAAATAACTCGCCAAGATGTTCCATTTATTTGGAAGGTATGTTTAATATCACACCATGGAATACACAGAACAGCTGCAGAGAAATCAAGCTGGGGAAGGGAGGGAGAATTCAACACGTAAGACTCCCTGGCACAATCTGAAGATGCGTGTGGTACATTTCCAAAGAACAGCCCAGCTTTTCTGCTTCCAGATCATGCTGCTGGAACAATCTTACAGCCAAACACCAGCAAGGGAATTGAAAAACCTGGGACCAATTTAAGGCTCTGCCACAGCTTCCTGTCCAGCTCCTTGGCTAAGTCCCTTTGTTCCTCCCCTCCTACACATGCAGCAGCAGAAAGCGTAATTACTGCAAGGATGGGTTTGTTAGTGGTAGAGGCAGTCACGCAATAGTTATGGGTAACCAGCTAGCTAACTCTGAAAAAGGGAAATGTTCGCTCAGTTTTGCTCTAGCTATTAATTCCCATTCCCATGGCTGGCCAAGGCCTTTTATTGTGTGCCAGCTGTAGCATCTCATAAACCAGATAAGTCCTTTTATAGGCAACGAGAATGGCGAGTCTTGGGAGATGCAGACCTCCTTATCATGCTGGCAGGAGACATCCCACTTCCTCCCAAGCCAGGCACAGATGAATAAAACCTTGCTGCTGTTAGGGAGCACTAAGCATAGCTGAAAGACAACCCCTTACCTCTCTCTGAGGAAAGTGCAGCAAGCGTCTTTGATGTTCTGCAGCTGAAGGAAACTTGCCCCCATCAGCAGAGACTGGACATTCTGCTGATCTATTGCCAGGTGACCATTGTAGGCAAAGTTGATCAGAGCCTCAAGTGCACTAAACAAGGGGGAGAAAGGGCAGAATTTATTAACAATTAATCTAGGAGGGGACACTACTAAAAGAAAAACCTTTTCTAGCACCATTCACACAGAGGGTAGGCTTTCAAGCCTTGCACACACAATGCCAAGGCCCGCAGAGCACTCACTGTCCCTCAGGATATCCTCACTTGTGTGCCTTGGAACACTACCTGGGATCCATCCCCTGCATGACAATCTCATCCTGCTTGCACTCCATCATGTCGTTGGTGAACATGGCGTGGAAATACGGGATAGAAGCTGCCAGCACGATCCGGTGAGCACTGAATTTATGGTCCCCTACCTAAAGAGAGAAAAAGGGAAGGAGGGAAGATCAGCTCCATCCACCACCAACTGCACAGTCCAGATGATTCACTGTAGCATGGCTTTGCCAGCCCAGCAGTAACCGAGGGCCAAAAGTTGGATAATTTCCATTTGCAAACAGGACAGCAGCCTGTGTTTTCAATTCAAACTTTTGAATCCAGTTTTCCAGCCTCGTAAGCCTCCATGAGTGGTCAACCAGGTAAAGACAAAGCAGTATTACAGCCCAAGAGTGGGTGGTCTCCAGACTGCTAACAGAGAACGACCAGCTCCACAGAACCACGTTTAGATGAATCAATTTGGTATTCAACTGCATGCACATGTTTCAAACCCAGGTCTGCTTCCCCCAGCAGCTGCTTGGGGCAGAAAATGCTCACCCATGGCCCCATTTCAGGTAACACACTGCCCCTAACAGCTGGCACTCATTGATCCCACATCACCCGTCTGATCTCAGGACACCCTAAGCATAGCTGCGAAGGCTCAACCCGAGTTCTGGACCACAATTATTCTGCAGAACTAAAAGCTGGGTGATGTGGCTGCCTGTTTCCTTTTCCTTAGCTCTTCCTCTGAACCGATGACCAGCTTACAGGTTAAATCCCACACACTTTTCTTCTCAGGCACCCATCATGTATCTTCAGCTTACGCTCAGAGCCATTCACCTTCACTATAACCTAGAGGCTCATATGGGCTCATCTTCTTTAAATCTCTGCAGGTTCACTTTCACCAGCTCTGCTATACCTGCTCACATTTATATCCTCTGAAGAGTCTTTCTGATCCATACAGAGCGAGGCTTGGAAGGGGTTTCCTGCATCTCTGATTCCACTTCTGACTCCTGCAGACGCTATACAATATTTTAACTTCTTCTGAATTACATAGGTCTTTGCTCTAATTACTTCTCTCTGTTGGTTCAGAGCTTTTTTTCCCTAATTTCCAGGCTAATCTGACTCACACCAGCCTATGCCAATCTGAGCTTGTGCAGAACTGCCCTTTTTCCCCACTTAAGCAAGATTTTCCCATTCGAGCTTTGTTTTGCTGGGACAAACAAGCTGGCACAGCAGGTCCTCTATTCTCCAGGTCATCCCAGAAGCCCTTCTCTTCTCCTCTGCACTCCTCTACAAAAAGCTTCATCACCCTTTCATGTCTAGGCAGCTTATTAACAAAAATGTTGTTTGCATTCAGGGTTTTCATGGTTCCCAACAGTGCCTTGCCTCTCCTTCTAGGCCCAGAGCTCTCACACCCAGTAAATACAACTTGCTGGGAGTTTAGAGAGCAAAATCCCTGACACATGAAAAAAAGAGAGGAATTGGGCTCTACGCAAGATGCATAAGCAAGCGGGATTTCTTTTTTTTTCCTTTTTAAACAAAAGCATACTCAACTGCCACAAATGCTGTTACAAGATTTTTTTAAAACCAGCTTGACCACCCAGCTGCTCGCTGTGCGTGCCTGCCTGCACGACGACTGGGAATCACAAACATTTAGCGTGTGGTCAGCTCACGGCACTGTGTGGCTCAGGTGCAGGGGCAAGTCTGCTTTGCCTGAGCTTCCCAATTTAAAATAGTGCTGCAAACATCCAGTCGAACTGCTTCCAAGACTTGCTCCAGCCTGGCAATGGCAGGACTACTTTTGGAGAGCCTCTGTCCTGGTCAGCTTAGGTGTGCCTGAACCCCTGCCCATGCTGTTCACTGTGCCTGGACAAACCCCGCTGTCCTGGATTTTGCAGGGTTCCCAATGCCCAGATCAAGAGCAGCAAGTGAAATGGTATGGACTATTACAGCTCATGGAAAAAAAACCTCACATATATACTTGTACAGTGACTTGTTAGCTCAAGATGGGTAAAGGTCAGTATCAATCTCTTCTACTAACCCAAATCCACATGTAAAACATCCCAGAGGCTCTAAGACTTGACAGCTATGCCACAAATACCAGCAAATACTCTGCCGCTGTGTTCCCCTCTCTGCTACCTCAGTCATTAATCTATCTCATGCTTTACCTCCACCTCCTGTGCCAGCATTGAGCAGAAGGAGACGAGTACCTAAGACAGCCAAGCAGGAGCCAGACTGTGGTGGTGATAGAGGCAGGAATAAGAGGGCTTGCTTGGCAGATCAGGGCTAAGATGATGTTCCAAGAGAGAGAGAGGAAAGAAGCAGAAACAAATAAGGTAATCAAAGCAAGAGGATGGATCTTTTATAGCAGCAAGCTGGTAAGGACAAGCATGGAACTTAAGACAACAGCTCAACTGGTGCTACAGCAGCAAGTGCTGGACCACAGTATGGGAACAGCCCGTGCTCCCTCAACGTGCAAAATCATCATCAGCTTCCTTGTGGGCACACAGTAGGATGGGGCATATCTGGCAAAAGGAGTCGAGACTGCTAGGACTCACAAAGGAGCCCACGGTCAAAGAGGGGACTGAGCTCAAGGCCACAAGTGCTAGCCCTGTTTAAGTAACTAACATTTGCGGAGCAGGGTTCCCCACCCTGGCTTTACACAGCCTCTTGTAAGCGAGTGCAAACTCTGGCCTGGCCTCTCTAACGCAAGAGGTTTAAAAATACTTATAAAATACACCAAGTTTAATGAGAAAAGCCCATAAGAGGAAGGAAGCGATTCAAGAACCTGTGCACCCCTGAAAGCTGACAAAACCTCACTGTGTCCACGGCTGTGGGGTTTTAATTTCCTCACTCCGCATGGCTAACCGCCAGGTCGAGCACGTGCGCACATGAACAACTTTGCTTCTGTTCGTGTCTCCATGTAAGCCAGTGACCAAGGTGCTGCTCATGAGAGAAGCAAAAGAGGTACAGGATTAAGATGGGTAAATAAGGAGACTTGGGTGCTAAAGCTCTTTGTTTGGGACTTCTCTCTGGGGAAAGGTTTATGTATGACCAGCCGCAACCTGGTTGACCGCGATGACTAACTCGCTGCTCAGCCTGTCCACGTTCCAGCCCCGAGGCTCAGAAACACTGGACCTGCTCGGCAAGCTCTGGCGCTTCCCGGCCCATTCCTACCCTGTGGATGAAGCCACTCCATCAGCCGTGCCTGCAGCAGCTGCTCCTGACCCAGCCCACTGACGGGAGGAATAAACACCAGCGAAGCTAACAAAACAGGTCTCATTATTGACATACCTTAACGCTGTATCTCTCGTGCAGTGCATGCCAGCCTGGGATGTCTGGCACAGACCTGGCAGAAGCTGCAGGAGGACTCTGGTAGCATGGCGGCGGGACCTGGCCTGTCCTTGTTACTTCCCCAGCTCCTTGCTGCCACATGCGGAGCAAGGTCGAAGTGTTACCAGCATCGTTTCGGAGCTGGGGGACAGACACTGCTGCTAAAGCAAGAGATACACGCCCATAGATGAAGCCTGCAGCACAAGACAGATCTGTTCCTTGGTCAAGAGCAAAGGGCTGATTAAAAACTCCAGGCTATTTTCTTTCATGCAAGATGCAATTCTTCAAATTTTTTTTTTTTTTTTTTTTTCTGGAAATGTTTTCAACTACAGGGCAGAGAACTGCAGTGCTGGGAGTCACTGACCAGGAGCTGGTCTGGAGTACCCAGCTTCTGCAGGGAAACCCCTTCCCAGGTGTCTCAAATGTCCCAAAACACAGGAAAGCCCCATTTTTGCTTTCGATGTTTCTCTGGCTTGAAACAAGATGAAAGAACAAGGCCTCATATCTCTAAAATTTTGAAAGACGTTGTGGTGCCTGGAAGGAAGTCAGTCCAACTGCAATACTTACTTTGGTTTAATTTATCTCTTAACTACAAGACGTGTTTGGAAGAGCACTCCCATTCAGGCAGTGCAGAATGTGGTTGAGTGTGCAAGAAAAACATTTTTGTTTAATTTCATTTCCACCCAAACACAAGTTGCCAAAAATCACGGCTATTCAAATGTCATTTCACCTCTTTAAAAATAAAAAGTAGTAGTAAAATTGAATAGGCACCTATAAAAATGATAACTTCAAATGCATACAGCGATCCTCTAGTTATAACCAAAGTTAACCTTATAACTAAAGCTAATACCAATTTCAACAGCAAGGCTCTATTTACTCAAAACAAACAAGCCTACAGTGTTACCCAACAATGAGAAAAAGCCCTCTGTTTCAGAAAATAACTGTAAAGTACAAAAGCAACACTAGCTTGAAATTAATTTTTAAAATAGATTTAGTTTTAAAATGGATCTGTGTGTTGGGTAGCCATCTACGCCATGATTTCAGTCGCTGGGATTTATCCAGTCAGCTGTGCCCCAGGATTTCCCAACCCTTGAAGAGCTCATCAGCACAGCTCACAATTCCCTCTCCCTCTCTGTCAAGCACAAGGTCAATCGGCGCTTCCCATATCCTTTGCCAGTGCTGCATTTCTCCACGTGCCATCGTGCTGTCACTCTGGGCAGTGATGAAGGACCAGGGCATGCAGACAGCCACCAGTAATGTCACCGCTGAACCAGACAAATACCATCTGCAATAACCTGCCCTTATTCTTCCCAGGAGTTCAGCGGTGCAGCTCCAGACTTCTGCGTGCTGCTCACAGCATGAGCCTGTTTGGTGGTTTTTTTTGACCTTGCCTCTCTGACGGATGCATATATTAAACTGCATCTCCACTGCCTGCATTTCTCCCTAGGAAAGGCAGAAAGGGATCAAAGCACAAGAGATGCTTTAGGCTCCAAGTCCAAATACAACAGATTTTAGCACTGTCCAACAGTCTGTGCAGAACCGAAGCTTTCCACTGTGCTCCAGTTTCAGGGATGCATCACCGTGATCTCACCCCACAATGGGCTGTCACCAAATGACCTTATTATAAATAATATGCCTGGTTATTGCAAAAGCAATCTTTTATAGTCATTCAGCAAGATTCCTGCCAGGTTAATGAGAGCTGTATCATCACAGGGATGAAATACCTTGTGTCTGGGTAGCACCACCCTTCTGGCTCCAAGCCGCTCAGCAACTCCAAGGGACAGGATTGTTCCCCTGGTGCGGTACTCACCCTTCGTTAAGGAAAGGGTTTCACCTTGGGGAATGCCCCATTTAACAGAATAACTGCACCATGGATACCCTGCACAGGTAAGGCAGGGTTTGAACTAACTGGAGTTCATTTTGGTTACCTGCAGGGAGAAACCTCAGCTCCCCACGCAGGGCTGGACCTCCTGCCCAGCTCGGTCCCCTTCTATGCATGGAGTACAGCTGGACAGTGCAGATGGAGCCATGTAGTTCACAACTGCTTCCCTTGCACTGGTGCTAACGCTCCCCTGACCTCGCTGTTCAGGGAAATAAAACAGAAATAAGCTGTAGAAAACCAGGGAATAATTTTCTGCTGTTGTAGCAGGGGAAGGGGAAGGACCGGGACTGGCCCCGGTCAGCAGTGAGATCCACGGAGCTGTATCAGCAAAGAGCTGATCCACACTGTGATTGCCACCAGCTGAACGGAAACTATTTCCTGGTACCGGACAAGACAAAACTTGCGGTTCCTTTTTTTTTTTTTTTTTTTTTTGAAAACTTGCTCCTGTAATGATAGAGGGCCCTCAGGGAGATTTATAAATTGGGATCTCTGGTCTAGAAGCTATCATTATGTTCATACCATCAGTGCTTAACGGCAAGTCCGGAAGGAACAACTGAATTTCTTGCTGCAGGCGAAGGACAATACCTGTTTTTCCTGTAGAAATTAAAAATACTTCTGAGGATGAGCACACAGTACATGTCCCCTCAATTCATCCTTGCGTCTTCTGTTCCAAAAAGTGCCCCCTATCCCCACAGCCAAATGATCTCCCTTTCTTATGACCAAATATATATGCTTTCCTATGCCTGATGGACTCATGCCACAGTCACATAAGTCTAACAAGAAAGTGAAAAAGAGCTCATGCTATTTTTTATATCATTCCATGCTACCATTGACAAGTTTCCCCTTGCTCAAAATCCATCACAGCCCTGCCCACTAATTCCAGAGGTGCCAGCAGAACATAAAAAAAATACAGAAAAATCTTTGTCTGGTTGCAAAAAAAACCATTTTTGTCCTCACTAAGTGTGGCTGGCAGGGATGGACTGCTCAGTTCCTGTTTTGATTCTACAGAGCAGCTCATACTTGGCCATGCAGCCTTTGGAACTGGCTGCCCTTTCCATCTGTATTCAAGAGTTGTCTCAAATGAATGATCTTCCTTTTTATTTTATTTTTATATTCATATACTGCTGCATACACCCCAGGACTGAGGTGTCCAGAGGGCAGGATACCACCAACCCAGAGAGCTGGCATCTCCAACAGCGGCAGCTCCCTGCCGGCAGCAGGATTTTATTGCCTACCTAGTGTCATGGGGCAAACTGCCCAGAAACGTCTGTAAGCTGGGATGTCACTCAGTATTTGGACTCCCTCGCTCTGTGTCATCATGGGACGTGCATCTAAACCAGTCTCGGTTGAGGATTTCAGCTTTTGGCTGAAGGTGAAAGCCCTCATTTGCAAGAATAGACTGTTTAGGGGCAATACCCACGATGTTAGAGAAATCAGGTGCTCCTGTTGAGTTAAACACAAATCAGTGCATTTATCTTTTGCTTTCTGAACCTGGAGTTCAGGACTAGTCTCCAGGCACAAATGAAATCACCACAAACCTAATCATATGCACATCACCAAGCCAGAATTAGCTATTTATACAAGCACCAAAAAGAGAAATACCCCAGGAACTCCACATCAGTAAGCTCACTGGGAAGAGGCTTGAGGATAAGCCCTTCAGGTAGGACTGTCATCCCTTTCATAGTCTGAGCAAAACACCTTACCTTTCAGAAGATTTCCACCTTTATGCAAGGGTGTGCTATTTTACAATATGTAATTTTAGGTGCCTTTCTTGTAAGGCAAAAAAATACTGTTTACCAGAAACAAGAACAGAACCGCTGCTTGCAAAGCATCCTTTCTGACCACAAATATCACAGAACTCCCTTTCAACATGTTCTCTAACTGGGTAATAAAAGACATGCTCTCCCTTACACTCCCACGTCCACAAAATGTTAACAAGTTCCAGAGTACAACGAAGCTTTCTCCATAGAAAAATGCTGTAGGTGTAATAAAGGCATCTATTGTTTTCACGACATCATTACCCTGCATAGCCGAGAAGTCTCTCGAGTTCTCTGCTGCAAGGATCTTCTCAACCCCCCCCCCCCATCTTTCCTGACATGACATTGGCATTCAAGTCACAGAGAGGCCATAGGAGAAATTAAGTTAGTGTCCAAGCCATCGTAGCAAAGTTTTGCTAGGCAGAAGATAATGGAACAGCAAAGTTTAAGAAATCTTGTATCAAAATTCAGGCATTGAAATAAATACCCTTCCTCCCCACCCACCCCTTCCCACCCAAATAGTAGCTGGATGAGACATGAAAGAGTTTTGATCAAACTCAGCATGTGCAAAACCAAGAGACTGATGCCATTAAGTCAGGCATCCTTCTGGTCTAGGCTAACTAGAGCCCTGCTGGTATAATGGTAACTAATTGCTTTGAACCAGAAAAGACATCCCTTTTGCATGTACAATAAACACATGTTCCGAGATAATTCACTTCCAGCTCAGAGGAGCTGAACAGCTTTGCTGGACCCCAGTCCCTCCAATTCCCATAGGAACAGGGGAAAGGAAGCATCCTGGGGAATCACCTCCTGCTCCTAACTGGGCAAGAAATACCTGCCAGTGCCCCTGCCAGGCACCAGGTTAAATACCCAGGTTGCTGAAGCCCATCTGAAACTGTGGGACAACTTTTGCTTTAAGGAAAGCAAATAAAAACCAGTGCAAGCGGGTTTGGAAGTCAGACAGTAAGGCCTTTTTGCCATGCTCAAAGAAACAGAGTAAAAAGCTTAGTGCAGAAATGTGTGGTTTCTGCTAACGCTTCAGGTTTAATGTCTTCATAAAGCACTAAAAATACTCGTCTTTTACATAAGGGGAACAGCAGTGACGCTAGCTGAGACCTCTGGTGAAAAACCAAGTCCAATCATAATCCAAAGTAGCTCGCTGCTGCTGTATGACAAGATTTAAATAAGGTCCTTAACCTAAAGGTCTCACGTGCATAACAGATTATGGTTTTTAAATCCATCGGCCCCTCAAATAAAAAGATATTCCCTCTCCCACCAAGCTCATTCTCCTTAAGGATCTCACAAACATGCTCACACATCTGCAGAGCAGCCAGGCACAGGGTTTTCAAGGACCTTGCTGAAATTACGCACACAGCCTAAGCTGTCTGGAATTCCACTTATCTGCCACGGCGAGACAAAGGGAGGCTCCTCCACCTCTGCGTCTGCTTGGCAGCAGCAGCTCTCTCGGGTTCATCTGCCTGAGTCTGGGGGGTTTCAAGTTAACAGTCTGCTTTGGAAAAACTGTGATTAGAAGGGGAGAAAAGCCAACAGGACTATCACCTGTCAGTCCAATTCGGATTGTGCATGAAACAAATAATATAACCTCTCCACAGCTTGGAAGTATTTTAACTTGCCAGGCTTGCATTATTTTTTAAAGAGACTTTTCTAATTAGTCTTGGAGTTAGTCATGGAAATATGGCATTTGAGCGATTCAAAACCAAACAAGGAGCAGCAACAATAAGAAGAGCTCACATTAACTTCGCTCTTTGAGGATTTAGAAAGGCACAAACCTTCTCTCTTTTGACCGAGGTTTAGCCAAGATTGCTGGAGGTGCCAGCCTGGTACTCGGTTCTCTGGCTCTGACTGCTGCAAGCAGGAGCTATAAAACCCCCAAATTTATCAATGAAGAAATAGGACGAGTATTGCTTCCCTGTTTTATGGAGCAGTGCAGTCCACAGGCTTTCAGCAAGCTGCTGATGTGTCCCCAGAGAGCACTTGTACCTTGGCCTAAAGCAGAGATGCAAAATCCAGAAAACAAAGCTACCCAAGCAGCTTTCACCTCAAAAGGATATTTGTCTTCAAAACACAATGCTCAGGAAGAACACAAACACGGAGTAGCTTCTTTTCTACAATTAAAAAGCAGATCAGGATCTCCAGATCAGGGAATAACCCCCCCAAATACCTGCACTCGTCAGTGAACTGACATTTTCCACATTTTTGCGGCATTTATTTGTGAGCTCTAAAATGCTTTGAGAACACAGACACATAGAAAAAAAAGACTGCAAATCCACTGTAAAATAAGTGGGAAGGGTTCTGCTGTGCTATTGTGCACAGGAAACCAAAGCAATGAGGGCCCAAATCTTTAATGCAGAGCTTTTCTCATCCAGTGAGCTTAGTAAGAAGCTAATGAATTTCTACCAATAAGGTAAAATTAATGGCAGTGCTGATAGTAGAAATAACTGAAGAATCCTAGCTCATTTTTAGACAGAAAGCGATGCTAAGGGTGGAATGCTCTTGGGAAGAAAGAGCTCCAGGGAGAAGCGGAGTAGTGCCTGGACTGGAGCATGACAGCACTGCACACAAAGAAGCCAGAAAACAACCCAAAAGTCTCCTAACATGAAGACAGCCTGAAAGAAAAGGCTTTATATCCAGTTTCTGGGGGAAAACAGGTGGACGCAGAAATCAAACCTCACTGATTTAATCTGAAAAACCCAGCTGTCAATAACTGCAAAAACATCTGACCCATAGTAGGTGGCACCCAGAGGAGATCTCCCTACAGCAGGTTCTGCTTCATAGCCAGAGATGCTAAGATCATTAAATTTGAACCCATCCCTCGCATGTATATAAATTTTGCCATTCACAGCCCATTTTGCCATTTCAAGCCTGAGGAATCTGGACAATTCAAACTTCAGTCCATCACTGGAAACCCCAGTTTGGTCCCAGATGCTGGGTATGGAGAAGTGCATGGAGAACAGCTGCTTCTCTGCTGGTTTTGCAGGACGCCCTGATTTCAGGGTCTACTATCACACCTCGAAGTGTATAGTCCAAAACTGAAAACTGGTCAGGTTAAACTGGCAAACAGGTTTTGTTGTTGGTTTTTTTTTTTAACCAGACAAGGCCACACTGAGACACAACCTAGCAATCCGGAGAGAAGAAAGCAGTAGCAGAAATTTGGCTTTAGTAAGCAAAAATCCTACTTTCACCAAAGGAAAATGAACTAACCACAGAATAAGGTGTGCCTCCTTGCTACCCTCCTCCCTCCAGTTTATTCATATTTGTTTCTACCAAATCATCCTAAAATTATTCTTTAAGTAAACACTTCAGAGTCTCTAAAGGGAGATTGAAAGGACAGATGCCTGTGATGGAACATCTTCAAGAGAAGCTCTGACCTGCAGCTATTTAAGAGACAGGAATAGAAAAGGACTTTTCAAATCTGTAGGCTCGACCATCCATGCAGGAAAGGAGCTTTGGCTCTCGATAAACACATCCCAAGCTGCTGGAAAGACATGCAGCTCACTTACTGCCCCGTGAAACTTTGTTTTCACATGGGCAATCAGGAGAAGCAGTGACAGATTTCCCTAAGCTGAGTTTGAATAATCGGAGCTCCAAGGGAGCCAGTCAAATCAGCACTTCTTACTTTTAATCGCATCTAAACCCAGCTGCTGTACGCTGCTGAGGCAGCACCGTCTCCCGCAGAGCAGCGTGAACTGCAGCAAGACAGTTTCTGAGAAAGGAGAACATATTCTGCCCCTCCTATTTACTGAATGAATGCTTGCCTGGCTTTACGAGGGGAATAATTAAAACAAACAAACGAGAGTACCAACACTTCCTAACAATTTTAGGCCTGTTTGTACAGCAGACATTTCTGTGGGCCAGGAGAATCATTTACAGCCGTTGACCCCAACGACGATATCGGTAAAGAGGCCACTAAAAACCTGAACTGTGCTGCAACAACGCTGCTTGCTCCTGTTTCAGCCATGAGCCTGAATGCTGGTCACATCAGGAGGAATCCAACTTCTGGCCCAAAGTGGTGTTTGGCAGCTTTTTCTCTTTATAGATGTGACAGCCTAAAAGCACTAGGATTGAAAAAAAGGGCAACAAACTCACTTCAGTGATGTGACACACATCAGGACCCACTATGGTTTCCTTCAGGTATGGACTTTCACTGCTTCTTGGTGCTTTTGCTAACTTCATTTTGGGTAAGAAGTATTCAAATGCAATCCCTGCTAAACAACTCATTTCGCAGGCTTCTTCTGCATGGCACTGGATTTACAACTTCATCAATGCATGCAGAAAGTGTTCCTGAGCAAGGTCAGGGAAGAGCACGTTTTGCGTCAGCTGTGTTCAAGGTGGCTAACTGATTCAAAGCCACCTCCAAAGTCCAGCTAAGAAAAATTACTTCTTAAACATTCAGCAGCTAGAGAAGACACCCTGTACCGAACAACAGGGAGGAAATGCTTGGCATGGATTCAGCAGGCTGCATTAATTCTATCGCCACAGGACACACGGGCACCGAGAAATCTGATGTCAAGAGGCAGAAGCGGCAAAGAGGTGGGATATTTTGACATGGTGACTCAATACAACAAGAGGAATCAAAGAACGAAGCACTTTGGATACTGAGGCTGCGTGTCTACAAGGGAAAGCCGGACTGTTTGAACTAACACGGAAACACACTGTCAGCCCTCTGCCAAATGAATTGGTCGTTGCTGGGATCTCTCTTCAGTATAATAAAGAATTAACCAGGCAGTGCAGAAAGTTAAGACTCATTATAAGAATGACAGAGACATCTTTCTTAATATATTTTCAACCTTTGTAGGGATGAAAGGCTCTCCAGTCTCCCAGATAGCAACAGTCCCTAGAAGAGAAAATGATAAAAGGAAAAAATATAGCAGGGCCAACATGGTACCCTCATCCATAAAGCTGCCCAGCATCGTCAGGGCACTCATTCTGACGGCTGGACTGGAGAGCTGCTTCAGCCCTCAAGACTTTAAAAGTTTTCCCACTCTGCCACAGAAGATGTACAAAAAGAGATAAGCAAGATGTAAAAAGCACTTTGCTGTGGTAAATCTACAGGGATGGAAACTTATTCAGAAGAGTTTTGCAGAACAATGGTCAGGCACTTATTTGAGATAAGGCCAGGGTCATATACCTCGTCACTATTGTCTCCCTCCAGACTGTGCAGAGCAGCCCAACTCCAGCAACAGGACCCACAGCTGGTTCACTATCATGATTCCAGAGCTGTGGGACTCACAGGACCTGAGAACCTTCTTCTGCAACACGAAGCCACCTCAATAATACAAAATTTAATTCTAATAAAACTGTGCTCTCCATCACAAACCACTTTTGTCACAGAATTCCCCCAGGTTACGTTGCAGACTATCTGAAATTCCATGTCTTAGAAGGTACAACCTCCGCCAAAGAGGATCAGAGCACAGCCATGCTCTTCACAAAGAGCATTTCACCCTGTGAAGCAGTCCTTCTTTCTGGGAGGCTAGAGCTGATCTACAGGGATGAAGCAGCCCTGCATAGCCCAGGGGTGCACCCCAATCACGCGTCCTGCGGTCTCCACAACAAGCACAACGCTTGCCAGCTCCCTCTTCGGCAGCGGGAGGTAGGTGAAAAGTTTCAGCATGAGTAGGCTGGGAAACACCTTCACGTTTAATTAAACTTCAGTGTTAATTCTGGAATGACTCAACCGATCCTAAGAGTTGCATGTCGCACCTACCCCACGACAAACTCCTCTGCCCGTGAGCTCCCGGTCTGAAGGACTCCGGCATCTCCTGCCCAGCGCTGGCCACGGGCCACTCTCAAAGCCCTTCCAGCCCAGCCCCCAGAGCCAGGCACACAATCCTGAGGATTTACCAAGGTTATAGATTATTTCTTTGATGTAAGAAAGTGGATGTTCTTAAAAGATAGAGGTTTCCTAGGGAAAAGGACTCTTATCCCATGGGTTGGAGCAGAGGTTGGTGCATAAACCTGCACCAACCCCATCCACAGTGTCACCTCCCAAACCACTCCTCAGTGCCAGGACCAGCACTGAAATGTGGCAGGGAGGCCTGGGGTGCCCCATTTTCTCCCAAAACAAGACATTTTATTGAATCACCCTGCCTGGCAGCTGGAAAACCCACGACGGTCCCAAGGGAGACGGAGGCTCCATCTCCCACCCCATTCCCCGGGCTAAGGCACAGCATCGGGGTGTCACCGGCACATCCCTGCACCCACCCTGGCCTGGAGGTGCTCGGCACCCCCCTCACCCCCAAGGGACCCTCACAGACACACACCCCCCCCCCCCAGGGCTGGGGAGGCCCAACACCCCCTTACACCCCACTGAGGGGGCTGTGTGTGTGTGTCTCAACACTGCCCTTCTCCGCTGCCAAAAACCATGGGGAGGGGGGACCCTCAGCTCCCCCTTCTCCCCAGCAAAGGGGCTGGGGGGGCCCTCAGCTCCTCCCTTATCCCCCACCAAAGGGGCCCCTCAGTCCCCCCCACCCCAAAGGGACCCTCACCTCCCTGCCTTGTCCCCTCACCAAAGGCACCCGAGGGGACCCCAGCTGCCTCCTTCTCCCAGGCAAAGGGACCGGAGGGTCCCCCACCATCCCCTCAGGGATCGGGGGGTCCCTCAGCCTCCCCCCCTCCCCCCGGGACCGGGCCGGGCCGCACCTTGAGGGTCACATCGCAGAGCTTGCCCTGCCGCCGGATCTCGCCCATCACGCCGTAGCCGCGGCTGGGCAAATCGCCCACCGAGAAATGAACCAAGTCCTCAGGGTCCAGCTCCGGCTCGGCCGCCACCGCCGCCGTCGTCTCCAGCATCTTCCCGACCGCTCCCGCCGCTCCCCGCCTCGCTTCGCCTCCCCCGCGCCTTGTCCCCGCCCGGCCACCGTAACGCGGCCCTCACACACCCACCCACCCACTCCACTTCCGCCTCCCTCCGCTTCCGGGAGAGACCGGAAGAGGTAGGTGCCATGGCAACGGCGTACACAACCCCCGCTGGCCGCCGCGGCTTCTCCTCGCCCGGGCCCGGTTGAGGAGGGGACGCAGGTAGGTGAGGGGGGGGGGCTGCCCCCGGGGGTCACCCCCTCCTCAGGGCCTTGTCGTCAGCCGACTCCTCCGGCCGTGGTGTCCCCACAGGCCGCATCAGCCCCGCAGGCTTTGTTCCCCTCCTCCAGGACTTGTCGTCGTCCCCCCCCCCCCCGGCAAGGCCTCGCCTCCTGCCCCCCAGGCTTTGTTCCCCTCACTCAGGCGATGTCTCCGTAGGCCTTGCTCTCCCTCTCGCTGACCCCCAGCCTCACCTCCTCAAGATCTTGTGTCCCCACCATCTCCACCCCCCACCCTCCCAGGTCTGCTAAAACATGGACGATCTTTTCCCTGTCCCTACAGCCCCCACCTCGGCCTCAGCTCCCTCTCAGGTCACCTCCTTTGCCCTCCTCTCCAGCAAGCGGGGCTGTGGGCATGGCTGTCCACGGCACTCCCTCTGTTGCCTGTTATCTCAGCCATCCTCATGCCATCATCCCACCTCTTCTGTCATCTCTCCTAGGCCCCCATTATCAGTGCAGCCGTGTCACTAGCTGCCTCGCATCCCGCAGTGTCTGGCTGGTTTGCAGTCAGCTGGGAAGGCAGAAGGTAATTTGGGGCTCTTCTCTCTCCTGTTCTCCTTGGGGCAGAGGTGGCCCCGGGCGTGCAGATGGCCTGGGTGCTGAGGCAGAACTGGGCTTTGATGTTGAACTGGGTGGATTCAATGCTGACAGCATCACTGGAGTTTTAATTCTAGGGACAGCCTCATGGTCACCACCTCAAAAGCAGCTTTGCCTCTCCAGTGTTTAGATTTGGCCCAGGCTTTTGTCCATCTGTGGTGGATAAGCTTAGGTCTCTCAGAAAACTGCACTTCACTGCTCTGGGTACACATTTCTGTGCCAATCGGCCCCCAAATCTCCATCTAAAATTTCCCTTTGGCGTTAATCTTTGTGTAGGCACGTTGGTGTCTGCCTCCATTGCAGAGATAACTGTTTCCATTAATTCTGAGCATAAATAGTCTGTTAGTCTTGAGACTAACTAGTCGGGGAGTCCTGCTGGCTTCAGCTGCTGTGTAAGGAGGGACCAAGGAACTTGGGTTTGGCACCTTGTCATAAAGAGCTTCAAAACCGATGGCCCGAGTTGTGAATTGTGATTTGCTTTGCTTGCTTGGCTTATGTTATGGGTGCTGAATGATGAGTGAAGGTAACAGCAAATCTCGCTCTTGTCCTTTCAACATTTCCTGTTTGAACCAGGGGCGGATGATTTAGCGGTGAAACAGCCAGAAACGTTTTTGGTTAGCTGACCAGTAAACATGTAGGTTTTTTCATAGTGCCTCAATAAAAATTCCACTGCAGACAAAAAAACCCCACAATTACTGATCAGATTGGTTGGATGGTTGGGGTATTGTTAATGAGCTGGAGAGCTTGTGGTCTCTACGCTGTTGGTTAGGAGTCTGCCAGAGAGGTGTTTCCCGGTTTCCTTCCCGTCTTCTAACGTTAGTAAATACTCCCAGGAGTAATTTGCTTTTGTCCTAACATCGAACAGTGGGCATTGTTGCAGTGAGGAAAATTCCACTCATTTGGAATTTGTTCTGTCTCTCTCTGATTCATATTAGAGTTTTTGCCTAAAATTTTCCCCTGCTCCTTCTTCCTGCTGTGCTTTTTGCTGCAGCTTTGAAGAAATAAGGCACATGCCCCTCCAGCACAGGGTTATATTTGCGTAGCAGAGTTTTGTGATCTCTAACAATCCCGATAAACAGGTAAGTAGCATTTCTATGCTGGTTACCAACTTTAAAACTCCATGTCTGTTTCCATGTCGCTTGTACCTGTGCTGCTCCTGCCTTTATTTATGCAGTGCTGGCAAATATTTTGGCAACTTTTTGTGTGTGTTACTTAGAGCCGAATCCTTATGGTGACATCTATGCACTTCTTTATCACCGTGCTTTTTCACAGATCATTTATTCGAAGACAGTCGCCGATGCTGAAGAGATTATGGTCACGGTAACATAGCTCTATTTTGGATTCTACAGTGGGCATTGTGTTGGCATCACTGCAGTAGTCGAGGAAAAGGACAAGGCGCCCACGGTACCTTTACCAGGTAGTCATTCAAATGGTCACCTCTGTTTTAAATAAAGAGAAGTCTTGGTTCAACTCACATGTCTATGTTTCTTTTTAAAGGAGTCACAGCAGATAAGGTGAATAAAAATACTTAATATACAAAGGATACAAAGATCTGGTCCGAAATTAGAAGTTGTCACTAGATATTACACAACTATTGGGCCCAGGCTGTCTGTAGGAAACAGCCGAGAGAAAACACAGGATCTGCATGTTCCAGGGATTTAAAAATACTCAGTCCATGTTTCTTAGATGGGGCTTTAGCAGCTGGATGTATCCTCTGAGCCCTCCTCTGGTGGATTTTAGCCAGCAAATCATCTAGCTTTGCCAGATATTGACAGCTGCTTACTGAAGTTGCATTGACCAGAAGAGCAACACAAGAATTTCACCAGGAGTTGTCAGGCACATGACTTTTTTTCTTCTGGAAACTTTAAGATCAGGTGTTCATTAGGAAGTTTAATATATTTTTGCGTATCAGTATAAAGAAGGGGTTACAAAGATATGAGAAATGCATATTCAATACAGACTGTAAACAAGGTAATTACTGCTCAGAGCATTGGAAATGTTGGCATACCAATGGGCTGCACGGTCCTTTGCAGTGCTGTTGAGTTCCTTCAGGCTTGGTTTCACCTATACCACGTCTAACTCAAAGCCTCAGAAGCTTGAAATACAGTTCTAGATGAGCTAACCTTACAAAACAAGGCTGTGTGTGCCTTCACACACAGAAAACACTAGACAAAGGAAAATCTGTCTTGTATTCCTGCAATTGTTTTGCTTTGCAAGGCTAAGAGGAAGAAAAGCTTGTGTTGTCATACACTAATGTGCCTGATGCACAAGAGGAAATCATGATCAGTAAGACCCTTCTCTTTTTACATGCTCAGTTTTCCGAGCAGAACAATGCTGCAAAGAATTTTCAGCAACTGTTTGCCCACAGTTGCTTTTAATAAAGAGTAGAAAGTGCAGCTGAACATTTGTCAATGCTGTATTTTTAAACTTGACTACTCTGTAGCTTGCCTTTTCACGACAAATAACATTTAATTTCATTTTAGGGAGTGCAACATTGTTGATTTTTCCCTTTTTTCCCTCTCTAGTTAGAATGGATGCAGTAGAAAAGAGAGTCCATACATTTGTGCGAGTCAAGCCAACAGCTAATTTTGCTCAAGATATGATCAAGTTTGGGCCAGACAACAAGGTAGAGAAAAAGAGATTGCAAGTGTGGAAGGTTTGGAATTTTATTTCAGTTTTGCCCACAGAAATGCAGAATTCTTCCATTCCTTAAGGCCGTGTTGATTCATGTGTTCCTGCATGCTGTGCTCTGTGCTGACAGTAGCTCATGGTTTTGTATCAGCAAGCATGACTATGGAAAACATACTTCTTGTGGTACAGTCACTAGAGAAGATCCTCAAAAGGACTGGGACTCTGACTGTTCCTTGAGGAATTCCTAGCGGTAACCACCATTTCAGCCTAAGAGGTCTCCCTGCGGTACAGTCTATTTCTATCCCCCCTTCTGAAATCAGACACATCACTGAAAGGTAAACAGATGAGCTTAGCCACATTTCCTTTTTTTTAAAGTATCCATTACCAGAAAATACCATCAAGATCAGTAAAACAATATTATTATTTGTGCTCTGTTTTCTACTTACCTCCAGGTCTTCAGTGGGTATTTTTTTTCAGACAATAACTGCTGAAACTCTTCATGGCTATCAAAGTTATCTTCATCTCTTTTTGGGTTTCAGACCATAGATATATACATCAGAAAAGATGCCAAGAAAGGAGTTGTGAATAACAGGCAGACTGACTGGTCCTTTAGACTGGATGGCGTCCTTCACAATGCCTCCCAGGAACTGGCTTATGAGACTGTGGCTAAGAAATTGGTGTCTGAAGCTTTAATTGGCTATAATGGTAATTTGTTGCTATTTTTATTGTTTTGACAATAAGTGTAGATTTGATCTGAGGGAGAGATCCTTTTGATGTTCCATCTGAGAAATGCAGAGGCTCCCTCCTAAGTTTATTCTTTTGCTTTTGAATCTTTTCTAGGCACGATAATGTGCTATGGGCAAACGGGGGCTGGTAAAACTTACACGATGACGGGAGCAACTGCCGAGTACAAGCATCGAGGAATCATACCCCGAGCTATACAGCAGGTACTAGATTTGAGTGGGAAAAGAGGCTGGAAGAAATCACAAGGTCAGCTCTTGCTGATACTCATAAAAGTGTTTTAACACAGTGAATATGTTTTATGTTAATCTCCACCGGTCCTTTTTTTTTACTTCATTTTATCTAAGTAATGATCATTAAAGAAGTAAAGGAGGCTGTAAAACATAGTTACTTTGTACCTTCATTTTACTACACCATGACCTTGTTCACTGATAACAGCGACGTTTCAGAGCACTGGGATGGTGTTGGCTTGAAACATGCTGATTTGTTGGTCCCGTTGCTGCATAGACACGTCCCTGTCCAGAGGCACAAGTCTACCACTGCTCTGAGGGGGCAGGTCTGCCTATCTTTAGGCAGCGATACTGCAGAATGCTCTCCACTTCCACAAAGACAACTCACGTGCTCAGTGTGGGGCTGACACAACACATACAACCTGAAACAAAGATGGGAGGAATTCTGTAGTTCTGCTTTACTGTCAATTGCAGAGGTTGTTCCTGTTTAATTCTACCAGCTCACATAAAGTACATGCTGCTTCCCAAATGTAAGCAGGCCTTCAAAATTGTTGTTTTTAAAGCTATCATTTTGCGAAATCATTAAAGCCGTTGACTTAGCCCTGTCAGCCCTCAGACAACCACAGTTCAGAATTAGCTACATGTACACAGATGCACTTGTAGCTGCACAGAAACTTGAAAATAGCTTCTCTGGAAAGCCATAAATAGCTAATAATTCTGTTTGTGAGCTAGCACTGCCACTGACAAACTCTTTGTTTTTGTACAGGTCTTCAAAGCAACTGCACATTCTGTTGATCCGTTCATCACTGTCCGAATATCCTACCTGGAAATCTACAATGAGACCTTGTTTGACCTTCTGTCCACCATGACCAGCAATGGGACCAGTGACATGCAGATGGCTGTAGTGGATTGCCCGCAGGGTGTTTATGTGAAGGGCTTATCTATACATTCAGTTAGCCATGAGGAAGATGCTCTAAATCTCCTTTTTGAGGCAAGAAAAAACAAATACTACACTTCATCTGATTTTTATATTTATTGGCTTAGCTGAGGGAGGAGGCAGTAAAGCAGGAGGTTTGTGTCCAGGATGGCTGCAGGGAGGTTCAGGCCTCTTTGTTCTCTTTATTGTGGATAAAAGAACTGGTAACTCTCTGTAGCCCTGTTCGTGCAAGGAAAATGTCCCTGGCACACAGATTCTGGAAGATCTCTGTGGAGAAACCCTGTTTTTAGTGTACGCCAGAGCAAGTCAAGTGATGGAGGAAATATGTTGAGGTGAGACCACAGAACGTAGTAGCGTTGGAGATTCCAGGCAGCACCAAAATAGCGAAGGCAGCTGCAGAATCTGCCTTCATTTCAAAAGCCTTGTCTGAAATACCAGCCACCTCACCGACCCCTTCAGCTGACTGAGATCCCAGACAGCCAAAAAGACTTGTTTTCATTACCCTGGTTATCACATAAGGATGTCAGTGAGTGACTTAGTACAAAGTGTAGAATATTTGGGATCCTTTTAGACCCACCAGCTGACCAACACTGGAATTTCTTCCTGAAAAACACACCTGCCTGTCCTAGCTATGTCAATGCTCCAAGAAAAAAGAGTCTCACCAGCAACATCTTTGGCAGATAGGCTGGGATGGTCATGGCATAGGTACCGTTAGTCAGATTTTATGGCAGGGACTTTCACACAGTGGGTTGGATTTGTGAAGGGAGTTTGCTTACTTATGTCTGCATCTTTCGTTTACTTGTGTGTACTTTATTTCATAAGGAAAACATGAATAAATAATTGGTTCTGTATGCAGGAAGCGTATTCTTACCAGGAGCCATCTGGTGTCCTTAAAATCTTTCACTTGCCTTTTTAATAATGGGACTGTGTTGTCCTAAGCTAGCCTCTGTGATTTGCAGGAGCTCCCATTTTCTTTTTAACAAGTAGAAGGATGATGATAATGCAGCTTAACTTGAGATTTATAGACAGAAAAAGTACAAGTGGTGCCTGGGGATCCATTCAGGTCCTTAGATGAGTTCTGTGTGTGGTTCTAGGTTCACAGAGAAAGCTCCAGGGTTTGAGGAGGCTGCCCACTATGCTGTGACTCTTCATCTGTGGAGTGGGGATGATAGTATTTACCTAGAGATCTTCACCTTCATCCTTGCTCTTAGATTTACGCTCCCTAGTGTGGAGCCAGTCACTGACCTTCCAACTCTCAAAGGTCATTGTCCGTTGAGACCCAGGCAGACCAGTCAGCTGTGAAACCTGTTAACAAGTGCACTTCTATGCTGTAGAGCCTTCCATTTCCTTTTCTGCCTTGCCAGCCTGGCAGCACAGCTCTGTGATAGACCAGTGGTCCTAACAAGCAGTTGCAACATCATTTTCAATGTTGCTTTCTTTTCCTGTAAGTAGGCATTACAAATTTGTGGCTATCATTTCTGTGTGAGTTTTCTATGACATTTAAAGCTTGCAGAGCTCTTTGGTTTTCTAGTCATCAAGAAACTGAAACAGCTGGGGAGGTATTGCCTCTGAACAAGGCTTGCCTGACTGTTCCTCAAAAAGCCACAGTTCTGTGACCTGAGCCTTGAAAGTGGAAATGCAGATAATGTGGTCTCCGGTAAAAGGCATTATTACAGTAAACAGTGACCTTTACCAACTGCACCATGAAATGCTTTGAGGGGTCTTTGAGTAAGAAAGCAAGGCAAACACGGTGAGCTCCTGCTCTGACTGCTCTAACCAACTGGTTGGTGTTACGGGCTCTGCAGAGTGAGGATTGAACCACTGTTTATTTAGAGTCATAGAATCATTTAAGTTGGAAAAGACCTTCAAGATCATCAAGTCCAACCATCAACCATGCCCACTAAACCATGTCCTGAAGTACCCCATCTACTCACTTTTGAATACCTTCAGGGATGGTGACTCAACCACTTCCCTGGGCAGCCTATTCCAATGTCTGACAACCCTCTCAGTAAAAAATTTTTTCCTAATATCCAACCTAAGTCTCCCTTGCCTCAACTTGAGGCCATTTCCTCTCATCCTATCTCCAGCCACCTGACAGAAGAGACCAGCACCCACAACTAACTGTGTGGATTTCTGATTTCCCTTTATTCTACCAATGCAAAAGTTTAAAAACACTGTCCTGAATTTTGACTTCATTTGCAGGGTGAGACCAACAGAATGATAGCAGAGCACACACTGAATAAAAATTCATCCAGATCCCATTGCATCTTTACTATTTATATTGAGGTAAGAGCTCCAGCAGTTTTCCCAGGGACTCAAATGGCTGATAATCTTTACATGTCTGTTTTTTACTGTATTTTGGTTTTGTCTACTGTTAAGTACAGTTTATATTCTTTTCTCCCTTAGTCTCGTTTCAGAGTTTTCTCAGATGTCAAATGCATTAACTCTAAAATCAACTTAATAGATCTGGCAGGCTCAGAGAGACTGAGCAAGACCGGAGTAAGTAATGGAAGAAATATTTCAGTGAAGAGTCTAGTAATCAACATGGTGGAGGTGAAATTCTGGGTTTTCCCCACAACAGAGTTCAACCTGTGATAAGTAGGAGGGACTGTGAGAAATTGTAAGTCACATTAACACATCAGAGGGTGCTCAGTTGTTTGCAGCTGCTGTGTATCGTTTCTAAGTCCACATGTATGTGACTCCCATCCTGGATGTGCCTTCCAACCTAAACCACATTCAGTTAGTTAATTTGAGTTAATTTCTCCATGAAAGAAAGGGCTAGAGCCATCAACTATTAAGACAAAGGACCTCTGATTTTCCTCTTCATTCTATGAGTGACAGTGCAAATCCCCCATTCCTAGTCACAGCAGGCAAACCCTTGAAACTTTCTTAGAGCATTAGGGATCAACAACTGAAAGCTGCTCATGTCCTGTGTGACATTCTGTATTGATCAGAATAGAAATCGCATCAGCCCATTGACAAATACATAATTTACCCTTTGGGAAGGAAAGCCAGTGGTCTTTGTAGACTTGTAATGAAAACCTGACGTCTCTGAAAACTTGTTTTCAGACTGAAGAAAGCTCTAGATCACAAATTTATTGGGTCTGAATTAGATCTTTAACCTCGCAGTCAAGTGGAGATGTACCCTTAGTAAGGAATATGCTCTCTTCTGTGGTTTGGCCAGAAACGTGTTGTGGAAGCCTTGCCTTTTGATCTTCATTACAGTCTGAAGGACAGGTTCTGAAAGAAGCCACGTACATCAACAAGTCTCTGTCATTCCTTGAGCAAATCATCATTGCCTTGGCTGATCCTAAGAGGGACCACATCCCCTTCCGGCAGAGCAAGCTCACTCACGTTCTCAAGGACTCACTAGGTAAGAGCTGTGCATTACAACAGCCCCAAATAGCTCCTAGAAAACAATGTTGTTTCAGTGAGCATGTTAAGTCCTAAGGCCATAACATACAAACACATGGAACTCATCATCGTTCTCAGGATGTCTGTTTTTCCTCATCAAATAAAACAGCAGGCACAGGAGACAGTACAAAGCCCACACTGATCAAGCCAGTAGAAATTAACGAAACCTTTGTTAGAATACTTTCAAAAACTACCACCAAAAAACCCCCAAACCCAGCATGTTACAAGCCTTTTCAGATGCTCCTGCTTTAGGATCAGGCTACAGATGATAAACACAAAGCTGTGGTACATTGTGAATCCACAGGAAAGGCTTATACTCTTGGAATGCAGGCTGGAGACATGGGAGGAGAAAGCAGCTGAAAACAGGCTGTAGACATTTGTGTGGAGTAACCGAAGTCATCAGAAATAAGAGTGATGTTTGAGGCATTCCAAGCACAAGTCTTGCATTGCTTTTAGGAAAGGCAGTGTCTATGTCCTGCCAGGTTCCCCGCTATTAGATTTAGGCCAAGGGCTTTTAAAATCCTCTGCTCCAGTTTTCCTGATTTCAGGCTTTCACAGTTTGTATTCCCATCCATCTTACTGCATCATCGCCACATGAGAAACACATTTTACCTTTATTCTTAAGTCATTCTGTGCCACTGTGTTTCTGTACCCATGGGAACTTTAGAGGGACAGTTAGAAACTGGCTGTGTTCTTTGTTGCTTCTTTTTTTCTATTTTAGTCAGCACATAATATAATACATTCCAGAAAAGGAAACAATAAAAAACCCCAAATTATATTCTTTGCTTTTTTTTTCTTTTAAAATTTTCCCAGGGGGAAACTGCAATACTGTCCTAGTGGCAAATATCTGTGGGGAAGCTGTGCATGTGGAAGAGACTGTAAGTTGAACTGATTTCTGCAGAATTAAAGTCTTGTTCCTGCTACTCTTGCAATTGGCCGTAGCTCGGTTTAAAGAATAGTCTCTGGAGGGCCATGGCAGAAATCCCAGAGAAACATCCTGCCTAATTCATCAGAAACATTGGATAGCTCATCTTATCTCAAAGGCTCAGAAAACAGATTGCTCTGCCAGTCTGCTTTGTGATGCAAACAGATGAGTGGTAAGTGGCCCTGGGGAAAATGAGAGCCTGAAATAGAACAGGCACAAGCAGCTAAAATCTGAGCACACTGGATAGTGTTAATTATTACTGTTGGTTCAACTCTATGAATGTGTTTGAATGGTACATTCAAAGAAGAAGGCAAAATGAGGTCAATGGAATCACACCAGTTCACATCAGAGCTGAGCTGGCTTTCTGCTGGTTCAGGAATCAAGAGTAACCTTCTAACAGTGAAGTTTTTTAACCTGTGAAATAATGAAATTGTGGAAAGTCTCACTGCTTGAACTGGATCAGCTTGACCACATCTGTAACACAGAGAACAGAATCACTCTTCTCTTTGCCAAGAAAGTTTTAGGTAGCAAAAAAATGTAAACACAGACACCTGTTAGGCAGTTGTCTTCAAGGCAGAGTTGTTTTTATCATCTCCTCCTTGTGTTCTGATAGCATCTAGAAACTTGTAATATTACTGAGAAGACAGCTGCTATACTTTGCATCAAGAAGAGGATTTTCAGGCTGCAGGGGCTTACTCTCAAGATACCACAGTTGCAGGAATTAAGGTTGAAGGCCATTGATGTGTGATTTGGAGTTTTTCGGGTCTGAGTGTTATTTTGATTAGAAATGGGAGTGGATATTTTTGAGGTCGCAACTCTGGTACAATGAGCTGTCCGCATGCAGAACAGAGAAGACAAAGACATCCTCTGAAGCTGGCTAATCACATAGAAGCCAGTGAGCACTACAGGATACGCTCCTGGAATGACAACTTCTATACTGCTCCCTGCAGTTAAATAGCTGTTGTATTTCTGTGTTCTGGGATCCCATATGATTAAGTAGTAAAAGATTCTGAAAATTATATCCTTGCCAATATCTCTTTCAGTTACTTAAGCTCATGTTTTTCAGTTGTCTTCTCTTCGTTTTGCTACCAGAATGAAATGGATCACAACAGAGCCAATCCTTAATGAGACATATGACCGAGAGGTATGTAGAGAAGGGGAATGGAAGAAGGCATATTTTCTCAGGTTCATTAATATTTAGGGTAATGACCTTAAAAACCAGAGGGAAATTCGGTAGCTTAATGAATTACCACTCATCAGCCAAGCTGACCCTTGCTAAATTTAGGTATATGATAAAATGGATTGGTATGAAACTTTTTTTCATTGGTATTTAATTACAGTCTCCTTGAATATGCTAGAGGGTACAGTCATGCATATGGTCACATCTTCCCTGACACGTGGTAATTCTTTCAACTGCATGCATATAAGCCCATAATTTTTCTGATAAGATTCACCTCTTAACAGAGATATTATGTTGTGGACTGCTCCCCTGGTATGTGGGGAAATCATCTCCAGTCCTACCTGCAGCTTTAGACAGCATTATCCCTGGTGCTGCTGGTAATATAACATTTTTGCCACAATTACAAAACTTGTTTAAACAAGGAAATAATATAAAGGAAATGATCATAGTATTTTAGATGTCCCGAATGCACTTTCACAGCTGAAACAGAGCTGGCAGCAGTAAATGCTCTATGAATTACTGACAGCCCAGAGAACAAGTTTAGAGTTATCTGATCTGTAACACATGTGGTGTGTGTGAGAGCCCTGCTGTATTTCATGGTCTGATCTCCTTGGCAAGCAGAGAAACAGCTGGGGAGTTTCCTCCAACAGCTTCCAGAAGAAGTTGTACAACAGACTGTATTTTCCTCTTCAGTCCCTTCCATTTTTGTTGAGATGTTGGAGTAGAAAAGCGTAGCCGAAAGAGTAAAGTTTAAGGAAGCTACTGTGCTTTGATGCTCAGCAAGTCGCTTGAAAAGCGGCTCAGTAGCCAATTCTCACTCAATCCCAAGGAGATTTGTGTACCCCCACCTTTCTGGAAACACATTCTAAATAGTGAATGCTTGAAGATATTCCACGTTATGGAGAAATTCAATCAAATACACCACAGGAGACTCCCTCCTCTATTAAAGTTAATGTCAAAACTCAGTAAGGGTCAGAGTGGAAACCTGCATATTTTTTTGCTTTCAAGATAATATCTCATAGTCTGGAACCTGATGACCCCTGCAGTATCAGATCAGGAAAGCATCAAATTAAAAAACAGGTGGCCCTTCTTTTATGGCTTAGGCTGACTCTGCAGGCAGTACACCCAGGATACAACAGAAGCTGTCCTGTTGGAAGTTAATCAAAGGCAAAGTGATTTCCATTCCCACTACTTCACTGATGCAAACCTGACAGCAAACCCTGGGGGAGCTGGTACACAGCTGTGATGTTCTCTGGCAGCCAGTTTAATGCTGCTTTTCAGCAGTTTTTTCTCCAATAGCATTTAGTCATTTGCTCACCCTTTTGTTTTCTGGCTAGGGGACAGTGAAGGCTTTGGAGAAGGAGATTATTCTTCTGAAGCAGGAACTGGCCATGCATGACAGCTTGGTAAGGAATAGGCTGCAACATCTTAGATGGGACATAGTTAAGGCTTTGTCATGATATTTGTTTTGCAGTAGGATCAGTTAACTCAGTGTCCAGTGTGATTGTATTCTTCCTTCTGCTTTCAGCACTGTCTTTTGGGGTTTAGGCAAAATTCTGAAGATCCCATGCAGTGAGACTGTGTTGTAGCTTCAGTCCCCAACCACTGTAGATGTTTCTTCAGAAACTTGAAGGCCTCCTCTTGTTTGATTGAAATGTGACGAGGAATGCATTGCCTTCAGTCTGCTCCCAAGCCCCATGTCCTGTCAACTCAGATGATGAGAAGTTGCAGTCAGAAATTAAACATAAGGCTTCCTTGGGCACAGTAGAGCGATGTTAGGTGTTCGCCACACTAGTACTTGCTCAGCTTTTTGTAATTCACGGATACTCAGTTGTTCACCTTTTTTCTTAGGTAAATCGTTCTTTCGTGACTTATGACCCTCTGACTGACATCCAGATAGCAGGGATTAAGTCTCAAGTCCATAAATACCTAAAAGGAGTCATTGATGAAATTGATGTAAGTAGCTTTCTAGTGGAGAAGGACTTAAATACTGATTCCATCCCATTTTACTCCAAGACAGAAGCAATGAAAATGTCTTCTGAAGAGGTTGTCTTTAACCCCCAAAGCGCTACAGAATTGTAATTTAATTTTTTTGCATGTTAAGGACTGTCTCCTTGTTTTCATTCCATTTTTGCTTTTTTGGAAGCTTGAGACTTCTCCTCAGACCCAAAACCCTTTGAATTGGTTTATTTGGAACTTCTTTAAAGAATTAATGTCAAAATTTTGCCCTGCCAACATCAGACTCAATCTTTGCAAGGTGTGTTGCCAAAATATGTCCAGTCTTTTAGAGACAGGTTCATTAGGGCAGGGTCTCTCAACTTGAAACTACCTGTTGACTGCAAAATGATTGCAAAACAAAACAGCAAAAGTCCTGCGTACAGAAATATTCCTGTGTGGGCAAACTGGAAAACAAACGAAATATAAGGAAATGGAAGTCATAAATGCACAGTCAGAGTTACTGTAAAGTTTTGTTTGGTTGTGAACAGAAGCCAGTGTGACAACAGTGCAGAAGTTGCTGGAAGACTGTTTTCCAAACAGTTAGATAACACTTTAGTTTAAACAAAACACTTGAGACACTCCCTCTCATTTAATGTAATCATTATCTTCTCTCAGAGTCCCTGTTCTCTCCCTCCAGCAGGCAGGAGTGGAGCAGAATAAAGGCTTACGTGAAGGTGTGTTTTACCTGGCCTGCAAAATGTGATGTGGGTGGGTGTGGAGCAGGGAAGTTAGAGAAGGACTAAGGAGTTTCACACAGGGAAGGATGGCACTGAAGAATCTTTTAGAGAGAGGGTTGAGAACAGAGATAGTGCATTTCATCGCTTGGTCCAGTCTTTTGGACTACGAGAGAGCTGAGTGCAGATTCCTGCTCAGCTGCAGACTGCCCATTACTTATGTGTCCGTGCCTCTGCTCATCAGCCCTTAACCAGCGACAGTAGTATGGCTCGACTGCACTGATTTGTTATCATGGGTAAGAGGGCTAAAGATAGTGCTCTGGCAGTTCCAAGTACTCGGGCAGTCTTGGGCAGCAGTGAAAAGAGAAGTAGCATCATAATCCGCAAAGTCAGTAGTTTCCATCTATGTAATTTGCAAAATTATTGTAAATAATTCATTAATTTGATGGCTGTGCACTCCATGGAATTTACCACGGTCTTTCAGATTCCTTTTGCTTTAAAAATTGCCTCAGAATGAGCAACGTATCCACCTCCAGCCTGACTCTCAAGTGCAGGATAAAGGTAACTCTCCTTGAGTGTGGATACCTAGCAAGTGGAAAGCAGAGCTCTCACAATCTGAAATATTTCAATCGGTACAGCTGACCACAGCATAGAAATGCTTATCTGTATCTTCACTGCATACATCTTTTCCTCAGATAGTGAACATCAGGCAAGTCCGGGAGGTATTTAAGCAGTTCAAACTGATTGTAAGGTAAGATATCCAAGGTCGATGCATTTCACAGTAAGGTTTAGAAATTTGACCAAGCTTTTGTCTGTGATATCACACTTACTGTGACATCGGTGAAGAATCATTATGAAGTACAGGGAATAACTTGTAACAGAAAACACAATTTTGGACAAATTCTGCTGGCTTTTGCACAAGAAGACTATTGCCTCTAACCTTCCAGTGCTCGTAAGTCACGTGCAAAGGCCCTTGATGGTAAACTTCACTGGTTAAAGTCTTCTTGGCAAAGATACCATCACCGAGCATAAACTGTGCAGGATCCCTAGTCATGGAGCATACCTCCATAGTGCGAGGCAGTCTGCAAACAGATCAAAAGAAAAATGAAACTCTGTAGGATGAGATGATATGAACTGGTGTAACCACACCGGCATCTAAAAGTCATCAGATTTACTTTCTTTTTTTAGAGATCATGGCAAAGGAAGGTCATAAAGCAACTTGGAGGAACATGATAAGAGGGCTCTGTGGCTATTTCCAAGGAGGTGCTCTCTGATGTGTGGTGTGGGATGGGAGACAGCGTGAAGGTGGCTATTCGAAAATGTCAACAATGGATGATGAAAGTTGTTTTTTAGGCTGGAGGAGGGAAGGTAAATGACAGGCTGGAAAAAAATCCTAAAAATGAGGACAAGCATCTTCCATGTCATGAAATAGAAAACCAAGAAGAATAAGAGTATTAGGGCAACCCACCCACTCCCTGCCCCACCGACCTTTCCAGCAATGGTCTGGCTAGGCAGTAGAGGTTGCTACTCACAAGAGTGACATCGGGATATTGCTGTAGAAAATCTGCCTGCACTTGAGAAACTTGTGTGAAGACAAGCGTCTGTGGTACATCATCAGACTGGGCAGTCAGGCATTGCTGGGACCCAAGACCAAAATGGGTTTCATGGTAAAATTTTGCCTGATTTTTTTTTTAACTTGGGACTCCTTTTATTGTTCTGAAACAGTGGGCTTTAGTCTTTTTTAACTTGCAGGTTCTCTAACAATTTTCATTCTCATATAGTGTATTTAAGCCATCTGACAATGCTTTACTCCTTCCCTTTCAGTGAAAAAAATCACTCAGTTTGAAAATCACTAGGTTCAAGTAAGGTGATGGAACTGAACAGAGGTAATATTATTTGATCTGGACCATTAAAAGGTTATGTGAAGTATTAAAATAGCCATCAAAAAGCTTCCATGTCTAAGATGCCTAAGGGGACATCACAGAAAAAGAAGAGGAGAATGGAAGAAGGTTACAGTGGTTATGGGGAAGAAAAGGAGCAGCAAGGTGGGGTGTTTGGGAATAAGATCACGGGTAAAAGATGGCTTTCTTTGGAAATCTGATATTGGCAGATATTACAGGTTTTGACATACGAAATAGTCCTCCTTGAACACAATGGTAAGGGGCTGTTTTCTACCCTAGTCAACAGGAGCGTGAAGTGGAGGCCAGATTACGAAGCAAGTATGCTCTGATAGACAAAAATGACTTTGCTGCTGTTGCTGCTGTTCAAAAGGTAATGCCTGGTGCTTCAGCCTGGCCCAGAATCTATCTTAGAATTGGCTTCTCTGCTGCTGAACCTTGAATCGCCTCAAGTTCTCAACTTCTCCCCATTGAAATCTGAAGCTCAGAAATGTTAATGGGATAAGTGGGTCATAAAACGTGCACAGAGCAGAGGTGCACCAGTTAACAAAGTGGCATTCATATCAGCAGAGCATTAGACCCATTATCTGAACAGAATAATTTATTAAATGGGAATGAAAAAAATATAAACTAGAAGGTGACCTGTCTGTCAATCAGTTGCAGAAGGCAGTGTCAGATTGCCTGCCTCTGCTGAGATAACTCTTTTAAGCCTTATAATTTCTAAGCAAAGTAAATGTATCATATGTAAACCATAAATCCAGATGTGGGACTCTATCTTATAGTTTATAATCTATTTTTCATTACTTATTTCCATCTGTGAAATATTTTCTCTCTGAAGTGGTTACTTCCTTGCCTTGATTTTACCCGGTAAAGTGGATAAAATAATCATTATCTGTTATGCAGAGTCATATACTTGTCCTGTGGCTTAACTGAAGATGCTTTGAATTTTTTTGGAAGAAAGGCAGAAGGGAAAATGCAAAGTATTTGTATAACAGAAGCACATAGTCTCTAACAGGCCTATTCAAGTCTTTACTTTAAGAAGTGGAAATCAAAACAGAAACCTGATTTAGGTAGTTTTTAGTGCTTAATGGTGCCTCTGTTTTATGGTTGAGGCAATATGAGAAATAGTATAAGAAACGTAATTATAATACATATCTTCACTAAATGAAGACTTCTGAGGGTGCTTTTATTTCTGTGAGACTAGACCCAAGTTATTCTCCCCCTAAGTGGCTGAAACACTTGACATATGAATTTGAGGATAATTTTGGCCCTATTTTAGTTTTCACTTCATTCTTACAGATGTGTTTCCCTGAAATACTTGGTAGTACCTACAGATTTCCAGATTAGAGTGATATTAGATATTCCACAGGAATATCTGCTGGGCAAGGGCTGTATAGCTTTTGTGGTCTAGACAGCTACAGATCTAATGCTTCCTGGTCCATGTTTTATTTCTTCCTGTTTCCAGGCAGGTGTGGTTGATGTCGATGGCCATTTGGTGCGGGAAGAGGATGGACAGGCTTCTGGGACTAGAGCTACTCCTTTTTCATCCAGACGTGGTGGGAAGAAGAAATCCAGGAAAAGCAATGAGCAGCCCAAGTGAGCTTAGTAGCCAGGCAGCTCTCCCTTTTCTCTGATAATGTGTCATCACAGTGACTGGTTCTGGTCAAGGTGTGATGAGCAGCCCACAGAGGAAGGCAGAGATGAAGCTGGCTTAATGGGTGTGTCGAATTTCTGTGTTTCTTCAAGGATGACATTCCAGCATAGTGCTGGAAGGGTTTGTGGTGTCCTTATGGCCACCAGCCACACCATCAGGAGGGTGTTAGGGGAACGTGTGTGGCCGGCAGGCACAGCCTGTAGTAGGGTAGATGTCTATTATGGGGAAGATTTACCGCGAACAGTTTGTCTGTGTGTCTGTTACGGATGAACCAAGATCATAGAGCGCTGCGCAGGGTGTGAGCTGTGGACACAGGGGTGGACAGGCTTTGAGCTGAAGAGCTTGCAGCCAGCACAGACAGGGTTAGCCTGTGACAAGAGAGGTGGAGAGTTGAACACGCAGGCAGGGTAAGAGTTCTGTGGTGGTGTCAGAAGACATGTTAAACCTTCAGGTTTTCTTTGAAGTGTTAGGTAGAAGGAGATCTGCTAAGTGGAAAGGGAGGAAGGGACAGTAGACAAAGGAGCAGATAAGGAGAAGAGATTTTGAGAGGGAAGGGGGAACTAGCAATCAGTACTGAGCAGAGCAAGATCCTCCAATTTATAGAAGTGAGGTCCCTGCATTGGCAGTTTCTAGAACTACTTCTGTGGCCAAGAGCATCTGCTTGGTTCCTCCCTGACATTTTCCCAAAGTCCTTGTGTTAGAGAGAAGAGGAACCACCAAGGCTTTAGTATCCACATGACACAGTGGACTCCTCTGTGCAGTCC
This sequence comes from Astur gentilis, assembly GCF_929443795.1. NCBI lineage: Eukaryota > Metazoa > Chordata > Aves > Accipitriformes > Accipitridae > Astur > Astur gentilis. The sequence goes on along the minus strand of NC_064883.1, from coordinate 46,771,134 downwards.
TGTTTTTTAGGTAGATGGAAGGAGATTTGGCAAGCACTTTTCTATATCTCTTTGAAGTCACACTGTCCCCTGTAGACAAGGCTGGGTGTTGTTTGTGGAGGTTAGCTGAGGGAGAAGAACAGAGAGATGGGCTTCATTTAGATGTGGGGTTAGATCAAATCCTAGGGGATTCAGTTTGTAGGTTCTTCTGAAGGTAAAGAGGGTTATCCTGTCTACAGGTGTGCCTCAATCCAGACAGGGTGGGACTGTTGTCCTTGTGATCTTTCTCAAGAGAGCTAGTCCAGCCTGGGCTGTGTTCTACAGTATTTGCTAAACAAGGCAGCTCCTCTACTCTAGGAAGTAAGGATGTGTGAGAACAAGGCTGATCTTATTCTTTGTCAGTAGATATTTCACTGCAAATGTTGGTAGAAGCTATGTCAGACTGCTAGTTTTTGAATCAGCAAAGCTAGCACCTGCAGCATGTTTTGGTTCTAGTTTCCTATTATGAAGAAATTAATTAATCTGGTTCATCTTTTTCCCCTTGTCAGGAAGGACAGAATCAGGAGCTCTCTTTCTGGGAGAGATCTGGATGGTTTTTTACCATCAAAAAGTCAGGTAATAATTTCCACCAAGGATCTGGATGTGAAAGAGGGAGTAAGGAGCCAGGATACAGCAAATATTGAGGCAGAGCTCTCAAAGCCAGCTCCTGTGGATGATTCCCAGCGGCCCAGGTAAGCTTTCCCTGTAAGGGAGTATATCCCCTTTGCCAGAGGGTGGTTTACAGTCAAGTGATTGCATTGTGTTGCTCTAGTACAACTGCCTGCTTCAAAGTAAAGAGGAGAGATTCAGAGATCTTCATTGCTTGGATGCAGAAATACATTGTAGGACAGCAGTGGTTGTATGGACACCCTGTGTACCAAAGTATGTTGTTGGTGGTCATCTCCTCCATCTGCTTTGAGCTCTGTCCTGATCAGTTGCTCTGTTAAGTGTGAAGTCTCTGAAAATCACAGCACTCTTCACCCTTTGGTTAGTAGTAAAAGTGCACAGAGACCTCATGTCCAGCCATAAAACCCCACACAGTCATGAAAATGGGTCAATAGCTGTACAAGATCATGGCAGGAGGTGCCATATCAAGACAGAATAGTGGAGAATGGCCAAAAATGCAGCAATGTGCCAGTTGTCTGCTTGTACCACGACAAAGAATTTAGCATGCAAGGGCAGCACTGAATTGCATTTCATTCTGGATGGAGTTGATGGGATGAAAAATGCTAAGGGTACCGAGATGAAGGACTCTTTCCAGGAGGATGTGCTCAACAACGTGAGGCTGTTCAACTCACAGGAGCTCAGCCAGGACCCCACACAAACCAGTCTGGACACCAGTCTTTTCCCATCACTAGCCATCTTTTCTTGCTGAGTGCTCTCAAGTTACTAGTAATGCAGCTCTGAAGTATTGCGAGCGCCTCCATTGCCTGTGCTGTAGATGACCAGTCCTTGCTTGTTCCTGCCACCCAGGGAGAGCATCACAGTGAAGCTGTCCCAGGAGAATTTACTCCTGAAGCACCTTAACATGTTATCGTGTTCCTCCGTGCCCTCTGCATGCGCTTTAGTATTCTTCTGAAAGTCCTGTGGCTGGCAGGGAAGGCTGCTGCTGCTGCAGCTGCATAAGGCACAACCCAGAGTTCTTAAAGTAGCTCGGTCGCTGGCTGTCAAAACTGTAGCTGTGGCAGTCTGCCCAGTGGCTGTTGTTTACAGCGCTTTGCCAGCAGTTTGGCACAGAAAGCAGTCTCACGTAGCCTTTGAGGAGTTTGAAAAATGCCCTTAAGAGGTCAATCAGAAGAGGGCAGTAGATAGAGTTTTGCTTTAACCAGTCTGGTCTGAGGAATGTGGAGACTTCTAGCTACCTTCTGCTACCAGATCTAGCCTGCTCACCACGAACAACCTTACGCAGCACAGAGCAGCATCCATAGGAGTGTGACGTTCTCCTGAGGGACTCTCCTTTTGCCCAGTGTGATTTGTGTTGAAGCAAGAGCTGGTGTTCCTTGGGGCACGTTTGCATCAAAGCCATTTCATAGGAAAGTCAGGATTGATGCATACCACTTTGAATTCAGTCTTTCTAAACAGGCAAGACTTAAAAGCCATAGGCGGCAGCATTGTAGTGCTGGCCAACGCAGACAGCTATGGGGTTTGGTTGGCAGAGTTGTCTGGTCTGTGCTGAGAATCCAGCGAGGAAAGAGCAAAGGCGTTTCTGTTGAACAATAGGGATGAACAGTATTCATTATTTTTCTGAAAATTCAGACCATTAAAGGTCCACTTTCCAGGGAAGACTCAATGCTGAGGCATCCCTGAAGAATGTAGTTTCTATGTAAATAACTCTTTCTTCTGGGAGTAGTACTGGGGGTAAGCGGGTATGAAGGTTGGCACAGAGACGGTACCAGGGTGCAGCTAGCACAGCGAGATCCTCAAAGGGCCCATTGAAATACATCCACAAACCTCAACTATGGCAACTCCCATGAACTGTCTCGTGCTGCAGGGCAGAACAAACTGACCTCCCCATGTCTGTGTGTGTTTTCTTTGAATTCTGTTGCAGCTCCCCTCCATCCAAGCCTGTGGCATTTGAACAGTTTAAGGAGGAGTGCGGAAGTGAGATCAGCCGGATCTTTAAAGAGAACAAAAGCATCCTCCTTGCCAGGAAGAAGAGAAGCAGTACAGTAGCGCAGAGGATCAACTTCATCAAGCGTGAGATGGAGGGCATCAAAAAGGCTCTGGAGGCTCAGAAGCAGGAGCGGTGGCAGCAGGGTAAGTCACTGTGTGGAGACCGGCCAGCCAGAATCTGACAGAAGAGGGAAGCTGCTGGTTTCAAAGCAGTTCTGGTGGTGAGACCACTAGACCACCACTGCTGCTTGCCAGGGCAGTGGGGCAGGCTGGGCTTTATGGCCTAGCTCTGCAGCTGGCCTTGTGGTTTGCCACCTGATTCCTCCACCTGAGTCCTCCACACTTCAGTGTCATCGAGTCGTGCTACTCAGGCTATACACTAGTGAGGTGATCTGCAGTCAGGTTGATTCCTCACCCCACGCTTTGATGGATTAGGCAGTGTACTGCTGACAAATGGAGGTCAGTACAGTGTAGAAATCATGGGTAGCAGGCTTGCCCTTACTGTGGTGGAGATGTACTGCATCTCCTACAGCTTGATTTCATCTAGATTAGGGTTTGGTTTATGAAAGTCAAAATCCCCAACTGCAAGGTATTAGAGGAAAAAATGGGGTAAGTGCCTTCCTACTTTGTTGCGGCAGATATTTGTTAGGTGGAATATGCCTGGATGAGACTAGGAAGTGTGTCAGGTTTCGTGGTCCCTGCAGCAGGGCTCCCAAGAGTCAGTGCTGTTACATTCTGCAGAGGAGTGGAGAAGAAATGCCTCTGGGCAAGGACAGAAATCTGAAACAAACAGCTTTAATAGCAGAGTGGTCTTGAGTGCTCTGCATGTGATGGTGAGGAAGTAGCAGTGGTGTTCCTTGCACGCAAGGAGGACAGCAAAACAACTCAGTTCTGTAAAACTACAGCCTTAACTACTGCCAGGCAATTAGCGAGAAATAAGAGGGAATGAGAGAGAAAGAGAATGGTCACCAGCAAGCAGGCCCTGACTAGAGAATGAGGACCAGAGAGTCAGACCCAGAGTGAATGCTGCTCTACTGGTTTCCGTTTCTCTTCCTATAGAGAGACTTTTATGACCATGCTTTGCAAGGGCCCTTTTCCCATAGGGTCTGATCCTGCAAGATGCAAAGCTCTTTTGGCTAAACGATGAACAAATCAGCTTGAATCCATATCGAAGTAAGGGTCTGTCTTTTAATGGACTCATTGCTTCTTTTGGGCCTTTGCTTTTTATGATGACACCTACCAACTGGTGGTTTATTGTGGGTGCTGGAAACCACAGGAATAAACTGATTTGAAGGAAACCAAGAGCAAGAGATGTTTGTCATAGGGAAGTAGCACTGGCTCAACTGCGCCCAAATGGGTGACCAGCCCTTTGTCTCAAAAACCCCTACTCTGGCTGCCCAGGGAGTTTTTCAGTAGGAGCCATAAAAGCCCTAGGTGATACCCTCCAGCAGGCTGTCATGTGGGTGTCTTTCTGTGGAGCCTGGTCCCTCCCCTTCATCTGCACGTGTCCCAGTTCGGGGAGGACTGATGTCTGAGCGGGTTCAGGAGTTCATCAGTGATTTCTGCCACACGCCACTCCAACACCGTATTTGTAGAAAGCATGTCTAAGGAAATGTCAATTGTGTGGTTAACCTCAGTATAACTGGGTAACTACCATGTGGTTCAAAGTATAATGACTGTTCTTTGTCCCTCTCCACCCTCATGAGAAACCTTCGTTTCCTTTCCTTACCCTCCAGGAGAGTATGTTGATGAGAAAGGACAGATCATAATTGATGAGCAGGAGTTTTTACTCATCATGAAGCTGAAAGACCTGAAGGAAGAGTACAGGTCTGGTTATGCTGAATTGCAGGACCTGAAGGCAGAAATCCAGTACTGCCAGCATCTGGTGGACCGGTGCCGGAACAAACTCATCTCAGGTACTGGCTTGCCGGGGCAGTTTCTGAGCAGCCTCCAGTTTAGCTGGGCTGCTTGATAGCAGCTCGGTACTGAAGTACTTCACAGACATGTTGCATATAAGTCAAGCCCATGTCATTCTCTGTTGTCATTTTTCTTGTTGCCTTCCAGACTTGTTTTTTATTGGTGATTGGGTGGGGTTTTTTGACATTACACTGAATTGCTGCAGATTCTCTCTCACAGATAATGACATACTGCTCCTTGGTCACGCCACTAGATGCGATGCTGTGGGTAAGAGCTTTTCACAGTGAGGTTGACAATAATGCTCCCACTGATGGCCCTGGTTCTCACCCTTGATTTCATTTAATAGAGATGGTGGCTAAGGAAATACACTGGGCCAGGGCTCTGGACTACAGATGTCTCCTCTGTAGCCCTGTGAAATTCAGGTTCCAGCGTTGCAGCACTGGCGCCTTGGCAGGAAGCAGAGCTTGGTCATTCTAGTTCTTCACGAGCACCACCCTCATGGTGATGAGTCACATCTCTGCTCAAGATGATCCCCCGGATTTGTCCCGTGTGATGGGAGACAGTAAGTGTACAAATGCCAGAGTCCCAAACATTTGGATGCTGTGCACATGGCAACGCTTTATTTTCTACACACTTGCCAGAGCACAGCTTGTATCTATCAGTGCATCCCATGCTGAAAAAAATGCACAGCTTGTTCCAGGAGATAGACAGGGCCAAATCGTAACTGGGCAGAAACTTTGCCACTGGTTTGCGTTGGATCTGGGTTTGGCATTTTTTGGGTGCTCCAGATGTTTGCTGTTTGTTTAAACATACAGGCATGGACTTATTCAATATCTGTGCCATCCCAGAGTGAAGAGGTCATCTGAGCACTAAAACTGGGGTAAAAAGTCAGCGGTGTTGCATCATGCCCACAGTGCCTAGCAAGATCAGGGCTCTGCGTTTAACCTTGTTTGTTCTTTGTGACTCCCACAACAGAAAGCAGCTCCATTCCTGGTGTCCCTCCTGGGCAGCACAGCCTTCTTCAGGAGGCTGTGGGCTCTCCCGCTCCGTGGGGACACGTGCCAGGGGAATGGAGCAGAGCACAGATGTCTGCTGCTGTTTGCAGCGGGTGTCTGGGAAATGGCCAGAATTCCTGCTGCATCCCAGCACCTGCTGTGTGTTATCACTGGCTGTTAGGGGGTGGAAAGCGGCTGTGCTTCTGTAGCATTTGGAATTGAAATCTGAACCCCAAATGTGCTGACCTCTCAAAATGGCTAGCTCCAGGCTGGATGGCTCCCTGTCTCCGGGATGCAGGAGCAGTGCCATCTCGCGGCCAGCCGCCTCTCAGGCTGCACAAGTCCAGGGGACTGTCCCCAGGGCCAGCCACCACGTCCCAGCCACCTCGCAGGCAGCAAGGACGGGTGGCAGCCTGCCTCAGCACGGCCGATGCCTGCTGACAGCGCCTGTCCTTTTTAACCAACTTTTCTAACAGTTTGAAATTCAAGAGCTTGGAGTTCTGAGGTCCCATCTGAGAGTTTAAGAGCACCGAGGTCCCGTCTGATCCACAGGCAGGGAGCCAGAAGCAATCCACCCTTGTCTCTTTGGTCATTACAGCCCGGTTTAATGCCCCCTGTTTTGCTTTGCAGAGTTTGAGATCTGGTACAGCGAGTCTTTCCTTATCCCCAAGGATGTGCGGGAAGCTCTGAAGCCCGGTGGCAACATCAGACCTGGAATGATTCCCATAAACAGAGTCATGTGCCTGGTGAGTTGTCCTGGCAGCTCTGCTTATTCTCCTTGATAGCCACGCGTGGCATAGTAATAAGGGCACAACTAAGCCTATGGGAGGAGGAGGTCATGGCAACTCTGCCTCTTTCTCTAAGCAGAGTGGCTGGCATTGAAATGCTATCTGCTATGATGCAGAGAGCAACAATCCGGAGATACATCTTGCTTTCACATTAGCTTTACCATTAAGAGGCTAAAATAGGACAGAGTGATTGAAGTACCCAGTCATCTGCTGACTATCAGTAATCGGGCAAACTGCCCAGAGGTGCGAGGGGTAGTTGGGAGGCTTCTTTCCAGTCTGTATGGTCTGTAATGTTTACAGCTAAGCTATTGTGTTTCGTCTTGTGGCAACTGGTACTTAGCCAGCCCTCCACTTAGAAACCACCACTTTGGGGTACCCGGGGTCTTTTGTCATTCCTGACAAAGCACAGTTCTCTTAAGCTTCTCATTTACCAGACTGCTTCTTTGCATTATTCTCCTCTGAAGTCATTCCAGGTTTTGTCCTTCATTGCTAAATATCAGACTCAAAACCTTCAGACTGTTTGATAGGAACGTGGCGGCAGTGCTTCCACTCTGTCTGGCATGACAAAGTGATGCACAGCAAGGAGGGAGATCCCACCCTGGCTGTGAGGGGGAACCAGCTCTTTGTAGGTGTAACACATCTCCATTATTGCTGCTTAACCTCAGCAGATCACAGAGAATAGCCAGTGGGGACAAGTCCTAGGTCCATCTCTCCCAGGAGCCCATCCCCACTAGGAGCAGGGGGCACCCACAGGTCTTTGGGAAAGAGTGTAAGCAGGGCGTGAGCTGTGTGACCCCTTTCCTAAATGCACAGCCCCGTTTCTAGCCAACGTGTAGTGGGGGACAGGATGGCTTTGGCTTTTTAGAAGGAAAACAGAAAAGGCACTCTTTTGTCTCCAGGTGTCTGATTATTTTGACTGCAAATCTCAGTGAAGCATTTTCTTTACTCCCTTCTAGAAAGGCATGTGAAGAGCTTTAAAGCTGATCAGAGACAGGTTCTTCCCATCCTACTGAATCAGCTCCCTTGAGGGTATGAGTAACAAACATGATGTGAGGAAAAAAAAAAGTAGCGAGTTTACTTTTAAAGAGAATGTTGTGATCTACCAGACTGTGGAAGATTTCAGATACAGATGCAGACCTGCATAGGAAAGAGCAAGAAAACCCAACCCAACCCAACCCCCATTGGCGTTGACCCCAAAGCCTAATGAGGTCAACAGGAAAACCCTGACTGACTGCATGGGCCCAGGATGTCACTCTTTGGGGAAAAGAGGAAATCCATCACTAGTCACTTTTACTAACCCAAGTTTACTCAATGTATTCATAGAAACTCCCTTAATGGTTTCCAGTCCGGGATTTCTTGTCATCACATCAATTATAACCCCAAAGATGAATGAAGCATGCCTTTTAGCAATGCTTTGCAGCTGTGTCAAGTTGTTGATGTTACAGGCAGAAATCTCCAGGCGGAGGATAAACAGTGTCCCTGGTGATGTTGCTCAGTGCTGGTTTCTCCTCTTGTTCCTTTTACTGGGCAGTTCACTACAGCTTCCCAGTCTGGGTCACTGGCCTTGCTGAGGCCTGTACCGGTCTGGGAGGCAACCACCTGCTTTTTCTCTGGGGGTTTGTTTCCTCCTTAGAACCATTTTCCCTTTTCCAGACTGGCTCTTCATTTACGGTTCTAATCCATTTCTCCAGGGTGTGCATCTTTCGCTCTTGGCTTGATTCGGTTTGGCCACCTGCCTTTTATCACACCAGAATTTCACTGTCACCTTCTCCAAGCTACTCATGAACCACCCCAGAGGTGACCTAAGAATCTGCTAGAGCTATCCTCAAATCTGAAAACATCATAGACAAGCTGGTATCTTAAACAATTGTGCTTCATTCAATCCATGTTCCTCTTCAGTGCACTCACTCCTTCCAGATGGTTTCCTGGAGAAGCATGGGTGTGGACATCAGCAAGCTGGGCTCAGAGGGGACCACACTGAAGCTCAGACTTCCTTCACACTGTGAGATTATCTTGCAGTGGAAGGAAGATTGTCCTGTGTGTAGTTATAGGCAGACCATGGCTGTGAGAAGATGGCTGAAGGAACTCCTTTTGGGGCTTTACACTTGCAGGTGGGTTTTTCCCAAAGTCCTGCCCAAATCTGCTCACCTAAAGCATGGGAACGGGGGACTTCCCACTTCTGAGGCTTCAGAGAGATTGTTGAATCAGTGTGCAAGGCAGCAAACACGATCTGTTGACCTATATGCCTCCAGATGCATGTTTTTCTCATGGAGCGGGGTCTGTCTTTCTGCTGGCAGGAGGAAGACGAGCAGGACAGGTTTGAGCGGATGCAGGAGACAACGCTGCCAGCCTGCCCAGCTTCGGTCTCATTCTACAAGGCGAAAATGAAGACTGATCAAAAGGTAATCTCAGCTGGGCCCTGAGATTTCCACATACCCCTGCTGATGTGCGTTGGGAGAGCGATTCTGTGCCTCACTGCCAGGTGTGGTGTAGGGCTCTTCCCGAATGGATGCCATTTTGGCTGTAGCCTTTTGAAAGCTGCTGGTTTGGTTCTGCAGCACAACTAAGGTCTTTGAAATGTTCTTTGTCTCTGGCTGATGTAAAGGCCCCATCCTGTGCTGGTCTCCTGCTAAAAAAAGAATCTCAGCACTTCTCACTTCTGGTTCCTTCCTGGCAAGGGGTCACCATAAGATACCACTGAGGCCCTGAGCTTTCAAAACTTTCAAAATGATTGGGTGCTTATGAGTAAGGGCTGCACAACTACATCAGTAAGCATTTTTAAGGAAAACATCTCAAAACCAGCTTTTCAGTGACCGGGAGAATTTCCCAGTGCTTCTTATACCCTCCTTTGAGCCTGGTGGGATCTGCCACTGGTAGAGCAATGCTGGTGTGATGGGGCTTATTTGGGCAGCTTTTTTCCAGCACCACTTGGGAAGGTTGGGAAGGTGTTTGGGTTTTTTTTCAGGAAAAAAGCTTTTACAGGTGAGAATTCTGCTCTGAAAACTGACCTCACGTTAATGATCCTTTTCTGTTTTCTGTTGCCAGCATGCGTACACCAGAACCATGTCATCCCTCGAGCAAATGCGCAAGAAACCCGGGCTCATCACAGCAGCTGGGAAGAATAAGCCCCTGTCGTTTCTGCACGTCATGTAGCAGATTCAGGCTCAGCCTGGAACCCAGCATTCAGTAAGCAATGTCACCTCAGAAAGTGCCTTGTGTTCGTGTCCACAATAGATTTGTCAAAAATAAACAGTAGGGGGAAAAAAACCCCAACCCACCCAACTTTTGTGCAGCTAGACTGACAGTTATTGGTAACCAAACCCACTGTTTAGACAGGAAGCAAGCCAGGGACTTCAAATAGCAACGCTTGTTTTTCTGAGTGTCTCTGGAAAATGCAGCGTCACGACAGAGAGGTGCGTTGCAGACAACCTGGGCTGCTTCTGCCTCCCTCCTTCCTGGTGCCAGAGGCAAGGGCCTCCGGGCTTGTTCTTGACAGAGTCTCAAGTCACACTTTGCTAGTTTGATGCTCTCAAGGTGGATCCTGAGAAGCCAAGTCTGGGTGAGAGCGAGCCCTCCCTTGGATTGAAGGGACCCCAGGGTGTTTGTCCTCCTGGACAGAGGAAGAGGTTGGAGAGGTGCACATGACAGAGAAGCATTTCCATCAGCTGCCTGGCGTTAGTGTGGCAGCATTGATTTACGGTAGCCTCGCCACCCCAACGCAGCAGGAATAGGGCAGTGTTTGTCTGCTTCTTTCCGGGAAGGTGATCCAGATCCAGGGTGAGATCACGGTGCCCAGCAACTGGAAAGCTCCAGAGGATACCGTGCTGCTTCGCCAGGCTGCTCTTATCTTCGCCTGCTGAGCGGAGTGTGCTGAAGTCCTCCTCCTCTAGCACCAGTGGAGGTGGGAGGCTGACTCCACCTCAGTACATGCCAGGGAAGTTTGTATACCAAATATCCAGCCAAGAGAGTCCCATCTCCTACTACTGCAAATGCTTCATGACCACATCAGTCTTGCTGGGGCAGAGCTGGGCCATTCCTGTGATTTACCCAAAATGATGAGAGATGCAAGATCTCACAGGGCTCACCCCAACACCCAGCTCACCCAGGGTGCAGGGCAAGTCGTGCATGCAGGGCAAGCTGTGATGTCTGGGTGTACGGATCTGCCTGAGGAAGGTAATGAAATAACAAAAATTAATTTAATACCCGCCTGGGCAATGACAGCAGCATGAGCCCTCTTGGACAGCTCTGGTGATGGCAGGCATTTCCTCAAGCCTAAGCTGCCATCAGTGTTGGCTCCCCCGTCACTCCTCTCCACCTGTACCACAGCCGTGGCTCCGAGGAGCCGCATATGGACATGGGCCCATATATATGTACATACATACGTGCTGGTCAAGCTGCAGGCTTGACTTAAAGGAGCTCTGGAGTCCAGCTCCTCCTCGGAGTTTCCTCTGCTTGTCTCTGCAAGGAATAAAAGTATCAGCCACAATTTTTGCATCTACTATGGATTTTGGGCGGCCCTTGGCGTTTACCCTCTGTTGCTCCAGCCAGTAGGTGCCGCTTGCATCTTTATCCCTCCAGGAGGTTGTGGAGCCCTGAGAACTTTGAAATTATTTGGAGAGCTGGAAGAATAATACTGAAAGCCCCAAAATGTGGTGCCCATGCTCCATGGCCATTGGGAACACCCTGGCCAAAGCCTAGCAAATCACTGGGATTACTGGAAAACCCGCTAGTACTCGGCTGCAGCTTTACGGGGCGATGCTGGCTGGGCCCCGCTGAGTGATGCAACAAGGACAAACACCCCCTGCTGCCAAAACCAGCACCAGCTATGGCAGGAGCATCCCTGAATTCAAGCACCCAGGGTGGGAGGTTTTCCACACGCTGCCCCCCTTTACATGCAACACTGGGGAAATTAATTAGTCTAAGCTGTTCAGTGCGGTTTAATACGTTGCAGCTCACTTCTGTTACTGTAATGGCACCTGGTCCCCAGAAGTGCTGTGGATCACAGCCTAGAAAATCTCCTCTTCCTTGTAATTATTGATTACTAAAGGCTTATAAAGCTGCTGGAAATTCAATCCAGGCTGAATTTCCCAGGAAAACGCATCCACATGAACTGAGCTAAGCCTTCCATCGACCTCCTCCTCCACCCACCCACCCCTCCTTTGCTTCGCCCTTGTGCTTCCGTGTGGGTGCTGCTTGGTTGCCACCCACCCCGTCCCCACGGATCCCTGTGCTGCTGCTGCCTATGCTGTGGTCCCAAATCTGGAAAAAAAGCAAGAAGTCTGAAATTTGGATGCTGCAAATGTAGTTTTGAGGCTCCTGCATGAGCAGGAAGGTCCTACTGCACCTCAAAAGCAGACAGGTATCCTGGGGTGCTCCGGCACTGCCTTACTGGAGGAGCTCTCCCCAGAGTTCGGGAAGCTGGTGAAATAAAATAACCTGTGAAAGGACAAGAGTGTTTTTTAGTGATTTTGTGGCATTTCTCTCTGAAACATGTCCTGGGTGCTCGCAGGGCCTGGGGACAGGCACTACCCTGGGGCGCGGAGACCTGGGTGTCTCCTCAGAGCAGGGGACCGGGGTGGGCACGGGGGAGTGGGTCTGGGTGGCTGGTGGGGGACCGGGGGGTGCCAGTGTCTGGGCTGTGATCCCAGGGCTGTCCCGGCTGTGATCCTGGGGGTGCCCATCATCCTGGGCGAGATCCTGGGGTTGTCCCAGGGTGCCAGTGACCTGGGAGTGATCCTGGGGTGCCAGTGATCCCTGGGTGCTGGGAATCGCAGAGGTGTCGGTGTCCTGTGGTGCCAGCATCCGTGGGTGTGTGTGATCCCAGGGGTGCTGGTGATCCTGGGGGTGATCCCAGGAATGTTGGTGATCCTGGGGGTGATCTGGCAGTGCCGGTGATCCCAGGGGTGATCCCAGGAGTGCCAGTGACCCCAAGGGTGCTAATGTCCAGGGCTGCAAGTGATCCCGGGGTGCTGGTGCCCCGGGGTATGGGAGATCCCAGGGGTACTGGTGATCCCCGATTCCTGGGGTGCTGGTGTCATAGGGTTGAGCCTGGTGTGTCGTGGGTGATCTGGGGTGCTGGTGATCCTGGTAATCCCAGTGAGATCCTGTTATGGTCCCAGTGATCCTAGGGAGATCCCGGTGATCCCATGGGTGATCCTGGTGTGGACCCAGTGATCCCAGGGAGATCCCGGTGACCCTGTGGCTGATCCTGGTGTTGTCCCAGTGATCCTGGGGAGATCCTGGTGTGGTCCCACTGATGCTGGGGAGATTCCAGTGGTCCTGTGGCTGATCCTGGTGTGGTCCTGGTGATGGCAAGGAGATCTTGGTGATCCCATGGCTGATCCTGGTGTGGTCCCGGTGATGGCAAGGAGATCTTGGTGATCCCATGGCTGATCCCGGTGATCCTGGGGAGGTCCCGGTGGTGATCCTGCGGCTGATCCTGGTGTGGTCCCGGTGATGGCAAGGAGATCCTGGTGATCCCGCAGCTGATCCTGGTGTGGTCCTGGTGATGCTGGGGAGATCCTGGTGATCCTGTGGAAGATCCCGGTGATCCCATGGCTGATCCCAGGTGATCCTGGTGGCGGTCCTGCAGCTGATCCTGGTGTGGTCCCGGTGATCCCGTGGCAGATCCTGGTGATGCCATGGCTGATCCCGGTGATCCTGTGGCGATCCTGGTGATGATCCTGTGGCTGATCCCGGCATGGTCCCGGTGATGGCAAGGAGATCCTGGTGATCCCGCAGCTGATCCTGGCATGGTCCCAGTGATGCCGTGGCTGATCCCGGTAATGCCGTGGCTGATCCCGGTGGTGAACCTGCGGCTGATCCCAGCATGGTCCCGGTGATGGCAAGGAGATCCCGGCGTGATCCCGGTGATCCCGTGGCAGATCCCGGTGATCCTGTGGAGATCATGTGGCTGATCCCGGCACGGTCCTGGTGATGGCAAGGAGATCCCGGTGATCCTGCAGCTGATCCCGGCATGGTCCCAGTGACCCCGTGGCTGATCCCGGTGATGCCGTGGCTGATCCCGGTGGTGAACCTGCGGCTGATCCCGGCATGGTCCCGGTGATGGCAAGGAGATCCCGGCATGATCCCGGTGATCCCGTGGCAGATCCCGGTGATCCTGTGGAGATCATGTGGCTGATCCCGGCACGGTCCTGGTGATGGCAAGGAGATCCTGGTGATCCTGCAGCTGATCCCGGCATGGTCCCAGTGATCTCTTGGCAGATCCTGGCGATCCCACGGCTGATCCCGGTGGCGATCCTGCGGCTGATGCCGGCGCGGTCCTGGTGATGGCGAGGAGATCCTGGTGATCCCGCAGCTGATCCCGGGGAGATCGCGGTGGCGATCCTGCGGCCGATCCCGGTGGGGTCCCGGTGAGGCCGGGGGCGATGCCGCTGACCCCCGCGGCCGACGCCGGTGCCGGTGCCGTCGATGCCGGTGCCGATCCCGATCCCGCCGCCGCCCCGAGGAGACGCCGGCGGTGCGGCGGCTGACCCCGCCGCGGCACCGCGGCCATCCCCGCGCCCACGCCGGTGAGACTCCCGGCCTCGTCCCCCGCCGGCGGTGCCGCTGCCCGCCCGGGGGTGGTGGTGGGGGGGGTAGCGGTAGCGGCAGCGGCGCGGCGGCGCGGCGGGGAGGAGCCGGGCGGCCGGGGCGGACTCGGCGGCGGGCGGCGGGCAGGGCAGGGGCAGGGCACGGCGCGGATGGCGGGGCCCCGCCGGCGGCCGCTGCAGCGCGGGGCCCGCCGGAGGATGTGAGGCGGCGGCGGCGGAGCCGAGCCCCCGCCGGGCTCGGAGGGCGGAGAGGGGCCTTCTCCCCCCCCCTCCTTCGCCCGCCCGCCCGCCCCGCGGCGCGGCCCTGCCCGCCCCAGGGGCCGCGCCTGCCCCCGACGGCGGCCGCCCGACCATGGGGGACTTCTACGACCCGGAGCACCCCACCCCGGAGTAAGCGCGGGCCGCGCCGGCGGCCGCCACCGCCGCTACCCCCCCCCCCGCCGCCGCCGCCGCCGCCGCGGCCTAAGGCCTTGCCGGGCCCGGCCGAGCCGCGCCGGGCCGCCCTCCCCTGCGGGGAGCCGCCGGGACCGGGGGAAGGGCGGCGGTGGTGGTGATGGTGGTGGTGGGTGTGGGAGCCGGGGCGCCGCCGCCGCCGCTGCCCCTTCCCTACCTTCTCCGGGGCCCGGCGCGGCGCGGCGGCCGGCTGGGGTAGGCCGCGCATCCCCGGCCTTGCGTGAGCGCCGCCGCCGGGCGCCGGCGGGTGGAGGCCGGGCGGCGCGGCGGTGGGGGTGGAGCGGTGGGGGGGGGGGGGGGGGGGGGGGCGGGCGCTGCCGGCGGCCCGGGCCCTGGGGTGGCGAGGGCCTTAACCCTACCCTGGGGGCGGCGGGGCCCAGGCCCCCGGCCCGGCGGGGCTGCGCGGTACCGCCCGCCCCGCGGAGGGAGGCCGGGCGGCAAGTGCGGACGTGTCCCGGCCTCCCCGGGGGGCCATTTTTCCGCACCTTATTTACTATGATTTTTTTTTTTTTTTTTTTTTTTTTTTTTCCCCTCCCGGTGTGCGGAGGAGTTACGGAGTGCTGGCTTTATTTCACCCCTTCCATCCTCCCTCCAGCAGCCCCACCGGCTCGGCCCCTGCCCTGACCCCATTTTCTGACAGGAGGAAGGAACCAGGCAAAAGGGGGAGAGCGGCCTAATGGCCGGTGAACTCTGGTTCTCCTCTCCGCTGGGGATTTTCACTAACCCCCCCTGCGACATCACGCCAGGGCCGCTGGCTTTATCAGTTCTTCTAAGCAAGGCATTCGGTTCCTGGTGGTAGCCGTGGGGTTTCTCCCCCCGCCCCTTTCTTGTTGGTTCTGAACGCTATTTTTACATTTTTAGACTTCCTTTGCGAAGGATTCGGGTGCTTCCTAAACTTTGCGCGTGCGGCATCCCTGACGTGCGTCCGGCTCTGGGGTGGAAGGAGGCAGACACCTGGCGTGTAGAACACCTCTGGGCAATGGCTGGATTGGAGGCAAAGCTAAAAATGGCATGTTTTGAGCAAGGACAACAGAGCAAACCTTTCTTGAGTGAATGCTGCGAGTTCTGTCTGTGCCCACCTGGAGCAGCTGAGGATCCGTTTCAGCTGAGACGATGCCTGCGGCCGAACCTTCTGAAATTAGTGAGAGACGGAGGATTTCATTTTGAACCCGGTTGTTTTTTGCTAGATGTGACTCCTGCCTTTCTCCCAGGACTGGAGAGCCTGGAGCAAGCCCTGCACCTGATTTATGTGAGCTTAACCCCAGCGGGGAGCGACGGTCCCATCCTGAGCAACCCTCTGGGTTCAAATGACTACTATCCGTCCAAAAAGTTTTAGCCTAATTTAGGTATTTCACCTTTTTAGTTTAGAGTGCAAGGGATCCTGTCCCCGGGGGCTGGGGTGGCACGTGGCATTTGGTGTCAAACCAGGCGTCGCACTGAGCTTGGCGGTTAAAAGCGTATGGGTTATATCATGCTGCCGCTTGTTGTCTGAAACAATCTCGAGTGTCGCAAACCTGGGCTCTTGAAAGAAGCCAGAGCGGTTTCTGTAATGACTTTTAAAAAGAAACACTAATTTATTGCTCTGACTTTGGGATTTTCTTGGGGAGCGCGTTCCTGGTTGGGACTCTGAAAGCTGTCAGGAGGTGTTCACATGTTTTTGGGAGCCTTGTTTCCCCGTGCCTGCCTTGAAGCCTGGCATCTGAGTCACGTTCGCTGCTTTGTTAGTGGTGTGTCTTATTTAGGATGTGTTCTTCCCAGTGTGTGTGCTTTTAACTCGAGAAAATGATTATTTGCAGTAGCTCAGCGATGGTTTTCTTCAGAGGCCAGGGTACCTTGTGGTTCATTGTCTCCTTCCCTGTTCTCGAATGTCGCGATATCACAAATGCACCATACAGCACGTCCCAGGAACTGGTTGGGTATTTCCAAAGTGTAGTTGGCTGCTGCGGTGGAGAGGGCAATTAAAAACAAACCGTGATGGCTGCAGGATGTTTGCTGCTGCTGGAGATGGTGGCTTTCCCCTGTCCTGTACCCGCTGCGGGGTGCGACGAAGAGGGATGTGCACTGTTTGTTTTTTGGAGGAGTTGATTTTGTAGCATGTAGCGTTGGAGTTGTGCTGCTGCAAGATGTGGGGGCTTGGGAGAGCGCTGGTTGCAGCCTGGTGATGCAAGCGGAGCCTGGTAAATCGGCCTTATTTTTTATGGGAATTATTCACAGAATGGTTTGGGTTGGAAGGGACGTTTAAAGATCATCCAGTCCAACCCATGGGCAGGGACGTCTTCCGCTAGATGAGGTTGCTCAAAGCCCCGTCCAGCTTGACCTTGAACACTTCCAACGATGGGGCGTCGTTGCTGAGATTGAGCTCTGCACTGGCTGTAGGAGATGGGATATTGAGTTGGGGAGCTGAACTACCTGCGACCTGAGTACGTGCTGATGGCGTTTACCAGAATTTTCCTATTAGCAAAGAAACTCCGGCTGGCTTTTGCCTGGTTGGTCGCTCTTTGCATACCACTCGGCAGCCAGAGCTCAGGTTCTTGAGAACTTCAGCGTCCAGCAAAACCAGCTCGCCTCACCTCTTTGGGTGCTGAAATTGGGGTCAGCCTGAGGCCCTGAGCTCAGAGCCGCCACCAAGCTCCGTGTGAGGTCTGCAGCTTCTCTGTAGAGCTGCCCAACGTCGAACTGGACCTACTTGGTGGATGTTTGTATCATAGCCTGCAAGCAGAAGAAATTTCATCTCTTTGTGCTGTTACTAGAGCTGTAGTGGTGCAGCTGATCGAGCCAAACCTGGGATGAGTGAGCGCTTCCTTCGAGAAGACACCGAGATTGTCCCCAGCTGCTGCGTAGTGAGTGTGGAGGACCCTCTAAAACAAGTGACATGTTGGTGGGATCGTTGCACGGGGCGTGATGGATGTTTGAGAGTCCCGAGGATTTCTTTAGCTCACGTCTGCGCATTATCATGGAAACCGAAGGTGCTGCAGCTGGTTCCCTTGCACACCATAGGGCTGAAATATATTTATCTGCTGTTCTGCGCTCTGCTGAAGGAGGACCTCCCCAACTTGAATTTAGCTCTATTTTGGGGGAAGATGGTCTTCCTACTGTCCTGCATCTCCACAGGCTGGTGATGCTGGTGGGGCTTGGTGGTACGCGTGGGTGGTTTGGTGGGGTCCAGGTTTAGGGCTGGTACATTTGAACACCCTGTTGATTTTGTAATGTGACTTGATATGGATTCAAACAGTCTAAAACTTCAGGCTTTTGGTTGTGGCTATTACTACAGGTGTTTTTTTAATGTGTGCTGCAGCTGTGGAGACTCATGGGCGGTTCAGTGTTCGTGTCACTTTCGGACTTGATTATTTTTTGCTTCCCATGGGCAGCTGGATTCTTATTTTCTGCTTTTGTCTGGGGAAAATGATTGGTAACATTGATGCCCTTGGCACAAGGCAGAAGCTCCCGGCCAATGTGCTGTGGTTAAATACCCAAATTTGACTCCTCAAGTATGTTGTGATCCATTGGGGAGATGCTAATGGACGGGAAAGGCTCAGTTTTACACATACATTTCCCTTTGAACGCTTCTCCCCTTTATTGAGACTAATGATGGTCCCATGGGGTGCAAAATCGTGAGTGGTAAGGGAGAAACTTGGCTCTTGCTGCCTGAGTGTACCTTAGGGTTTTTCAGCTCCCTAAGCTTAAGCCTTAGTGTCTCTGAAAAGTCAGTTTATTTAAAGAAAATTCTCTTTATACATCCGAATTTGTCTTGGTCGTGAGAGGAGACCTTCACCTGCTTGCCTGGCTGGCCAGTAAGCTATCAGACAAATTTCTCACTTGGGTTTGTTATTTTCGATGTCATCTTAGGACAATTCCCAGCTGGATCCAAACTTTCTGAGGCTGGTTGCTTGCAGCAGAGCTGAATTAAATGAGGTCGTTTATCTCCAGGAAGGAGATGTGGATGCCATGCAGCGCTGCCCTTTCCGCTCTTCTCTTGCCTTTTTCCTGCTCCATCCCCAGCACGTTTTGGTACCGTCGCCCAGTTCTCTTAAAAACAAAGCCTGAGGTTTGTAGCTTTGCTCTTGGAGAAGTCTTCTTCTCCCTGTTTTTTTGGTACCCAAGTTTGGGTCTTCTTATCATTGTTGGGTTTTGAGGGAGGAGGACCTCTTGGCTTGTCCTTCTGCCCTGGATTCTTGTGCAGCCTCCTTTTCCATCTGCTTGTGGTTCAGAAACGCGGCGTGCAGCAAAGGCAGGGTAGATCTGCAGTGTTTAGCTTCAGAGGAGATTAAAAAACGTGTGGCGGGGAAAAGGTCCACATTTTGGCTTTGAGCAGTTGAGGTGCCTGTGGTTTCTGCCAACTGAGATGCCTATAAATACGAAAACGGTGCATTTTTCCAGGGGCTGGCTGTGTGTGAGTGTTCTGAGAACACTTTTCTCCTTTGGTTTTCAGTGTTTTAGATCTGTGGATCGGTGGTGGAGTGATTAAAGAAGGAATTATGTGTGTGAATAGGACAGGGAAAGTTGTGGCCTCGGGATGCCTCCCTGGGAGGGTGTGCTTGAGCAGTTGGGTTTCTCAAAAATGAGGAAATTTAGCCGCTGTAGGCTACCCACGCTATATATTTTGAGTTCCAAGTTGTTCCATTTACCTTTAGTCACCTGGACACGTGCACAGGTAATTACACACTCCACACTTAATATTCAAGAGCAGCCAATATATAAACTCAGCTTTCCTAAATACTACGGTTTGTTGATCGCTCGGAAAAGAGGCAGAGAAATCCCTGGTTTTTGAAAAGAGAAGGCTTTCAGATGGTTCTCTTGACTTAATTGTTTCTAATTTCCCCTCTGCAATTTAATATTTTTCTTGCAATGGCTCAAAGTGGGTTTAAAGTGGATAGGTGACAGCCTTCCTTCAATGCCCTGTGTTAGAAATCTGTTGACGTAATTCTAAATATAATTTGTTTGTGTGTATATTTAGACAGGGAGAGAAGATTTATAAACACCTATTTTTGTGTCTGTAATAGACACAGAAACTTAAAGAAAAATTAATATGTTTGCCATATGTATTTGGCAAACATATTAATGTTTGCCCAATTAATAGACTGGCTACATTTTATTATTTAGGTGATTATTTAGATTTGTTAATGAGACGAGCTGTGGTGTACCAGTGGAACTGTGCAATCTGCTTTGGTGCAACTTTCTCGGTGCCACAGGAAGCGATTAGGAGCTGAAATGCTGCTGTCCAAAGGATCTGATCACTGTTGGTGGTTTGACACCTGTGTCGGCACAGCCACGTAACCCCGCAGGCAGGGCCGTCAGGAGCGGTGATGCTTTTTCCATTTTACATCATCCCAGGCTACACTTTGTTTTCATTTTTCCTTGCCAGAGCTGGTAGGATTCATTGAGAAAAAGTCTTGAGAAAGTCAAAGTGTGGCTCTGGTTTTTGTAGGTTTGGTAGGACACTTGCTGAAAAAGGTGTGGGTTGTTTTCCCCTTGGCTTTTTTCCTGAATTTTCTCTCTCTCTCTTTTTTTTTTTTTTTTTTGTAAACTTCCATAAAAATGATCCATCCCTGCAGCTGCCCCTTTCCAGTGAGCTTCAGCCTTTTGGGATCCATTCCAGAGGCTATCATCCCCCAGAGCATCTCCCTGGGAGCCTGGGGGCTGATGTAGAGCAGGATCTGAAACTCAAGAGAAATGAGGGCCAGGAGTCAAAATTTGACCTGAAATACTGGTGTGGGAGGAAGAGGTGTTGGGCTGGATCTGGAGAAGGAGCTGGAGCCTGAGCAATACTCTTACCTGAAGCACTGTTTTCAGGACCAAATGCGGATTCCTGCTGGCTTTACCCACCATTGCTCAAAGATTTTACAATTTCCACAGCATCTCGTTGTAATTGCATTATTGCCTTCCTATTTGAAATGCATCAGCGGAGGTTTTGCAGCTAGAAATAAAAAGCGTGTCATTCTGAGTTAGCAGAAAACAATTATTTTTATCATTTGCAGCCTTCTGTAGCATTGATGTCCAACAGAAAAAAACTCAAGAGCCTAGTGCTTGGAGTTTGTTTGCACAGCCCGTTCCCAACTTGCACTTTTATTGCAAATTTCTGGTATAAAGGGGGATGAAGGGAGTTGAATTTATCTGCTCCTACACTAATTTCCCTGCCTGGTATCACCTTGTGTTTAGCATTGCCACAGCAACCGGCTGCGATGTTGCACAGCGATAGCCGGGTGCAGGTTTTCACTCATTAGCTCTCATTTCTTCTTGCCGTGTTAGGCTGGGTTTAATCTCACTAAAATAGTTTGATTTAAAGCACTCAATTCTCCAGGAGTTGGTGTTGCAGGGAGCTTGGGTTTATTTTCTTTTATTGAATTGAGAGCGGCTCCCAAGATGTCTCCCACTGCTGACTTAACCTGCCTGGCAGGTTTTGTAATAGAAGATTAAACTTCATCTATAATTGCGTAAGAAATAAATACGTTAAGGATTTTATGTTAAAGCAGCAACCTTAAGCTTGGCTGGGGCGTTGCAGCATTTTATTTACTGCACCGAGACAAAGTTTTTCAGGGCGCATGGTGCAGGTTGCAGTTTCTGCCCTTTGAAGTCTGAATTTAGGGACACCTGATTATTGGAAAGTGTCTTCTTGTTAAACTTGGGGTGAGTTTGGGGTAAGGACGGGACATTTTGTGAATGGAGACTTCAGTATGGTGAATTATGGGAGTGTTTGGTGTTATATGCGTGTCTATGAATTATAAGGTAACCTTGCTATGATGACTCAAGGTGAAAAAGTACACTAAAATTTAATGTTTTTACCTGCGTGTGAAGCTTGTGGGATGTGTTTTTGAGAACCTCTCCTGCTCGGGATGCAGGTGACAGGACTGCTCCTGCCTGCTTTCTGTTTTGGGGAGAAGGGGATGCTGGGGACCGCTAAGGTGACACATCTCCACACCAGGCGTTGCGGGTGGCACGCATCTGACTGCATTCCAGCGTAGGCAATGCAGATGTTTCCACCTCCCCAGTTGACACCAGGCTCTTGGGAGACCTCCCCGTCTCGCATCAGCGGGGCCACCGGTGTGGTTAGCCTTCTGCTGAAGCAAGTAGCCTTCTGCAAGCCCAACCTGCAGTCCGAAACAGAGAGAAATCTGTATTTACAAGGCATTTTAGGAGACAAAGGTGACCTGCAGTGCCAGGGCAGGTATTTGTCGTGCAGGCTTGGTGATGCCTTGATAAGGTCAGGTTAGGAATTTGCTCGCTCATGCAAGGGATGATGATACCTGCTGAAGATCTGGTCTCACTGATGGGCCAGGGAGGCGAAGGAGGGGTAGAAACCCCCCTAGTTTTACCCAGTCTGGAAATGCAGATGTGATGTAGCCTGAGGGTTGCCTGGGAGCCAGGGGGCTGCCCAGGGAGTGGGGGGTCCTTCCCGGCCTTGTGCCTGCCCCCTGAGGGAGGAGCATTGCCTTTCTGCCTTGTGGGTTTGTTGGTTTTTCCCCCCCCCTGTTTAGCACACAGACCTAATTCCCCAGAGCCATTGCTCAGGTCAGATGAAGCCTCAAAGTCTCTGCGTGGCCAGCAGATATGCGGTGGACTTCTCTGCCAAGAGTGAAGCCCTGTGCTGGTCACTGGCCCTAATGATCGTAAGTCAGCTTAGATATTTCTGATTATTATTTTTTTTAAAAAATTCAGGTTCCTCACCTTCCTCTGCCTCCCCTGTTGCTGCAGGGAAGTGCTTTAGAGAAGTGTTGGTATTGCTTGGAAGCTGGGTGTAGCCACTTGCTTTTCAGCAGGATTTAAATCTTGAAACTTTTCCTGGTATCGAACATCTTTTAACTTAATTAGAGCAGTTTAGTTCAGCACATGCTGAACTTTTTCTGTGCAGCCCGGTGAGTGCATGGGGTGGGATTTTAGCAAAATTAAAAAACCAAACTGTTTCTTTCTACTAATTCCAGTAATTCCTTTTCCCTCTGAGCCTAGAAATGTTACCAGCATCTAACCTGGCAGTGCCTGCACATGCTGTGCCACGGCAGTCGAGTCAAACGTGACCATTCCTGCTGGGTTACGAAGGCAGACGCCGTACGTGAGAGGGAATTTTGCAGAAGGCTGGCAATTGCTTTCTCTCCTTTTGTTAATGAACTCGGAGGGTATAAATCTGCAGCAGAGCGTTAGAAGATATTTGCTGCTTCTCGTGGTGGTAAGCAATTCTGGCTTGCAGGGTCGGTATCCCCCAGGATGTGCTGTGGGGGTAGCTGGGATGTGTAGCACCAGTTTAGTCCTAAAAGTGGTTTTGTGCTGGTAGGAGAAATGCCTTGTTGTATGGTTGTACCATGGTGGTGCCTCTGCTTAAACCAGCGTTACGGCCTTGCTGCTGCAAACACTGTATGTAGATCTGTAAAAATGTCTGTAGCCTGAAGAAACTGGAAATAATTAAAGGTGGGACGGGGCGGGGGGGGGGACGACATAAAAAAAAAATTGGGAATGGGGATAACCACCTTAGTGACTTGTTCAGGGTCACACATGGGCTGTTGCAGAGCTAGGAACCAACCCCGAGCTTTTAAGACTGGCCGAACCCTGGCTGTAGGAAGCAGGTTTTCATTTCAGCCTTTTCAATTGTTAGAAATCGTTGAATGAAGTGGTGAAAATGATTAGTGAAATAATGACCTTGCCTTGCATGCTGCAAGCGGCGGTGTGCTCTGAGGCCGGGAGTGCCCTACGCCTGTTTGTAAAGCTGCCGTGGACTGTTGCTTTTAATGCGGATTTTGGGGTTTGTGCAACTCCTGTCCGTCCATCCTGCGGGTGGTACCCCACGGTGGGGGGGGGGGAGAGCGATGTCAAACTATCCTACATCTTCCCCTGCCTGCGTGCTGGAGGTGAGAAGTTGGAGGTGATAAACTGCGTTTGTGTTAGATCCAGCCTCATCTTTCCCCAGGGGCAACTGCAGCCCTGGACAGACAGATGGCTCAGGGGAGTGCATGCATTTTAGGAGTTAATTGCATCAGGTAGGGAAAATGCAGTTTGTATATGTGAAACATTTTCTTTCGTGCTATTTGTGCCTGATCCTGTCAAAAGGAGGTGATTTTGAGGCAGGGTTTACCTGAAAAGTGATCCCATTTAAATTTTTTTGGTGGGAGGATGCTAACTCTAAAAGCTGCTGATGAAATCTCTCCTTCCCTGCTCCCAGAGGAGGAGGAAGCTTTCCAAGGACCGATGCTCCCATGGTACTGAGCCAGAAGCCATGGTTTTGAGTTAAGCTGTGGATTTATGCCCTCTCTTTTTGGCACTGTTGCTCTTCCGTCCCGTCCCAGCCCCCAAGTCTGTCCACGTCCTTTCCCTCTCTGTGTTGGTGCTCTGTTGGTAAATCCCTTGCCCGGCTGCCATGGGAACAGTATTGCTTATGATGATTGCTGTCACGATTTCAAACTTAATTTCTTCTTTAGACGGGCCCTGGCACTGAGCAGAAAGGGGAGAGCAGGAGCTGTGTGCATGGTGATGAGTTTGGGAATTCCCGGGCAGTGTTGGGGAAGGAGCAGGGTCCTGTGATGCTTTTATTGGAACAAAAGACTGGAGACCACTGGAAATTGTTTTCTTCTTAACCAGGTCTTCTTCCTGAAGCAGAAGATCCTAGCTTCTCTAAAACGCTAATGTTATTAACACACAGATAGCTAAATAGTCAGTAAATGAAGCTTTGGCCAAAAAAATCCCTCAAACCCTCAACCTGTGGCTTTTCACGTGCTCCTACCAATGTCTGTTTTCTCTGACCCATTTTCCTTTGCAAGAGGAGCAGCAGCAAAAGCAGATTGTTTTCAGAAATCATCCCTTTCCCCCTTTATTTCTTCCCCTTCTCTTTAGGGTTTGATCGCTGCTGGGTGGACCTGCCCCGGGAGGGGTCTGCACAGGCTCCGCCAGACCCAGGGCTTAATTCATAGCTTGGGCAGAAGCTGGCAAAGAACAGGCATTTTACCTCATGCCGTTTTGGTTTTTTTTTTAGCCTATATTTTCCCCAGCTGTGGAGAACGGAGTGTAAATGCTGGTAGTAAAAATTTACAGCGCTATAAGTTTTCCATATTGTGCTGTAATGCCTCTTGAATCTGTTCTCAGTGGCTCTCCTCCAGCCTGATGAGAAATGGGAGCCTGGGCTGGCCTGAATTAGAAGCTACAGCAGTTGAGTTTCTTAATCTTCTTCATGCCTGCTGTTGAAATGGCTCGTGTCTGGGGTGTTTCTGATTTATAAAGTTCATTTCAAGGGGGGTGTATTCAGAGGGAGCGGTCACCAATGGTTACAGGTGACTCCATACACCAATAACCCAGAATCTATGTTAAAAGAAAAATCAGTTTCTGCCATACTTGTGACTATGCAGGATGCTACTCACTCAGCCCTTATAATTTTTGTAAATGAAAGAAGAAGTATTTATTTTTTGTATATTCAGCTACTTGTTTTCCTGGTGTGTTCAGTCCTCTCTGGTCTTTCATATTTCAGCACAGGAGAAATGGTGTCTCTTCCCCTGCTCCAAACTTTACAACTCCAAACCCAGAGAAAATGTTGTATAAGCCAGCAAATGCTGATTTAGGAAAGCAGGGGATGGGACAGCTGGATCTGGGGGATGTGCTGCAGGGACAGGTATATGCTTACAGCTACCTTGACCTCATTTTCTGGAGAGCTTGGCTTGGTTTCAAGCTTCTGTTTAAATAAGATGTTTGATACTGTTAGTGATTTTTTTTTTTTTCTCCTCCCTCTTGGGTGTGCTTTAGCCTTTCCTCTGTCTAGCTGTTTGGGGGAAGGAGCAGGATTGTCTATTAACTTCCCTGCTTTTTTTTCTGGTTGTACATTATCCTGTTGTTGTGCAGTATTTTTGGGAGCAGGGACACATTTGGGTGTTAAAAGCACAGTGCTCTGTACAAAAGATTTTGCAGCAATTTAGCACCGTATTTCAGTTAATCATAGGGACAGCTGCACGTTTATCCATGTTTTTTATCTCTAGCCGGCCGCATTAGAGACTAATAAACCAAGCAGGCGATAGCACTTTAGACCTGTAAGTATTTAATCGAATCATTCCGTTTTGAGGGTAGCAGGAGCTGAATGAGAGCAGCAGCGAGGGAACTTCACCCACAGTGTTTTGGTGCACGGCAGCGGCAGAAGCCCAGAGGTGCAGCCCTTCATCGCTGCCGAGGCAGCGATGAAATCTGCCTAGATATTTCCTTTTTGGCTTTAGGATCATGCTGGAACTGCAAGTTTTCACCCGAGGTCTTTGTATTTCCTTCTGGTTTGCTTAGCCCTGGTGGTGTGGATGAAGGTCGTGGTGTTAGGTGCTGGTTGGATCCATGAGCAGCTATGGAACTCCATCTGCATCCCCCCGCTGGCAGGACATTTCTGGTTAACCTGGCCTAAGCAAAACAGTCTGGAGGTTGGGATTTCCTCCTGTAGAGTGCTGAGGTTTTGCATTTTGTTTCCTTTCTTCAGAAAGAAAGGTAATTGCTGAGGTAGGTGAGCTTTCAGATGGATCTGTGCTAATGCCTGCACAATACCTTGTTGTCAGCTTAAAGCAAGGTGAGTTGAGTGCCTGCTCAGGATGGGGCTTTTTAGGCTTGCAGGGTTGTTAGTCTTGCAGATGTTTAGATAAGAAAGAGCTTTAGGCTTCCAGGTTTTTCTCTTTTAAGAAGAAGAAAATGAAAAAGAAAAAAAAGAGGAGGACATACAGGAGATGAGACTCTTCAAGTTTTGTCTTAATGCAGACCAGCATTTGTCATTTAGACTTCAGAAGCCTGAGGCTTCTTTTTTTGTGTTTGTTTGTTTGCTTTTTTAGCATAAGCAAAGCCTGCATATAGTTCAGATTACAGTGTGGATTATATCTTAAAAAGGAGAGAAGTCTCATTCAAGTCAAGCTGTTTAAGCATCTCAGAAATGCTGGAGCTGCTGAACCTCAGAATTAAAATACAACCGTATTTTTTATTGACATGCCTGTAAGTAACCTGGGATGTTTCCAGGAGTAGGAAAGCTTTTATTTTAAGTTTTAAATATAAAGGATTTTGGTAGAAGTGTGGGTCCATAGCCTTAAAAAAGCCTTTCCTGCAAATACAAACTCCTCTGTATGGTGTGGGGATTTGGGATTTACTTGCTGTGGTTGCTGTTTGTTGCAGTCGTGCATTTGTGGGGTGCGTGCAGGCACATCTTGCTCTCACCTGACCGATATTTGTCATTAGTTAATCAGACCTAACTGGCAGAGAGGCAAAATTGTTCTTTAAATTTTATTTAAAGGGGCAGACTGACTTTTTTTTTTAAATACTAATACACAGGGCTGCCGTAGACAAATAAAAGATGGTACAGTTCCCTGGTTTTTGTTGTTGTTGTTTTTTAATTTATTAACCACTTTTTTGTAGATGTCTTCAGTTTTGCTTTGAGTTTTATTTTGGGTTTTAACAAACCCTTTCTCTTGACATTCACAGAAATGAGCCATCAAGTGCATTAATTCAATGCTAATTTTAATAACAGTCTTCCTTTTATGTACCTGCAGATAGCAAGGTGCAGCTGGAGGGAAACAAGTGGGATTGCTCTAAACCTCTGGGGCTGGAAACCTGCTGGAAAACCTATGGGTTGTGTAGTTGGATGGATCCCCAGCTCGTGTACGCTCTTGTTGTGCTGAGTCTCCTGTGTGCCAGCTCCTTCCTCAGACTTGTAATGTGGGGATTTTATGTAACTTCAAACCCAGTGTGGGAGGAATTTGGCAAAAGGTTTTTGAGCAAACAGCAACGTGTTCACTAATTTTGGAAATCTATTTATATTTTTTTGATCTGGGGCGAAGGAAGAAGCTGTAAATGGAAATGGGATCCATAACCCAAGCCAGCTACCTCCTTCATTAAGGCTAACCTGTGTGAGGGCACCTGTAGCGAGGTGGGATGACTTTGTGCTGTGGATGGAGGGGTAATTCAGGAAGGAAAAGCACTTGGCCATAACTGGCTGAAATACCGCCGCAGAGAGAGAATACTACTATTCCCTCTCTGAGAAGAAATACTTTTCTGTCCAGTAGAAATTAAATTCTTCATATAGGCATCTAGGACTATACAAGGTACATTACCAGTAATGTCATATCTGCTTCATTTTTACATATTTTATTTTAAATAACCAGTTTAATTCATGCAACATCTTCTATTTTGTGCCTTCCTAACTGTTTTCTCCTTTAATATTTTGATTTCTTACTTGCAGCCCTTTAAGCTGCTCAATTTCTAGCCATTTCCCCCTCCAAGGGCAGGCAAGTCTCACTACTGAGTGGCTTTAGAGCAGCAAGATCACCCATTTCGTAAAGCAGCTCAATTTCTGCTGCAAGATTTTCTCTGGGTTTTGAAGGATCTGAACTAGCTTTTTTCCCCCGTCAGTGTATTGTAGTTTTCTTGCCTGCTTTGACCCCCCCTGTACGGAAGCCGGTGCTCTGCTGTCTGCCTTCGTGGAGCAGCTCTTTCGAGGTGGCAGATGCTGAGGCTGCTCTTCCAGCCTGGCGTCGTGTCCGGGAAATCTGCTGCTGTGGCTGCAAGCTTGGAGCGGGACTTGAGCTTAGAGCTGGCCTGGATTGTGCTATGATTCCTGCTGTTATGTGGGCATGCCCTCTTGGAAGGGAAAATTTCATTCTTAGCTTTTGGTTTTTGGAGACCTCTACTTTGTGTACTTGCCAGCATTTTAGCTTAATACTGGTTTTATGCAATGTTTCAGCAACAAGAGCAAAAATGGATTGTTAAGAGGAATTACTTACTTTACTCTTGCAGCAGGCTATTAATTATAAATACTACACTTCATTACCTGTCTCCCAATATATAGCTGCTTAAATCTATGTTCTTATGTATAGGGAGACAGTTATTTCTTTTTGGTTTAGGACCACCAGCTTCCATCTGTTGGTTCTTATTCTGTGCTGTATCACAACACGTCTGGTTACGGATGTCTTGAAAATCTTCATAGAACCACAAAATCATGTAGATTGGAAAAGACCCTTAAGCGCATCGAGTTCTATGCTCATGTTGAGTCTTGGCTGCACTAGACCTCAGTACTGTTCTCACCCCTTGTAAACACTTGCACTTAACACCCAAAATTTGTGACTGTCAACAATGGTGTTGTCCTGCAAGTCTAAATCTCCACTTTCTGTAATCTTAAAAATGAAACCTCCTTTTAGGCACTAATTTGTGTCAAAGTGCTGTTCTTAGCGGGCTTCTGACCTCTGCATCAGCAGTATTTTGAATTCATGTCGTGCTTAACCCCATTAAATCACACATGTGCCCTCGTGTACTCCACAGCTTGCTTAAAATCATGGCTTATGCTTCCTCAATGAAAACAAACCATTTTTGCTGCTCTAAGAACGATTTATAGCCTACTAATAAGCTTTATCAATTGGACGTGAGCCTTCGTAGAGGCAGGAGTGTATTACTGCTGGTGATAGGTCTTTCTAGCAGGTTGCTCCTAATTCTCTGTTGATGATGGCTTAAATGGAGAAATAGGTGGTTACTGTTGTGCTCTCACCGCCTCGGGTCCCTGCCTGGGTTATGCAGAAACCGAGAGCTTTGGGTTTCTTTTCCAGAAACTGATACTTCTCAATTAGCTGGGGCTTGAAGTGAAATCTGTGAACCTTTTCTGCAAGAAATCTTTCACTGTGTCACCACAACAGTGCTGAACTATGGCTCAAAAGCTGATAAAATTTAGGAAAAGTCCAGCTGAAAACTTCCCCTGTGTCTATAAGGTAGACAGGGAACAGGCTGTCTGCGTGCAAACATCAAGGTTAGAGCACTGAAGAGTCTTTTGTACTTTTAGT
This sequence comes from Astur gentilis, assembly GCF_929443795.1. NCBI lineage: Eukaryota > Metazoa > Chordata > Aves > Accipitriformes > Accipitridae > Astur > Astur gentilis. The sequence goes on along the minus strand of NC_064883.1, from coordinate 46,742,047 downwards.
AGAGGAAATTACAGATAAAGACAGATGAGCTGTTGACATCTTGGTTGAGGCATATTGGTAACAGTAGTTGTGTTCTTGAAACTACTTTTTTTTCGTGGTATTGGAGTTAAGAACTTAGGGAAGCAAAGAAAAGCTGGGCTTTCCTGTTGGCTCAGCATTGGCAGGTTTGGTTGGGATCAAGGTAATGCTCCAAATTAATTCATTGTTGAGCAGCTAGCTGCCAAAGTACTGATTAATTAAGTTTAAGCATCATGGCAAATAGCCAGGGCTGCAGATCCATAGCAGGACATACAGCAGTAAGGCGTTTGTAATTATCTTTCATTTCTCTCGATGAGAGAAACAGATACTTTTCACTGTTTCTGGGCTGTTAAGGAAAATACTAAAATTGAAAGAAAACCAAATTCAGCTTCCTACATCTCATTTTCGAGATTTTTTTATAGCTGTGTTACCTCTGCAGTGTCTGTTGAAATAAGGTTCTTTCTGGTTTCCAAACCCTCAGAAGATAACACCAAGCCAGCAGTTTGCTCAAAAAAGGTTTGCTCTGTCAAAGTCTGTGCAGAATTTTCAGCTTTGAAATTCTTGAGCTTCAAAACTATGCTGTGTTCCCCTTCAGAGGTGGTTGGTATGTCTGCTTGACCATTGGGTGACGTTGGTAGGGGCATCTCTTGCAGCAGGATTATTTGTGGGGTTGTTGTTACCCTCTCTGTGTCCCTGGGTCCGTCCCGTTTGCAGTGCCAGACTTCTGATGTTAACGTTTCTTGTTTCTGCCTGATGTTTACACCTCCTTCTTACGTTTTCTTTTGCATGTTTTCTTGGCTGGATTGCAACAGAGAAGAAGAAAATGAGGTGAGTAAAACTGATTCCTTTCTTGATGTAGCTCCTGAGACATGCATTAGCCCAACCTGGTTAGTTTGACCTATATAGATTTCATGAGGCAAGAGTGACTAAGCGTCCAGATAAAGCAAACTGATGTTATTCTGGGGTGCCTCTAGTTCAGTGGTTAAATCCGGGAAAGAAGGGAAACGCCTTCAATACCACTTCTGCCATCTACACACAAGGGTACAATAGCAGAGCGCAGTGGTGCCCTTGAGTCATTCGGTGTAGGTAGATGGTTCTTTCTGCACTGTGAGAAGATGATTATCTAAGGACTTCATCTGTAAAAAAAATTAGTTTTGCTGTGTGTGACTAAATGAATTTAAGGGCAAAGGAGAAAACTTGGAGGGACTGGAACAGTTTATAATATAGCAGCATAGAAATCACTGCTGCTAATAATTTTTTATGCTGTAAGACCATATCTGCTCTGGTTGTGCTGGTGACCATACTGTGTGTCCTCCCTATGTTCCCAGTGAATTGAGAACTGCAGGAGCAGTGCTGCTTCAGTCATTGAGTATCTCTGCTGAAAATGCAGAGTGAGTTTCTTATGGCCTTTTTCTTTCTGTAAAATACCCACAGCAATGTTTTGGGGAATGTTCCCTTTCTGTAAAACATTAAAGGAAGGAGAACTCCTCTTCTAGAGAGCTTTTGCCAGTAATTGCTACCTATTAAATTTCAAAAGTTACCTGTGGAATATGTTTAAAATTCTGTAAGTCATGTTTTGTTAAACTTGGTGTTATTTAAGAAAAAAATATCCCTGGAAGGGTGAGCACATGAAGGTGAAACATTTGTTCTGAGATGTATCATCTCTGCTGAACAGACTTTGAAAAGGGGAGGAATAGAAGCTTAGCAGGTCCTTTTTTTGCCTTCAGGTCCTGTGTTTTGTGTAAAGGTGGATGTATCCAAACCCCGTTATTGATGTGTGAGCTGGGATTTCAGATCTGTTGTGCCTGAAGTTAAAAAGATTTTGATCAAAACATTGGCACATTTCCATAGCTGTGAATGTTTCACATAAAATAATTTCACAAAAGTTCTCGCAAGAAAGAAAACTTTTGAATGCTGATGCACTGTATTTACTGTATTTTAAAATACACATTTATTATTTTTTTATATATAATTGGTATGATAGGTGAATCCACTCTCTGATAAGAATTTGGATTCAGATTTTTGGAGACTCCTTCCATTAGATATCAGGGTATGGCTGAAGACAGGAACTTGCTCTCTTACTCTTCCATTGTCCCAAGACATATGCACAGGTTGGGGTAAAAATTTCTGGTCATGTAGGGATAATAATTGACCCAGCAAACCCAAAAAATGATGTTCCCTTGCTCTTTGGGAGGCTGAGCCCAGAGTCCTATGGGAAGGTGGTCTCGGTAGCATTCAGACATATAGAAACTCCTATCAAATGGGCTGGACACTTGATGATTTTGTCCTTTATTCTTCTATGAGTTAGTTTATATACACTTGTGTATTAGTCTCTGGGTCACTTCTGATGTGTGGATTCTTTTGAAAATGGGTAGCATTTTCGGCATGACTTTCTGGAGATGGTTGTGAGACAGTCCTGGAGAGAGGAGTGTGTTTCAGAGGTCCTGGGCAAGTGTGTGGACATGCACTTTTTTTCAAGGTTGCTGTTTGGGTGCCCTTTTAGCCATGGCACTTATTTAAAAGCACCCATGAAATGACACCCATGTAAATAACACCCATTTAAAAGGAGTGCTTTTTATTTTTTGCACCCATTTTTTCCAGAATGCAGCTAATCATCTGCTGGCAAAGCTCAAATGTGTACATGGTGGTGGGTTGGGTAGCCAAGACTAGTCATGTGGAGACCGTGACATGGTTTCCACAATTCAAATAAAAACCCCATGTGTTTCATCAAAAATGAGGATATTTTTATATATATGATGTCCAAGGGTGCAAATAGAATGGGATGGGGTTTCCATTCCGCCAACGTCTTATTTAATAATTTACTATGGTGCCTTTAGCCTGAGCAACTATGCATTGTTTCACAAAAGTTAAAGGATAACAAAGTACGTAATAATTCACAGTGGGTTGCAGGAAACCGCTGTTGCTGCCAAAGATGTGTTCATGCAACAGTTATGGGAGTAAAACCCAGCTCTGAACAATTTTTATACTGCTACAACTGTTTCCATTGGAGTTCTGCTTCTCCCACAAAATGTAATTACACTAATGCAATTTGGATTTATGGGGATAAAGACTATTGACAAGAACACCCTTTTACCATGGTGCCACAATGTTTATCTTTAGGGATTGCACTCCTGTGACACAGCTTTTGCATAGATGAGCCCTCAGCTTTAAAATAGTTGGAGAAGTGCCAAGATGGGTAAACATACAGTGCTTTATGCTCTGAAAATTGCTAATCTCGGGCTTGGATAAATGCATCCTGTAAGGTAAGAGGTTTTCATGTGGAAGGAACTTTGTTGCTCTAGACTTGCTCCATTTCCAAAGCCAGGGTTCATTTGCAAGTGCTGGCACAGCAGCTTTCTTGGTAGAGATCCTGAGCTCTTAATGTCCTAGAGAAGATGACTTTCAGCTCATTAGTATTGAAAACAAATGGACTTGCTGTAGCACAGTCCTCACTGCAAGGTGGCGAGTGAGATCCTGGGCAGGAGACAGCAGATAGCTTCTGGTGAGATGTGCATGGAGCATATTAGAGTCATTTGGCATGGAAGTGACAGAGTCATCACGCATGAGTGGGTCCTGATGGGAATTCTTGGAGGTTGTTATATTAATACTGATGTACCCCGAGCCTGGAAACTTATTAGGAATTTCTAATGATTCAGATAAGGCTGTTGGCAGGAGGTGGGAAAGGACAGGACTTAAAACTGCTGCTGTAATTCTGGGTAGTCTCATTCATGCTGAAGCTAAGTGCATCCAGGTGCAGTCTCCTGGGACATGAAAACAAATGCACTTAAAGCATAAAAATGCAGGACGTTTTGTAGCGTGGGACCACAGAAACAGCACAAACAAAGGGGTGCTATCTCTTCAATTAACTTCATATGTTGAACACTATCTCTTTTTAAAAAAACCTAAGAATTAAATCAAAAAAGGACTTTCAGTTTGCTCATTAATAAGTCTGTTAAAAAGCCTCGGTCCAAACCCCAAAGGAGGTTTTGCTCCAAACTGGAAATGACTGGGTAATTGATTCTGTTCAAGAGAGAGCCAGGCGCAGAAGGCAGTGCGGCTATGCTATCCCAGACTCCATCCCAGGGTATCAATTTCTATTTTATCGTCATGAAAAATTCACCAGGTAAAAGAAAATTGTTCATTGTGCCTCTAGAACAGAGTTAAAACTCTAAAAACCAGTTCCTCTAATGCATCTTGTTTTTCTTTTGCAGGGCAAGCCTGAAACTGTGCAGAAAGCTGGCTTTATCAAAGGCCCTGTGTTCAAAGGCATTGCTTCGAGTCGCTTTTTGCCCAAAGGCACCAAAACAAAGGTTAACCTTGAGGAGCAAGGAAGACAAAAGGTCTCTTTCAGCTTTAGTTTAACCAAGAAAACCTTACCGAATAGATTTCTGACTGGTCTCGGAAACGAGAAACAAAATGAAACTCAGAACTCCCCAGCAGTACCCCTTCAGACTGACTTTAACCCCAAAAGTAAAATGGACCTGGGGGATGCCGCTGGTTCAGCTGAGGAGTCTTCACCTCCGAAACCGAAGGTAGAATTAGGGAAGATCCATTTTAAAAAACATTTACTTAATGTCACAGCAAAACCTCCACCAGCTACAGCAGCAACGCTACCGCCACCGCCGCCGGCTGTGGCACCAGTAACGGAACCGGTGGCATTGGCCGTGGACTTTCCCTCAACGCCACCGCCTCCCCCGCCTCCCCCTCTGCCGACGGTGTCGCCAGCAGCATCAATGCCTGTTCCTACAGCAGCAGCCTTGCCACAACTGCCGGTAACACTGATGTCGACACTGTTGCTGTCGCCGCCCGTGGAAGTTGAAGTCCCTGCTTTGAAGGAGCCATGCCACACAGTACCTAAGGAGGCTTTGGAGCCGGACGTCAAGCAGGATGTGATATCGCGCGGTTTGGAAGAACGTGTAGCTCCAAACATGCCCGAGCAGACGGAAATAACTCCACAGAAGGAAGATTCCCATATTGGGAAAGAGGATGAGGTTTCCGATGGCTCGAAGGGTGCTCCCCTCTGCTCCCGGAGGCAGGGGTCAAAGAGGAAGTTCTCCCAGTCCGACGGCACACTGCTGGGCTCCGAGTCTGATGAAGATTCGGTGAGGACCTCCTCCAGCCAGCGGTCACATGAGCTGAAGATATCCAGTACAGAAAAGGAGAGAGATCCCAGACGAAGCTCCGCATCTCTCAGAGGTGACGACTTGGGGAAGTCCTCCTCACGCTCCAAGTCGGACAGGGATGAGAAGTACTCGAGTTACTCAAAATCAGAAAGAGATTCGCGGTATGCGTCCTCCCGCTCTCGATCAGACCGAGAGAGAAGGCGAAGCCGGTCTCATTCCCGTTCCCGATCTGATCGGGGCTCCCGAACCAGCTGTTCCTACTCGAGGTCAGAGCGTTCGCATTACTACGAATCCGACCGCAGATACCATCGGAGCTCCCCGTACAGGGAAAGGTCGAGATATTCCCGTTCGTACGCTGACAACAGGGTGCGAGAGAGCTCGGACTCGGAGGATGAGTACAGGAGGACACATTCCAGATCAAGCGACTCGAGGCGTACGTCATCCCACTCCTCCTCCTCCTACAGAGACTCGAGGACTTCTTACTCTAAGTCGGACAGGGACAGCAAAGTAGAGTCGTCTCATGCCGATGTGGAGAGGAGAGGAAGGTCTTCTTCAAAAGCAGACAGAGATTCAAAAAGGACTTCAGAAAGTGAAGTAACCAAAAGGTGCTCTCCCCTTGATGAGCTAGGCTATCGAAAGGGGACATCCCATTCTAAGCCTGACAGTAATGTGAATTCCTCCCGTTATAAGTCCACCCCTTCAAAGACCCCTGCACCAAAGCCTGATAAATTTAAGAGTTCTTTCTGTTGTACAGAATCAATCGAAGAAATAAAACAGCAGTCTAATTCTCTAGATTTAGAGACCTCTTGTCTAAAAAGCAATGAGATCAGGGTGTCCATTGCGAAAAAATTTGAAAGGGAAAAGACACTTTCTCCATTAAGTCAGTTAAATGATTCGCCGGCTTTTAAAAAGGCAGACGAATCGAAAGTGGGTTTTCCTAACCCAAAGTCCGAGGAACTTACAGGACACGAATGCCGTGACAGTGTTAAGGAACAAGAAACTTTATTAAAGTTAAAGCATGATCAGTTAAGAACATGTTTCCCCATGGAGCTGAGTGTAAATGGGTCCCCAGAGGGCAGGGCTGATGGTTTGGCAACTTCCAGTGCCTCCAAAACAGAGGATGTCGCCATGTCTTCTGACAATAGCCTGTGTCGGTCAGAAGCATTGCCTGTCGTGAAGATGAGTCCGTCGTATCCATTGCCATCTAATGGGTTTGAGAGCACGTATGCGTCTCAAGAGCAAGAGCCAGATGATTCTCGGGTCCAGTCCAGTGAGTGCAACAGTCTATTTAGGCAAGCGGAGGCTCCAGTCCCGCAGCAGCAAGGGGAAGCCATCCCTTTGCCTGTCGTGAATGTAGATCATACTAAAACTGTACTTAAGAAGCTGGATGATCAGGTGACTCCGTGTGACAAAACCAAAGAACCAGTTTTTTGCTACATTTCAGACGATGCCACCCCTGCTTTGTATCATTCGGAAGTTGAAATCGAAGCAGAACCAGCAGATTTAAAAGTTACATCCGAGACTTTTCTGGACGTGCAGGTAGAGCCGCAGACGGTTACGTGCGATTACGAGAGCACGGAGGATCACCACTTAAAGTCTGCCTGTGATGATGAGCACGGCCACCCTTCCCATAAAATTAGCCTGGCAGTGGAGAGCTCGAGCAGGGATCCCTCCCAGGATGGCTGTTTGCCAAGGCTCAGGTCAGACCATCCTGTGCCAGAGGAAAGCGTCTCTTCCAAATGGGATGTGCCGCCACCAGATGGATACCAGGAGCTGCTCCAGCATTCGGAAGCCGAAGAGATGCTCGAGTTGGATACTCAGCACGTTGATCTTGGTTTGGCAAAAGGCAAGCCGTCGTTCAAAGATGAACATTCGTACTATTCGGAAGTGCCGCTGGAGCACCGCAGCAGAAAGGTCGTGGAAGAAAGTGCTGTTTCCACCGAGGGAGTTGTGCCAGATGATTTCAGGGTTCGGTGTCCCAGCATGCTGGCTGAGAAGGATGAGGGAAATGAGCCCTTGGTGGCTTCGGCTTTTCCAGACGCCTTGTTTCCCTCCTGTGATGTTGTTGTCACTGCAGAAGAAATGGAGACAGTAACTCAAGCCCCGACGTGCGACAGCAGTGGCAACGCCGCTGAATTTGTTCCTGCTGGCCACGACGATTACTCTGATACAGGAGAGAGTGACAGCGAGGGGGGCAGTGAAGACAGTGACACGGAAGACTCGGATTCTGATGACGGCATGCCACGGAAACGGCTGCAGTCTGTTGTGGTCGTACCGAAGAACTCAACCATTGCGATGGAGGAGAGCAGCCCTGGCTCCTCGCGGAGCAGCCAGGGCAACAGGCGCTTCTCCGACCACTGGGACGATGAGCGACCTGAGCCCAGTAGACCCTACTATGAAGAGAGATCGGAGACTATGGCGAGTAAAGGTGGTCCACAAGTAGAGAGCAGATGTTCTCCTAGAGGGATGGAGAAGAGTCCAGCAACTTCTACTGAGCTCAGCAGGAAGGAGATGGAGGAGCTGCGGCCAGATCCGTGCCAGCCTCAGAGTGACGGCGTTGACAGTACGAGTCAGGCAGACCTAATGGCAGACTGCCACGGCAGACCTAACCCAGATGAGAGGATAATGTTGAAGGAGCTGATGTCCATTGGTAGGCCGGTCGGCCGACAAGATGAGCAGCCGTTTTGTCTGCCAGAATGTTTTGAAAGCACCGATAAATCCCGACACCAGATGAGCTCTTCCAAGCCAGACAGTAGGCAGGGGAAGGGTGGGCTTAACCAGTCTGGCCTCGGAGACTTCTCCCGGCTGGATGGTTTTCATACAGCAGAGGATCTGGGTGGTTTGGGCTGGGACTTTTCCCAGCCAGAGAAGCCCAGTAGCACCTACCAGCAGCCAGATAGCAGCTTCGGGGTCTACGCGGGCTACGTTTACCAGCCGGGTTCAGGAGCGTATGGCGGCTCTCAGAGTTACTGGCAAGGCAATGGTTATTGGGATGTGCGATCTGTTAGCAGACCTTCTGCAGTTAATTATGAACGACTCCAAGGGCAAGTACCGGATTCTCTAACGGAGGATCATGAGGAGTACGAAGAGGATGACCGTTGGGATGATGACTGCAAGCCTCGTTTTCCCAGCCCCTCGAGTAAATGCCAGATGCCCGGGCAGAAAGAAAAAGGCTCAGTACAGGCACATGAGATCAGCAGCAATTCAACCAAGGAGCTGGTGCCTGGTGGGGAGAAGAAGGAGGAGGTGAAGGTTTTGGAAAAAAACGATGCGAAAGAACGAGGTCCACCAAAAAAAAGACGCCCGGAGTTGGAGAGTGACTCTGAAAGCGACGTGGAGTCGAGGGAGAAGAAGAAGGTGAAACTGGAGGGGGAGCAAGTGGAGTCGGCACCGCAGGACTCCTCCATGGTCGGTCGGTTGTGTATCATGGATGACTTCAGAGACCCCCAACGCTGGAAGGAGTTTGCCAAGCAAGGAAAGATGCCCTGTTACTTCGACCTTATTGAGGAGAATGTGTACTTGACAGAAAGGTAACTGATTTTTTACCCTTTGTTTTTTCTTTTTCTTGCCTATAGCAATTTTAGATTTTAACTTACATTTGGTTCTGTGATAGCTTTTTTTTTTAATGGCCAAATTGGTGTAATTTGGAGGGAGGGGGAGGGATGTCATGTTCCCTACGTCTGGCAAAGCTGCTCATAAAGGAGACAACTCTGGACAGGTGTTTAACGCCCCCGGGTCTCTTCTCCTAAACAGAAAACCCCGATTGGGCCCAGACAGGCCCTGGTGATGTGAAGAGGTGGAAGATGGGAGGGTATGGGGGAGGGTGATTTATTTATACCCTCTTCTCAGTCATCTCGCAGTATCCCCTTTGTCTAGGGTTGATTTGGGTATCAGGCAGGACTTGCACACATAAGATTATGGGCATCAGCACCAAGTAAACGTGTTATTCTTGTACCCGTGGTAGTTTGTAAGAGTAACTAAAACTTTTTCCAAGCTTTTTGCTTTATTCTCTATTGTCCACCCTTCATCTGAACTTGGTGCAGCTACATTAGAGCTCAGAGCGGTATAGCAGCATCACCTTGGGGCTTGCCAGATCTTGTCTGTTTAGGGTCCTCAAATGCCACCTTGCTCCCTCTCTGAAGACACAGGGAAATCTGCCTGGGTGTGGGAAGGGTTTTAGCAAACAATGTGTGTTTCCAGAGGCTTTGGTTACTTGCATGTAATTATTTGTCTTCTCGGATGAGTTATTTTAGATCTAACAGACTGTGATTTGAAGTATCAGAGGGTACGGTTGGCTGCAGATTGTCCTTTTCCCTTTTGCATGGGAATGTTGCACAGGATATGATCCCTGGAAAATAAAATCATCTATTTCTGAGCTTTAGGGATAATTAGTAAGTGTATTGCTTCAGGGCTCAACTACTTCTGTCCTTGTGAAAAAAATACTCGTTCTGGCTTTAACACGTAGGTGAGAGCTCCTTACGAGCTTGTAACCAATTCCTATTCCTGGCACAGACTATGGTAAGGCCTTCTGATGATGGATGCCTATTTAAAATCTTGCCATTTCTTTTAACTTCACGGTCCTTTTTCATCTCCTGATTCCTCAAGGGTGCTTGAGTAACGGTGTTCCTGCCAGACCAACGGGTACCAAGCGCCGGTGCTCGCCAGCAGCAAGGGCACCCAGCGCAGCAGAAGCTCGTGGGGGATGCCTCACGTGGGCCAATTTAAACACGTGTTGGGCTTCATGTGTTGGGGTCTTAACGCTCAAGGTTTTGCCACATCTTTTTTTCACTAAAATGGCTTTTTCTTTTTATTAAAAAAATGTGTTTTAAAAGATATTCTTGATTCAGAGTCTGAGTATCATCCACTTGCATGCAGATAAAACCTGCTATTTATTTAAATCTAGGGTTTTTTTCTTATGCCTTTTTTTGTCTTGCTGGGATCCACGCTCCAGAGCATTTCCCTAATCATCTCATAGCAACTAAAATACCAATTAGTAGATGCCTTTGATGCCCTACCTTTTCTGGAACTGCAGTTTTCTTATTTTCTTTTTCATCATCTTATTTGACAGTAAAGTAGAGGTTTAAGTAGCTAAACTCTCCAATTTGCTTCATTAAAAGAAAGCTATTTTAAAATGGTACGTGCACTTAACTAATGGTTAATATGTTAATATTTTAGAACGTAGGTTTTTCCCTGGCCTTTGGATCAATGAAACCAAATGGACTATTACAGAACAGCTGAGGTTGGAAGGGAACTCTGGAGATTGTCTCCATAATATTATATGTGAATACAGAATATAGTATTTAATGAGAGGCTAATCAAAGTTTACCCTTTTAGTTTAAACCTTAGAACTTGTGCTATATGGTTATATGGTGAGAAATCCTCTGTCTAGAAAAATCAGGACTGAATTTTCTGAAAATTGGTTTCTTTACTTGTACAACAAAATGAAGGGATTTTAGCCCTTCCTCTGGGTGTAGGTGTATGCGCATGTGTTCATCTACATTGAAAGTAAAATTGGACTGCGGACATTGAGGAGAAGGAAAAAAGTTAAATATCCTGGGATGTCTTTCTGAGAAATCACCTTTTGTGATCAGAAGGGCATCACCTCCTGCTCAAAACAAACTGAGTGTTCTTGGTTACCTCTGTACCTTCTTATGGTTGTCCAAAGGTAATCAATCCATATGGCCAGTTTCTAGAGAATAAATTATTTTCCTCCAGTAACAACTGACAAAGATTGAGGAGTAATTTCTCTATGCAGGTGCTGCCTAACCTGTATTTCAATGACTTGTCTTCAATAGGAAGAAGAACAAATCTCACCGGGATATTAAACGAATGCTGTGCGAATGCCCTCCTCTCTCCAAAGAAGAGCGAGCTCAGGGGGAGGTTGCTTGTGGAGAAGACTGTCTCAATCGCCTGCTCATGATAGAGTGGTAAGTAGCGTTTCATGAGTTACCAGAGTTGGGCAGTGTTGTCCACGAGATGACTTGGGAGCCCCTAAAGGAATCGAGACTTTCCTGGGTGGTGACAACAAGCTGTCTGTGCACTCTCATTTTCTCTGGCTGGTGTGGAGTGATCTTCAGAGCCTACACATCAGCATTTAAATTGACCTTAGGTCTTCTGCAGGAAGCTAGACCTGAGAAACCTCCTGTTAAAACCTGCTACAAAGTCCTGGAGTCTTCTGCTCCTCAGCCTTAACTCTAGTCCATCGCAAGCATGGTTGGAGAGAGTCAGAAATGCAAATTAGCTCTACTTGAGATCCTTATTTCCTCTCATTTCTCCTTTTGCATCTCTCTCCTCTCCCCAGAGCCTCACCAGGCTGTTGTCTCCTTTTCCCTCCTTCTAGAGGCTAGGAGAACGGGGAGCTCTGTTGTGAGTGGGAGGCAGGGGACGGGGCGCTTAGTGGGATTCACCCCCTGGCACAAGGATTGTCACCAGCTGGAGTGGAAGGAGAGGAATTAACTGGCAGAAGTCCTGCCCTTTCTTTTTAATTTAATAGTCCAGGTAGTAGATATAGGGGAAGGGGGGTATCTTGGGGGGAGAACTCTTAAAAACATGGGGAGAAGAGGCCAGTTCATCCCATTTTGACTGTACAGTGGCATTCACATTCCAAATGTTTTTATCTTCCTTCCAGAAATAAGTTGTCTGCATTTGCATGTTGACAGTCAGATGGTTATGCTTTTTATAGCAAAACATGTTTGAAGGTTTTACACTGAATTTATTATGGTTCCTTGGTATCTATTTCCCATCTGAGCCATTTCTGTTATTGCTGTTGTCCTGCTGGGAATTGATTTGTTCTGTTTCCTTCCCTTAGTTCTTCCAGGTGCCCAAATGGCGACTACTGCTCCAACAGGCGCTTCCAGAAGAAACAGCATGCAGATGTTGAAGTGATCCTCACTGAGAAGAAAGGCTGGGGGCTGAGAGCTGCCAAAGATCTGCCATCGTAAGCCTTTGCTCTTCGAATGACGTCCTTGTGCTATTTTGCTCCCTCGTGAAGGGAAAATAAGTTGCTTGCATTTTCTTAGTTTCACTGACATTAGTAGATTTGCTGAGGTTCTTCCAGCTTTATATACTGTCCTTGTCCTCTGTCAGGTGTCCCTCTTAGTTATCGCCATCTACATATCCGCTAATTGCATGTTAGGTCTCCCACTCTGGTTTTGCTGTCTTCTCATTAGGGTTTCTGACAGTTGTGCAATGGCTTCCTCTTGTGTTCAATCTGTCTTCCCTTCTTTTTCTGTCCCCACTACATGGTGTCAGAGGAGCACACGCTCCGGTTGTGTCTCCTCTTCTTCTCTTCCCACCTCTGCGGGACCCTTCTCTTCCCACCTTCTTCTTGAGTCCTCCCCCTCCTCCCCTTCGGACTACATGAAGATCCCATGGAGACCTTTCCTCCCTCGTTAGCCTGTTGTTAGTTAACGGCTGTACTTCTGAGTGCTGGTTTGACATCATCCATGCTTACAGATCCGAGTCTGTCTTTGACTTGTCTCTGTTTCACTTAAGCCAGATGATATTTGCCTGTTGTGCCTGGATGAGTGCCTTTAACGACACTATCTGGCACAAAGAAGCTGGTGGGACTGGAACACAAGGGTTGTGCGGTGCTTGAACCCGTTGGCAGCAGGATGGATGCTGATATTTTTGGAATTACAATCCTGTTTGGAAACTGTTGTACTCAAAAAGTGAACGTGGCTGGGAAGAAAACTAGTGCTGTGTACATTTTGCTCGGTAGGTGTGTGTGCAAGGAGCAGGTCTGAGACGGGAATGCCTTTTCACTAGGTAGGGTAAGTCAAGGAATTGCTTTCTGCCTTGCTGAGCCAGTGCTTTCTCATTCTCCCAGTAGCAAAAAGAGCTTTAGATGATGCCAGGAGAGAGGAGCAAGGACTTTTAAAGAGCTGCTGGGGCCTGAAGCACAAGGTGCAGCGGAAGGAGCAGGATGGGCAGGAGACAAAGATGGGGTTTGTTGGGAGAAGGGAGCAAGGCAGGAGGTGTCTCCAGGTGAGAGCGGCTGCGGTGAACTGGCACACTCCTACGGCTAGAAAGACCTGGGTGGATTTTTCTCCTCCAGGTTCAGATCTCACCATTTGTGTGCAGGTTGTGCAGGCGTGGGTGTTCTCTCAGATCCACACAGGCCGAGCAGAAGTTGTTTGTGCTGCTCTGCAGATGAACAACAGACTTTGTAGAAGAAATTGCTGGAGTGTCTTGCCGTGGGGAAGCAGTGCTGTGTGCTGAGAGTTTCACCAGGCTCTGATTTTCAGGCTGTGGGATGGGCATGGTGAGTCTGTTCAGCCTCAAGAACACCAGAGACTGAGCTTCAAGACAATCTGGCTAGAACGTAATTGTGCAAAGATTTTCTGTAACTCTGGATATTTTAGTGAGTTTCCGTGGAAACTCTGATTTTTATTTTAATTTTTTTTTTTTTTTAATGCTTCTGTTGAAGACAAAGAGTTCTGCTGAGGAATCCAGCAGTGTTTCTGACACTTAAGAAAGCTATAGGTCTTACAGCAGAGCTTTTTGCTGCTATATCGAATGTATGAGACTAATTCACAGGAGGATATGGGGAAGAGTTTTGATTGCTTTAGAGAGGTATGCCAAGTTATCTAAAATGCAGTGAAAACAATTCTGCATTTTCAACCCAATATGGTTAACTGAGAGTGCCTTCACACTGTGTTTATGTAAAAGATAACAGCATTAAGTGATAAAATGAGTGAGTGCTCTCCATCACTGTTCTGTTGCACAGCAACTGTATCTAAGAAGAGGGTGAGCATTGTGGCCTTTTCTGGCTCCTGATTTTCCAGATTCACCAGATAACCCAGGGAGTCCCTGGTGCTGCTGGACCTAACCTTTGCAAGAGCAGGGTCCTGTTGTTTTTGGAATAACATGTGCACATGGAAGTGGTAGTGATGGGGACTGAAGCAGTGCTGTTGCCCTCTGTGGAAATACCAGGTCCAATTTATTTTAGGAATTTCTTTTGAAGACGAGGTCTGGAGGTTGTAGTAAAGATATGGATGGTAGTGAACAGCTCCCCATAGCAAGCATCGTGTCTTCTATGGGAATGTGTCTGGGATCAGGAATGTTGAGAAAGATGGGAAGGAGATAACTGTGTGAAGAGCATCTTGGGTAAGAGAGTAAAAAATCAGCAGGAGCAGCAAAAGTATCTGTTGCAATTGGCCTGTGCGTGTCAAGGGATTTGGATACAGTTCCTCAACACTTGATAGGGTGACTTGAGTCTGGGGCTGGCTGGAATATTGCTTTTGTTTCTGTGTGTGCTATTCTGAAAAGCTGTTGTTTGGAGAGATTTGCAGGCTGGCAGAACATTGCTGTGGAGCTAAACCTTGTCTTAGGAGAAGAAAACTTTCTCTTGATAGTCTTCCCACCAGAAGACAGTTTGTGGATGGTCACAAGTCCAGCAAAGGGTGGATAGGTTGTACACCCAGAAAGAGACCTGTCCCACTTGATGTGGGTTTGTTCAAAGATATTTCTAGCTCGGCTCTCCTTGCTGTCCTGCCACTGCACCTCTGTTGCCCAACCTTGGAGTTTCGTGGTTTTGAGGGGAGCTAACCCAGCTAAGCAGCAGGTCATCAGAAGCTGCTGACGTCAGATGTTGCTGACATCTTCATGTTGGTATCTGCTAAACGCAGGCTGGGGAGGCATCTAGGAGAAAGGTACGGCTGAGTTGTAGGCTGAAAGAGCAGATTAGTGTATCAGAACCTTTTTTTTGGGTGGACGTGGAGATGGGGAAAGATGGACGTTGTTTATACACGTGGGCTGGAAGGCTACCACGGTACTGTGCGAGGGGCTGGGATTAACGATGGGAAGGAAGGGGGATGAGTGATACTTGACCAAAACACTGAATGCTTGGTCTGGGTGGAGCTGGGCAGGAGCTTTTGCTTTCCTAGTGCTCTCCTGGTTAAGCACAAGGAAAAAGTTGAAGGGTTCAGGGTGATATTAAGCAAGGGAAAACTTAGGACAGATATCAAGAAAGCTGTATTGCAATGTGTCTTAGTAGACTGGAGGGTGTAAAGCCCAGCTGTGCTGCAGAATACGATCTGTGAGGTTTGTGTCTGAGTGTAGGGGTAACTCTTTCATCTCTGCTTTTAAATTCACCTTTCCTACAGTTAAAAAGGATATTTTATTGACCCCTCATTTCCTCTACCAGACCAGCAAGGTGCAGATGGGCTTTCCATTTCAATTGAGGAAAACCACCTGCCAGTACCTTCTCTTAACACTCCTTATTTTCCTCTTCACATCACCCCCAAGGTCTTGTTCTTTTATAGAATAAACCCTGCTTGAAGGGGAGCTTTATTCTTGTGTTTGCGCTTTTCACTGTGATGTACCTGCCCATGTGATAGGATAAAAAAACCCCATTAATCAGAATTGCCTGAGATTAAGGCATATACTAATCACAGCTACACCACCAGGATGACCAGGCTGCAAGTTGTATTTAGAAAGCCTGTCTCAGCAGTGGTTATTTTCTGTTCCTTGGTGTTTATTGCTTGTGGCTAAGCAGTGATGCTTTTTTCTTCTTGGATTTTGCAGCAATACTTTCGTCTTGGAGTACTGTGGAGAAGTGCTGGATCACAAAGAGTTCAAGGCTCGCGTGAAGGAATATGCCCGGAACAAGAACATTCACTATTATTTCATGGCCCTGAAGAATGACGAGGTGAGCAGCATGATTGCTGTGCTTGGCTTTGAGGGAGGCCCTGCTTATGTACAGTGCCGACTCTCTGTGAACCCACTAAGCAATGTCCTGAATCTATTAGAAATGTTTTCCTGAGGAAAGGAAACTTTGGCTGGCTTTGTGTTCTCATACCTTGCTTTTTTTTTTTTTTTTTTTTTTTTTAACCCATTGCTCAGTTTCAACCTGGTTTAAAGAAGTCCGGTAGCTTAACTCTATCCCAGTGTCCTTGGAGAGGGGAAATTGTCCTCCCAAGGGAACGGATGGAGTATGGCCCGTCCCTTCCACATGAGCAAACCTCTGTGGGAGAGAAACTGTGTCTGTGTCCCAGCTTGGGCAGATGCTTCAAGCCAAACTCAACCTTCTTGGATACCCAAGTAAACCAGTCTAGAAGACATACTGAGAAACCATGTTTCCTTTCTTCCCTTTCTCACAGAACTACATTAAATTGGGACACTTTTAACTGGTGGAATCCCTATGTGCAGAATTACTGTCATTGAAATATTTATATACCAGAAGTTCTTAATTATTTATCTTTGCTTCAGCTCTATGGGATTGTGGAGCTGTGATGCAGAGAGCACAGCCTTGCTTACCTTGGGCGATGGGCTCTCTCTCGCTGAGAACAAAGTGTATAAATAGAAATTTAATATCATATTCTGCTTGTCTCTTCTGTCAAGACTTTTTGGATCTGCGTAGCTTTACAGTAAATGAGCTAAAAATACTCAGAATGCTTTTTTCCTCTTTTTTCCCCCCAAAGTATGCAATTTTTGTAGCTGCTGTGGGATTGTTACGTGATCACAAGGGGGCACAGAGGAGTGTTTCCAGTTATAAAAGGGAGAACGCACTGGTCCAGGAGACGACCTTTCTATTAAAGTACGATGCGTATGGCAGAGATGTTCGGCTTCCCCAGCCCTCATGGTCATTGCACCATGTCAGAAACAGATACTAAAAATTCAGGATCCCCGCCCAACTGAAGAACTCTGTATTAACCTGCAATGAAAACTAGGAACCATGTACCAGTTGCTTTGTGCTCTTCTGTTTTGGGGGCACTTAATATTATAAAACCCATTCTCCAGATGATGACTTCTGCATGGGTTGTGTTCAAACGCATAGTGTTCATAGCTATACTGCTTCATATTTCTGCCTGGTGCAGTGAGAGGGAGGCTGTTTTGCTGTAGTTGTTGTTTCTTTTCTTTTCAGATAATCGATGCTACCCAGAAAGGAAACTGCTCTCGTTTTATGAACCACAGCTGTGAACCAAACTGCGAGACACAAAAGGTAAACTGCTGGATCAAAGCTGCTGGCTTCTCACTTCTACTGCCTTGCGACTTAGAAAGCTCAGAGTGAAAAGCATTTCTCCTTTATGTCTGGTTTTTTTGGTTTTTGTTGTTGTTGTTTTTGTTGCAACTTAGTGAAATGGAAACAGCTACCTTTGAAATGGGCAAGTACTTCTGAGCCAGTTAACAAATTTTAAATTTATCAGTGATGCTGTTTGAAGGATTAGTCTTGTTAATTTAAAGCAAAACCAGAGTCAAGCCTGGCTTTTGTAATAACTGTTGTCATCTTGTTTTTTCCTTGCCTTAGTGGACTGTGAACGGGCAGCTCAGAGTTGGATTTTTCACCACCAAACTAGTCCCATCGGGCTCAGAGCTGACATTTGATTACCAGTTCCAGAGATACGGGTACGTTTCAGCTCCCTCTGCTTAAGCTGCTGGAAATGGGGTTTTGCGAGCATTGGTGCAATGAAAAAATCCTGCTCCAAAGCAATCCATTGCAAAGCCTCGTCTAACAGAGCAGTTGTAAATGAACTGGAATTCAACTATATAAAAAGCTACCTGGATAAAGTTTCTTCCATTTCTAACACAAGAGATTGGGAGAGGAATTGCCTGTTGATTTAGTATGTCTTTTGCAGTGTCACTTTATTGCCTTTTGTTCCACTTCATACCATTTCTCCCCAGTGGAAATTTCCCAGATAATTATCTTGACTGGTTTTTTTCCTCTATCTAATTATTAATTACCCAAGCTCCAGACTTTGCAATACCCTTAAATAATGCCTCTTCTTCCCCACCCACCCCTGTTTTACAACTTTGCAAATACTTGCAGAGCTGTAAAACCCCAACAGATAGCATGTTCCCTCTTCCTGTCTGACTCCAGAAGTGCAGGTGTGCGAGCTGCAGTGTGGGCTTTGGCTCCCTTCTCTAAAGCTGAGGCTAATATTTTTATATTACTGCTTGTCCAGGTGTATGGCAAAGTATTTCACTCTCTCTATTGTGATGAGCACTAAATAGCATCTGACATGCTTGAAGAAACATGTAATTATGAGATTAATTTTAGATCCATTTTATAATCCGTAAGCTTTTTTTACTGAATACAGTTGTTTAAGGAGTGTCTCTTCCTTCTGGATCCTGCATTCTGCAACTCTATGGCTCTTTCTATAACAAGGAGAATCAGAGATGAATTTTTAGTTGCATTATAAAATTCTTTGTGCTAGAGTATCAGATGCTGTCATGTAGTTTTCTGTTCCTGGTGCAAACTCACAGGAAGGCAGGCAAACTTAGCCTCAGCCCTTCTGGTTGCTCTTGGAGCAAGGCCTGTTTGACTTCTAGGCTCGTGGGAATATCTCTGAAGCTGGGGAATGTCATGTAATATGCAGTCTATACACCCATAATTTTATTTTTATCTGTATATGGCTTAGTCAAAATTATTAGGTTTTCATATTATGGCTCTGTTAGGGCCTCTCTGATGGAGAATCATTTTGCTATGTTGGTTCACTTTGATATCTCGCATATTTGAGTTCAGCATACCTAGTGTTGTCTCACTGGAGTTTTCCAGCTCTGATCTCTTGGTTGTCGTTTCTGTGCTCACATTCTGCTTCGTAGAAGATCTTGCAGATGAGCTTTGCTGTTTGTTGCCATTAGTACTGCAGAGCCACGTTCCTCCAGTGGATTATGCACATTTCCAGCCCTCCCCATTCTCCCAAATAATTTTGGCATATAGGTTAAAATTTATAGTATGTCAAGTAGAAAATACAGAGGCTTTGTAGAAATATTGCCTGAATATAATATAATTTAGATCTCTTCTTCTCTCTATGGCTGTATATCTGTGCAAAAAAACATCTTCCACCTGAATCTTACTGCTTCCATGAATCCTCAGCCTGTTCTTTATTCTGTCTTGAGCTGTAAAATGCAAGCCTTTTTTCTAATGGATATATAATCCTGATTATGTACTCATTAGGAAATATATTGATTGCAACGTGTGGTAAGAAGTTAGCAGTCCTAACAGCTCCACCTTTTCCTTTCTGGTTCTTGGTTCTTGACCTACAAAGAGCCTGGAAGTGAAGCAGACTTTGGTGCCTTGCTGAGACGACATGGGATCACAGTAGCTATGTAAAAGAAATAAAGACTTTGTTTGAATTTTTAGTGGCCAGAAAGGCCTTGCCATGCAGAAAAATTCCTGTCCCTTTCTTCTGAGGATGCACTTAAGGGGAAGGTAAAATAACTTGTGGATGCAGTTGATCTGTTATTAAACTGCTCTGTTGCTTATGCCCACCAACAGCAAAGAGGCTCAGAAATGTTTCTGCGGCTCGGCCAACTGCCGGGGTTACCTGGGAGGGGAGAACAGGGTCAGCATCCGAGCCGCCGGAGGAAAAATGAAAAAGGAGCGCTCCCGTAAGAAGGATTCGGTGAGTCTGATTCCCCCTTGTATGTGTGTTTTTATTTATTTCTAAGAGTAGCAGCAACCAAGGGCTGACCTTGGGCTTGATCCTCTCTATGTGAGTCTTCAGGTCACTTCTCTAGTCTTCTTCTGTGATCAATGACTCATGATGACCTCAAGGTTCATCTTTTCTATGGATGTATTCGTATAATTTTCTTTCAGAGGGGCCCTCAAAACTTGTGTTTTCTTGGAGGTTTAGTTAAATCTGTATTTCCTTTTTCTGGGTTACTTAGCACAAAGTCCCACTGGAGAGAGACTTTCACAGGTAAAATACCTGGTCATCAATACTGCATGCTACTAAAAAGCATACTGAATTCTATGTGGTTTTAAAAATTTGGTTTGTTTTGCATGATTTTTAAATGTCAGTGAAAGATAGGCAATACTGGGTTCAGCATTTACAACATTACCTGAAATTTGTCAGCTGAAAGGGTGCAGATGTTTGCCATCTCCAGGCTGGGATGTGAAATTTGAATCTCTTAATTGCTTTGGCCTAGAGGCAAGTCAGCTTCCAGGAGGAACTTGTATGAACATGTGTCGTATTTGCGCTGACTTCAGTTACAGTTGTGTTTGCAGGTGGACGTGAATGAAATATGTAACTTAAATCCAGACTTTTTTTTTTTTTTTAGTGTTTTTACAGCTTTTCATGCATGTAATCCTCCTCAAGTAGTTCTGTGAACCTACTCCCCACACTGAATTGCAGGGATGGGTTCACATGGTAGATGTAGGAAACTGTGCAGAGAAATCTGAGCAAAGCAGTCAAAAGGAGTTTTGCCTGAGTGCAGACAGTGGCAAGAAACTGCATGGGTTCTTTTTGCTTCCTACAAGGTGTAATTGTTCTGTCCTTGAAGATATAAGCCTCTATTCCTACAGATAAGACTTGTTACCTGCTCTTTTGGGAGAACTACCTTTAAAAATGCTAGCTTCATTTTTATTTACTGTATCGGAGAGTCAGGAAGCCAAGAAATTATTTACAAGTCATTTACAAGGTGTTTTAAAATGCTAATTGGTGGCACTGAGCAATAGGCTAAATTGTGAACGTTGATGTTTGGGTGTCTGCATGGAGAAGAATGCACCTCTTGTTGTAAAGATTATAAATACCTGTTAGGTATTTAAAGAAGTAAACCTATCTGCAATTAAAGATAATCTCTTAGTGCACATCTGTTTTCCTGTGTGAAAAGATAACCTTGCGACTGGGAGTATTTTGGTGTACACACCTGGAATTTCCTTCACACAGCTTTAGATGTATACATCTAAAATGTGCCACTCATTAGGGGAAATGGATGGTGGAGTCAGGGAATTCCTGCCTGTTGCATGTGTGAGTGCAACTGGCTGCCCTCTGTCCCCAGTATAAACAGAACTGGTGGGAACAGTGTGCTCTTCTATGGGATTTGAGGTCTAAAAAAACCCCCATAATAGGCCAGATAAAAGAAACCCAACCACACTGAGTCAAATTAAAGCCAGGCTTCTTTTCCACATGGGCAGATTGCTTGGAAGAGGCTTCTCCTGGCTCTCAAAGCCAAGGGAGCGGATTATCTCTGCCATCGTGTAGGGTGGTATGAGCCTGGCATGACCTGAGAGTTGTTTTTCTTTGGCTGTGGTAGGTGGATGGGGAGCTGGAAGCACTGCTGGAGAATGGAGAGGGTCTCTCCGATAAGAACCAAGTTCTCAGCTTATCCCGGCTGATGGTTCGGATCGAAACGCTGGAGCAGAAGCTCACCTGCCTCAAACTCATACAGGTGAGGAGGACCCAGCTGAAGGGGAGGGATCCACGACCTGTTAAAGCAATGCCCTTGGAGCTCTTGTTAAGTGGAAGAGGGCGAAAGGTGGGAGAACGGTCTTGCACTTGTGCCAGCATCCCAAGCATGAGCCAAGCGGTTCTGCTCACTTTATACATCACGTGTTATCTCCACCCTTTGCTCGTTTTATATTCGGTGGTACTCCTCCTGGGTGGTGATGCAAAATGCCCATTTCTAGAAGCAAATACATTCCTCGTACATAAGGGTTTAGAGAGTAAATGAGTAGTTTGTCAGTATAAAAATCATAGCTGTCTTATCTCCAAGATTATCCTGCATTTTTACCTCTGAGTGCAGATGAGTTGCAGCCAGTTTTCTGTGCAACCCATTATCTTGTTAAGTTTTATTCCGCAATGCGGGCTGTCCACCGGGTAACAGTTATAACGGTTCCGCTGCGTACATTATTGCTCCAAACCCAGCAGTTATAGCCACTTAAATTACATTAGACGTGTGCTGATCTTGGCAAGTGCCTAGTTCTGGCTTCTGCAATGAGTTTGAGAGGTAACATAAGCCCAGTTGAGCAGTTAGCCATGTTAGCATGCGGAAGTCAAAGGGGTTTTTGCCTTTAAGTCTCTGACCATTCCCACGGACTGTCTCTAACTTTGGCTCATCCAGAACACGCACTCACAGTCCTGCCTGAAGTCCTTCCTGGAGTGTCACGGCTTATCTCTCCTCTGGATTTGGATGACGGAGCTGGGTGATGGGAGAGGAAGCACTGCTAACAACCTGAAGTTGCAGCTGGAGGTCAGTAATTGCCTTGGGTTTGAAGCTTTCCTAGCAGCATTGCTAATTGCTCAGAAGCATGGTGATTTTCTTTTTTCTTTTTTTTTAATATACGTATTATATGCTAAGTGTTCATGGAAATAAACTTGGGTATCCTCAGAAGTACAGCCTTAAAACTTCTGCTTTAAGGGAGATCCTTAATATATGGAAAGAATTTGCTCTTGTGGTTTTTCTTAGATTTCTGAGTTAGCAACACAAGCCAGACTTAAATAAAGATCATTGCCATTGCTGTTTATTCCATACTGAACCACGCAGGGAATTTGAGGTATTGACGGTCTGAAGTGGAACTTGAATATTTCCGTTTTCTGTATGTGCCTCAGCATTGCATGCAAAAAGACATCTGGAAGTTCCTTTATTAAAGACGCTTCTACAAGAAGGTTGCTGTGCAGTTTGGAGAGGCGCACCCAGTCCTGCATCCCAAGCAAGAAAGCACAATCCACGTGAGCTCTAGAGCTCAGGGTCCCTCTTCTCCTGCTGACTTCTTTCTTTTTCAGAAGTGGTGACAATCCTACCCAACCCTGCTTCCTTAGCTCAGCACGATTTTTCTCCAAGCTGGTACTTCGTGTTTCCAAATGATTCGTGTCCTACTCGTGCCTTTCTCCTCTTTAACACCGTGGGTTCAGGTGTTCCCTCTGAGAAATGGGCACTGTCAGTACCAGAAGATGAAGACCTGCCTATGTGTGCTTTTGTGAGCCTTCAGCTCTTGGGGTGGGATGAGGATACCTGAAGGTTTTTGGAGCCTAGCTTGATATCGGGTCTAACGAGATGCCTTCTACACTTCTCTTGAAGCGCCTGCATGCTGGTGGTGAGAGGGACAGCACATCTGTCTGCTCAGCAGTGTGTCCCATGGGAAAGTCACTGTTTCCACTGCCTAGTCTTCATCCATCCTTAGACAAAGTTTGACTGTAAATACCTGGAAAACTTCCGTGCTGTCGGTTTAGGGGTCTCTGACGTTAAGTTAGAGGTTGCTGACTTGTGGGGTTCGAGCAGACCTGCCCGTATTTCATCTGCCTTGCACTGTGCAGAGCATGTTGTTGCTGATGGGCCATGCACGTTGTGTACAGGGCATGGATTCAGCGTGTGCCTCAAGTTTTCTCTCCTGCTGATGTGATGTGGCTTTTCAGTACTGCTAGACAGCTGCTGAGTCAACATTCCTCTCCCCCGTATGGGGAGGCACTGTTCACAAGGCTACAGAAAGATCTTTTGAGACCAAATCTACAGGGACTGAGTTAATGTGTTGCAGTAACTGTTCTTAGGAGGGAGCTGAGCTATTCCCCTTTGGGACTGCAGTATTTTCTTCTTTGAGGTAGGTAGGATCCATCTCACTTTATGCATGTTGAAACTGTTGCTCCAAGGGAGTCTCAAGTCTGGATTTTTGTACATATAGTGCCTACCCTACTTGCTCCCTGACATACAGGTGCCATGGCATTGCAGAGCTGCTAGGTAGCTTGCCTCTGACTCATCTTTGACCTCTAGCTTTGGAGAAATGAACGGTCAGGTTAAGGTTAGACTCTGGTTTTTCCCTGGGATAGGTTCAGGCACTCACCCTTGTTGATCTCAAACCCAGAGCTGCTCCCCCCAAGCTTCAAGAGGGAAACTGAATCATGGTAGTGGTGGCTTCATCTCCACTCTCCGTGCGTCTGGTCACAATACACTGTCAACTTCGCTGAGGTTTTGTGGATTGGGTATATTCTTTTAAAATCCAGGTAATTCTTTACTGGGTTGCAAGTGGGACTTGGGATAGGGGCCAGATCACACTTTGCTTTTTTTTTTTCACCTCTGTTTTAAAAAACTGTCATTGTTTTAAGAGAAATAGTCTTTTGGCCATCAGGTGCCCATGGCAGAAATTAGCATAATACCGTAAAACCATCTTCTGTCCTTCACTCCTGGAGGGCTGGTTTTGAAGGTGAGCAAGTTGAAAAGTCCTGTATAAGGGCTGGCTATCTCTTGCTTCAAAAACAGGGATTTGGGGTCTAGTCTTGGGAGAGAATTTGCTGAAGTCACTTGCTGGATCCTGGAAAGGTTGTGCTTATTTAACGTCTGGTGCTTCTTTCTGTGCCCGTGATGCCTGTTCCTACTGACAGGTTTTGTAAAAGGATTTTGGAGATCTTTTCAATAACTTGTTTCTCATGCAGGCTTTGGACAAAACCCAGTTGAGGCCAAGTTTTTTGGCTGGTCCCCAGGGAAAAGCACTATAGCATGAGCTGTGCTGTGTTCTCTGGTACTGTGTTTGTCTCATCACCTGGTACCTCTGTGTGTTTGCCAGTGTCTAAAGGAGGATACTTGTTCCTGGGACTGCCTTCTTGGGTGCTGGAAGTGTGTTGTGGTACTGGGAGTGCAGGTGCTAGCAGAAGCCTCATTTTCTGGCGAGATTAACTCAGCTGGAAGTGCCATCAGTATCAGAGATGCTCGCCTTGTCTTGTGGTTTGGAGTTCCCCAGTTGTCCGTATCTCTTTGTGCTTAAGGTTTAGCTCCATGAGTAGCAGACTGTCTCCTTCGCGCTGATGCCGGTAACACTCCAGCTTCTGCTGCAGCACACAGCACCTCTGTCAAGCGATGAAGAAGTTTTCCTGGTATTAGTTTGCAAACTCTTTTGGGTCAGTCTCTTCTGTTTTGACTGCTGATAAATCTTGATGTTTCTGATCAGGTTTTCTTTCATGTAGCGTAACTGCTGAATTGTTGTATTGATTGTCTTAGGAATGGGTATGGCCAACTGTGTCTGAGCTCTTTGAAATCAGTTTAATTGCAACTAATTGCTAAATTATTTTAATTGCTAAATACTTGTGCTCTCTGTTTTCCACCCACTCGCGGTTTATTTGCTCTCAGCAGTTCACCACTGCAGTTTAGCCTTGAGAAAGGATGCCGCTATCCCTGACCCATGACATCTCACCATCCTATCGATATTTCAGAGTTACTTCTTGTTGAGAAAAGGAAATTGTTCCAGGTTGGAGACGGCTTTAAATTCTAATGGCTCTAAGAATGTGATTTTTGTCTTTGCAATTAGATCATGAAGACACTAGAGCTCCTGCCTATACCTACCAAGAACATGCTGGAGGAGAGCAAGGTGCTTCCCATTATTCAGCGCTGGGCTCAGACCAAGACTGCTGTCCCGCAGCTCAGTGAAGGGGACGGCTACTCCAGCGAGAACACCTCGCGGGCTCACACGCCACTCAACACGCCAGATCTTTCCACCAAGCAGAGCGTGGAAGGTGATACGGACACCCCCAAGAAGCTGGTATTTCGAAGGCTGAAAATCATAAGTGAAAACAGCATGGACAGTGCCATCTCAGATACAACCAGTGAGCTGGAAGGGAAGGAGGGCAAAGAGGACCTGGACCAGCTGGAGGGTGCCCAGATGGAGGTGTCAGAGGAGCAGCAGCAGCAGGAGATGAAAGCCACCATCGACATGCCAGTGGAGAGCTGCAAACCCCAAGCTGCGGAGCTGGAGGCTGAGCCTGAAGCAGAGGTCAAAGAGAGCAATGGTGCAAAGCTGGAAGAGCCCATTACAATGGAAACGCCATCTCAAGATGAAGAGGAAGGCGTATCCGATGTTGAGAGTGAGAGAAGCCAAGAACAAACGGACAAAATTGTGGATGTGAGCGATTTGGCTACCAGGCTGCTCGACAGCTGGAAGGAGCTCAAGGTAAGAGGCACCTACCTGCAGCTACAGCACCTCTGCTCTTGCTAAGGAAAATGCAGAGTTGCTTGTGGTTCAGTGCAAACAGGGCTAAATTGTTGTCATGTTGGTAAATGTTTGACAGCTAAGATTGCCTTTTCTATGCAAAAGGGCTTCTCTGGGTGCTTTCTATATATATCCTTTCATTGCAAACTGCCCTGTACGTGACTTACGGTAGATTTCCAGGCATCGGTGTGTTGCACACTGGAAACAGCAGATAATTCCGTTTGGGCACCACAAAGACACCTTAGTCATCCAGTTATTTTTTAGGCTGTTCAGGGGGAGGGCAGCTGTAAGGGGATTGAGATTCCCTTCTCAACCGATCAGAAAAAGAGGCCAGCAACAGTGCCCCAAGCATTTGTGGTTGAAGTGGCCCAGTACCCGTCAACGTTGAAACAATTGACAGACCGTCTACTCTTAAATTCAGTTATTGCAAGATCATCAGTGTTTCCTGTCCTGTTAACATCTGCTTTTCAGCTGCAATGCATAGAGCCTCCAGAAACTGGTCTGTTGGCCATATTCCGTTCTCTTGTTTGTAGTTTTAGTGCTGGGTTAGTCTCTGGGTGTTTGTGGTTGGTGTTTAGATCAGGTAAATACTCAAATTTGTGGGTGCTATTTGAGCCTTTATAGACCGCTAGAGTATGCGGCTGCTCACTGTTTCACTCCTATCAAGGTCTTCCTCGAGCAGATAACCTCTTTAAGAGAAGGGCTTGGTGGCTGCAGGCTGCCTTCTCTCCCCCAGAATCAGGCCCCTGCTCCTGTGCAGTGTTAGGGGGCCAATTTGGCCACTCGATCTTCAGCCGAAGCTTTTTTTTTTGATGGGACACAGGATGACATTCCAGTAACTCGCCTCTCAATGCTTCAGGCATTTCCTGGGCTTTCTTTATATGTTTGGAAAGTCCTTGCCCATCTGCTGCTTCTGTAGGATTATATTATTTATATTATATTTGAGAGCAAGAGGGGTGGGAGCCTGTAATAGTGGGAGCCACTTTAATAAGTGTAAAAGCAGCATTTGCTGAGGATCCAGCAAAGGAATTGAAGGTGCTGCCATTCTCCTGGCCTGGTGTGGGCTTGGTGGAAAAGGTTGTGGAGGGTCTTCTGCCCTTCTCTTAATCAAGCGTCCGCCCAGTTTTAATTATTGGAAGTAGTCTTTAAGCAAATTTATGTTCTACGATGCATCATGTAGCTAAAGAGTTTATTTACCCATTGAATTTGATAATGAGTAGTGATTTAGAAGAGGCTAATAAAAATAATGGGAGTTACGCGTACTGCAGCACCACGCGCAGGTGAAGGAGACCGCAGCAAGCTTTGAGTCCGTGAACCTTTGCTTGTACCATTCAGCAACCATAGCTACAAACATTAGCATTTATAAAATGTATCTAGAGATTTACATAAGACTTAAGAGAAATCTTACCTTAATTTCTGAATTTTTCAGAAAAATCAGATACTCTTGAACATTTGCAGAATTTAAGCATAATCATTTGTGCCATAAATCTTAGTGGGAGAAGAGGTGAGACTTCAGTGTACAAACAACTAAAGTACGTTTCTATAGAGAAGTTAGGTTGTGTTTGGTTATGTTTTGGTTTTTCCCCCCTCTCCCCTCTTTACCAAGTGGATCTGATCGTTTGCTAGATTTTAATTTGCAGACTCTTAAAATCTGTGTGTGCCTCACAATATTCTATATTGAAGTGACACTGTCATGTTGAATTTATGGTTAAATTGAAACAAAGTCCTTTTCCATCTATTGCTAATACCGGGGATTGTTTAAACTGAAAGCTAAGTCAAGTCTTAGTCCTATACTGCTTTGGAGATAGACTTGCTTTGGACTACCCATATCCAGTCTTCGGGTTGCAGCCAGACATGTTCGCTTCCAGGATCACGTGCTGCAGTGTTTAAACTTGAAAGAGCAGAGAAAAAATGTTGACAAACAGTAATGAAATGTGTGAAAGTTTTACAAAACCCGTGACTCCTCCAAAATGTTGGTTTGAGACCAAATTTGATCTGACAGTGTCATTTTATCACCAAGGCTTGTGGGGGTTTTTGAGCTTGGAGGAGCTGAGCCTTGGGTATCTAGAGACCTTTGCTGAAGCCCGTGGTCAGGCTGTGGAGTCACGACCCGTCACAGTTGCCATTTAAGATGTGGATTCACATCCTCTCTGTATACTTACTAATTAAACTCAGGTTGTTGCAAGGATGCTAATAGCCTGATGCAGTGCGTGTGTCTGGTTGGAGGAATGGGGTTGTATCTCATAAGCCCTAGCTTTGTAGTAATCCCAGAAAATCCAACCTAAAAAAGCAGAATCATGCCATGGGTCTGTGAAAACTCATTTCTGTCCTGTAAAGCATTCGTGGGGAAACTGTGACCTGGGGGTTCATTCTGACCTGGACTTTATCATGGCACTAAGAGTTAACTGCTTCTGTCCGACTCTCACCTGTTAAGATGCCAGGTGCCACCATAGCCCGGCCTGGAGGTGGCTGGTGTCTAAAAGGAAAGACTAAGCTGGCAGGGCAATGGTTTAGATGGAAGAGGATGGTTAGTCACCTTGGAAAACCCAGTCACCCCAGAGGCAGGAGAGCCAAGTGCCTTCTCCAGCACATCCAAGCTTTTTAAAAGCTGGTTTTGTTTTGAGTGGTGGAACATCTGCAATAACTGGCCTTGGATGGGGGGGTGGGAGGGTCTGAAACCTCGTAACTTAAGCTGTGTCCTCTCCAGTCTTGCTGATGACCCCCTTGTAATTTCAACCATTTCCATCTAGCTTCTCAGGGCAGCAAGGAGCTGACCATGTGTCTCCTTTTCTCAACTCCATTTTCAACTCCGTGCTGAAGAAGGGAGAGGACATAGCGTGCATACGGTGAAGAAACGGGAAGATGGTTGGGAAGCTGGATGATGCATGAGCAATATAATAGGTGAAAAGAGGACAGAGGTGGTTAACTCATTGATGCCGACGTTATTTTGGTGCGTCCATTGCCGGCAATGGACGTCGCTCCGGGAAAATCCCAACTCCTGGCATGAAAGGATTAAGTGAGCTATCTTTTTCTATACCTCTATACACAGGACTTTTAAGTCCTCGGCTTACAGGGCTCACACACTCCCAACTCCTTAACCCACAAGGAGTGTTGGCCACTGCTACATACCCATTGCAACACACACTCACACTCCCCAGCGGGGTAAGTTTTCAGCCTGGGCTTGTGCACGCCATTCCCGCTGTCCGAGGAAGCGGTGCATATCTTCTCCCATGCTGAAAACTTACTCTATGTGGCAAAGGCTGGTTGGTGGACACCCAGCAGGGCACAGGTGGTGGTTCAGTGTGGTTCTTCCAGGCACCTTAGCCCGCTCCAGCCAGAGGATTGCACTCAGGTAAGGTTCTGTGGACTGATTCATACAACAAACCCGTGATGGACGCGACACACGGCGTGATGGCCAACAGACCCAGTACTCTACCCTCTTGGCATCACAGGAACAAGCGGTAGGGTCAGCACCACCAAGCATGTCAAGCTTTTCTCAGCATACTTTTGATGGCTTACATTTCAGTAGCTAAGGCTGAGGGACAGGAAAGCTTTGGCTTCAAGTGTAGCATGTGCTTCAATAGTGTTGGTGTTTCAGGGTGGTCTGGCCATTGGGGTTTCCTCACCATTTATGCCAAAGCAGGGTCTTGAGGTCCTGCAGCTCCACTACCCAAGTTGTAAACTTCTTGCGATGACCCGTTACACATCTAAAATTTGTCCTTTAGCGAACCTGCGTGCTCTGCCAACTGACTAATGCCGCATGGGCACAGCTGGCATGGCAGTGCAGAATGTCCCACCCTGCTAGCATGGTTTGGGTGCCACTCTGCTGCAGGTGGAACTGAGCTTTTGGCATCTTCCTCCACCCCTGAGTGGGCAGAGGGTGCCCTCACCTTCTGGGGAGGGGACAGGTAGGAGTTGTAGCTGTGAGGATTCCCAGACCTTGCCCTTGTGAGTTGGAGAAGATCTTTTTGTAAGAAAAAACCTTCTGAAAGAGCCAAGTGTCTTGGGTTTAAAAGGTTTTAGTTGGACACTGCTAGCCTCACAAGTATTTAGTAGTGACTTGGAATTCAAGTCTGAGGTGTTACCCCAACTTTAGCCAAGGTGGACTTTCTCTTTTGCAATGAAAACACCCGTTCTGTGAGCTTAATTGTCACCATGAAAAGGGATAGCAGAGCTTGGGTGACCCAGGCAAACTGAGCTTTCATCTTCCCCTGAGATGGTCTTTCCAAATCACGTCCGATGCGTCTTAGTAGGACAGCCCTGTGAAGCTGCTCTTGCTTGTCCTGTTCCCAGACAAGCTGTCCTGGAGCGACTGGCTCTTGTTCCGGCACGCACATCGCGTGCTTTAATTAGGAGGCTTATAATTTGTTATAATTTACAGCAAGAAATAGTTTGCGAAAACAATAGGCACTGGTGAGCGGCCAGGCTGTTGTTTGTGGTGGGTTTTTTTGGCCTTCAAGCAGGGATGTCATGGCACTAGTTCTTTCTCTTGCTCTCCTTCATCCCTTGGCATTGTGCTAGAGCTTCATGCTTGTGCAGAGGGGATGGGGAGCTGCAGAGGGAAGAGAGGAAAGGAGCATTGCAGGAGGGAGGAAAGCAAGGAAGAGGAGATCCAGCCCTGGCTGGTAGAGCACTGTGTATCCAGCCTGGTAGGGGACAGATTCGGCTGTGTGGTGTTTCTTCAACAAATTGACAACATAAGTTCAGAGTACTCCAGAGCAGAGTTAGGTGGGACAACACGGTCTGCAGGTCATCTTGGCTTTGAGCCTGTAAGCCCTGTGGCGAGCTCTGGTAGGCTGCAGGTGGCTTTCCAGCAATATGTCCAGGGGTGGGATTCATCCCCTTGGCCCCAGGAGAAATGTGCCTGGTCTCTGGTTAGGTGGGAGAGGTTTTGAAGCACAGGTGCGTGGCTGGGTTGGCATAGGTCGGCATAGAAGAGCGGTCACCCCTTTGCTAGCTGTGCTTGCCTTGGCACGAACATAAGACGAGCCTCTACCCACTTGCGCATTTGTTTCCCTACACCCATCATTGGTACCCGTTGGTTTTCTCCAGTTTAGTCCCATTAAATCAGAAATAATTGGCAGCTAATGGGCATATATCTGGAGAGGGTTTCCTTAGGCACAGTCTTCCCTTCCTACCACTGCATCCTTTGAGTCTTGAGATCATTCTGCAGCAATCTTGCCTCTCCTAAGCCAAGGATGGTTTTGTGTCTGCAGCTGGACAGCCTGAATCCTGTTTTGTTTTGTGTTTTTTTTCTTTTCTTTTTTTTGTAACAGACTTGTATCACTTTTCTTTCTGTATTTAATTATCTGTGCAATTCATTAAAAATTGTTCTGGAAGGTAGAGAGCCATTTGGACTCTGTTAGCGGTGGTTGCATTGATTTAGCAGTTATGCATGCTCAAAGCCAGCAGCTTCCGTTTCCAAAAATAAAATAGGCTTTTCTTCGGAGTTCCCCCTGGCTTGCGTCTGGTTTGACCACCATCTGGTTTTCATGGAGCAATTTTGACATATTCCTTCGTTCGTTGCTAGTTCAGAGACTCTTGCTGCCTCCATCTTCACTAGCCTGATGCTGGAGGCTTTGCAGCCTGTTGGGTAGATCCGTAGCTGCTCTCCAGCAGACATAGCTTGCTCCCCGGTTCTTAATTATCTTGTATTTTGAGCCTCCTTGACCTTCATTAGGGCAATCCAATTTGATGGGACAGATCCTGCCATGGGTTCACCCATTTTCCCCCTCCAGTGCCTCCTGTCGCTGTGGTCACAGCCATGTCTTTCAGAGGAAGATACTTTCTCCTACCTAAGGAGGGCAGATGCTTTCTTGCCCCTTGCACGTTCAACCATCTTTGACCTCAAAGCTTAGACTCAATTACCTCTGTTGAGTTGAAATCGCTGTATTTCTTAGCTTCAGCAGCTGCGTTTTCAATGTCATGGTGAACCTAAAGCAACGCGTGGCAGGAACAGGTAGTGCCATGTTTGCAAAGTCCACTTACTCAAGGTGGCCCCTGTCCTCCTTCTATTCCCATTGACCCTTTTTTCCAGTAGTTTCCCATTGTACGTCCCGCTCTTTAACGGGACAAATCTTTTTAGGAGCTGGGGAGGCTGGTCTAGCTTATCTCTTCCCTCCACTTGCCTGGTACATTGTCCTTGAGCTGTCCTGGCTGGTTCATCCATCGTCTCATGGCTTGGTGGCTTCTCATCACACCTTCTCATCTGCTGAATCAGGAACATCACTCAGCCCAGACGTGGGGTGATTTTTTTTTGAATGTGCTGCTCTGTGGTGTGTCTGAGAATTAAATTGGGGGGGGGGGGGGGGGGAGGGGGGCTGACGTGGGAGAGAGAAAATAAATAGAGAAAACCTGTTGCTGGTGGGTGCTTTTTGTTCTGCAGAAGCTGCTCTCATGGTCAGCTCCTTCCCACAAGAGGCAGTAAGAGGCAAAATTGTCCCTGCCGCTGGACGGCGAGTAAATAGCATTATATTGGCTTTATTATCCCAGCTGGCTCCTTCTGCATCCCTCCTCACCCCAATCAGTGAGCTGCTGCCTTGTTTCTTTGCATTTAGTTAAAAGCAAAATAGATATGTAAAAGAATAAAAATCTTGGCCAAAATAACTTTTTTTTTTTTTAACCTTTAGCAGCACTTTTGAAGTGGTTTTGTCTTGTGAACAGACCACGACAGGTTTTCTTATACTTTCATTTATTTCACCAAAGGAAAATATATTTTCTTAGCCCATGGGGCACAGGGTATTTTTCCTAACACGGTAAAAGTGGGATTCTCAAACCTGGGCTCTCTTGTTAAATCCAGTGCTGGAAATGGGCACGTTGCTAACAAGTGATGCAATCTGGTGCAACCAGGCAGCCCAGCAGAGATGGCGGTTGATTAATTTCCAACCAGCTTTAAAAAAATCAAGTGGGATTTTATTTAGAAAGTGAACACTATATAAGGTTGAGAGTCAAGTCGAGGTAAAGCTTCGTATGTCTGAGCATAGGGAAGCTTTAAATACCCAACTAGAAGCAGCCTTCACTCCCTCAGTAACAGTTTAACACATCTTTTTCTCCCCTCTGCCTCATCTATGCCCTAAATTAAAGGATATTTTAGTGCTGTAGGAAAGGTCCTTAGTGTTTTTGCCCCCAGGGCATCAAGGTATGATCAGTGCATGTGGCATCGTATCGAGTATGAAGAATTAACACCATTTGGAGGCTCTGATGGTCGTGGACTTGGGGAGGTGGCTTCACCGAGGTTTTGGCTTTGCTCCGTCTCCTGTCATAGGAAGTCACAAATCCTGCCCTGAGAAAGCCAGGATCTCAGCACACTGCACCAGAACAGCTTATTTGTATAGCGCTGAGTATATCTTTTATGAATTAATGGTCTTTTTTTGGGATGCAGCTGCCACCTCTATCAGGGATGTCCCACGTTTTCCCTCTCTGATTTTTCATAGTTTGTTTCTTTGGTCTTGTTTCCTTTTGCCTGACCATAGTGGTCATATTCAGCCAGAAAATAGCTGGTTCATCACATTCTGCTTCATATAACTGGGTGTTCTTGTGAACTACTATATTACTTCAGGAAGGGAACAGCGCAAGGGCTGTATACAAACTGGAATTAAAAAAAGCAAGCTTTTTCTTCCAAGCTACCACCACTTGGACAGTCAGTAGTGCTGTAAAACCTCTCTATACATTCTACGCACTGTAGGATCATTAGCATCTCTAATATGATTACATGTCATTTACACTTCGAGTGTCAGAGTATTGCAACTAAAAATACAATTGAAAACACAGTGGTGCTAATAAAACTTGTTTTGTAATCTGTAGTGTTATGTGGTTGCTTAACATGACATCGAAATAATTGTTGCTGCATAATCCAGTGGCATTTAACAAGGATGTCGCACAAAGCTGTGGCCATCCCAGTCCCAGCATTTGCAAGACCAGGACCATAGGTCCAGGAATCTTCATTCTCAAGTCCTGTCCCGTTTTATTAAGTTAATAGGACAGTGTTGATGATTTATTCCTGCTCACATGGCTTTTGGCATTCAGCAACATGTAGTGTGCCATCCATATATATGTGAGAAATGATTTCTGGCTCAACTAACTCGAGGTTGCAAAGGATTACCTATTGCCTTAGCAAAATGCATTAGCAAAATTCCTTCTTTGGCGCTTGCTTTCTTTGAGGCTCCTCTTCTCCCCTTTCTTCCTGCGGTGCTGTCTCTGCCTGGATTGCAAACGGGACGGAGCAAGAGGCATAACCCCAGGGCTGCCGGCGGGTCAGAAAAGCAATAAATAATCAAAAGTGCTATGACATGTCTTGTAATTTCCTGTTGCAAAGCAGCACCTTTTCTTCAGCTCAATCTCTGACATTGCTGTGGCTGCAATCCCCCCCATCATCCTGGGCTAAAGGCTCGGTTTCTTCCAGGAGGCTGGCACAGGTGACTGAGTCGGTGGCATTTGGGGACCGACCCAACATGGGCAGAAATCTCAGGGGACAGTGGTGCGGGCAAGGGGCTGTGCGGGTGCAGCTGAGAGGTTGTAACTGCAAATAATAATGACGGAAAGTAGACACAGGGGGGTTTTAATGCAATACACTTAAAGCTCAGATAGGATAATTAAAGGAGGTGGTCAGAGGATGCCCTAAAGACCCTTGGAAGGCACACAAAACCTAGTTAAAATACCAGCTGCGTAACATAAGCCCCACAGGTCAGCAGAAATCTCCTCTCCCCAGTTTATTCTGCCAGCGGGCTTGGAGCTAAGCTGGGTGCTGCTCAGGCTTCTGAACCATGACCTGCCTTGAAACACAGACAGAAGAAACATGGGTTTGTTTGAAATGCGTGACTTAGTACCAGGAATTGTGCTAGCATTCCGATATTAGAAGGTCAAAAATGCTACAAGCAATGAGTAACAGCCTGAGTGTGTTTAATGGAGAATTCCCTCAGTGCTGCGAGTGGGATGGGGCATGAAGGGGACCAAAACCAGGCTGGAGCTTGGTGGCACGGCAAGGGCTGGGCTTGGGGGTCTTGGAGATGCAGAAGGTGCATTGGATGTGCGTTGTAACCATGCTTTGAGCCCTTGGCCCCCTATGGCATTAAGAGCACGTAGGCGGTGGCTGTGGGCTCAACAAGTCTACCTCCCTGCCCTGGTCCCTGTGGATCTGCTGCCTCATGGTCAGGGGGGGTTCCCCAGCTTGGCATGGCTTGGGTTGAGCCGCATGGGCATGGGCAGCACTCCTGGGCTGCAGAAAGAAAAGGGTTTACAGGGAAAGGGGAGCACTAGTGATGCTTCTGTGTCCCGCCCCTATGCTCTGGACTGTCCTGATCTGGTTTTCCTGCTCCTGCCTCTTTCGATCCATAGCAAATGTGTAAATAAATAAGAAAAATTTAAAAAGGGCTTGTTTACAGACTCCTAGTGCCTCTTAGCGTTGGAAGAGGTCACAGCACATGATAGCGTATTTGCAGATGCTTCAAACTGTGCATGTTTGCTGTGTTGTGTTCAAGCTCCACAGAGAAGCAAAAATATTAAAAAAAACCCCAACCTTGGCCCAAATCACTTTTTTTTTAACCTTCAGTAGTGCTTTTGAACACTTGTGTTGTGAACAGATCACAACAGGGTTTCTTATTCTTTCATTTATTTGGCCAAAGGAAAATATATTTTCTTAGGCTGAAACACAGGACTCAGAATATATTTTTCTTATATATATGTAATCTAGATATATTTTTCTTAGCCAAAATGTGGATATAAAAAGCCATTGGGTGCAGGGGGCTGCTTAATGCATGGGAAAGGTGAGTTTCTTTGTCTTCGAAGGGCTAGTGCCTGGTGCTCAGCTGGGTGATATGGCTTGATATAAAAAAGAATCATAGAATCAAAGCATGGTTTGGGTTGGAAGGGACCTTTAAAGGTCATTTAGTCCCACCCCCCTGCCATGAGCAGGGACATCTTCCACTAGATCAGGCTCAGAGCCCCGTCCAACCTGGCCTTGAATGTTTCCAGGGATGGGGCATCTACCACCTCTCTGGGCAACTGCTTCCAGTGTTTTATCACACTCATTATCAAAAATTTCTTCCTTAGATCTAGTCTGAATCTACCTTCTTTTACTTTAAAACTATTACCCCTTGTCCTATCGCAACAGGCCCTGCTAAAAAGTCTGTCCCCATCTTTCTTATAAGCCCCCTTTTAAGTACTGAAGCACTGCAATAAGTTCTCCCCGGACCCTTCTCTTCTCCAGGCTGAACAACCCCAACTCTCTCGGCCTTTTCTCACAGGAGAGGTGTTCCAGCCCTCTGATCATCTTTGTGTCCCCCACTCTGGACCCGCTCCAACAGGTCCGTGTCTCTCCTGTGCTGAGGACCCCAGAGCAGGATAAGTAGCGGGGTGCGGAGTTGTCTGCCGTAGGAGAAAGGGTGGTGGTCCTTGGTAGCCCATCTCAGCAGCCTTTGATAGGTGCTTGGTCAAAGGGGTTTACTCAGACCTGGGAGATGGCCTCCTGCTCATTTCCCTCAAGGTGCTCCAACATCAAGTGTCGGATCTGGGGAACATCATGGGAGACGTGGTGGACCCTGTGTCTGTTTTCTCCAATGTGGTGAAACTGCGGCTGTCGTAGAATCGTAGAATATCTCAAGTTGGAAGGGACGCATAAGGATCATCGAGTCCAACTCCCTGCTCTGCGCAGGGCTGCCTGAAACTGCCTTGAAGACCAGGACAGGTACAACGAGAGGTCTTCAGGCGCTGGTGGTAGACAGGCACATCGCTGTGGTGTTGTTAGAGGACAGGTCAGGTGCCTGTGTTCAGCTGTGTTTGCCAGGGCAGGGATCAGTGGCCTTAGACACCCCGACAAACCAAGACTCAACTGGAATCTGTGCTGGCTGTGCTCACTGTGGGAACACCAGGGCTGACAAAATAAGAGGTAGAAAAGCACAATTTTGCAGCTGGAAGGTGGCTTGTTTAATTGCAAAAATCGTTTGCTTGCTGTTCTGGCAAGTTCAGGTACTCGTAGCATGTGGGTGGGAGGGCCAGCTTACATCCTGCAGCAGTGCTTGTAGCACTTGGCCCAAAAAGCCACCCAAACTCATCAAACATGAAATGCTGATCAGAGGCAATATATAGAAAGCACTGCAATAATTTGCCTAAAACCAGAACTTTGCTTATAGAGACCCTTTTTTTTCGGTTTCTTCTAAAATTGTGATTGAATTGCTAAATTATTAGTGCCATGTTATGATTCTTGCAGCCCCATAGTTATTGGGGTTGTTCTTGTGAGTGGCTGAAACTCTGACCCTGCTTCTGGCTTGCTTTGCAGGAGGTGTACCGGATCCCGAAGAAGAGTCAAGCAGAAAAGGAGAACAGTGGTATGTACTCATGTTTTCCCATGTATCGCTCTGCTCCTATGAAACCACTTAATTTTCCCAGTCTGGGTTGTCAAGAGATGTTCTGCCTTCATAGCTTGGCATTCCTACTCCTTGAAGACAGCTCCTGTAAATATGGAAGATAATCTAAGCAGTGGGTGATGGGAAATGTAGCCCTGAGGCTGATATGGGGCAACCTATAACTTGTTTGAATGAAGATGGTGTTGACTGACAGAAGCTACTGAAACTGCAAGAGAGGGGAGCTAGAAATACTCTGAATTATGAAAGTTCTCTCCCTTTTACCTGTTTTCCCCAACAGCTGACCGTGGGAGAGAGACAGCTGGCCACAGGGATCAGACTCCTACTCCGAAGAACCCCATCCTGAGCAGAGAGCGGGATCCCGAGAGGCAGAGCCAGAGTAAAGAGAAGAAGAGACGGAGAGACTCGTTGTCCCCTCCATCTTCAGCGTATGAGCGAGGAACGAAGAGGCCGGAGGACAGGCAAGTTGTCTGGTGGCAGTGGTGGCAGGGCTGAGGATCTGACCTCTGGGCTAGGAGTGTTGGATCTGCAGTAGTCCTGGGTAAAAACTCCGGGCAAAATGGTTCTGGTGATCTTTGAAAACACCCAGGGATGGGGAAGGAAATTTTTTTGTAGAGGAATCCCATGTGTGTGGTGAGATGCACTC
Organism: Astur gentilis; assembly: GCF_929443795.1. Taxonomy (NCBI): domain Eukaryota; kingdom Metazoa; phylum Chordata; class Aves; order Accipitriformes; family Accipitridae; genus Astur; species Astur gentilis. Next base: position 46,704,265 of record NC_064883.1, on the reverse strand, counting down.
CCTGGCTGGAGCTGGATGGCTCCTTGGTGTTAGGTGGCCTCTCCTCTTGGATAACCTACACCTTCGTCTTCAGATAACCTACACCTTTGTCTTGAGGCACTTTTTGGGAATTAGATGGGTGACAAGGGAAGCTATATCCAGCTCTTGCACAGAAATGAGGGATATAGCCCTCCTAATGCAGAGATGTCTTCTGAGTCCTTCAAAACCCATTCCCTTCTTCTAATCCACCTCTCCCCAGTGCACGTGGGGATTATTCTAAACTTAAACTTAGAGGAGGCCTGTACCTGTACAAGAGCTAGCAGTACCCAAGCCAAACAGGATTTCAAACACAAAACAACTTCTTTGACTGAGTGAATATCCCCCCAAACCATTGAGTGCAAGGAAAGTGGTGCAGGTAGGTATGACCCCACCAAGCTGATGCCGTGTCTCCTGTCTTCCCTGGGAATGGCGGCATCGTGCTGCCTTGGCTGAGAAAGCACCTCTTAAGCTTTAAAGACCTTGTGGTGGTTTTACCTTGTGTTTCTTTTTTGTGGGTGCTCCGTTGCCCGATGGAGTCTCACCTACCCTGCATATGTTTTGCAAGTAATGGATACAAGGGAGAGCGCGGACTTCAAATTTACTTACATCTTATTAAAAAAAAAGATTTTTAAATGCAGGATGTCTAGGGAAACAAGGCATGAAGTCTATAAGCTCCAGTGAAAGTACAAAATACTTTAAATTACAGTGCGCACAGATGCTGAAAAGAAAGTAGAAAACGAAAGCAACCCATTTGTGTTGCACTACTGTAAGTTGTGCCCTTCCACGTGAAATACTTCTGCTGACAAGGTCTGGTGGGATGGCTGTTTGGAAGAGTAAGGATAAGGGCTAGATAACTGAAATGTAGACGTCTTTTGTCTTAATGAGTTGGCCAGTTCAAGGAACAAGCAGAAGCAAAAAATATTTTTAATTATTAGCTTTCTTCAGGATTTTAGCGAGAATTGGATCGCTGCAACAACCCTGGCAGCCACCGAAAGCTGCCTTTTCCTTTTCCTATAGATTCAGCACTTTTAGAGCGCCCGAGCCTGCGCTGGCTCCCAGGGTTATTCCCCAGCACCCCGCGAGCGTGTGACCGGGCACAGCCAAACCTTCCCAGGGGCCGGAGGAGCGATAGAGGTGATGGTGGTGGCAGGGCTGGTCCAACGCAGTGCGTGAATCAGCGGCTGCTTGCTACCAGATGCTCGTTTTCCTCCCTTGAAAGTTGCTTCTTAATTCAGAGAAGGAAAATATTCCACGTCTTGCATTTCAGGGAGACTTCAGCTCATGTTAAAGGCAGTAAGGATACTGAGGAATTTCCTTTAAAGAAGTCAGTTTTCTGTTGTCCCTCTTAAATAGGATCTAAAGCCAGTTAGTAATTAGGGAACAATGGGTAGTGAGTCAGCCAGACGAGGAGAGTTTTGTCCTCGTATTGAGTTGTGCTGGGAAACTTTAAAACATCTGGATAAAAAATAAGACGTAAATCTATAATACTGTAATGTAAATCTATACTACTGTAATTAGCCATTTGGGGGATGGAAGCATCACTGAGGTCTGGGGCTAGAAGTGGAGCTGAGTAACGGCGGTGTGTCAAGAGATACGAAGAAGGATGGAATAAATAGCATATTTTTTGTGTTATTTTAAATAGAACAAGCTCTTTTGTGGCCAAGGAGTTGCCTGCTCTGGCTCTTCCATCCTGCAGCCATGTCCTCATGAGTGAGTGGTGCTCGCCAGGAGAAGGACTGGGGTGCTGGCATCCTTCCCTGAGGATGCTCTTCCCGCTCTGGCTGTCCCCCTTGGTTATATGGAGGATTTAATAAGACTAAATAATAAAATAGGTGGAAAGAGGAGCAGAGCAAACAGAAGAGCATTGCTGGCTTGCTTGATGCTAAACCCTGGGTTTTCTTCTGCCCGTCCCTTCACGCCGGCTGCCTCTCGTGTAAACTCTCCAGGCAGTGCCAGGAAAGACTTTAATTATTGAAATAGAACTCTTCACGTCAATAAGGTTCACATTAACAGATCCTTGCAGCTACTCTGGGAACGCGAGGGAACATCTTAAGTGTATCTGTTGGTAGCAATGTGCTTTTGATATGTAAATGGAACGCATGAACATAAAGCGAGTATATAGAGAATATACTGAATGCTTTGTAGAATCCATTATATTAGGGCTGCAAAGCATTTTTGCTTGTAATCCCTGTTTTACCACACTCATAACTTCTCAAAATATCCACCTTTGATCTGAAATTTTCCATGGTTGAGGTTTGATCAAAGTCCTTAGGCTTTTTTTTTTTTTTTTCCTTCTTTAACTCCTTGGAAAAATCCCTCCAGCTGCTCTGCATCTCGGGATGAAAATTCTTATTTGTAAAAAAGAATTTAAAAAATCCATCCACACTTTATTATTTTTTAAGCTGAATCTGTGGTCTAGTAAATAGCATAACTCTAAACAGAGACGTGCTGTTTGTAATTCCCTTGTTCTTTGTCATGTCTGCAAACACGCAGTGTCCAAGGCGGGGTCTTTAGATGAGAAAGGTGGGGTGCTTTCCCCGTCGCCGAGCTGGCCTGGTCTTTGGGGGTGAAGATGCTGTGGTGAGAGCTGTGCTTTCTGTTTGGAGAGCCTCTTCCAAAACCGTTCTTCAGTGGTCCTGCTTTGGGAAACCATGACAGAGGGTCTCCAGCATGGGTACTCAGCCTGTTTGGGGGCACCCTGCTTATTCTGCCCTCTCCTTGGGTTCCCTGTTGGTCCTGGAGATGTTGCTTCCCCTCTCTGGGTATCTTGGTGCTGCCTAGCAGGTCCTCCACACTACCTCTGCTGCATCTTTGCATCTCTGTTAGCTTCAGCACCAAACTGAAGTGAGTAAATCCAGTGGCACCACTTAGCTCATCCTCTGCCCTGGCTCCTTGCTCATGCATGAGCAGGACCAGTGGGTGTTTCTCCTCTCTATGTGTTGCCATGGTTGGTCAAGCAGCTGAAAACAAATGAATGTTTTTAGGAGTTGATGGGGCTGTTGGGCATTTGGGTACCCCCAGGTCTGCCACCATCAGTGATGGCCCTTTTACTGCTGGAGCCCTGGACCTGCAGGTTTCTGAGGTCTCACAATGCCTTTTCTTTTCTTTCTCTCCCAGGTATGACACACCAGCATCTTCGAAGAAGAAAGTCCGGCTTAAGGATCGCAACAAGCTGTCCACAGAGGAGCGCAGGAAGCTGTTTGAGCAGGAGGTCGCCCAGCGGGAAGCCCAGAAACAGCAACAGCAACTGCAAAACCTGGGGATGACGTCCCCCCTGCCCTATGACTCCATGGGCTACGGCACGCCCCACCACAGCTTTATTGGCTACCCGCCTGGCTACCCCATGCAAGCCTATGTAGACCCCAGCAACCCCAACGCTGGCAAGGTGCTGCTGCCCACGCCCACCATGGATTCGATGTGCTCGCCGGCAGCGTATGAGCACCCGCAGACTTTGGTTGGGCACACGGTGGAACCAACCCTAACTACTCCTCAGCCGGTACCAGTAGTCCAACATGTAGCAACAACGATGGAGGTTACAACTCCGCAGTATGTAGCACAAAGCGATACCGTGGTCCATCAAGAACCCAACGTGGCCGTCCTGCCCGTGGCTGCACCGGGACCGGTGCAGAGCCAGAGCTATGGAGTCTGGGATTCCAGCCAGCAGACTGTAGCTGTACAACAGCAGTACTCACCAGCTCAGTCCCAACCAGCCATATATTACCAAGGACAGACCTGTCAGACCGTTTATGGTGTGACATCCCCCTACTCACAGACGACCCCACCGATTGTACAGGTAATTTCCATTTCAGACACAGTGTGGCACAAAACACCCACAAAATGAAGAGTACCAGCCTGGTACAATTTATTTGCTCAGTCTTTGCTAGTGTTCTTAATATGAGAGCATCCCACTTTGCTCTAATATTAAGCTGAAGTAACACTTCTCAGATAACTTCCTATCCAAGAGTCTGACAAAAGCACATTTAGGCAGGGTATTTTCCGTGTACAAATGCCATATGTCGTAATTGTTGGGGCCAAGCAGGAGTTCACAGCTTGCAGTGACTTTTTTTAACCTATTTATAAAAGTTATTTTTGATTGTTTTCTTGATTGTTGATTCTGGTGAACGGATATTTCTGTGTAAGAGCTTCCACTGTCACTGACCAAGTAAGCAGTAAAACGCGGAGGTGAGAGCTTGCCTTCTGTTGACCTTTGGAAGCAGGGTCTGGAGCTACCAGCTCTTGTATGACTTAAACCAACCAAAAAACCCAACAGATCAACTTTTTTTATCTGTTTTCTCCAAATTACATGTCCCTTTCCATCAGGCTCAGCCTTGAGCTCTGAATGACCATACTGAAGTGCGGTCTCCTTTTACTTTGTCTTCCTTAACAAGGGTATTGGCATTCAGCAATGCCTAGTTCTTCCTAAAAGCAAGATGTAGGCAATCGTACAACTCCTGGGATAGCAAGTAGGCCAATTGTATATGAAATTCGTTTGCTTGAACCCTGCCTCAGTCACTGGTTATTGCTGTTTGGTTTGGATGTTATCTTCCACTAGTCCTCGAGGACTATTATACTCTTCTTGCCTCTGCTGTTTGATTCCCAGTAAGGGAAGCTGTACCCTGTCTTCCAGCGAAGGGTTTTTTGGTAAAGCAAGCTGACTTGTGCTTCCCTGTGCTCTGTTTCAGAGTTATGCCCAGCCAGGTCTCCAGTACATCCAGGGCCAGCAGATTTACACAGCTCATCCGCAGGGAGTCATAGTGCAGCCACCGACAGCAGTAACTACGATCGTCGCAGCTGGGCAGCCTCAGCCCATCCAGCAGGTAAGGCTTGATGGCTCAGAAAAGATGGGGAGTGTTCGTCTACTACACCTGCTTTGGGTTCCGTGATTTGCCATGGCTTCTGGATTCTGTGAAAGTGTTGGGGGTACCAGCCGGAGGAGTTTCCCATGTGGTAGCATGCTGGCAGCCTTTGGGATGCTGCTGTCCAGGCTGGATGTGGGCAGCAGACATATTTTTGGGGGTTTTGAGCCCAGATCGTGTTGCGTTCGGGCTTTCTGCCAGTGCATCTGAGGAGGCTGTGTACGGGTGGGCATATGGGAGCTCCATGTCCTGCTTTCACTTCTGAAGCCCATCTATCAGAAATAGTGGTTATGGCATCCGCCACAGAGGATTTAAGAGCACGGGTAGCAAAATGGCTGTATTACAAGCTCAGGGTGTAGTCAAGTGGGTGCTTGGGATGTTCGATGAAGAACTAGAGAAGGATACTGTCCTTGCTACTTCCTGGGCCAACACTAATGTCGTTTTTAAGTTTTAACTTCAACAAAGTCATTGTTGTGGGGGAAAGAGCTGTCAGGGCTGCTCTGACCACGCTCACAGCCACTCATGTCTTTCTCTTCATCCCTTTTGTGCTATTTTCAGCCAGAGCTTGTGGTGACCAATAACCTCCTGGACTTGCCTCCACCATCCCCTCCAAAACCCAAAACAATCGTCCTCCCACCCAACTGGAAAACGGCCCGAGATCCAGAGGGGAAGATCTACTACTACCATGTGGTAACAAGGTGAGTGTGATAACAAGGTAAGCGTGATGGCTGCTTCGGGCTTGGAGTTTGATGGCTCAAGCAAAGGGATTGGGTGTAAGAGAAATGGATGGTCAGCCCTTGGTGTCTCGTTAGGCAGCTGGTGGGGTGCTGCTCGTTAGCTGGGTGGGTGGGAGGCTGAGATTGCTCAAAACCTTTCCTTTATCTCCATAAATGTGGCTTGGGGATAGAGCCCCATTTTCTGCAAGCAGAAGTGTGATGATGGCAAACAATTTCCTTACAAATGATGACTCCAGCTGTGCATTGAGTTGTAACCCGGTGTGATAACACGGTGGTGAGGAGCTCCACTTCTGACATCGCATTGCAAAAAAAAAAATCCCATCAAAGCAACATCTTTCTCCCCAGCATCTCGGTCAAGTTGGATTTAGTATTTTTGACATCATCTGTGGTTCCCATCGCTCTGCCAGAACACGCCATGCCCCACATGGTGCTGAAATGGCAGCAGAATTAACAGGCGGAGAGAGACCTTGTCTGCCCCTTGCGCTCTGAAACACCCGTGCGGCTCTGGCAGCGGTGCCAGGCAAATAACCCCCCATCTGTGGAGGCTTTAACATGCGTGCGAGCATTGCGGTGGGCATGCCGTATGAACAGGAGGTCTTTGGTGGCTCAGGGATCAGCCATGATCCGTGGTGTGCAGCATCAAAGGGTTTGTTTTCTCACCCTCATTTTTTTCCATCTTCAAACCTCTGGTCTGTTCTGGAGCAAGAAATAGAGTTTCCCAGTGTTTTTCCCACACCTTTGCGATCAGTTTTGGAAGGCACCAGGTTTTTTGGATCAATACCTGTGAACTTATCTAAAATGAGTATCATGAATTTTAGACTTCTGAAAAGGACTTTTTTTTCTGTATGGGGATCCATCTCTCTAAAGGGTTAAGCCTGAGTATTTTCTTCCATGTCTTGACTGTCTTGATGTCAGTTTTTGTTACTTGTGCACATATCTCTGCTTCGATTGATCTTTTCAGTCTCCTGTTTGGACTCCTTCCTGCTACCTTACACATCAAGAGTTGCACCAAGGGCAGAGCAGAAGACCTTCAAACTCCAGGAAGAAAAAGAAAACAGTCGAGCAGGAATTTGTGATTTGTGCCGTGGTTTGGAAGTCTTGCAAGGAGATGAGGAGACGCAACTGAGCCTTCCCCCTTGGCGAGGAATGCCTCCTCCGTGCATCTTCTGCAGCTACACGAGAAGCCACTAATTGAATATAATTAATCTTGAACTTCTTTGAGGAACACATGCTGGAAGATTTCTTTCAATCCTTCTTTTAACTGTATATTTTCCAAAAGGATGAGGCCAGTAGAGGAGAGCAAATCTTACTTGTTGATATGCTGTCTTGTTTTAATATTTCATTCTACTTGCCAATCAAATTAATAGTGGTCCAAGCTCAGGGATATTCAGCAGTATCTGGAGAATTAAGTAGCAGGATGAAGCACATTGGGGCTCATTGAAATAAGACTTTCGTTCTTCCCCCCAACATATCCTGAAAAGTAAAAAGCCCTGAAGTGGGACAGCGTTTCTGATACAGGTCAGAAACTTCGAGAAACTCAAACTGGCAGCTTCTTTTGATGCAGGCTTTCAGGATTTCTTTGTATTGAGCTGAAGAGTGCACATCAGGGCTTCACACAGAGTCTAGAGATGGAAAATAGTTGCCACGTTAGGTGACATCCAAACCTAACGAGGTCTGGAGATCTGTCCTTTGCATCCCTCTTGTTTAGTCCGTTTGTGAGTGAGTCCTCTCACCTGATGGAGAGTCCCATGCTCGCCCTAGTCCTGCAAAGACAGCGGTCTGTCCTGCTGGCCCCCATTTCTCCTGGTTGTGTTCCTGCCCTGGTCTGTGGTTTTCCTCCCCGGCACCATCCTGTATTTGCTCTCAGATGCCGATGGCTGCCTGCTCCCCTCTTCCCCACCTTGAGGAAATCCAGACCAGTTCTCCCCATCCTTCTGTGGTTTGAGCATGGTGGGGCTTTTCCCTGCTTGTTGGCCTGCTGAGCCCAAGCAGGCTCTGATGGCTTTTCCCATCTCAGCCGAGATGTTTCTGCAGAAATGGTGCTTCCCACGTGCAGTGAGCCAAAAAGAGCTCTAGCCCTGCGTTTAGCCTCTTCTAGCATATGGATGAGCTTCATGTCATCTGCCCATCCATCCTTTCAAGCTCCTGCTCATTCCTGTGGTCTTTCTCAAGATCTGTGGTCTGTGTCCTTTCCACGATGAGATACCTGTGGCTGAACGCTTAGCTCAAGGTACCAACGGCTGCCCCTTGCTCTGCAGGAAGCAGTACCTTTCCCAAGGTCTCCGCTGTGATGTCTCCCATCTTTCCATGCCAGAATCACTGACCTTCTTTATTTACTGCCTTTTTTTATTTATTTCATGCCTGTGACGAACTTCCCTTGATCCCACATTGAGTGTCGTCAGTGCTAGAAAATCATGCAAATTCCGTTTTTTAAGTTCTTCTTGCTCGGCTTTAGCCTCCTCCACCTTGGAAGCCTACTCAACCTCATCATTAATAGCAAGATAGGGCCATGCGTTACAACCCTGTTAAGAGTTTTGATGACTGATGGAGACGCGATGTCCCAGTTGATGGAGCAATTGATAAGCAGGTACCGGTTACTTTTAAGAGTGACAATGGTCTGTCTGTCTTCCTCCAGGCAAACCCAGTGGGACCCTCCTACCTGGGACAGCCCAGGGGATGACGCCAGCCTTGAACACGAAGCTGAAATGGACCTTGGGACCCCAACATACGACGAAAACCCCATGAAGGTAAGCACGGGGGTCAGCGAGAGAAACTCAGCATTAACGTCTCTTGGACAGACCATGGGGATAATTCTGTCCTGCAGAGTAGGAGCAGTGAACGCCGGGGCTGTTGTTGGCGTTGGTACTGACTTGGGAGGGTGATGGAGGGACAGCAGCAAACTAAGATAAGCTGTAGCGGCTATATATTGACCATGGCGCCACCATTTTTTTGTGCTTTAAAATAGTGGTAGAGAATTAACAGAGTTAAGTTGTTCTTCTCTTGCCACTGTGAAATACCTGATGAAGTGCTGCCCGGTAGCTGCTGAAGAGCAGCTTCCCTTTGTTGCTGCCAGGTTTTGCCCTGGTGACAAATAGTCGAGCAGAGATTTTCGTTGTGTTCTCACCTCCTCATCCTTCTGGGTGCTGGCTTGGTAAAGACCCTGGTGCTCCTTTGCTCACCTCTCGGGCTGTGCTGACCGCAGCTTGGGTGAACGCAGGACTTACCTGGGGGGCAGCTAAAGTTCTGCCCTGGATGCCAAGCATCATTGCAACCTCATGTGCGGAGGTGACCTTACAACTTGCCAAAAAAAGGGGCATGAGGTGCAATAACGTTGAAAAAGGAAAAACTAACGGTGCAGCAGCAGAAGCAGAGGAGCTGGGAGCTCTGTGTTGGCTTCCACCACCAGCTGCCTTTCTGCTTTCCTGGTGAGTGCTGCAGCATCTCCATTGCTCCTGCTGCCAAAGGTAACGCCTGTGAGGACGGAGCTGCTTTCCAAATGGGCCTTGATTTCCAGTTAGGTCCCTCTGCGGCCACATCTACCCTGGTGCTTGGCAGGAGGGGACTTGGCTGAGCCTCCTTGGAGGACACGTCTGCCATCAGTGCAGGTTTCCAGCTCTGCCAGCCCTTGCAAAGCAGGGAGGGCAGAGTCTGCGCAGCGGTTGCTGAGCCCCTATAGATAAATTACCCTATATACCTTTCTGATTCCCTAAAAAGAAGAGAGAAGAGCTGTGGAAAGAAAGGTTTGTCAGGTTGTAACTCTCGGGGAGCAATTCTGTCGATGCTTGGGTGATACCCACCTACCCAGGACTGATTTTGTTGTGGGTGCTGAAGGCATTGTCTGTCCTACAATGCCCAGGAACGTCCCGCTCTGCTGCCATCACCTTTCCCATGTGCTGCCAGGATCGTAAGGGTTAACCCAATCCCTGTAAAGCCTCCAAGTACTTCAGCCGGGATTCCTGGCGACTTCACTTAAACTATATTATTGACAAATATTTATGTCCCTGTAAAAAAGTTAATTAGAAAATGAACTAAGAGTTGGCACACGGCGCTCAGCTGAGGAGCCTTTACTTCTGCAGAGAAATTCAGAAAAGCCTTTTAAATGATTTTTGTCCCTGGGTCGGCATCACATGTACCCTGCTGGCATCCCCTGCGGTTCTGGAATCCTTGGCAGGCAAAGGAGCAAATATGTCACGGCACTGGGAGGATTCATAAACACGCGAGTGTCCTGGGATCGCTGGGGCTTGCTGGATCCCTTCGGTGAGCTTCGGGTTCAGTAGCATGCAGCAACCTTGCGCTGCCCTGCTCTGGCCGATACCTCACTTTATCGTGCTCAGCAAAAGCATTAAGAACTGACCCCATGCAGCTTTCTGAACACTCCAGATGACTCAGGCAGAAAGAACAACAAATATTCCTAATTTGCCTGTTTTCTACAGTGCGTTTTGCTTCGATGGGAAGGGTTTGCCATGTGCTTGCCTTGGGTTGATCCTAGTTTATCTGCACTTGCCTGTTGCTTCTGGATTCGGGTTGCAAATTGTTGTTGAAGGATATCGGTGTGTGGAGTGAGACACGAGAACCTATTTAGCAAACAGACCCTCATTTTAGGCTTTAAGGCGAGGTTTTATTAATGTGGAATAGCCGTGAAGCGCATCCCCATGCGCTGCAGCAGGATTTGCTGCTGCAGCTGTATGAGCTAAAGCTTAGGGCCAGCATGGAGATACTGGGGAACATCCCTTCAATGAGAACAAAGTGGTGAGAAGAAGGTTGGGCTCTTCTGAGTGAGAAAATGTAGTGCTGGTGCTTCGCAGCTTGGGAATCTTTTTTCTATGGACTTTTAAGGGTCTCGGCGGTGCCTGCGACTGCAAAGGGAGCAGCAAGGCAAGATGCTTCTGTAGATGTGGGCAGGCGTTTACATGCCAGAGTCAAAACGTTTGGGATAAAAAAGGTGCTGAGAACTGGGATGATGCTCAAAGGGCTTCACCTTGGGGCAGACGTGAGCCAGCTACTTCTGCCAGGAGTTTTTGCTGCTCACTCAAACCCCCAAATCCCTATTTTCAGGTGCAAAACTTCTCTGAAGCCATCAATACCTCGTTCCTAAATTACCACCGGCCGCACAGCTTTGGCTGACCTTACAGTGATGTGGTTCTTACTCACTTTAGAACTCTAAATCTCATTCTTCTCGGCCAGAATTGCCTGAAGGTTGGGTTTTTCCTGGTCATGGAAATCGTGTTGAATTCCCCGGTGGTCATAGCTTGCTCACCGCCTCCGTAACGATGCTTCCACCCTGAAATTGCAACCACATTCCTTGGATTTTTTTACCATACTCCTCCCCACCCTGCACCTTTTCCAAGACAGATTAAACCCACCAGCATCGCAGCTCCGGCCATCCAACAGCTGCTGCTGCTATTCCTGGTGTCTCCCGGCTGCGGGGCACCACTTGCCCTGGCGAAACGCGTGTGCCGGTGGCGACTGGGGTATTTTATTTCCTCCGGAGTGTGTTCAACGCGCTTCTGAGCATCATCTGCTCCCTTCTTGATACCCTCAAAGCCCCGGCGTGGCCGGCGTCATCGTGGCTGGTGTCAGTGGGGGGTGAGCTCGCCTGGGGCTTGCACGCTGGTACAGTGATTTTGATGGAAAGGCACAAGAGGCGTGCAAAGCCACGCTTGCTATTTCCCCTTAAAGCACATTTCAAAACCTGCTTTTTCCCTTGGAAAAGGGATTTCTTGAGAGGGTGGCCTGGCGGAGTGCTGGCAATGACACAGGGCTGGATGCCGAAGTTTGTGCATCTTTTTAAGACGGAAAAAGCCCGGATTTATTGCATGGATGTGTTTTTGTCTGCTCGATTGTACCTCCCGAAGAGCACAGAAGGGTTGGCATCAGCAGATTCCAGCAGCCTTATCCCATGCTGCTGGAGAAGAGCATTATGCAAAGGCTTCTCTGAATTTCCCAGCACATTTGGCTTCTTGCTCCCCTCCCACTGTCACCCCATCCCAGGCTGGTTTTCCCCTAACAGCGAAGATTAATTTTAGCATAAAGAGAAATTAGCACCTTTGCACAAGTAGTAGCTTAGAAATATGGTTCCTATTTCTCCTCCACCTGCCCCCCAAAATTTTGTCACTGATTTGTCCCCCACCCCTCGTGCTCTGGCCAAGGGGAGCCGAATTCTGCATGAGCTGCCAGACGCTGCTGGCTGCCGGGGCAGCGACTGCAGCCGTGCATTGGCTCTCGGCTTTCCCATCCGTCAGGCTTGGTGGTCAGCCGGGGTTTGGCTTCTCCTGCCTGCTCTGGTCCCCCAAAATTGCCATTTTCCTCTTCCAGGTCACCCCCGCAGCCCAGGTGGCTCCTGTGGTGGTGGTGGGAAGCAATGGAGCTCAAAATCCTAGGAGCATTCAGTCCTAGGCTTAGTCCAACCAGGCCAGGCTTTATTTTTGCATTTACTATTTATGCATTTATTTACACGCCTCTTTATTTGGCATTTGCAGTGCTTCCCTGCAAGCTCCTCCAAACCCATCCTCCAGCTCTACTTAAGCCAGCTAATTAGCGCTGATAATTTATAACATCCTTCGAGGGCTAAATTAAAATCCAATTGTTACCAAACTGACCTGCGTAGAAAATAACTCCTTCCTTGCGCTGGCTTGGGGAATTAAGAGATATTGGGGTGTGCTGGAGATGCCGGGGTGATGGTGGTCGAGAAGGGCTTGGTGATGGAAGGTGGCAGGGCTTGGTGACGCCACCGTGCCGGTGCCGCGCCGGGAGCCGGCAGGGAGCCATCTGCTCCCCATCACCAGCCTTTTGATGTCGGTACCCGAGCCGCGGGCAGGGAGCGGCGAGCTTTGATGTGCAGCCAGCCCAGAGACGCACCAGCGCTCGCTCGGGACGGCTCTCGGCAGTAAAACTTCCCCGTCAAGGGTTGATTTAAGCCCCACGTCGGTTTGCTCTTGGGACTTTGCAGCTCTGCCCTCCAGCCTCAGCCAGGCGCGTCTTTGGGATTTGAAAGGGACGGGATGGCTCCTGCTTTTTTCAGCGTTAAATACTTTAAAAAATTGGGTTCTTTTAATGAAAAGAAATAGCAGGACACCTTCAAAAAGCAAAAGGCGGCAAATCTCCCCTGGCTTTGCAAGCCTTTAACAAGCCCTTTTGCTCTCTCCGTCCTTAAAATCCGAGTCGTGGTAACTCATGGTACCCAAATCTCTGCCAAAAACCAGTGCCGGAGAAGAGATGCTGCTTCTCGCTATCTGTCGGAGACTCTGATGAGGTCATGGGGCTTGAAGGCAGAGCCCACAGGGATGGCCATGTGTGGGGAGGGGGGTGTTAAGCTGGCGGCGAAGGGGTGCAGCGGGTGCAGCTTCTACTCCATTAACACGGGCGGCAAATTAAATCAGCCGGTGCTTGTGCTTTGTGGGATTAGTACTCGGGGGACCAGCCAGAAATTCCTATCAAATTCACTTTATCCTTCTACGATCGTCTATAGCTAAAGATAATCTTCTGTAAATGCTTGCCAGTGGAGTCCCAGCCCTCGCAGCACTTTCAACACGAGGGCTGATGGTGTGCCGGCGTGCCGGGCACACCTCTCCAGCAGGAATGGTTCTGCTACGGCTGATAGCTGCCACCAAGCGCCTGGCTTTAATTAATGGGCTGAATAAACAAGCGTTCTCAAACAGTCCCAGGAGTGAGGTTAGGACAGTGTCTCTCTGGCCTGGGTGTCTGGCCGTGCTGGATTCATCCCTGCAAATCATCCTTGTGCCGGTAATTAGGCTTTAACGTGTGTGAAATAAATGGGGAGGGGGATGATCAGCTGCTTTCCTTCTCCCTCGCCTCCAGCTAAAGATGATACCCCCCGCCGCAGCACTCGCTCTCCCCCCCCAAACCAGCCTGACTCCCCCAGGACCAGCTTGTGCCCTTTTTCCAGGTTTTTTTTCCAAAAACAAGAGCGAGGATTGGTCCCTGTGCCTCCCTGGAGGCTGTGCTCCCAGCTCAGCAGCGTGGCTGAAGTGTGCTGGGACTGGGCTGGGGAGTGTGCCGGGACCGGGCTGGAGATTGTGGCAGGATCATGCTGGGAAGAACGCTGGGATTGGGCTGGGGAGCGCACCAGGAGTGGACTAGGAAGCGTGCCAGGATCAGGGTGGGGAGTGTGCCAGCACTGGGCTGGGAAGCTCACTGGGAGCAGGCTGGGAAGCGCGCCTGGATTGGGGTGAGGAAGCCGGCAGCGGGCTGGGAAGCTCACTGGGACTGGGCTGGGAAGAGTGTTGGGAGTGGGTTGGGGAGCACACTGGAACTGGGAAGCTCACCAAGACTGCCAGGATTGGGCTGGGAAGCTCACCGGGACCAGGCTGGGAAGCGTGCCTGGATTGGGCTGGAGAGCATGCCGGCATCGGACTGGGAAGCTTGCCAGGACTGGGCTGGGAAGGGTGTTGGGAATGGGTTGGGGAGTGCAGCAAGACTGCCAGGATTGAGCTGGGAAGCTCACCAGGACCACGCTGGGAAGTGTGCCTGGATTGGGCTGGAGAACATGCCGGCATCGGGCTGGGAAGCTTGCTGGGACTGGGCTGGAGAGTGTGCCAGCTTCGAGCTGGGAAGCCTGCTGGGAATGGGCTGGGAATTGTGCCAGCACCGGGCCGGGAAGCTCACCGGGAGCCGGCCGGGAAGCGCCCGCTGCCCACCTGGCCGTGGGGCAGGGGTGGGGCGGCAGGAGCGCTGTCCCCAAGGGGGGATGGGGGAGATCCCTGCTCGCCCCAGGCGGCATCTAATACCCTTTTATTTCCCCCTCTCCAGTCTTCCAAGAAGCCCAAGACGGCGGAAGCGGACACGTCGAGCGAGCTAGCCAAGAAGAGCAAGGAGGTGTTCAGGAAAGAAGTGAGTTTCCCCAGCGCCCCGGGGGGGGATTTGTCACCGTCCCACCCCGGTGACGTGACCCAGGGGATGCCGGAGGGGAATGTCGGGGTTCGCCGTCCCCGTACAGGTGACACGATGCTGGAGTGGAGGACCCCACCGTTGGGGACGTGGCCCCGCGGAGGGTTGGGGCTGGGGGGGGGGGGCGGGTCAGCATCACCCCGGGGCTGGGGGCGGCGGGGCCCGTGAGCGAGGGCAAGGTCGGATCCAGATCTCCTCTGGTGCAGATGTCGCAGTTCATCGTGCAGTGCCTGAACCCCTACCGCAAACCCGACTGCAAGGTGGGACGCATCACCACCACCGAGGACTTCAAACACCTGGCGCGCAAGGTGACGTCCCCTCTGTCCCCGTCGGGGGGGAGAGTTTTGGGGGGATTGCGTTGCCCCTTCTGCTGGCTTGTCTTGTAGGGGGGGAATAGTTGGGGAATAATTGCAGATATTGGGGGGATGATAGCAAAATGGCTTAGGGAATGTTTGGGGAATGATAGCAAATATGTGGGGAATAATTGAAAATATTTGGGGGAATATTTGGGGAATAATAGCAAATATGGGGGGAATAATAGAAAATATTTGGGGGATAGCAGCAAAATAGCTTGGGGAGTATTTGGGGCATAGTAGCAGGTATGTGGGGAATCCTTGGGGAATAATAGGAAATAGTGGGAGAATATTTGGGGAATAATAGGAAATATTTGGGGAATAATAGCAGATGTGTGGGGAATAGTAGAAAATATTTAGGGTGTAACAGCAAAATAGCTTGAGAAATATTTGGGGAAAATTTGAGGAATAATGGCAATGATTTGGGGAACATTTAGGGAATAATAGCAAAATAAGTTTGGGGAATAATAGCCAATATTTGGGGAATGATAGCCAATGTTTGGGGAATAACAGCAAATACTTGGGGAATATTTGGCAATAATAGGAAAAAGGCTTAGGGAATATTTGGGGAGCAATAATAGGAAAAAGGCTTAGGGAATATTTGGAGAAAAACAGCAAATACTTGGGCAATAATAGCAAAATGGCTTGGGGAATGTTTGGGGAGTAATAGCAAATGATTGGGGAATAGTAGAGAATATTAGGGGAATAATAGCAAATATTTGGGGAAAATTTGGGGAATAATAGCAAAATAGCTTGGGGAATCCCCAAGACTTGAATTATTGGGAATAACGGTGGGTATTCCCGGCCCCTCCTCTCCCCCGCAGCTGACTCACGGCGTCATGAACAAGGAACTGAAATATTGCAAGAATCCGGAGGATCTGGAGTGCAACGAGAACGTGAAACACAAGACGAAGGAATATATCAAGAAATACATGCAGAAATTCGGGGCCATCTACAAACCCAAAGAGGACACGGACCTGGAGTAACCACCTCCACCACCTCCACCCCCGCAGCGATGCCAGACGCAGCCAAACCTCGGAATACTCTATTCTGCCAGGATTCGCGGTTTTAAACCACCAACCTGTGAATTTATTATTATTTTTTTTTAAAAAAAAAAGGAAAAAAAAAAAAGAAAATAAACTTCGTTCCCTACGGCGTGAGGCGGTTTGTGCTGCCGGGGCGACGCGGAGGAAAAGACGGGCTTCGCTAAGCCGGGCTTTGCTGGCTCCCCTACCCCGGCGGTGCTGTCGGACGCACGCACCCTGTGCGTCACCGAGCTCTGTATTATATTTTAACGTATATGTGAATATATTGATAATTTTTGGTTTTGTTTTTTTTTTTGCTTTTAGCCCAAGATGTGCCGATACCACGGGAACACTTTGTAAGGATAGTTTCGGGGTTGGTTTTTTTTTTGTTTTTTTTTTTTTTTGGTTGTTTCATTGGTTTTATTTTTGGTTCTGCGAGGTTTAATCTGTTTTCATGTAAATATTGCAGAGCGGGGCTGCCCCTGGATTTCTGGCAGGCCTCGTGCTATGTTGATAAGATTGATTTTACTGCTTAAATCATTTTACTTTATCCAATTTTTACGGAACTTTTTATGTAAAAAAAAAAAAAAAAAAAAAAAAAAAAGAGAGAGAAAAAAAATTAATAAAAAGACAAATGACAAAAAAATCGACACCAGACCCGGCCCCAAAAGAGGTTTGGCACGGCCGGGGGGGGGGGGCGGCCGGGGGGACCTGGCAGTGGCACCGGTGGGGACATGGTGGCCTGGCTCGGTGGTCTGTCACCTCTTGCTCGGGGACCCCCCCCCTTGTCACCCTTAACATCCCCATGAGCCCCGAACCCCTGGGGGGGGGGAAGCAGGAAGGGGTTTTGGGGTGACCTAGCTCGGGGCAGGGGCGCCCGTGCACATTTTGGGGTTAAAATGGCTCTTTTCCGTCATGCTGCGTCCCCCGGTGCCACCTGCTTTGGGGTCTTTGGGGGTGTTGCCCCCCCCCACCCCCCCCACCTCAGGGCCACCCACCCCCCTGCTGTCCTTAATGGGGACGGGCACGGGACACGTGCGTGGGTTTGGGGACCCGCGGACGCCCGAGGACAAACGGACGCTTAAGGACACACGTCCTGGTGATGTGCTGGTGGGGACACACGGATGCTTGAGGACAGCCGTGGGGTGACATGCACTTGGGGCGGGGGGGGGGGACGACATCACGGTGAGAAGGGACAAACACGGACACCTGAGGGGACACGGATGCTTGGGGACACACGGATGCCTGGGGACACACGGGACACCCAAAGACGCACATCCCGGGGACACGCGCGCGTGGGGACAGACGGACACCCGAGGCATCGTGGTGACACACAAGTGACACATTTAATACACCCACCCGGAGACCAGCTGCGCCCCCGAGTCTTCCACCCTCCGTCACCAACTCCCCACCCTTGACACCCCTAAAAAAAACCAAAGTACAAAACCCCCCTCAAAAAACACCCCAAAGAACTATCTGACAGGAAAAAAAGCCCCCAAAACCGGAGAGCACCCACCGAGCCCACCCGGTGTCCCCCGCGTCCCGGCAGGTCTCGGGGACCCCCGGTCGGTCACACGGCTGACGTGGCGTCCCCCGGTCCCGCCAAGCGCCGGGCCGCATCCTGCCGTCCGATGGCCACCAGAGCCTGGCAGAGGGTCTCCAACGTGGCCCCCTCGGCGCCGGCCCAGGCGCTGAGCAGGGTGCGAGCGGGTGCTCGGCCCCGGCCGAAGGTGCCGATGGCGTCGGGGCCGAAACCCAGGCGGGTGGCCAGGCTGCGCCAGTCCCCCCCGGGACCCCCGCTCTCCAGCAGCCGCTCCAGTTCCTCTTGCCGCTGCGCGGGTACCGTGCTGAATGGGTGCCCTTCGGGACGGGGGGCTGCAGGTGGGGAGGGGGTCAGCGTCAGCACCCCCAAATCTCCGCCCGGTGGGATTTCTGTGCCGGAGGTGTTGCCGACTCCCGGGAGAGAGACGCTTACTGGGGTATGGGTGCTCCTCAACCCTCTTCAGGTGCTGTCTGGGGTATGGGTGCTCCCCGAGCCCACCCAGGTGCTCCTTGACCCCCATTTGGGTGTTATCTGGGGTATGGTTCCCCCCGACCCCCATTTGGGTGCTATCTGGGGTATGGGTGCTCCCTGAGCCCACTCAGGTGCTTCCTGACCCCCCATTTGGGTGCTACCCAGGGCATGGGTTCTTCCTGACCCCATCAAGGCGTCCCCCATTTAGGTGCTCCCCAACCCCATTTGGGTGCCACCCAAGCCCATCTGGGTGGTCCTCGGGACACGGGTGCTCCTCAACCCCATCCAGGTGCTCCCCAGCCCTATCTGGGTGCTCCCTGACCCCCTTTGGGTGCTCCTCAACCTTGTTCGGGTGCTTCCCGGGGCATGAGTGACCCCCCAACCCCATCTGGGTGCTCCCCAACCCCACCTGGGTGAACCCCAAGACAGGGATGCTCCCTGGGGTGTAGGTGCACCCCAACCCCATATGGGTGTTCCACAGGCCATGGGGGCACCCCAAACCCATGCGGGTTCTCCCTAGAGCACCCCAACCCCATCCAGATGCTCCCCACGGTACGGATGAACCCCAGGGACAGAAGCACCCTGACCTCCCCCCACCCATGGGTGCTCCCCAACCCCATCCTGATGACATTGGGGGGACAAATCCCCCCAGACCCCACCTCACGATGGGTGCACCCCCCCCCCCCGCCCCCCCCCCCCCCCCCCTCCATGGCTGGGTGGTGGGTGCTCACCCTTGCCAGGCTGGTGGGGCTCCTGCAGGCTGTGGGTGTCGAGGAAGACCCCGCTGTCACTGTGCAGCTTCTCCCCCTCGGGTGATGTCCCCAAGTCCCCTGCCCGCGCCTTGGCCAGCTGCTGCTTCTGCCTGCACGTGTGCCAGCTGCCCGCGGTGGGCCACCGAGTGTCACCCAGGACCTTCAGGGTCCCATATGTGCCCTCCGCGACCCCCCCCCCCTCCCCAAGAAAACCTACCACTTGAAGGCCACGTAGGCGAGGAGTCCCACCACCACGGCAGCCAGGAGGGAGCAGTAGACGGGGATGATGTCCTTGCCGGTGGCCTCGGGCGGTGGTGGCACGAACTCAGGGGTGATGGGCGAGGGGCCCCCCGTCACCGGCTCGCCGCCTGCGCGCTCCAGGTCCTCGTCTATGGGGATTGGGGGGGGGGGGGGGAGGTGTCCCGCCCCCCAAAGTTTAGGGGAGCCCTGGGGTGGTGGTGTGTTCCCCACCCCTGCCTCAGTTTCCCCTTGCAGGCCAACCGGCACCCATGGGTGGATGGTGGGGTGGAGGGACCCCCCCCTCCAAATACATTGGGGTGCCGCAGTGGGGTGCGTGTCCCCAGTTCACCCCAATTTTCCATGCCTCCCCCCCCCCCCACCCCGTGATGCACAGCACCTCAAATCCACACATGGGGAAACTGAGGCACAGCCGCCACCCCCCGGTAAGAACACCCCCCCGCCTTCCAATCCCCGGGTGGGGGGGTGACACCAGCGTGTGTGTGTGTGTCCCCCATCGTGGGTGCCACTCACGGGTGCAGAGGGTGTCGCGGGTGGGGGTGCAGGGCCGGGCAGGCAGGAGCGGGCAGGGGGTGCAGGGCTGGCAGGGCTCCACCGCGCTGCTCACCGCCGAGAAGGTCCGGTCTGGGGGGGTACAAGGTGCTGGGGGGGTACTGGAGGGGTGCAGGGGGGGGGTTTGGGGGTGTGTGTGGGGGGGTACTCACTGTGGGTGCAGGGCTGGCAGCGGGTGTCGGTGTGGCCGCAGGGTTCGGTGACGCCGAATCCGGGGGGGCAGGGGGTGCAGCACCCCCCCGCCGCCGTCGTCCTCCCGCTCCCGCACCCCCCGCCCCGCCCGGGCACCTGCGGGCATGAGGTTGGGGGGGGGGGGGGTCCTGCCTCAGTTTCCCCTTGGTTCTGGACTCCCCCCCACCGCAAGTGCTTCCCTCCCCCCCCCCAAACCCCCCCGTTGTGTCTTCCCTCCCCCAACCCATGGGGGGGGGCTGGTTTGGGGTCCTGGAGCGGGGGGGGGAGAGGGGGGGAAGGGGGGGGGGGCTTGGCCTTGAGTGGGGGGGTGATGGCAGGACAGTGCTGTGCTGGGGGTGGGGGGGTGGATAAAAATAGAATAGAGTAGGATGAAAGATTAATGAATAAAAAAAAAGAAAATTACCCCCCCCCAACCTAAAAGAAATAAAACTGAAAAAAAAAAAAATCAAATAGAAAGAATAAAAGTAAATAATCAAGTAGAAAATAAAAACAGACATGAAATAAAAAGGATTGAAATGAAATGCAAAGAAATAAAGGGAAATGCAAAGAAATTAAAGGAAACGAAGTGAAATAAAGTGAAAAAATATGAAGTGAAATAAAGCTCAAGGGGAATAAAGTAGAAGAAGATAAAGGATAAAATAGAATGAAAGAAAGGGGAAGGAAATAAAAGAAAGCAAAATCGAATAAGGCAAAATAGAATAAATCAGAATAAACCAAGGTAAAATAAAAGAAAACAAGATAAGATCAAATACAATAAACCAAAATACGATCAAATGCAATAAACCAAAATAAGATGAAATAAGATAAACCAAACCAAACTAAAGTAAGAAAAGAAGAGAAAAGAAGGGGAAAGAAAAGAAAAAAGAAAAGAAAAGAAAAGAAAAGAAAAGAAAAGAAAAGAAAAGAAAAGAAAAGAAAAGAAAAGAAAAGAAAAGAAAAGAAAAGAAAAGAAAAGAAAGGAAAAGAAAAGAAAAGAAAAGAAAAGAGAAAAGAGAAAAGAGAAGAGAAGAGAGAAGAGAAAAGAAAAACCTCCGTACAACAAAAAGACGTGAGGTGAAGCGGACCCCGCGGGGGATCGGCCGGCCCGGCGGGTCCCGGGGCGGCAGCGGGGAGCCCCGTCCCGGTTCCCCATCCCGGTCCCGGTCCCCGTCCCGCTCCCTCCCGCTCCTGCCCCCGGTCCCGGTCCCGTTCCCGACCCCGCACCGGGCAGAGCAGCAGCAGCAGCACCGGCAGCACCGGCAGCACCGCGCGGCCCCGCCGCATCGCGGAGACCCGGGCCCGGCCCCGGGACCCGCTCCGAGCCGCCCCGCTCCGCTCGGCCCCGCTCGGCTCCGCTCGGCCCGGTCCGGCTCCGCTCGGCTCCGCTCCGCCTACGGCCGGGCTGGGCTGGGCGCGGTCCCGCAGCGCGGGAGGGCGCGGCGAGCCCCCGGGACGGGCAGGGCGGGACGCTTCGCCATTGGCTGAGAGCGCCGGGGCTGGGCGGGGCTATGTACGGAGCTCCGCCCCTCTCGCTGCTCGGCTGGGCCGGGGTCCGCTCCGGTCCGAGGGGACGCCGGTTCGGGTCCCGCTCCCGGCCGGGGACCGGACTGGTCCAAACTGGGACCGGTCACGCTGGGACCGGGGCTAGCCGGGGGAAGGTGTTCCGCCCCCCCGCCGCCCCCTCCCCACGGTCTGTCCCCTCCCTGCCCCGGGGGCAAAAGTGTCTGGAAACGGGAGAAGCAGCTTTATTGACCCCGGTGTGTGTGTGGGGGGGCAGCACCCCGGCGTGGGTGCAGGACCCTGGCGTGGGCGCATGGCTTCACCGTGGGACCCCAGCATGGGTGCAGGGTCTCGGCCTGAGTTCAGGGTCTCCAAGTGGGTGCAGGACCCCGGCGTGGGTGCAGCACCCTGGCGTGGGTGCAGGGTCTCGGCGTGGGTGCAGGGTCTTGGCGTGGGCGCAGGGTCTCGGCGTGGGCGCAGGGTCTCGGCGTGGGCGCAGCACCCCGGCAGCTCCCCGCTCTCCCCACTACCAGCCGCGGACTGGGTGCCAGAGCTCCACCACCTTCCCCCCGGCGTGGACGTAGTAGACGGGGTGCATGGCGGCGGTCGCGCAGGCCTGCGGTGGGTAGGGATGCTGAGCTGGGCGTGGCGGGGTGTGGTTGGGGCGTGGCGGGGCGCGGCGGGGCCGGTACTTACGTGGAAGGGGATGAGAGCCAGGATGCTGCCCAACGGGAAGCGCTCGAAATCCAACCGTCCGTCGATGGCTTCCACCTGCCCGTGCTCCTGCGTCAGCCCCACCAGCCTGCGGGGACACGCCGTCACCCCTCCGTCGTTGTGTCCCCCCACCCCAAAAGCCACCCCCCCCGCCCCTCACCTAAGCTGGGGGTGCCCCTCGATGGCGGCGCAGCCCCCGGGTGCCTGATCGCGGCCGTGGAGGCTGAGGGCAGCCCACCCGCAGTCCACCAGCAGCTGGTTGCGGTGGGGGTAGTGACCGATGACCCTGGTGAGGACACGGATGGCCACGTCCTCCGGGTGGCAGGAACCCAGGAGGGTCTGCTGAAGGTCTGGGAGAAGAGGGGGACCAGCTCAGGTTGGGGTGCATGCCACCCTGGGGGGGTCACAAGCAGGGTTGGGGCTGGGAGTGGGGTCCCCCCGGACCCGCTCACCGTAGAAGAGGTAGTTGCCTGGATGGAGCTCGGTGAGCTGGGCCATCTCCGGCACCGGGTGGCTGCAGGACGGCGTGGAGCCGATGCTGGCCTGGGGACACGGCACCCCTGCCCGCCGCAGCCTGCTGGCACACGGGGACCCTCTGAGAGGCCGGGAAATGGCCGAGGGGGGGACACCACCCCCCAGGCACCATGGGGAACAAAGCCAGAGGTGGGTCCATCACCCCTGGGTGCCACGGGAGTGGGGCCAGAGGTGGGTCCATCACCCGTGGGAGCCATGGGGAGCAGGACTGGAGGTGGGTCCATCACCCGTGGGTGCCACAGGAGAGGAATCGGAGGTGGTGATGATTCAGGGAGTCCCAGATGTGCCAGAAAGCACTCCCCCCAAATGTTCAAGGAAGCCATCCAGTTGTGGCAGAGCCCCCCCCGCCCCGCCTCAGTGTGCTAGGAAGACCCCAAGATGTGCTGGGGAGACAGCCAGATGTGCCTGGATGCCATCCAGATGTGCCAGAGAGCCCCCAGATGCAATAGAGAGCCCCCTCAATCACTCAAGGCAGGTCATGCCCCCCCCCCCCCCCCAATATGCCAGAGCACCCCACCCAATGTGTCTGGGACCACCCCCAGATGTGCCCCGGTGTCCCCAGATGTGCCAGAGATCCACCCATATGAGCTGAAGATCCCCCCAAATGTTTTAAAGCATTCCCAGACCTGTCTGGGAGCGCACAGATGTGACACAGCACCCCCCCAGATGTGCTAGAGGCCCCGCCCCGATGGTTTTGGGAGCCCACAGATGTTTCTGGGAGCCTGCAGATGAGTGACAGAGCCCCCCCAGATATGCTGGAGGACCCCAAGATGTGTCAGGGTGCCACCAGATGTAGCCAGGAGGACCCAGATGTGCCAGAGATCCATCCAGATATGCCTGGGCCCCTCCAGACCTGCCATAGCACCCCCCAGATGTGCCTGGGACCCCCCTCAGATGTGCCAGGACATCCGCAGATGTGCCAGAGATCCCCCCAGATGGGCCTGGGATCCCTCCCAGGTATGCCAGAGCCCCCCACATGTGCCAGGGCACCCCCAGATGTGCTCATGAACCCCCAGATGTGCCTGAGGTCCACCCATACGAGCTGGAGATCTCCCCAGATGTGTTAAAACATCCCCAGATGTTCTGGGGACCCCTCCAATGTGTCAGAGCACCCACAGATGTGCACAGGAGCTCCCAGATGTGCTCGAGCACCCCCCCAAGTATGCCAGAGGACCCCCCAGATATGCCTGGGACCCCCCACAACTGTGCCAGAGCACCCTTCTCTCTGCTGGGGACCCCCCCAGATGTTTCAGGGCACCCCAAGATGTGCCTGAGATCTTCCCAGATGTGTCTGTGCAGCCCAGATGTGTTGCACCCCCCCGCCCCCCATTCAAAGGCCACATAGCAAGGGGGTGCCATGTCGTCCCCCCACCAGGGTGGCAGCCGGGAATGGTGCCCCCCCCTCCCCTGCTCTCCCTGGGCCCTCTGAGACCGTGGGGCACATTGCAGGAGGGGTGGGTGGCAGAGCAGCCCCCTGACTTTTGGGGGGGACGGACCTGGGGGGGAGGGCAGCATTTTCGTCCTGTGCCTCAGTTTCCCCACTGCAAAACAGTGCCACAACCAGCTTGGGTGGGACCAGAGACCCCGGGATGGGTCCCCAGGGAAGCACGTCCCTGTGGGTGGGGGGATGAGGGTCCCAAGGGACCCCACTGACACCCCCCCCCCGCCCCCACCGTCCCTCCTTTAGCAGGAACCATCCGGCAGCAATTCCCTCCGGGATGTAAAACCCCGCTGGGACAAAAGGGTGACAAGGGGGACGACGACAATGACACAGGTCACAACCCACCACCAAAGCCACATCAAAGGAGACCGGAGCTGCCGGCATCCTCCTCCGGCTCCCCGGGGGGGCTTTGTAGGGCCCCCTTTTATGGGGGTGATTTGCATTTACGACCAGCTGCTGGGCTTTTATGGGAAGGGGAATGACACCCATGGTGGCCAGCTTGGACACCCTCCCACCCCGGCCAAAAAAAATTAAAAATAATAATAAAAAAAATATCCCCTTAACTCTGCCCTTCCCCTGGATTTGGGACACTCACGCGGTGACGAAGTCAAGCACGGCGGCGGTGGTGGCCCGGGCGATGGCTTGGATGGCCGGGACATCGCGGCAGCCGTAGGTGTCCCCGCAGTGAGCGTAGACCCCCACCAGCGTCACCTCCTCCGGTGCCTCCTCGGCGATGGCCCGGGCCAGGGACATGGCACCGGGGTCCGTGGGTCGAACGCCGGCTGCCGGCCAGGACGAGGGTCCAGGCACGGCTCGGGGGGGGGGTTTGGGGGGTTGATGCCCCATGGTGGGTGTGATGGTGGGGATTGGGGTTCGGGGCGGGGGGACTTAAATACCCCATCTTGGGGGCTGGGGGGGGGCTTATGGGGCACTTCTGCCCCATGGAGCATCCGTGAAGAATGACTTGGGGGGGGCTTAAATGCCCCATCCTGGTGAGGCTGGGGGCTTGGGGTTGGGGGGGTATATGGGGCAGCTCGTCTTCATCAAATATCATGCGATGGGTGGATGAAAATGGGGTTCGGGGGGGCTAGATGCCCCATCATGGGGGCTGGGGGGGCATATGGGGCACCTCTGCCCCATGGAGCATCCTTGAAGAGTGATTTTTTTTCTTTGGGGGGGGCTTAAGTAACCCCCTCCTGCATGAGATAGTGGTTCTGGGGGCTTGAGGGTGGTGGGGCATGGAGCATCCTTCCCCGACGGAGCACCCGTGAAGAGTGACTCCTTTTTTTTTTTGGGTGGGAGGTGTCTTTAATGCCCCATTCTGGTTGAGATGGTGGGGCTGGGGGGCACACGGAGCATTGAGCATCCTGGGCTGGGGGGGGTGGCTGGAAGAAAACACCCTCAGAGAGGACGTGTGATGCCCCATCTCTGCACCCCCCCGTCCCAGCAACCCGGGCGCTGGTGGGATTTAAGGGGGGCTACATTTTTTTTTTTTTTTCTTGGGGGGGGGGGGGAATAACACCTACCCCTGCCATTGCCGCAGTCGAGCTTGAGCCAGACGAGCCAGCGCTTGCCGGCGGGCAGCGGGCGCTGGCGCAGGAGGGCCAAAGCCTGGGGGCTGTCGAGGAGGAGCTGGAAGGCTTGGAGGTGCTGGGCCAGGGTGGCACATTCCTCCAGCCGCCCCCCCGGCAGCGGGAAGGCGTAGAGGATGTCATCGAAGCCCCCCGCCGCGAAGAACCGAGCTTCGGCCAAGGTGGAGACCACGATACCCCGGCGGGTGCCGCCCGTCGCCAGTTCGGCGCCTTCTCTGGGGTGGGGGGCGGTGGTGGGTGGTAAGGGGGTGCTGGGAGGGGGATGTTGGGGGGATGCTGGGGAGGAGAGTGGGAGAATGGGGGTGCTGGGGAGGATGCTGGGGGATACTGGGGAGGGGAGTGGAAGAATGGGGGTGCTGGGGAGGATGCTGGGGGATACTGGGGAGGGGAGTGGAAGAATGGGGGTGCTGGGGAGGGTGCTGGTGGGATACTGGGGAGGAGAGTGGAAGAATGGGGGTGCTGGGGAGGATGCTGGTGGGATACTGGGGAACGAGGGTGGAAGGATGCTAGGTGGGAAGGTGGGGGGGACACTGGGAAGGAGACTGGGAGGATGCTGGAGGGATGATGGGGGAGATGCTGATGGGGAAGGTGGGGAGATGCTGGGGGGGAGGATGGGGGGATGCTGGGAGGGATACTGGGGGGGAAGGTTGGGAGATGGGGGGATGCTGGGAGGGATACTGGGGGGGTAAGGTTGGGGGATGGGAGGATGCTGGGGGCGAGTTGAGGGGTGCTGAGGAAGAGGATTGGGGGATGCTAGGAGGGATATTGGGAGGATGCTGGGGGATTGCTGGGGAGGACGGGGGGCTGCTGGGGGGCTGCTGGAAGGATTCTGGGGGGATGCTGGGGATTCCGGGGGTCACACTCACAGCGTCTTGTGGGTTTTGACGTGGGGGCGCAGGCGGAGGCCGAGGGTCCGGCAGCGCTCCAGCATGCGCTCCGCGTTACGCCGCATCGTCGCCTGGTCCAGGGTCAGCGCCGGGGTGGGCAACTGCTCCAGGGGGGCTCCCAGCCACACGCTGCTGCTGCTGCGGGGAGGGGGCAGGGAGCGGGGGGGGACACACCTGCCCTCCACCCCCAAACCTGCACCCAGCCCCGTACCCAGGCATGCACCCAAACCTGCACCCACCATGCACCCACCGTACCCCCCAAACCTGTACCTACCGTGGTCTCCCCCCCCCCCCCAGAAATAACCTGCACCCACCCCTGTGGGCTGGCGTGGGTCCCTGCTCCCTGGGTGGGGGCTGGTGGGCTGAGCCCCCCCCATGGGACCCGGCCCCGAGGGGTGGTTTGGGTGAGGACGGTGCTGGGGCAGCTCGGGGGGGGGGCACAAACCCAGGAGGGGTGTCCCTCGGTCTCAGCTGGATACTGGGACAGGGATATATGGGACTGGGAAACTGGGGAGTGGGACACCTGGGTCACCTCAGACTGGGACACTGGGAACAGGAACAAGTGGGACTGGGAAACCTGGGACTGGGACATATGGGACTGGGTCACCTCAGACTGGGACACTGGGAACAGGGACAAGTGGGACTGGGACATATGGGACTGGATCACTTCAGACTGGGACACTGGAAACAGGGACAAGTGGGACTGGGACATATGGGACTAGGACATATGGGACTGGGTCACCTCAGACTGGGACACTGGGAACAGGGACAAGTGGGACTGGGACATATGGGACTGGGTCACTTCAGACTGGGACACTGGGAACAAGGACAAGTGGGACTGGGAAACCTGGGACTGGGACATATGGGACTGGGTCACCTCAGACTGGGACACTGGGAACAGGGACAAGTGGGACTGGGACATATGGGACTGGGTCACTTCAGACTGGGGCACTGGAAACAGGGACAAGTGGGACTGGGAAACCTGGGACTAGGACATATGGGACTGGGTCACCTCAGACTGGGACATATGGGACTGGGACATCGGGGACTGAGGCACCTGGGATAGGGACCTGTGGGTCACCTGGGACTGGGACATGTGGGATTGGGAAACCTGGGAGTGGGTCACCTCAGACTGGGACATATGGGACTGGGTCACCTGGGACTGGACACTTGGGAGAGGGACATATGGAACTGGGATATATGGGACAGGAACACCTGGGATTGGAATATATAGGACAGGGACACTTAGGACTAGGATCTATGGGAAAGGGAAAGCTGGGATTGGGATCTATGGGAATGGGAAACCTGGGACTGGGACACCTGGGATAGGGACACACACACCGGGAACAGGGACTCCTGGGACAGGGATCCTTGGGACAGGGATGACTGGGACAGGGACACTGGAAACCGGGAGACCTGGGCCCAGGACGTAGGGACAGGGACACCCCCGTCCAGCCTCAGGTGGGCCGGGGACACCCAGGCTCTCCGGCAGCGGGACCTCGGTGTCCCCCCCACCACCCGGGACGGCCACCGCAAGCCTGTCCGGGTTGAAATTCCCGGCGGCACCCCGAGCACCCAGCCTTCCCCCCCTCTGCCCACCTGTCCATCCGTCCGTCCATCCCTCCGTCCGTCTCTACGGCTCTTCCCGGCTCGGCTCTCCGGTGGCTCCGGTTGTGCCCGTTCCACGTGATGCCACGGGCACCCGCAGCCAGCCTCGGCTGGGGACAGAGGTCACTGCCGGCCGTGGGGCCTCCCCGGGGGTGGCAGGAGCAAGGGAGGACACGGACACCGCGGCCGGGGACGCTCGGCCTCCCCGGGACGGGCTGCCAGCTCCCCGGGAACGGTGGCCGGCTTTGGAGCCCCGTGCCCGCGGAGGGACAATGAAGGAGGGCTGAGACCTTGCGTGCTCATGCTATGTGTGGATGGGGGATGCTGAGACACAACCCCCCCCCAACACCCCCAACTCCATGCTGGTGACACACGGGTGCGTGGCTGCTGAGGCCTGGCACGTTCAGGACACGTGGGCACAGGGGCGCTGAGGGCTGAGGCCGCACGTGCTCATGACACGTGCGTACGCGGCCGATGAGAGCCCAGCTGCCCCGAGTTTGTGACACGGGGGGGGGTGGGGGTGTGGGGGGTGTGTGCCCGGCTGCTGAGACCCCCTGCGCTTCTGACCTGGGTAGACGGCTGCTGAGACACCCCCCCTCCCCCATGCTCGTGGATGTGGGTGCATGGCTGCTGAGACCCCCCACGCTCGTGACATGGGTGCACAGCTCCTGAGCCATCCCACCCTCATGAGATGCGAGTACACGGCTACTGAGACCCCCCCCCCCCATGCTCATGACATGCGGGTATACGTCTGCTGAGACCCTCATGCTCGTGACACGTGGGTAGGCAACTGCTGAGACCCCCCCCCCCCCGTGGCTCGTGACACGTGGGTGCATGGCCGCCGAGACCTCCACGCTCATGCCACATGGTTGTATTGTTGCTAAGACCCCCCCCCACCTCCATGCTTGGAACACATGGGTACGCGGCTGCTGAGACCCCCCACGCTCATGACATGTGGCTACAAGGCTACGGAGACCCCCCACGCTCATGACACACAGGGACACAGCTGCTGAGACCCCCCCCCCCCCCGGCCCCGCATTCGTGACACGTGTGTCCCCATGTCCCAGACTGGCCGTGTCTCGTTGCTGGGGGGGCCCCACTGGCTCCCAGCCCAGAGCGGAGCCTGTACTGGGATGGCCCCGCTATGTAGGGCAGGCAGAAAGAGGGGGGGGACGACACACAGACTGGAGAGGGGGGGACATGGGAGAGGGGGTGTCACCTCCCCCCTAACCGGCGCGGGGCAGACAAGGGCCTTGCACACATTTATTTCCCATAGATATATTAATTTTTTCTTTTTTTTTTTTCTGTAAAAGATCTAAAAATGGATAGAAAAAAAAAAAAAATGTGGGGGGGACACACACACCGGCCGGCTCCTGGCCAGCGGGTATGGCAGAGTGTGTGGGGGGGCAACGGACATGGCACCCCCCTTCCCAGCGAGGGGTCCCCCGCCTCCTCCTCGCCCCCATCCCTCCGCGGGAAGGGGGGACGCGTCCCCCTAAAATTTGGGGGGGGGTGGGGGTGGTGGTGCGTGTGTGGCAATTCTGTGCCCCCCACCCCACCGGGGGCTGGATAAGGCCACGGGCGATGGGCTGAGCAGGCAGCACGGGGCTCCCCGACCCCCCCCCCCCGGGCTTTGCGGGGCGCAGGGGTCCCCCCTCTCTCTGTGCCGGGCAGGGTGGGGGGGCCCACGGGGCACCCTGGGTGGGTGGTGGGTGCCAGCCTAGGACTTGCCCTCGGCGGGGTTGTACTCCGTCTCGCCGGCCGAGACCTGGGAGATGCGCCGCGTGGAACGCCACAGCCGCCGGTGGAACTGGCCCGGCCGCACCTGGGGGGGGGGCAGGGGGGGATGAGCACCCACCCGATGTCCCTGGCCCCTTCCCCGCCTTCCACGTTCACTTCTGAATCCCCATTCTCTTTATGCATCTCCATCCTCATCCCCTTCTCCATCCTCATCACCTCCCAAATGTCCGTCTGCTTCTCCATCCCCATTCTCATCAAATTCTCCATCCCCGTTCCCTTCCAAATCCCTGTCCTCATCCCCTTCTCCACCCGATCCTCTTCCAAACATCCATCACCCCCAGACCCTTCCCCATCACACAACCCCTTCCAAACCCCATCCTTTGCTCCACCCACACTCATCCCCTTCCTAACCCTTACCTCCATCCCTTCTCCCATCCCCTTCCCCATCCACACCCCCAACTCTTTCCCAACCCCTTCCTCATTGCCATTCACCCACCATCCCCTTCCCTATCTCCATCTCCTCATCCCCTTCCCCATCTCCTCTCCCCATCCATCTCCATCTCCATCTCCACCTCCTCCTCCCCATCCATCTCCATCTCCATCCCATCTCCATCTCCATCTCCACCTCCTCCTCCCCATCCATCTCCATCTCCATCATCTCCATCTCCTCCTCCCCATCCATCCCCTCCTGCCCATCCATCCCCATCCCCATCCCCATCCCCATCTCCATCCCCATCTCCATCCCGTCCATCTCCTCCATCCCCACCTCCACCCTTTCCCGTATCTCCTTCCCAATATCTCCCCCGTGCCACCCCACCCCACCCCACCCCTGTCCCATTGCTCTGGAGACCAAGTAGGACAAGCAGAGTTCCCCAAGCCCAGCAGCACCCAGCGGACACCGAGGCATGACCCCCCCCCAGCCACACATCACCGCCTGGGGTGGGGATCCACGCTCACCTCAGCGGGCTGCCCGGCTCCCACCACGATGAGCTTGCCATCCTCCAACCCCACCAAGATGTGACTCTTCTCCTTGGTGACGGACACGCTGTGGACGGGCACCCGCATGGGCACGGGGGGCACGGCCGCCCTGAGGCTGTGAGAAGACGAGTGGTGGGATGGGACCCCTCGAGCCCCCCCCAGGGCACCCCAAGGGGGTGGTTGGGGTGGGACAAGGTGGGTGGTAGCCCTCACCTCTGGAGGTCACGGATCTCCAGCCCGCACTGCATGGTTCCCAGCACCACAAACTCCTCCGTCAGGCACATGGCTGTCACCTCCTCGTCCAGCGGGACGGAGGAGAGGTGCTTCCCGTTCACCGAGTAGAGGTGCAGCGCAAACCTGTCCTGAAAGACAGAGCGAAGACGGGGGGGAACACACGCGCTGACGGTGACGAGGGGGAGGACACGGGGACACCCGGCCATACCTTCAAGCAGGCTCGTTGACCCACGGCGGTTTGGGCGACCACCTGCCCCTCCGGCCCCACGGCCAGGTGGGAGAGGACGGCGGGTGGTGAGGTCTCGCCGGGCGGCCGCAGGGACCGAATGAAGAGACCCCGGCGGATGGTGTGGATGATGATGGTGCCATCCTACAGGAGGAAGGGGACACAAGGCGATGATGGTGGCACTTCCCACCCCGCCGCCCACCCCGCCACCCCAGCTCGCTCACCTTGGAGCCCGAGACTGCCATGTCCAGCTCAGTGCTGATGGCCACGCATGTCACCTCAGCGTCGTGGCCATACAGGACCTGGACGGGTTTGGGAGCCAAGCCGCTGGAAAACCCACCCTGGTGTTGGGGACATGGGGACCTCAGTGACCTGGTGGCAGTGCCCACCGTGAGCTCCGCCCTGGCTGGAGCGAGGGGTAAGGGTCAACCCCCTACCTGCTGTAGGACCTGCCACACCATGCAGGTGGTGTCCCGGGACCCAGAAATGAGGTAGATGCCGCAGAGGTCAAGCGCCAGGCAGGTGACAACATCTGTGACACCCAGAGGGACACCATGAGGGGCTGGTCCCATCCCACCACGCTCGGCACCCCGACCCCGTGGGACGGCACCAAGATGTGTTCTGGAGTGTGGAGATGCTGCTAACCCAACCCCACTACGGCTCTGAGATGGAGCCTGGACTGTCCCCAGAAGATGGGAGACACTAGGAGATGTCCCCTGCCCGCTCACGTGTCCCCCGCCTCCCCCCACGGCCCTTACAAACCCACTGGGGCACCATCGGACCTTCATCGTCGGAGCAGGACGTACCTATGTGCCGGGTGATGTGCCCAACGACCTTCCCTTTGGCCAGCAAGGTGACGCGGAGGCTGTTGTCCCAGTGTCCCCCACTGAAGAGCAGCTTCCCATCGGGAGACACGGCCAGCGTGCGGGAGCAGAGGTCTGCGCCGGGGGCGAAGGGGCCCTGCAGGAAACGCTGGGTCCTGGTGGGGAAGGACACGGGATGGTGGGAGAGCCACGGGTGGGCTGGTGGCACCTCCGGGGACCATCCCTGGTGACCACGTGCCCGACTCACTTTGCGTTGGAGACGGTGGGGTCTTTGGTGAAGCTGAAGTAGTTGGAGATGTTCTTGTCGTAGGGTAACCAGTTATGGGTCCCCAACAAGCCATTGGCACTCACGGTGACCTGGGCAGAGATGGAGATGGAGGTGACAGAGCTCCCACCACTGAAGCCCTCCTGGGATTTGGTCCCAGTCCCCCTGGGCTAGCAGCATGCGCCCATGCCTCAGTTTCCCTGTGCTCACCAGGACGTCGGGCGATCCCTGAGTGATGAAGGAGTGCGCCTGGTTCTTGGGGACCACGGCTTGCACCAGGGCCACCCCATCGCTGATGCCCTGTGGGGAGACAGCAACCAGTGGGCACCCTCCTGGCCACCACCAAAACCCCCCAGTCCTGGCCAGGGACCCCCCCCCATCCTGGGGTTGTCCTCACCTCCACAAAGAAAGACTTGAGCTGGTCCAGGTTCTCGAAGACGTTGGGCGACCGGGTGTCGAGGCGGGCCAGCCTCCGGGCCGCGCTCTCTGCTGACAGCCGGGCAGGATGAGGTTCCTGGGGGTAGGGGGGGCAAGGGAACCCATGAGAAGGGGGGTGGGCTTCCCCAAAAGGGGCTATTTTTTGGGGGTGGGGGTAAAAGCTACCTTGAGCAGCTGGCAGGGCGTCTGCCCAAAGTTGCTGATGATGCCCTCCAGAGCCTTCCTCTGCGTCTCGTCGGCGATGGCGTCCAGGTCCACGGCCCCTGGGGATGGGGATGGTCATGGGGGGGCCACCTGGCAGGCACCCCCCCACTTCCCCGCCCCACGGCTCACCCTCGTAGGTGCAGTAGTAGAAGACGTTGAGGGCCTCCACGGCGGCCGGGCCTCGTTGCTTGTACCCGAAAATGAGGTCGATCCACTCGTGGAGGTGGGCTGAGACATACTCTGACTCCTGTCCCAAGGATGGGGCATCAGGGTGGGCCGGGAATGCCCCCCCCCCCCCCCCCCGTAACGACCCCACCAGGGGTGGGAGTAGAGGAGGGGTTGGGGTGAGCTCCGCCATCTCACCAGGGCTTTGCGGTGCTGGTAGATGAAGTCCTCGCGGGAGCGTGCCCACCGGGGCAGCACCACGTCGCCCACCTTCTCGTTGGAGAGCTGCAGGCAGCCCAGGTCGAAGCCTACAGGCAGAGCAGGCAGGGGGTGAAGGACACCGACCCCCGCTGTGCTCCCGTGGGTGGGGATGATGGGTGCCCCTTACCGTTCTGGTTCTCCAGGAACTCAGGGAAGTAGAAGAACTCAGGGATGAGCTCCTTGACGTCCACAGGGTTCTCCATGCGGGCTTGCCACGCCGCCGGCACCGAGTGGAACTGCCGGTCTGAGCAGTCAAACCTGGCGGCAGAGGACACCCGGTTGGAGCCCAGTCATCCCCCCCCCCTTGATGTCCCCTCCCTGGGGTTCACCCACTGGGTGCCCACCTGCCGCTCTGCAGCTGGATGTGGAGGGTGGTGAAGGGCTCGGTGCGGATCAGGTAGTGCATGACGCCCGCCGCGTTGGAGTAGTGTGTGCCGTAGTGGAACTTGTCCACGGTGCCCGTGGGGTCCTCAAAGCTCTCGTACCTAGGGGCGAGGTGGCGGGGGTTGCACTGGGAGCCAGCCAGGCGCTCTCCGCATCCCCCGTCCCCCATTTTAGGGATACTCACTTCTCCTTCACGTCCCGGGCGTGCCGCTCATTGGCCACCCCGATGGGCTTCGACAGGTCCCGAAAGACGGCCGGGTCGGTGAGGTCGAGGGTCTCTGAGACATAATCCCGCAGGATCCAGGGGAACTGGGTGGGGGTGGGAGGTGGGTGAGGCTGGGGTGGGGGGGCACGCGATCACTGGGGGGATGGGGGGGGATGGGGGGGGATGGGGCTCACCACAGGGTACTGGGAGAGGTCGTTGTAGGTGCGCCCCGCAATCGTGTTCAGCTGCATGAGATACTCGAAGTTGGAGATCTCCCGCAGGACCCATTTCTGGAGCGAAGGGAGGGTGGTTGAGATCGGCTGGGGGGGGAAGGAGGTGGGGCAGACACCCCACCCCATGGCTGTGCCTGTCCCATGGCCATCCCTGGTCCCACGGCTGTCCCTGGTCCCACAGCCATCCCCATTCCGTGGGCATCCCTGGTCCCATAGCCACCCCCCACCCCATAGCCATCCCTGGTCCCACGGCCATCTCCAACCCATGACCACCCCAGTCCCATGGCCATTCTTAGCCCCACAGCCATCTCCAACCCATGACCATCGCTGGTCCCATGGCCATCCCTGGTCCCACGGCCATCTCCAACCCATGACCATCCCTGGTCCCACGGCCATCTCCAACCCGTGGCCATCCCCGATCCCATGGGCATCCCCATCCCATGCTGGTACACTCCCCTTTTTGCCACCTACCTGGGTGAGCCCTGAGGCTTTCAGCAGTTCCTGGGGCGACCGGCTGCCGAAGTAGATCTGGTTGGGGGGACGCAGGCCAAGGATGCAGGAGTACACCTTGTTCCTCACCTGGGGGGACAGGGAGAGGACATGGAGTAGCTGGAGCCTGGGCAGTACCGTGGCCCCGGGAGGGGTTTGGCGGGCAGGGGGAAGGGCGCCACCACCTTTTTTTTGAAGTTGAAGAAATAGTTGGCCTGGTCGATGAAAAAGAGCTCGAGCGCAGAGCGGCGCAGGTTGTAGCGGCGCAGGTGGACCTCGCGCAGGTGGGACAAGGGGCGCTTGAAGTCGTAGCCGATCCCTGCTGAGATGGGGGGGGGCACAGAGCCCCATGGGTGTCACCACCCACCCGGACCCCCATTCCCGAGGCAGGGATGGAGGTCAGCATCACCCTGGGACTGGGAGGACCCCACCCCCAAAACAACCAGCACCCGGCATGATGGGCTTCTGGGGGAGATGGGATGGGATGGGTGGGGGGGTTCCTCACCCCGCCTTGCTGCAGGGACCCCCTGAGGAGCACACGCCGTTACCTCCCTCCGTCTCCTCCTTCTCGCTGCTGCCGTCATAGAAGTAGACGTGCTGGGTCGTCACCTCCAGGCGGCCGGGGACGACGGCCACCGTCGTGATGAGCTCGCAGTCCTCTGAGACCACCAGCTTTTCCCGCTGGTTCTGCTCCTTGGGCTCAGCCCTGGGTGACACAGGAGGGTGAGGAGACCCCGGTGACACCCCCAGTCTGGGCAAGCCAATGCCATGGATTGGGATGGGGAAACTCACTGGTTGTCCAGGACTGGGAGGTCCTCTTCGGCCAGTTGGTCATCCTCCAGCTCGCTGACTTTGGCCTCCTTGGCCATGGCGAGCGGGAGGGACTCGGTGGGGTTGTGGAGGTGGTCAGCTCCTGAAATGAGGAGGGGGTCAGCAGGCTCCCCTGGTCCCCCACAGCTGGGGCACAAGCCCTGCGAAGGGCCCCCATCCCACCCTCCCAACCCCAACAGGATCCCTGATGGCTCCCAGCTCAACCCCACCACGTGCATCCAACCATTGGCATCCCCTCGCCCGTGGCACGGAGGGACCCCCGGGTGTCCCACTCCCATCAGCCTCACCCAAGTTGTCCCGTAGGGCGCTGGCCTCCAAGTGTTGGTCGAAATTCAAGTTGGGCACCAGCTTCAGCCTCATCCGGGAGTAGGTCTCGGCGCTCGACAGCTTCCAGCGAACCTCTGGTGGGTTCCTGGGGGGCAGGCGGGGGTGAGGCACGCCGGGGACCCCCAGCTATGCCACTCCTCCCTGGGGACCAAAGCAGGGGGCTCACCGGTCTGCCCAGGCGGAGCGGGGCGAGGTGAGGAGGCGGCACAGGGACCGCCACTGCTTCAGCACGGTGCTGTGGTGGTTGTTGGCTTGCTTCAGCACGTTGGCGTGCCGGGTGTTTTCCGCCTTGGAGCGCTTCGCCGCCGGCTCCAGCACCAGCTCCTGCCAAGGGAGCAGAAGAATGAAGTGGAAGCAGGGCTTGGGGACATCCACAAAGTGAGGAGCAGGTCCATGGGGTGACATCCCCAGGACAAGGCGAATATCTCCAGGACGATGTACTTAGGGTGAGGAGCACATTCTGGGGATGATGTCCCCAGGATGAGGAGCAATGTCCCCAGGGTAAGGAGCATGTCCCCAGGATGACATCCCTGGGATGAAGAGCATGTCTCCAGGATTCAAGTCCCCAGGGTGAGGACCATGTCCCTGGGATGACATCTCCAGAGCAAGGAGCACATCCTCGGGGTGATGTCCTCAGGGAGAGGAACATGTACCCAGGGCAAGGAGCACATCCCTGGAATGACATCCCTGGGATGATGAGAACATCCCCAGGATGATATCCCTGGGATGAGGAGCATCTCCCCAGAACGATGTCCCCAGGATGAGGAGCACATCCTGAGGACAATGTCCCTACAGTGAGGAAGATCTCCCCAGAATGACATCTCCAGGATGAAGAGCACATTCCCAGGATTAATGTCTCCAGGGTGAGGAGCATGTCCCCAGGATGACGTCCTTGGGGTGAGCAGCATGTCCCCCAGGATGAGGAGCACATCCCCAGGGTGACGTCCCAGGGGCGAGGAGCAGGCAGTACCTGGAACATCTTGCAGCTGGCCGCCTTCTCCTGCTCCCGCCGCTGGGAACTGCTCATCATGGCATCGTAGCAGGCGTTCCAGAAATTGGACATGTGGTCGTGGCTCTTGGCAAAGGTGTCCATCTCAAACTGGGCCATGGTGGGCTGCACCTACCAAGAGAACCGGGATGAAAGGGGAGGCCTTTGCAGGGCTTGGCACCCACCAACCATCATCCAGGCTATGAGCATCCCTGCCCTGGAGGTCACCCTTGCAGGCTGTCCCAACCCGGTGGTGACCTGGGCACCCCACCGCAGTATGGGCCCATCTGTAAGCCTGGGAAGGTGTTCCCCATCAGCGATGCCACCCCATGTCCCACGGCACCCACATGCTTCTCAATGAAGCCCCTCCACTCCGGGGTGGTGCAGAAGAGCTGGAAGTCCTCGTAGAACGTGGGGCTGCCGTTGGTGGGGGGCAACGAGGGCAGGAAGAGCTGCAGCTGCAGGGTCTCATAGCACTGGTCCATGAGCGTACGGACGATGGGCACCAGCCAGGAGAAGGTCTCTGACTTGGCGTCCAGTGAGCGTCGCAGCGGGGTCTCCAGCTTGCCCAGCAGGTAGCAAGCCTCGTCCTTTTTGGGGGCCGAGGCGGTCTGCAGCAGGCTGTGCAACTTCACGTACGCCAGTGAGTGCAGCTGAGGGGGGACATGGGACATCAGATGGGGCCACCAGCCCTGCCCCAAGGGCTGGGGTCTCACCCAGAGCCCCAGGAAAGGGTGACCCACCTGGGGGTCCTGCAGCATGATGTAGCCCACGAGGATGCGTAGACCCGTCTGGGCCATCTCCTTGAGGTCGGAGGTGCCGTTGGCCAGGTGGTACCAGACGCCCAGCTTGTCCAGCAGACTGCTCACCCCCTCGTAGATCTGGGGGGGATGCACAGTGAGCCCCCAACCCGGCCACGCACCCGCCACTTCTCCAGCCAGGCGGGTGCAAAGCCACCATGTCTGCGTCCCCATCACCCAGCCACCCTTGGTTTTGCTTGACATGAGTTTGGGTTATGGGTAGGGGTTAGGATTAGGGTTTTGGGGTAGGGTAGAGCCCCAACTCATAACGTTAATGACAAACTAGTTAGGGTTTGGCATGACGGTTATGGGTTGGGGCGTAGGGTATGGGTTTATGGCAAGGGTGTAGGGTTAGGGTTAAAGGTTAGGCTTGGGGTTAGGGTTGAGGTTTACGGCAAGGATGTAGGGTTAAGGTTTAGGATTAGGATTTAGGAAGTACAGTTAGATTTATGAGTTAAGGTTAGGGTTTAGGGTATAGGATTAGGATTTTGGTTTACAGTAGGGGTGTAGGGTTTGGGTTAAGGGTTAGGACTGGGGTTAGGGGTAGTGTATAGAATTGGGGTTAGGGCTGAGGTTTATGGCAAGGACCTATGGTTAAGGTTTCAGGTTTGGATTTAGGAGGTATGGTTACATTACATGTTATGAGTTAAGGCTAGGGTTTCGGCTACAGTAAGGATGTAGGGTTAAGGGTTAAGATTAGGGTTAAGTGTTGGGGTTTACAACAAGGATGTAGGATTAAGGTTTAGGATTAGGATTTAGGAGGTACGGTTAGATTTACAGGTTATGAGTTAGGGTTATGGTTTAGGGTTAAGGCTTAAGGTATAGGGATAGAGGGTTGGATTTATGGCAAGGGTGTAGGGTTAAGGTTAAAGTTTAGGATTAGGGTTTAGGGTTAGATTTTAGCATATAGGATTAGAGTATCGGATTTGGGTTTATGGTAAATTTGTAGGATTGGGGTTGTTAGAATTAGGGGTCAGGGCTAGGGTACAGGATTGGGCTTCACAGCAAGGGTGCAGGGTTAGGGTTAAAGGCTTAGGGTTAGAGTTGGGGTTTATGGCAAGGGCATAGGGCTAGGGTTAAGGTTTGGGTTTAGGGGTTAGGGTTTGATTTACTGGTTATGGGTTAGGGTTATGGTTTAAGACACAGGTTATTTTCTAAGGTTAGGTTCAAAGGCTGCAGGTAGGGGCAAGGGTTTAGGGTTAGGGCTAACATCAGGGGTTAGGGGTTAGCATTAGGCTTCAGAGCTCGGGTTTGGTATCAGGAACCCCTGCTCACGCCCATCCACCTTCTCACTCCACAGGGCCTGGTTGTTGTGTCCCTCAGAGAACAAGAAGTCCTGGAGCAGCCGCAGCAGCTTGAGGGCATTGTGGGTGAGACCAGGCAGGGCGGCCGGCCCTGACTCCTTCAGGTCCGTCAGCGCCGACTCCAGCATCATCTCCAGCAGGCTGTGGGAGAGCAGGCATCTCAGTAGGGTGGTCTTCCCTCGGGACGCATCCACCCAGACCTGGGCAGGACTCACCTGCGCTTAATCTCATCAGGGGGCCGCACCAGCTCGCACGCCGTCCCCAGCTTGGTAAGGACGGAGAAGACCTGCCCGCGCTCCCTCCACGCCGCGTCGTCCCAGCCTTCTACTCCACGCCAAGTCACCGAGAAGACGATGTTGGTCAAGAGGTTGCACAGCTCCTCCTCGGGCGTTTGCTGCCAATGGAGAGGAAGGGTGAGAGGTCTGGTGTCCAGCGTAGCCCAGGGTGGTGGGCACAATGGCTTTGGGCTCACCTGGGGGTTGCTGGTGTTGGAAATGTTGTCACTGGGCAGCGCATCCTGGTAGCTGCTCTCATCCAGGACGTTTGAGAGGCTGGAGCTCTTGCGTGCTCGCAGCCCTGGGAAGGGCTTGAAGCTCTCCAGGGGCGAAGGGGTGCCAGGGCCGCTGGCGGGGGTCTGCGTGCCGCTCTCGGCCGTAGCGATGGAGCTGGTGCTGGCCAGGTCAAGCCCCAGGTCAAAGGGTGAGGTGGAGAAGGGTGAGAGTGGGTGGTAGACACCATCAAAGGGAGGACCATCACCGGGGTTGGAGGACGAGCGGCTGGCCCGGTCGGAGGAGTCGAAAGACTTGAAGTTGTAGGAGTGGAAGGACTTGGTGCGGCCACTTGGGGAGATGGAGTGGTCGGAGAAGCCTTCAGAGAGCTCCTGGTCTGAGGCCTCGTAGCCCAACGGCAGGAAGACGTCCAGCTCCTGCAGTTCGGCCGGCGGTGGGCTCACCCCCTCCTTGCTGGAGGGGTCGGAGAGGCGGAGAAGCTCCAGGCAGCCCCCATTGCCCCCATTGCTCAGGCTGTGCTGGCGGGACTCATAGGATTCCTTGACGTAGAGCTTGGTGAGCGTGTCCTGCCAGCCAGCCAACCTCGCCAGCTGCTTCACCATGTCCTGCTGCGCGTAGATCAAGTGGAAGAGCTGCAAGGGAAAGCGAGGGGGGAGACCCGATGATGTTGCCCCAGCTCCTGGCAGGAGCTCCTGCGGGGTTTGGCCGCTCTAAGGGGCAGGATGCTTGGTCCTGAGCACCCTAGACCCTCCATAACCATCATGGGGTGCTGGGGCCGCACCACCTCCATGCTGGCATGTCCATGTGCTGGCAACTCCGTGCATGGGGTGTTACCACCATCCCCACGGCCCCTGCGTTCAGGCAGGACTGAGTGCCCAGGGAGCTTAGCCCCGGGGTGACAACTCGGTCACAGCCCCTTGCATCCATGGCCCTGCTCACCTTGCGGCAGATATCGAGCCGGACGGTCAGCTCAGCCCGGTGGGACAGGTAAACCACGGCCACCAGGTCCTTGTAGTTGGGAGGGTCTATGAACAAGGAGAGACAGTATGGTAGTGGGACACCTTCTTCTGTCCCCAAAAGCCACCAAAGCCCCCCAGCCCCAAGACCAGCTGAGCCTCATGGGAAGCCACCAGTGATGACCCCATGGCACGTGTTCAGGATGGGTGGCCAGGGCCAGCCTGCTTTTGGCAGGGTACGTGGTACCTGCCCCGAGGACCTGCTCTGAGAGGCAGCGGAAGAGCAGCATGGAGCTGGGGATGTCACTGAGGCAGGCGATGAGCCCCTGGTACCCGATATCCTTCAGCTTCAAGCGGTTCTTGCTGCGCTCAGGGACCTTCTCGTACTTCAGCATCTTGTAGAGGACCTGGCAAGACAGAAAGAGGAGGTCGCTCCGCTACGGCAAAGCCCCTGGCCGCTGGGGATGGCAAGAGGTTGGTGCTGGGGACCTGCCTTACCTTGAAGACCCTCTCCCGCACTTCATCCGAAAACTTCTTCTGCACCAGCAGTGAGAAGAGGACCTCCACGTGGCCCGGCTCAAAGAGAAAGGCGAAGAGCTGCTCCTGGGCAGGCGAGCCCTTCAGCAGGCTGTGGATCACCTCCAGCGCCCCACAGATCTGCAGGACATGAGGTCGGTTGTCCACTGCCCTCCACGTGCCCCACTGCGATCTCGGCGGCTTCTCCCCACCTGCTGCCGAGTGCCGGGCCAGCCTGTGGCACACTGAGGTGTTTGGGGACCAGGGTGGCTTGGTGCCGTACCTGCTGCTCGTCCTGCACCCCGGCCACGTAGCTCAGCAAGCTCTGCATCTCCTCCCCGGAGAAGCTCCGGCAGAAGAAATCCTTCACCAAGCTGAAGAGGGACGTCTGCACTGTTTTGATGTCGTCGGTGGCCATGGTCTTCTCCCTGGAGGTGCTGATGGACGGACATGCATGGGCATCCCCTCTGGGGACATGCAGAGCCACCTTCTTGCCCCTTGTCACCCACCACTGGCACGATCCCAAATCCCACCATGAAGCCTGAGGAGCTCCAAGACAGCCCAGTGTGGACATCCCTTCTGGCCAGCCCTGCCCACTGGGAAATGTCCACCCCACGCATTTGGGTCTCTGCAGGGTGTGAGCAGCCCCAATATCACGGGCGTGTGGAAACGCATCGGGTCGGACAAGAACAGTGGATCAGCTTGTTGCAGAAACCACCGTGATCCGAGGTGCTGCTGGAGAAGTGCTGGAGGTGGATTTTGGGTCTGAGTGGTCACAGCTGTGGGCGGAGGCTTGGGGATGGGGCACGGCCATGAGGAGGGGAAGGTCCTGCACCCACCACCATGCTCCCACACTGGGAGATTTTTTCCAGGAGGTGCTTGCAAGGGGGATATTGCCCCAAGCAAAGGGTGTCTACCCCAAACCGCAGCTCCATGGGGTGAAGCCCACCACCACGTCAGCATTAGGGGGTCCAGGCGACAAGCAGCACCTCACCCGTAGTATGACCGGATAGAGTCGAGGATGTACTGCACCCCGTACTTCTTGCGGATGCGTTGCTTGTGGTCCTTGACGACGTTGGCCAGATACTGGATGTGACCTGCAGGGAGAAGGTGTGAGTAGCCGTAGAGGCCGGTTGGGATGGAAAACACCCCCAGCACCCCCAGTTCCCACCTAAGCGGACGGCAAAGTCGCTGTTGCTCCAGATACGGAAATCGAAGAGGAGATGTTGGTAGAGGAGGTGGAGCAGGAGCCCGCTGCCCTCAGAGGCTACCTGCTCCATCAGGATCTGCGAGGCCATCAACGTGCTCATGTCCAGCAGCGAGCCGGAGACCTGCCATGGGTGAGAGGGGAAGGCTTGCAGCCCCAGCGTCCTCCTTGGGGAACGTCCCTGAAGACTGCGGGATGGAGCCTTTGGTAGCAGCCCCCACCTTCTGCAGCAGTGCCCCGATGATGGCCGGCCCGTGGCACTGCACCAGGCTCTCCTGGTTCACCGGGTGGTTCTGGATGAAGTTCTTCACCAGCAGCAGGAAGGCGGCCACGCTGTTCCTCTCCAGTCTGCTCTCTGCAAGGCACAGGGCAGAGCCCCACCGGTAGCTGTGAGCCCTGTGCCCACCCGAACACCCTCCTACCTCTGCCTGCCTCTGGATGCAAAGGGCATCCTGGAGACCCCACCGCCAACTTTTCTCTGCAAACTTTTCAGCCTGTTCTCCTATTTCCCCCAGATATATGCGAGTGGAAACCTCCATTTGCTCTGAGCTTGGAAATAAGCAGCTGGGTATCGGGAGAAAGCCTGTTTCACCTATGCAGGAAAAGGCTCCCGCGTGAACCCAGTCCTACTATAAGACTTCAGAGACTTCAGGCAAAGGCGAGCCTGAGGTAAGCAGGCTGGAGCCACCCTCGTCTTCCCAGAACTGCTTTTTTATG
Source organism: Astur gentilis (assembly GCF_929443795.1). Taxonomy (NCBI): domain Eukaryota; kingdom Metazoa; phylum Chordata; class Aves; order Accipitriformes; family Accipitridae; genus Astur; species Astur gentilis. Next base: position 46,661,545 of record NC_064883.1, on the reverse strand, counting down.
ACTAATTGGGTCATAACACCATTAAAAGACGCCAGCGGTTTCTCCATTACCCTGTAACTCTTGGTGCCTCAGGCAAGACCTCTCCTGCCTGTGGTAGACACCAGCCTGGTCCAGGCAGCGAGGTTACCTCCGACCACCCGAGGCTCCTGCTCCACGTCCCCCGAGGTCCTCACCTGAGGACTTTCCCAGCGGGATGAGCATGCCCTGGGCGTTCCTGGAGGATGTCAGCTCTGGCCCCACCAGGTCGTTGGTCTCCTGCTCATCCTCGGGCTCCTCCTTGTTGGACACCACTTGCTCGAGCAGGGGCAGCAGCACGCCCATCCCACCCACGCAGTTGACCACGTCCTGCCGGAGGGAGGCGAGAGGCTTTGCTGGGTGCTGCGCAGCGATGGCAGTGTAGAGGAGGAGGCTGCACATGCACCCAGGGTCCATCCTGCTCGCTCATGGGCTCAGCCCAAGCTGGGGAGAGCCAGACCCTGCGGCTAGCAACGATCAGGGTGTGCCCAAACCCACCCTACAGCGCAAAGCTAAAACAGGTCCCCAAAAAGCACCTGTTCCCCTGAACCACCCATGGTCCCCACCCTGGACGTTGAGGACCTATGGGGCAGACAGGTCCATGGGTGAACGCAGGTCCTTGGTGGACCCTGTACCACGTAGCAGAGTCCCTGAAGGGTCCAGGGGAACCACCGCGGTCATCCAACTCCCTGTGGGGGTCCTGCCCTGGCCGCATACCCAAGGAGAGACCCAGCTGCCTCCACGCCATGGGGTGGATGGGCCAGGAAACCCAGCATACCTTGATATCCCAGTTGACCACCTTGTGCCCCGTCAGCCTCCCGTCCAAGCCGTGGCTGGGAGAGAGGTCCAGGCAGATGTTGTTCCTGCAGGCCTAGAAGAGAGCACCATGGGAGCATCCTCATGCTCCTGGAGATGTCACTCACGGCAGAGGGTCTACCAGTGCTGTCCCCATCCCCAGGGGGGCGGCTCTCCTCACCTGTGGGGTGTAGTACAGCAAGAGCTTGCTGCTGAGCTCCACCATGTCACCTTCCAGTGTAAACGGTGATGTGACGTTTGGTCCTGGCGGAATAAGACTGGGGTGAGCTGGGGCATGGTGGAGGAGACCCCGGTTGCCACCAGCAGCCCTGCAGACATCCCCTGCATCCCACCCTGACATACCTGCGCAGAAGAGCGCCTTGACCTGGGCTTGCTGCAGAGCCTCGCAGAAGATGGCCACGGAGCCGAGGTGACCCTCCAGGGACGTAGGGCTACCCCACTCCATGTCCTGGCTGCCGGCTGCTGTGGTGGCCACCACCCCCTCCGTGGGGGGCTGAGTGGGGGTCCAAGCATGGGGACCCAGGGCGGCAGGGACGGACTGGGATCGGCCGAGTGTGGGGTGAGGGGGGAAGACCAGCTCCGGCCCATGGGATGCCAGCGGGTGGCTGGTGACAGCGGTGGGGGCGGTGGTGGTGGTCCGGTGGCCCGCGGAGCCGATGCAGCAGGAGGTGAAGGACTGGAAGGGAGAAGGAATCGGGCTTAGCCCCCAGCCCCATGCCATGGGGAAGGGTCTGGCTGGGCGCTGGGGGTGTCCCCCACCTCGTGGAGGGAGGGAAAGCGGAGCTGCGCCGTCTTCCGCAGGTGCCCATCGGCGTAGATGCTGACGATGTTCTGACCGAAGGGCCGGCGGCCAGCGACATGGACGATGTCAACGCAGTGCTGGGGGGACAGAGAGAGGGTGTCAGGCATCCTGGTGTCCTTGTTGCCCCCCTGGGTGGGGATGGGGATGATGCTCACCCAAGCAGAGTCATTGAAAGCAAACTCCGGCAACGCCACCGTCATGTAGTCCTTCTTGGTGCAGACAGCCACCACCAACACACCACCGGCGGTGAAGAACGCCTCAAAGCCTGTCCCACCGGCTGTGAAGAAGCTGGTGGAGGAGAAGCGTGGTGGGGATGGTGGTGCTGCCCCTCCTCATCCTCCCCTCAGCCCCCCCCGACCCAGTCCCTTCATTGAGCATCACCTATAGAGCTGCCTCCTCTTCGGCCTTGCTGGTGGCTCGGGCTCCTCCTCGCTCAGGCACAACCACGCATGGAAGGCGAAGGCGCTGCCAGGCCACTTCTGGACGGTGGGCACCATGATCCCCGCCATACCGGGTGTCAGGTCAAAGCACTGCAGTGCCCGGGGGGGTCCCTCGACCCGCGCCATCCCCGAGAGCGCCCGGATGACGGGCGCCACGTAGGGATGCGGTCCACGACCCCGCTCGTGCCGCAGTAGCCGCAGCAGCTGCCGCAGCTCCCCGGGGCGGATGGATAGGCTGCCCAGCGCCCGCAGCAGCTCCAGTAAATTTTCGGAGCAGGCAGCTGGCAGTGCCGGCTCAGTGGCCAGGGCACCCAGCAGGCACCCCACCATGCCCGCCTTGACGCAGGTGAGGCGGCTGGGCAGGGAGGCTTCACAGAGCCGCCGCAACCAGCCCGAGAGGAAGATCTGCAGCTCCCGGCACGCCAGCGCTGGCAGCCAGGCCAGCAGGATGAGCAGGGGTTGCTCGTTGCGGATGGGGCGCACCGGGAAGGAGCTGTGGTCGCCCTCCACTGCCTGCCGAAACACAAGAGCTGGTTGGTGTAGCCCCGACCCCATGGAGAGGGACGGGTCCTCCCCCTGGCCACCCTAGGCTGGCAGCAGAGACTTTGTGCATCAAGCATCTTGGAGACCCCAGTGCATCAAGCATATCAGAGACTCCCATGCGTCAAGAGTTTTGGAGACCCCCACATGTCAAGAGTTTTGGAGACCCTGCACGTCAAGAGTTTTGGAGACCCTGTGTATCAAGCATATCAGAAACCCCATGCATCAATAATCTTGGAGACCCTTGTGCATCAAGCGTCTCGGAGACTCCCATGCATCAAGCATTTCAGAGACCGCTGCGCCTCAAGCGCCCTGGAGAGCCCCATTCATCAAGCATTTTGGAAATCCCCGTGCATCAAGTGTGTTGGAGATCCCCGTGCATTAAGCACCTTGGAGACCCTGCTGCATCCAGCAGTACCAGAGCGAGCAGTACCACATCAGAAAGGGCTCAAAACTCGAAGGTGAGCACGACTCCAAGCTAAAGATGGTCCCAGGACCCCTCAAGGAGGAAGCTGATGGGAAACTAGCAGGGTGGAGAGGACTGTTGGGCAAGGAATGGGGTTGCAGGGAGGCCGAGATCTACCATGAACCTTCAGCACCGAGGGCTTTGCTTGGTGTGGAGGAGAAGCGGGCATGCTCACCATGTTGAGGAGCTCCTGGAGCAGGCGTTGGGTGGGCTGGCCTTGGCTCCTCAACACCTCGTAGAGGTGGGCATAGCCGATGCGCTCCTTGAACACCTCCTGCAAGCACCCGAGCATGTGGGACCCCATGCTGAGCCCCACCACGTGCCGCTTTCACCCCAGCCCACCTCGCAAGGTGAAAATGCCCAAACCCATCCACTTTTGGGGTGTTCTCCCCGCCTCTGGTCTGCTGCTCACCTTGGCCGAGGGCGAGTTGCGCATGATGGCGGTGAGCACCCCGATGGCGTGGACCGCGATGGCGTCGGAGCTGCTGTGGAAGACCTATGGGGACATGGGGAGCGGTGGGTCTGCTGAGCCGTGGGGTTGATGGGAGACGCAGCCCACCACGCCTGGTGGTTTGGTTATGGGTTGGCCCCGATTGGTTATGGGTTGGCTCCACACGATACCTGCTGGAGCCCATCCTTCTCTGGCGACTGCACGGGGACCTCGTCCTGGGCTTCACCGACCTCCCGTGAGCTGCTGAGGTAGAGCTGTGGGACACGGGGTGGGCATCAGCCCCCGGGGAATGGCAGCCGGTATGGGGTGGGGGGAAGAGGGTAGGGGTTATGGAGTGTCCCCATCCCAGGGATGCTTCTGCAGTGCAGCCAACCTGGCCCAGCATCGTTTAGAGCCAGGAAGGGTGAGGATGGAGATGCCGGTGCCCAACCCTGTTGTCACCAAGGAGGGACACCAACGTGGCCACGCCAGTACCTTGCTGTTTTGGAGGAGCCGGATGATGTGCTCGAAGCAGTTGTTGCTGAGAAAGATGGCTTGGAGGACCGGCCGGTCCTCGCAGCTGAGCATGGCTGGGATGGCATCTACAACGAGGTGGAGATAGCTCAGCACCCATCCCGCACCCCCATCCCCATCCCTGTCCCCAGCCACCTACCCAGCATGAGCACGCGGAGAGCGATGAGGCCGCCGGCCGCCTCCGGCGCCAAGGAAGCGACGGGCAGGTCCGAATTGAGCACCCTGAAGTAACCATCCAGGAGGACACGCAACGGCACGGGGCCGGCGCCGGGACTGCTGCCGTGCAGCACGTGGACCACGGCCACCACGCCACGTAACGCCAGCTCCAGCAACCCGGGGACCGGGGGGGTCCCCCCGCCTCCCCGCTGCAGAACCCCCAGCAGCACCTCCACCGCCGCCGGCGTGATGGCCCGCAGCGCGTTGGGCTGTTGGGGTGATGGGGGGAGATGGGCCTTTATGTCGTCTATCGTGATATAAAATCCTTTATTTAAGCTATTAATGCTGAGCCCAACGTCGCCAGCGCTGCAGGTTTTGCCCCCGTCGCACTGCACACTGCTCCGGGGTGCGTGCAAATTAATTTAAAGCAAATTTCAGAGCTATTAATTAAATGCTGATTTTTAAGCACTGGGCTAATTAAAACCTATTTCTGCCCAAATTTATTCAGCCAAGAAGTGCTCATCTGCCATCCCAGAGCCGAACCGGTGGTGAACCAGCAGCTTCAACTCAAACCCCTCTTTAATTTAATATTTTTTAAGGTAAACCCACTGAATTTAGGGCTGGAATTTTAAATATGACTTTCAAAGGCTTTTGAAAATTAAGCAGTTTAATTCCAGCATTTATCTCGCTTGCAATAAATAAAACATTGGGGTTTATCGCTTGGATGATGATCCCAAGTCCTCCCCATCTGCTTCCCAATGCTACCTTGGATCCGGAGAGGATGGCCCCGAAAAGATGGATAAGCCGGAGCTGGAGTGTTTCAGGGAGCTGCCCTCCGGCTTGGAAACTCTCTGCGAGGATGAGGAGGGAAAGATTTACTTTGGGGAGTAAGCAACAACAACAAAAAAAAAACCAGGGGAAAAAAAAAATTCGTTTTCCCACCCAAATCCACCCCAAAAGGCAGGTCATGTGGGTGCTGGATCCTGTTGATGATGGAGGGCATGAGGATGCTCAAATATTTTGCAGCTCTGGTTATGCTGGGGGAGGTTTCTTTGTACTAAAAAAACCAGGGTTTTGTTCAAAAATAGGGTTCCATTTGGGGATTTACTGGCAGTTGGGCGCGTTGGGAGCTTTAGGTGATTTTTTGCAACGCCTTTGCCTCCGAGGGGGATTTTTGGGGGGCTTCCCCAGAAAAAAATCCCCTTTGCACTGATTTTTGCAGGCTCCCCAGGGCGTGCAGGACTTAATCCCTGCTTCAGGATTCTATACCTGGCCCTGAGACCCCATACGTGCCCTTACCGGGTCCCAGGGACAGGTATAGGCTCCTATATTTGCAGGGGCAGGTATAGGATAACCTGGGGCAGGTATAGGGTCTTATATTTGCCCTCCCCTATGGACCCATACGGGGTCCTGGAGTAGGTGTAGGATCCTGTATTTGTCCTTGGATCAATAGTAATCCTGGGGCAGGTATAGGCTCCTATATTTGCAGGGACAGGTAGAAGATGTCCTGGGGCAGGTACAGGCTCCTATATTTGCAGGGACAGGTATAGGACAACCAGAGGCAGGTATAGAATCCTATATTTGCCCACAGATCATATACCTTCCCCGGCATACTAGATGCCCCCACAGATCCTATATGCGCTCCTGGATCCTATCCCCACCCCAGCATCCTCTATCTGCCCCCGGATGCTTTACGCACCCATGGATCCCATACTGACCCTCTACCTGTCCCCGGATCCCATTGCCGGAGCCCAAGCCCGGCTGCAGCGGGCGATGGGGGGTCCGGGACCCCCCTTTTACCTTGGAAGAAGGCACCGAACTCAGGGGGCAAAGGGGCCGGGGCGAACTTGTATTTACTCTTCTCCTTCGCGCTGATGACTTCCCTGGAAAGAGAAGGGTGAAGTGGAGGGGACACGAGGCAGGTGGGGGGATTTTGGGGTGCAAGGCCGGGGGGGTCCCCGCTCACCCGCTCAGCTGCCGCCGCCAGGTCTGGTAGGGGTCGAAGAGGCACTCGCAGAGATGCAGGGCGTAGAGCATCCCGCTCTCCAGCTGCATCCCGCTCCGCTCATCCTCCCCGATGCTCTTCAGCTGCCGGAAAACCAGAGCAGGATTAATCGTGTCCCCCCACAACCCCCCCCACCAAAAAATTCCACCTCTGGCTGAGCTCACCTTGCTCGCGCAGACCCGCAGCAGCTTCAGCACCTCCGGGATGAAGCCGGGGGTTTTGTCCGCTTGGATGTTTTCCAGGTTCCTGCAAGGAGGGGGATAACGCATTGGGGGGGGTTAATGCATCGTGGGGGGGTCTGGGGGTGACAACGCGGCAGCCGGCGCAAACCAGGGCGCATCCTCAGCTGAATCCTGTCGGTGGCTGGGGAGCAGGGGGATGACACGGGGGGGATCGTGTGTGTGTGTGTCCTGTCCCCCGCCCTGTCCTGGGGACACGGAGGTGATGGCTTCGTGGGGATGCTGCTGCCAGGGATCACCTTCTGTGGGCTGGCAGGAGGTGGAAGGGCCAAGGGGGTGGGATGCACTTTGGGGGGGGGAAGGAATGATGCACTTTGTGGGGGGATGCTGTGCTTTGGGGGGGATGCTGTGCTTCAGGGCAGGGTAAATACTCCTTTTTGGGGTGATGTGATGCACTTCAGGGGGGGTGATGATGCACTTTTTTGAGGGGGATGCTACCCTTGGAGGTGATGGGGGGATGCTGTACTTCATGCAGAGCCGGGCTGCGTTTGGGGCTGATCCTGCAGCGCCGGGATGACCGAACCCGGGAACCCCCATGGTAGGGGGGAAGCCAGGACCGACCCCCCCCCCCCCCACCCCACAGTGGTGGTGGGCTGTCACCCACCTGCAGATGATGATGAAGAACTTGAGGAGGAGCAGTGCCTGCCCCAGGCTGGCCCCGCCGCCTTCCTCCCGCGGGACCTGGGCCACGCACTGCCCCAGCCGCTGGCTCAGCACCTGCAGCACCTCCCGCGGCAGCACCGGGATCTCCGACACCGACTCCTCCGGCCTGCGACGGGGAAAACGGGGGTGGCAGGATGTGACCCCGCCACTCCACGCCCCCCCCCGCTCCATCACCCGCCCCCCCTCAAGCTTCAGACCGGATGGTTTAAAACCACCAAGAGCGGATGAGCTGACGCGGCAACCCCCAAATTTAGCTGTGGCTGTCGTCTGCTCCCCCCGCAGGGTGTCACCCTCGCAGCACCCAAGGGTGCTCCTCACCTCCTGGGCTCCAGCGAGGGCAGGGCGATGATCTTCTCGAAGTTCATGACGAAGGCTTCCAGCCACTGCTGCAGGTAGGAGAGGTCCTTCTGCAAGGGCGAGGGGGGGGCTGGAGCCGCTGGCCAATCAGATCCCACAGGGACCACCGCCCCGGTGGTATCAGCCAATCAGCGGCCAGAGTGGTGTCGTTCCCCACGCCCCCCCACCCCACCCTCAGGAGCCGCCAGCCAATTGGCACTGGGGGTGTGAGCACACCCTTGGGAGCCGCTGACCAATGGGCACTCAGAGCAGCGCAACCTGTAGAACCGCTGACCAATCAGCACACAGAGCAGCGCAACCTGTGGAACTGCTGACCAATCAGCACACAGAGCAGCGCAACCTGTAGAACCGCTGACCAATCAGCACACAGAGCAGCGCAACCTGTAGAACCGCTGACCAATCAGCACACAGAGCAGCGCAACCTGTGGAGACACTGACCAATCAGCACACAGAGCAGCACAACCTGTAGAACTGCTGACCAATCAGCACACAGAGCAGCGCAACCTGTAGAACCACTGACCAATCAGCACACAGAGCAGTGCAACCTGTAGAACCGCTGACCAATCAGCACACAGAGCAGCGCAACCTGTGGAACTGCTGACCAATCAGCACACAGAGCAGTGCAACCTGTGGACACACTGACCAATCAGCACACAGAGCAGCGCAACCTGTGGAGACACTGACCAATCAGCACACAGAGCAGCGCAACCTGTGGAGACACTGACCAATCAGCACACAGAGCAGCGCAACCTGTGGAGACACTGACCAATCAGCACACAGAGCAGCGCAACCTGTGGAACCGCTGACCAATCAGCACACAGAGCAGCGCAACCCGTGGAGCTGCTGTCCAATCACAACCCAGAGCAGCACAACCTCTGGGCTTGCTGACCAATCAGCACACCCCATAGAGCTCCTGACCAATCAGCATCCGGAGCCACACAACCCATAGAACTGCTGTCCAATCAGCAGCCAGGACACCTGCCCCCTACAGCCAACTGCTGGCCAATCAGCAGCAAGAGCCTCCGCTCCCCCCCAAAAGACAAACTGCTGGCCAATCCCTTACAGAGACCAACTTGCCCCTGGGGTCCTGCCAACCAATCAGCACCCGGAACACCTGCCCCACCAGGCAGCTGCCAGCCAATCAGCAGGCAGAGCCGGGCACCAGCCGGCACCACCTGGCACAACAGCGGGGGTCGCCCCGGCCGCACCACGCCACGGGGACGGGGTGGGGGGACAGGGACGGGGACCCCCATCGCACCTCGGGGTCACCCACGGCCCCGAGCGCCCCAACGCAGCACCTGGGGTGTCCCCAGCACAGGCAGGTCCCGTCCCCGTCCCCGTCCCCGTCCCCCCCGGGACATCCCGCTCCCCTGGGGGACGCGCCCCCCCATCCCCACCTCCCCGGGGACACGGGGTGCCTGATCACCCCCCCACCAGGCACCCACAGCACCGCCGCCATGGAGGGGACGCGGAGGGGACCTCGGGCCCCTCCCAGCAGTATCCCCCCAAAACCCACCCCCCACCACCCCAGTCCCCCCCCCGGACCCCCAAACCCCCCCACGTCACCCATTTCCCCCCCAAAACCCGCCTTCACCCCCCCCACCCCCCATTTTACTGCCGGGTACTGCTCAACCACAAGCACCAGCATCCGGTGGGGCGAGCTGGGGGGGGGATGTCCCCGTCCCCCCCCCAGCCACATTCCCCCCACCCAGACCCCCCGTTACCTGGCCGGCGGGGTGACCGCGGCCGTCCATGACCCCGGTACACGGCGAGCCGCGCCGGCACAGCCGGGACGGGATGGTGGGGGGGGCGGTTGGGGGTTTGCGGGGGGTGTTGTTGTTATTTTATGTCCCCCCCCACTTTTCTCGCCACCGCCGCCTCGCTTTGCTCTTGTGCAAAGCGACCAAAAAAGAAACACCAAGAGCATCAGGAAATGCCAAGTCACCCGCCGCCCCAACGGCGCTTCCTCCCACCGCACACGGCTGCCCGGCATCGTTTCGGGGTACCGGGGTGTCACCAGTTGCCCCCAATCCCGTGCGCCCACCCAGCAGCTCTGGGACGGGCCAGGGATGGGGCCAAGGTCACGGAGGTGGCGGCGATGGGACACGCGGGATGATGGGCGTCACCGTCAGAGCCGGCACGCGGCACGAGGTTCCAGCCCCGGTTGGTTTCAAACACCACGGATAACCGGATCGTGCCAAAAACATGAGCCAAATCCTGCCGTCACCCCCGCGACGGTGCGACCGAAGCCAGGGTGCGTTGAGTTTGCCGGTTCTCAGCATCTCTCCCCTCCCGCCCAGTATCGCCCCTTGCACCCACCCGGAGCCGGCGTCCCATCCCGGCGCGGTGCTCACCGGGCCGGTGCCGGCGGCCGCCCCCGCCGGTGCCCGTCCCAGCCGGTTGCCGGCTGGCAGAGCCTGTTGGGTGGCTTCTGGGCTCAGCCGGCGCGGTGCCGCCTGGGAACGTCGTGCCGGCACCTCCGTCCCTCGCTGGCGCTGCCGAGAGCTCCGGACCCCCCCCAAAAAAGGTGACGGTGGCAAAGCCACCAGGTTGTCACCTCCCTGCCGTTGAGTCCCAGGGGGTGACACCGGGGGTGATGGCGGTGGGAGCCCACTGAGGCCCCTGCCAACCCCCCTGGGTGGTGTGGGACAACACAGCCGGCACCATCCCCGCCATGGCACGGCCACCCTGTGGGACAGCCCTGGGGACATCCCTGTCCCCTGCCGGCGCCGCCGGCGGGGTGCCGTGAGCTCTGCCCCATTTTAAAGCCACGAGAGATAACGCATCTGCTCCCGGCGTGCGGCCCTCATCCGATGTCACCAGCCGGGGAAGGGGACGATGATGGGGGACGCCGCCATCGAGGTGACGCTCAGACCGGTGGCATCACCCGCTGCCCTGGGTCCAAGACTCAAAACAAGCCTGGCAGCGGGACGGTAAAAGGTTGACGCAGGCCAGGGACGTGTCCCGGTGGCCTCGTCCTTGCCGGGTGCTTGGGGACATCATCGTGGCGAAGGCCAGCACGGTTTTGCAGCGTGACCCGGCTGGGGAGGTGACACCGAGGTCCCGCCTCGGGCCCCGGTGCCTCTCAGGGGTGGCACGCCACCTTGTCGGTGCGGCATGGTGAGCGGGCACACCCCGACAGCGTGGCACGCTCACCGTGCAAGGGTGCACAGCCGGACGGCGTGGCACGTGTCCCCCATACGAACATGTACATCCGTGTGCCCCGTGTGACCGTGCACACCCGACGGCGTGGCACACGTCCCCGTACGACCACGCACACCTCCGTGACGCAGCACGTGTCTCCCTGTGTGGGTGTGGACACCACAAAGGGGTGGCACCTGTCCACGTATGACCATGCACACCCGATGGCACGGCACGTGTCCACCGTATGACCGTGCACACCCCCGGCAGAATGGCGCGTGTCCCTGTACAACTGTGTACAACCCAACAGGGTGGCACACGTGCCGCTACAACCATGGACACCTCTATGGCACAGCACGCGTCCTCATACGGCCATGGACGCCGCGGCATGGCACGTGTGCCCACACAACCACGAACACCTCCATGGCATGGCATGAGTGCCCATACAACCACAGACACCTTGGCACGGCACATGTCCCCATACAACCACGGATACCTCCATGGCATGACATGAGTCCCCATACAACCATGGACACCACGACATGACACGTGTCCCCATACAACCACAAACACCTCCATGGCACGTGTCCCCATACAACCATGGACACCATGACATGGCACGTGTCCCCATACAACCATGGACACCACAGCATGGCATGTGTCCCCATACAGCCACGGCCACCTCCATGGCATGTGTCCCCATACAGCCACGAACTCCATGACATGGCACATGTCCCCATACAACCATGGACACCATGACATGACACGTGTCCCCATACAACCACAAACACCTCCATGGCACGTGTCCCCATACAATCATGGACACCACAGCATGGCATGTGTCCCCATACAGCCATGAACCCCATGACATGGCACGTGTCCCCATACACCATGGACACCTCCACAGCATGACCTGCATCCCCATACACCATGGACACCACAGCATGGCACGCGTCCCCATACAACCACAGACACCTCCATGGCACGCGTCCCCATACAACCATGGACACCACGACATGACATGTGTCCCCATACAACCATGGACACCATGACATGGCACGTGTCCCCATACACCATGGACAACACAGCATGGCATGTGTCCCCATACAGCCACGGCCACCTCCATGGCATGTGTCCCCATACAGCCACAAACCCCATGACATGGCACGTGTCCCCATACAACCATGGACACCTCCACAGCATGACCTGCATCCCCATACACCATGGACACCACGGCATGGCACGCGTCCCCATACACCACGGACACCTCCATGGCACGCGTCCCCATACAACCACGGACACCTCCATGGCACGCGTCCCCATATACCACGGACACCTCCATGGCACGCGTCCCCATACACCACGGACACCTCCATGGCACGCGTCCCCATACAACCACAGACACCTCCATGGCACGCGTCCCCATACAGCCACGGACACCTCCATGGCATGCGTCCCCATACAACCATGGATACCACGACATGACACGTGTCCCCATACAACCACGGACACCTCCATGGCACGTGTCCCCATACAACCATGGACACCTCCACAGCATGACCTGCATCCCCATACACCATGGACACCACGGCATGGCACGTGTCCCCATACACCACAGACACCTCCATGGCACGCGTCCCCATACACCATGGACACCTCCATGGCACGCGTCCCCATACAACCACGGACACCTCCATGGCACGCGTCCCCATACAGCCACGGACACCTCCATGGCACGTGTCCCCATACAACCACGGACACCTCCATGGCACGCGTCCCCATACAGCCACGGACACCTCCATGGCACGTGTCCCCATACAACCGTGGACACCACGGCACGCGTCCCTTGTAGGAGCCCCCCCGGACCTGTCCCACCAAAGCCATTCCTCCCCAGCACCCCGCAGCGAGGATTTAGGGTTTTTCCCCCCACACTCCCACCCGCCCGTGCCAAGTAACCCCGACCCCAACCGCGGTGCCTGCACTGCCGGGCTCTGGCACGCTCCGGTCCGATTCCCCATCGTCCCCATCGATCCGGGCTTGTCTCCCAGCGCCCACTTCCACAATTTAATCATTTATTTTGGTTTTACCCCAAAACGGGCCTGGGATCATCGGGGGGGGGCGGCAGCATCCGTCACCCAGGGGACCCTCAAGAGGCGTCACCCCCTTTTTCCCAGCGCTGAGCAGAAAGGGGGGGTGGGTGCACGCGCGGCGTCTTTGTTTTGGGGTGCAGAAGAGCGGGTGGGTGCCGGGGGACGTGGTGGGATGAGGCGACCCCAAGGATTGAGGACCGGGGTCTTCGTCCCTCCCGGCGTCCCCGGGGCACGTGCCAGGGACACGGCGGGGTTTTGGGGTGGAAATAACCCCCCCTTCACCCCCAAACCCCAGCCGGTCACCCCAAAACTCCGGGCGCAGGAGCTGGGGGTGACATTTTGGGGCTGGATTGGGGGGAGGGGGGTCTCCTCTCCTCCAGGATCTACCCCCTCCCCCCCCCCCCGCAACCTGGGAATGGGGATAATTAAGGAGAAAACGAAACGCGGGGAAACTCTCGGGGGTGGGACGGGGCGGCTGGGGACCCCCCCCGGCCATGGGACCTGCCCGAGCGGAGGGGGGAGGCAAAGGGGGGTGGGGGGGTCCCCCCTGAGCATGACACCCCCCCCCCCCAAAAAAAAGGCAGGACACACATTCGCCTGTCCGTCCCCCCCCCCCCCCCTCCCGCTGCTCCAATGTCACCGCGGCCGCACCTGCTGCCGGGCGGGGGCGCAGGGACCCGGGGGGGGGGCCACACACACACAGAGCACCCCCCCCCCCAAAAAAAAAAACAACCCTCCCGGCTGGGGGTAAGGGGGGGTACGGACCCCCCCAAGTCTCCCTAGGAGAGGTGGGAAGGGATGCGGCGGGGGGTCCAGGGGGGATGCGGAGGGGAAGGGGGGGGGGGGGGGGCCGAGGGGATACGGTGCCCCCTCCCCCGGGGGGGGTGTGTGTGGGTGTGAAAGCCGTGAGGGGGGGGCACAGAGATCTTACCTTAGCGAAGTAGAGCATCCAAAGCTCGTAGAGCCGCTCCCGGGAAGCCATGCCGGGCCGGCACGGCTCGGTACGGCACGGCACGGCGGGCAGCTCCGCCCCCCCCCAATCTCCGGGCCCTCCCCCAGGTACGGGGCGGGGGGGGGGGCGGTGACAGGCCCCCCCCCCCCCCCCGATACCGGGTACCTGCTGCTGGAGAGGGGGGGTATCCTCCCCACGCCTCTTTTTGCCTCCCCCCCCCCCCCCACGGCAGCCCTTCGGGCTGCCGTGGGGGGGCGGGGGGGAGGCAAAAAGAGGCGTGGGAAAGGTAAAATGCCCCCCCCCCCCAATAATTACCCCCCCCCCCCCAATTAAATCAGCTTTGGGAGGGCGGGGGAATAAGCCTAGCCGGGTGAAGGACTATGATTTGGTGTTATTTTACCCTTTAATTTTTTTTTTTTTTTTTTTTTTAATGCCCCCCCCCCCCGCTGACTGCGCCCCCCGGCCGCGCTTTAGTCCATCGATGCGCTCGGCTCTCGATGGAGGGGGGGGGGGGGGGGGGCGTTGCACCCGTCGCGCATGCGCGGTGCGGGCTGTACGGAATTAAAAGGAGGAGGGGAGAGAAGGGAGTAAGATGGCGGCGCCCGGTGGTGGTGTGGAGGCGGAGGAGGCGGCGGCGGGCCCGGCCTTGGGGAGGCTGGAGGAGGAGGCGAGGCGGCGGAGGGAGAGGTTGAGGGCCCTGCGGCAGCGCACGCTTCAGGTGGGTGGGGGAATGGCGCTGTTTGGGGTGTCTGGGGTGGGCGGTTAAAGGGCGTGAGGGTCTGGAGTGGGCCTGGGGATGTGAGGGGCTGAGGGCGTCGGGGGGGGTGTGTCCGCAGAGGGTCTAGGGGTGTTGGGGGGGGGCACAGAGGGTCTGGGGATGTGTGTGTGTGGGGGCAGAAGGCCTGGAAGAGGGGTTATAGGTGCAGGAGAGATAGGGGAACAGGTGGGTTGGGAGGGACTGGGGATACTGGGGGGTTGTGGATGAGGGAGGGGGGTTAGGAGAGGTTGGGGGAGAGGAGTGTGGGGTAGAAGGGCAAGGGACAGCAGATAAGCCTGGAGACAGAAAAGGAGGCTGGAGAGGGGGGTCCTGGGGGAAGGGAGGGGTCTGGGGCAGAGAGTAGGGGGTAAAAAGGGAGCTTGGGGGGACTGGGAGGGAGAGGGGGGCCTGAGGGGAGGGAAAGGGTGGTGAGGGTGATGGTGGGGGTTCAGGGGTGGTTGGGGAAGGCTGTGAGGGGTCTGGGGCCACCAGGCTGGTGGGGCTGGGCATAACGAGGGGTTCAGGTGGTGGGGCACTGGGGGCAAGGGGGATGGCTGGCTGGTGTCTGGTGGGGTGGGCAGGAGAGGGGGGAGAAGCAGAGAGGAGTGGGGCAGAGGGGGTCCCCCACTGTGGGGAGGGGGATGTGGGGTAAGAGGGATGCAAGACGAGGCAGGGGTGCAAGTGCAGGAGGAGGGGGCTTGGGGATTTGGGAGATGCCCCGGCGATGGTACTGGGTCTCTCTGGTCCCATCTGCAGAGTCTGTGCTGGCTCTGTAAGACCCCATGGCCTGTCTGGCCTTGGGCTTCCTCTTGCTTTTCTGTTCTGCCTTTGCTGTGCTGCCCCTGGTCTTTGCTAAATGCCCCCCCCCTTGTGCAATTAAGTCTCTTGATTTTTCCACCTTATCTCCCCAGTTTGTTGTGTATGCATCACATTTGAAATCCAGATTGTGACCTGGGTTTGGTAGTGAGGATGAAAACAGAGATTCACCCGGGGTTAATTAACAACACGTTACATTTCTCTGGTGCTTTCTGGGCCTTAAACTTCTCTTCCATAGAGACATCGAGACCTGACTGCCTTTAGCGCAGGCTTGAGGATACTGAGGAACCGGGTGTGTTGCCTGATCAAAGCCAGGGCCAAGTGGGTCCGTAAATTGGGATTTTTTTTTTAATTTCCTCGGGTATGTGTGCTGTGGATGGTGTGGCAGGTTGCTTGCTCAGCCCTGGAGGAATTCGCTGTGGTTATTGTAAATCTTGTGTCTCGGAAGGTGCTGCTGCCAGCAAAATATCCGGGATCAATTCTTAGGGACTTTATCTGGAAAGTTTTGTGATGGGTTGAATCCTCGCCAAAACCCCTCCATTATTTTACCTAGCTGTCCTTGTTGCCCCCACAAATGCTGAGCTCAGAATATTAAAATAGAGTGGTTTTTTATTTTTTTAATTGAGGGTGAAAGGAGGATGGATTAGACTTGAGAAGCTTGGCAATTAATAACTCGGCAGTGCCTACTGAGGAAGGCAGCCATGTTCCAGTGTGTCTCAGCATGTCCTGACATTGCTTAATTGTCCTCTTTTGGGCCAGTAAGTTAGTGCTAGAGCTGCTCCCCTCTGCCATGTCATCCTGAATTTGTTGATCCGGGTTAGTTTGGTCCAGTAATGTGGGAAGATGTCTTGTCCCTCCACTGAAGGACCTTCACTTGGGGTTATTGATAGGAGCTGTGACTTTGGTGGGCAGCCCAAGCATGTTCTGCTGTGTCTCTTCCCTTGAGATGTTTGTTATTATTGAAGAGCTGAGCTTTCTGAAAGGGGGAGGTGGGATACAGCCCTGTGCCCAGCCTTACCAAAATGAAGAGCTCCTTTCAAAGGAAAAGCTCTTTCCTTTCTTTTCTGTCTGGCAAATTTAGAGGGAGTAAGATGGAGTGGTTGTGGAGGGTGTAGCACATGGGGTGGTGTTCTCATCTGCTTTACTGCTGTGCTTTTTTTTTAAATTTTGGGGTGGGGTTTTCTGATTTGGTCCCTGTGAGGACTCAAGCTGTTCTTACTTCTTTCCCATGAGTAGTATCTCATGCTCAGTACCGGCTTATTGCACCTTTGAGGGTAATGCTCAGTAGCATGTGATGGCTCCTGGTAGACCTGTCCTGCTGAGTCTGTCCAAGCCTTTCTAAATCTGGTTTTACTCTTTGCTTTTGCAACATCCTGAGACAGAGTTCTACTGTTTAATGACAAAACTACCTCTTTTAAACCCATTAAATGGAAGTTGCCTTGGGTGCTCTCTCACACAGCCCTTGTGAGAAACACAAAATAATCGTTCTGTTTTCATGTTTATGGTTTTATAGTGCTCGATATCTCTTCCAGATTCAAGCTGTGGTCCGTGAAGCCTATCTTTGTATACAAATCTTTCTGAATCATCTCAGTGACTTTCCCTGGTACTTCCCTGAGTGCTGGGATGCCCTTTTGCCAAGAGGGGATCCAAGACTACGTGCCTAGCTCAGAGTGCGGGGCACTCGTGGGCTTACAGTGCTGGCACACAATTTCCTCTTGCATTTTTTTCTTCTATATTCTCACGCACCATACAAGCCTGTCTTCAACTGTCAAAGCTTATCTACTTTTTCCAGTCCTATCAGTCTCAACTGAGACCTTTCCGCAGCAGCAGAGCTCATCGGAAGCCCATTCCCTGTGCATGTGTAGCCAGAATTATTCTGCCTGCCATGTGTGTTGCTTTACATCAGGCTCTGAATTTCACCTGTTGTCTCATTGCTCAGTTAGGTGTGATTTTACAACCCTTCTGCCAGCCCTTGTTGGATTTCCTTGTGAGTGATCTCACCTGCAAATGCTGTCATCTAACTAGTCAGGTCTTTCCCAAGTCCTCTGTGGTGCTTGCAACAGCCCAAACCCTGGCAGAGGGTATGTGGGGATAGAGAAGAAGAGGGGCCCTGCTGATCCTCACCTGCTGCTGTGAAAAGCCACTACTGGGGTTTGCAGGAGAGAAGGTGCTGCACTTTCTGTTGCATTTCTGTATGCTTAGGGAAAGGCTACTTAAGATCCAACAAGGAACCTCCTTCAGTTCGGTGCTTCTCTGCAAATTACACCATGTGCTCAATCTTCATGGGAAGGTGATGCTCATCTTTTCCCAATCAGGGAGGAAACGAGTGAGGTAATACCCGGGTGTAACAAACTCAACAGATCATGTTGTGTTTTCTGCTGTGCTTACCCGACCTGTTGCATCACCTTTTACTGATCACCAGCAAATGGGGGTTTTACTCAATAAAAAGTGTGTGTGTGCGTTTGAGTTCTGGGCATAATTTACATTTGAGAAATGTCAGTCACCACTTGCTTATACAAATATGTTTAAAATAGTATGCAGGCTGATGTTGGATTCCTAATCTCAATGTATGGCCTTGGCATCAGCAGAATTTGCAATGTAGAGAATCAGGTATGGTATCAAAGAGGCCATTTCCCTCCTTAAGTTAAATAAAATTGTCTTTCAGCAGCAAGCAATCAAATTGACTTGTTGGCATATTGAATATTGCTTCCTGTTCTGGGGAAAAAAATAGTTTTGAATTGTGTAACCGTAATCTTGGTTTGCAAGCTTTCCTCTCCCCCCCCACCCCCCCAAAATATCAAAATATCTTGCAGCAATTGCTTACGAAGCTTACAAGCCCTGAGGGCTGTGGCACAGCCTGCTCTGTAGTGGCTGGAGAGCTAAAGGGCTGCTTGCCTTTGAATTGCCAGTGTGTAGCTGAAATGTCCAAACCTCATCTTTTAGTCTGACCTGTCTAAGGCTGTGCTTGGTTCTTCTGAGCAACAAGGGCATCAGATTATTATTTGAGACTCTTTTTACGTCCTTGGGACAGGTCTGATGCGTGCAGGTTCAACCAGGATGGGTAGCAGAGCCTTTTTTTGCTTTGTATGAGCGTTACTGTTTGTGAGTCCTGCAAATGGAAAGATCATCTCTCCCTCTTTTATACTCCCTCCCCCCCCCCCCCCCCCCCCCCAAAAAAAAAAATTTCAAACCAAGGAAAGTGATTCCCCCAAAACACCCACAGTATCCTGTTATCTAGAAGCCATTGGAGAGCCAAGTGAAGAGGTGGTGGGAACAGCCTTGAAGGTAAGCTTTCTGCTGTGCTGGAGGAGAGGAAACGCACAGGGTAGTACTGTAGTCTTTAACAGGGCTGTGCACGTTTTCTGCCAGCTTATGACATTTAGAAAAATTCTTTCTAAAGCTGGTCGCTTATATAACTGGCACTTAGCTCATGTTTTCACTGCCACGTTCAATTAACAGGAAAACCCCACCAAGTTTTTGCAGGGAGCCTTGTGAAAGGTCACGCAGTGACGTAGGTCTTTTCAAGTTTAAAGTTACGTTTTTCTTTTTTTTTAAGTAGCAAACTAGGTTCCAGCTTCTGCGGTCCTGCAGCAGGGTAAAGCAGGGACAGCCTTTTCCTAAATACACTGTACCATGTATTGCAGACCTCTCCTAAAGGAAGGCGTTTGTGGGGTTAAGAGCTGAAGAACAGGATTCTTCCTATGGCTTTTATTTTTCAAATGACTGAGTACGAGCAGTAAAAGCTGCATGAGCGTTGAATGGATCTATAACACTCTCTTTGCCCAAGGCTTGTTGTGCTGATGCTAATGATGATGCTGAGGCTTTATCCTTACAGTATCGCCCCGATTATCTGCTATGTCTTTTTTTTTCCTTCCCTAATGGCTGAAAATCAGATTAAAATGTTCTGTTTGCATTTCTCAGGAAGACTTTTTTTTAGCTGAAGAAAAACTTTTGCCCAGTTTAAGCTTTAGCTTAGCATGATTGTATTTAGTGTCTTTAGTTTAACTGTTCCTGACTGTCACCTAACTATATGTTTTGAAGTGAAATGGGAGAGCAAGGTCTCCTGAATCTGCTTAAAGCTACCTGGCTGGAGGTGACTCCATGTTTGCACACACTGAGGTCCTGCAAATGCTTGCTGGAGCAGTTTGACCAGCAGCGAGATATGCAAAACTATGGGTGTTTTCAGGATGGAAACCTTATGGGCTGAGTTTCAATAGCACTTTGCAATTTTCTGGATTAAAAAATGAGTGCAGCGGCATGGCGCTTCCCATGAAAAGCTGAAAGCACTTGCACCACCTCGACTAAAAAAATGTTGTGCTATAGATTGGACTGAAGCTTTTTGGGGAGCTTTGCTTAATGGAGGGTTCAGTCCAGAATGCTGTTTGGAGCAGAAAGCAAGTCCTTGTCCTAGATAAGAAGTCATGAGATAGCTCTCTTGATCACCGCTGGCCGGTCTAAGGGAAGCTGTTGTCCCTGCCTATCTGAAAACTCAAATTCTGTTGCAAGTCCTCTCCTTCCTACACAAGAAGCTGTATTTCCACAACCACAGCTTTCTGCTGAGCAAGTTGATAATTAACTGTAGTTACTTGTATTTATGAAATACTTGTCTGTAGGTTGCCCTTGAAACCGGTTCTATGATGCATTCACATTTGCCTGGTCTGGAGTTAGACGAAGTCTTTGCTTGGGTGCAGCATGCACTGAAGTTTACCTTCAAACCCCGTTAAAATCACCATGTAGTGTCAATTCTTCCAGCAGCCATGTCCTGTGATGTGTCTGTAAGCACCTTGTAAATTGGAGCTTGCATCTTAAAAATATTGAGGTCTCTGCAAAGCTAAGCTGATTTGGGGATCCATCTGTGATAAGGAAAACTGTGCTGGTAAAAAAGGGTGGGAAAGGGGAAGGTCACAGGCCCTTTAGTTGGTTTAGGTATCTCAATATAGTGTGTGTGTCATCCACAAATGACTTGGGGAGGAATTTTTTTTAGTTAAAAATATGTGTACGTATATTTAGTAAAGGATTTGATAGACTTTTCCTCTGGCTAGCACCAGAGAAGCAAAGAAGTAGTGAAATAAAGAAGCACGTACGTTATCTTTCTTGCAAGGAGCCAAGTACTTTTCCCACAGCTACTTATTTTTAGCAATAGATATCCGAGTAGAGGAACTGTCGTCTCGGATGCTGCTTGTAACCTGGGTCTGCTCCTTTGATCCAGCTGTTGAAATAATCTTGTGTGTAGCTGCTATTGAAATGAGAGGAAATACTTCATGGCTGCTAGTGGCGTGACAGGGCTGTGGCATGTTGCTGTTGGGTTCATTTGGACAACAGGAGAGAAGAGGGCGTTCAGAGGAAACTTCCCAAATTCGGTTTTGTGAGACTGCGAGCAGAGAGGTTGAAGGTGTGCTCGGCCAGGCTGTCATACGCTGAATGCAGTTAAAGTGTTGAGAGGAACTTTGGATCCACCTCTGCCCTTTCCCTGCCAGTTTCTAGGGTTTCAGGGTGATTCCCCCCCCCCCCCCCCCCCGTTTCTAAAATACAGCTTGTGGCCCCTGTAAAGACAAAGAGGCAGCAAAGTCCCCCGTGTGCGGGGATGATTTGGATGGCGGTAGGTTGGAGATGGAAGGGCAGGCAGCAGCGCTGGGCTCATTTGATAGAGCAGCTCTGTGCTAGGAGGACAGGTGTAGCAATCCTTTTCTGTTCCGTTTGGCTCGTGGATGGGCTGTTGTGTCCTGTCTGAGGCTCAGCAGTTCAGGAAGGATGGGTCAGCATGCTTGAAGCGACAAGGAGACGTGGCAGACTGGGAAAGGATGACCAGTGGGGAGAGATGTAAAGCAAATTGGACTGACTAAATGGGAGAGAAGCTTGTGGTGCAATATGGGCATGATAAGGACCAGAAGTCCTCAATGCCAGTCCTGTTTGAGCACTGATATCTTTTAATCTCCAGCATGGCCAGCACCTCCCTGTCCCTCACCCACCACACATGCTTCTGAACTCTCAGGGCAGCTCCTGGGATGTTTGGGATGCTGTTCCTTAGGCCAAGGCTAGTACAAGCAGATGCTTCGGGCAGAACCAGCTTGACTTAGACTGTCTCTTGCATACTGCTTTTTGCCATCACCAGCAGGCACCATTGCCACCTTGTCAGACTGCCAGTGGAGTAGCCCCCCAGAAGTTGGCACTTGGAGGCAAAAATCTCTGAAAAGAGCATGCAGGATGTTTTCCTTTTTTTAGTATGAAACCGCTGTGATCTAATAAACTTTGGGAGCCCCACGTGTATCTGGTAACTGGAGGGTTAACTTTCCTAGGAGAAACCAGCAGAAAGTTCATAAGATCTGATTTTCCTGATGCTCATTAATCTTGACTTACTTTTGCATTGCCATGGTAAGGGACAGAGGGTTTTTACATAATTTTTCTCTTTTCATCTGTACCCATAAAAAAAGATTAAGTGCTCCTTTTGAACCCAAACTAGACAGTGCTAAAACCTTGTCTCCTTTAATCTACTGCTCAGTAGTCCCAGCTGTGCTGGCTAGGTTGTCTTTTTGCTGGAGCTTTCAAATGGACTCCATGGAAATGACTGCCACGAAGCCTCTTTTCATCTGTTGCCGACAGCGTGCTCATGGCCGACCGAGTAGGAGCTCCAAAGGGTAATGCAGAGCCAGAGGGATGAGTTGTGGTAGTGACAGGAGATATGGACAGTGTGTAAGCTCTCTGTTGGGGAAATCTTATTTAGCCTTCAAATGGATAAACTTGTCTCTATAACTACTTGTACTTTAGGTTATTTAAATTGTGGGCAGCTTTTTCTTTTTTAACAAAGAAACCCTGTTTTCCCAAGGAGGGAAGGCTGGTGGGATTGTGTCTCTCCTCCCTAGCTGCTGGCCCCTACAAGCTTCAGGAAAAGAGGTTGGATATAGAAGGAGGCTTTCTTTTTTTACCACCCTACTGAATGATTCAGTGTGAGCTCAGCTATTACCATCTATCAGGAAACTGATTAGGGAGATTTGTTGTGAAGTTTAACTGTGGAAAATGTTTTGGTTGGAGCTCCTGCTTTATTAAACCTTGAAGAACATACCCAGGAGTCAAATCCATAGGAAAGCAGGCCTGAACCTACAACAATTCCTGCAGGAATTTCACTTGGCATCTCTTATTGAAGGAAATGCATGATGGTTTTTACTGGGAAGGCAACATCAGTGTGGTCCTGAGCTCTTTGGCTTTGTAAATTGTGGTAAAATTCAAGATGATGTTTGTTGAACAAGAACAATGTAGTTAAAGGTCAGTTTGAAGATTTTCCTCCCATATGTTTGATTCCCTTTCAGATTCTGTTTTTGAAGCTTTTCCTTTATTCAGATTTGGTTGTATTTCCTTTGACAACTCACAGCATCTTTTTTTTTAAACGAGGGCACATTTGTTTTCCTGATGCCCTTAGTTCCATGAATACAGCAAATGCAAATCATCCCACTCCTCAGATCGTGTAGTGTAAAGCAGGAACATTTCAAGGGTAATGTATTTTCATCTGGAAGAAAGTAATTTGAAATACAAATGCCGACAGGGAAAAGTAGTGTATATGTGAACTTTCAGACACACTCCTTAAGCTGCAGATGTGGTGCAGAAATGGGGATCCAAAGCTGATCTAAGCAGCAAATGCATTCCTGAGTGGATTTAGGAGAGCTGCAAAGGACATCGTTAATAAACAAAAATCAAGTGACCTTTAGTAGCTTGAACTTGGGAGGCAGTGAAGGGCAGCAAAGCGCTTGAAGGTGTAGTCCAGGCTGGTGGTGAAGACTATGTGAATTGTCTAAGGCTGAAGATTGTTTTCCAAAAATTAGGGACAAGCTGAAATAAGAAAATCTACTCTGTAAATATCCAGATTTCACCCGTTTCTCGCAGCTAACACAGACTGTTTGAGCTTGTGCAGCTTGTCCTGTGTCTCTTGGAACATAGATGGCTTTGTGCCTGAAATGTGGCAGCTTCAGGTTATTCCCATTGCTTCATGCGAAACAAGGCACAGAGGTAAACAACAGGAATGCTTGTGTGGGTCTGTGGAGAAACTGGTCTTTGGCCCTGGGTTATATCCTCACCTGTGCTGTAAAAATCCAGGTTGCTTGGGACTGCTGGGGTTTTTGTGCCAGGGTAAGTGTCGGTGGCACTGAAAAGAGGCAAAAAGTGGATTCCTTGTTTCTGCGTGCTCAGGTTCTCTGTCAGATCATCTTTAGGAGAGCTCTCCAAAAATATTTAGTTGTACCTAGGTGTAAAAAAATGAGAGAAAAATAAATAAACCAATGAGATCTCTGCTTTGAAATACCATGAAACTGGCATGGCAAAGTATAAAGCTGCTTAATAAGCATCCTTTGTCTGTAGTGTTTGAATTTCCAAGGGAGTAGAGCAGATGGTTGTGCTGTTGGCTTCTGTGGAAATGCTTGCTGAAGGCATGTATTTCAGTATTATCCATATAATATAACTGTGTGTGTATATCTATATAAATTCCTGCATTCAGATTCCACCTTCTCCTTCCTTGTAGCCTT
This sequence comes from Astur gentilis, assembly GCF_929443795.1. Classification (NCBI taxonomy): domain Eukaryota; kingdom Metazoa; phylum Chordata; class Aves; order Accipitriformes; family Accipitridae; genus Astur; species Astur gentilis. Next base: position 46,637,816 of record NC_064883.1, on the reverse strand, counting down.
CCCTCGGTTTCTTCACTTGTAAGGTGGGTGGTGTAGTACTTCTGTAACTTAGAGAGGAATGCTTGTATGGAAAAAAATCCTTGCTGTGGAAGTAGTATTTAGCATCTACAATCACAGACAATCTTACTGTGCAGATTTGCTTTTGACTTTTGCATTTGGCTTTGCCACTATTAAATTCTGGGACAGTGTTTGATTGCTGTAGCTAAATAACAGGATTCAATACTAGGTAATTTCCCAGTAAAAGGCCTAGGTATTCCTCTCCTTTTATAACAGAATATCTGGAGGCTCAGGGGGATGCTGCTCATTTTCCAGAAGTATCCATCAGCAAAATCAAGGTGGAAATCCTCGTGCAGGAGGTGGGGGAGATGCTGGAGCGGCATGGCTCAGCCCCTGCTCGGCTGCTGTGCTGATGTACAGGCTCACCTGAGCTGGGGAGATGTCTTTCTCCGCACCGAGCCCTTGTAATGCAATAATCTTAATGAGCATAATAGCCGCATAGCTGTTTCTCTCCTGCTCTCTTGTCCAAAAAGCCTCGAACGAGGCAAAAAAGCAGGAGCCTTCCCTCCGAGGCTGTACGACCTTCAGTTGTGTTTGTGTGGGGAGGAAGGGTCTCACACCTGCTCCTTCACTTTGCGTCCCCGTGCCGGCACTTTTGTGGCTGTGTTGTGCATCACGTCAGAAAAAATTGCTTTGGCCGCAGCCCAACCTTTTGTTTAGCATTGCTTTTGCTTTGCAGCCAGATCGCTTCCCTGCTCTTCCACGCCTGCCCGTGCTGGCAAGAGAGGTAGGAGGGGGAGGAAGGCCACGGTGCTGCTTGTTTCCTTTGCAGCATAGCTCTGCATCGTGTTTTCCTGCCATCGCTGTGGATGAGGAACCTTTCTGTCTGTTTTCCTGGCTGTCCCGAAGAATCAGTTAATCTGCAAAGGCTGGTTGGGCTCTGACCGAAGCAACTGAACCATCTCTCCGGCAGAAGACCAGTGTGTGGCCCTGCAGCTTGGCTCACTGCCGTCCTCAGATGTGTGTTTTCTGCTTAGTTTTTATTTTGGTGGAGCAAGGCAGCCTTGTGTTCTTGAAAGCAAAGTACCAAGTGGCTGAGAAAACAGTTGCTGTGGAAACAGAGCCTAGTAAAGTTATTACAGCGAGAATAAAATGCACACTTAGGGCTACAAAGGCTTCATTTCTATTCGAGCTTTATTAGGAAAGTAATAAACTATCGCAGCGGTGCTCAGATGGCTGGAGATGGAAGCCTGCAGACAAAATGATTGTGCTTCCACCAGCAACATACAAATAGACGCGCAGTGGGTGGCCAGGAGCCGTTGGTCATTTAACCTTGGGAAATATTCCTTGAGGCGCTTCTCTACAATGCCACCCCAAAAACGTTGTCGTCTTTGAGACAAGAGGGTTTTCCAGAGCTGTGTTGGTGTACCCCAGGGTCTGGGGTGATGGGGTTTGGGCATCCCTGGAGTGATGTGGCTTGGGTGTCCCTGGAGCGATGGGGAAGATGGGGTCAATGGGGCTTGGGTGTTAATTTGCATCAGGAGTTTGCTGGAGATCTCGGCTGTTTCTTGGTGCCTGCGGCGAGGTCCTTGGCTGGGCAGGCTCCCGTGTTGTGTTGCTTGATTGGTATCCGCAGGGAAAACTGTCGATACTAAAACCTGAAAAGCAATATATTCTTGAACACTCATTTTGTTTGTCTTGCGGCCAGTGTGAAATGTGGTTTTGTTTTGTTTTTTTCTTAAACTCTGGAAACCTTTTGTGACTGTGTGGTTAGGAGAGGCTGGGAAATAAAGTCTGGGAGTAGAGGAGTGCCAATATATAATTACTTAAAAGGGTGCTGTACACAACATAAAGGTGGGAAGTAAAAGCTTGCAGGTGAATAGTGTTTTGTGTGTGCATAGCTGATGACAGTCCTGTGAAATAAGGAGCTATGCTTGTTTTTGTAGGAAGGTGGGTCTCTGTTTCTCTTAAGGATGTGCAGAGTTGGTGGTTATAGTCAAGACTCAAATTCGTGTCTGCTTATTCAGAGCTCCTTGCCATAATCACTGGAAACAGTGACAGTCACAGCTGTCTCCTTCATGCACTGTTTGACAGGTTTTATGCAAGGGAGCCAAATAAATACAAGTATTTTGCTATGTCTGTAGTTCCCAAGATGCTGCCATGCAGATGTAAGCCAATGCTACTGGGGAAGAAAGTGGCCTGGCTTTTGCTGCTCTGTCTGCCCTCCCTCTGGTGAGCCGAGGTTAAAACAGAGTCAGGTTAAAACTAACCCAGCAGGAAAAAGGAAACACTTGGTTTCTGTCTGCTTTGATTCCTGGATCTGGTTCACAGGGAGACCTTGCGAACAGGAGGGGTGGGGAGGAGGACGGATAGACCTTTGTTTAAGCGCTGGCTTTCGTGCATTTGTGAAACTGTGGCTGTAGGCTGGAGCTTAACAACCTTTTACACCCGTCCAAGTGGATCCTACTGTGGCTGCATCCTGCCTGTAGCTGCCTGTTCTGGCATGTGTTTGACCCCGCCGTGAACTGGTTCAGGAAGCTAACTGGCTTTTATTTTTATTTTTTTCCCCTCTTGGTTGGTTGGTTTGGTTTAATTTTTGTGGGAGGGTAAGTCCTTGAAGCAGTTTCCCATGGGGTGAGGTGAGCACCAGCGATGGGAAGGTGTGGCTGGTGGGGATGGATGGAGGATGGGGATGCAGGGGGGCTCTGGCATGGCCACCTTGGATGGGACAGGGGACAGGCTGCAGGATGGCAGTGCCAGAGGCCAACCTGAAAGGCTTCTCACTGAGCCAGGGCTGGGGTTGACAGGTTGGGAAGCTAGGCGAGAGATATATTTATTTTTAAGCCTGTGACAGCCAGTGCCTAGGTATAAATAATGGAGTGTGGAGGGATTATTTTGACTAACAACACACAGAGCTGGCACAGAGGCATCTGGGATAATTGATGTAATGAATTTGAAAGGCACTTGAGACAGGTTTTCCAGCAAGTGTTCTCTGCGGTGCAGTGCTCCTGCTCATCCTTGGGAGATGCTGGACTCCCCCAAACTTGCTTTTTTTTTTTCAGTGCACCCACCTGCATTGCTCTGACATGGCTCTGGACCCCCAGCTCTCGAGGGATGGCTGGTCTCGCCATCGGTTGCAGATGGATAAGGAGCAGCACAGAGGCTGACAACCTGCTATGAGTCTGTCAGGGATCTGCAGAGCTGCCGAGACCTGGGGAAGCTGGGGGAGTCCCTCCTGTTCTGAAACCAGCAGCAATTAGTAATAGTGACACAAAAGCTTTTCCATCTCTGACTTTTGCCTCTCCGAAAGACAGCAGTAAGAGAATGACATAATTGATCTCGTCTGCAAAATGCATCAAGTGGTGTGTGGCTGGGATTACTCAGCACAGTTGTAGAGCAGATGGATGGGTAAAACATTTTGTTCCACATGATTTGAGTGTTAATCGGGCTGTGCTTGGTTTTGGGAATCCCTGTGTGCTCATTCCCTCCTGCAGTCTCACACTTTGATGCAGGTGGAAGAGGAGCCTTTCTCCATTCCCATTCTGGTCGGTTGTGGCTGTGCGAGTAATTTGGAGACAAGGCTGGCAAAAGCTGCATTTTTCCTTTTTTTGAGGGAATGTGCAGGGCTCGTTTTTCCCTCTGACCCAAAACAATGTTGTTCTCCTTCCTGCCTTAGAGCTGTTGCAGAGAGGTGGAAAGAAGACACAACTACAAGAAAACTTGCTCGTTGGGGCTGCAGTGTGCATCCTTGTAGATATACCTGAGCTCATCCCACTCCATGCAGTGAGGCACTGCTGCTTCTCTTCCCGATGGGGACATCACCGTGTGAGCATTCAGACCATGATGCTCTTCCCTGGAGGCACCTGCCACAGTTTTTACCTGCCGTGCTGGGGAATTCAGGCAGTTTCCCAATGAGGCAAGTAGTTGAGGTTCTTGCTGACCTCTTGTTGAAGAGCCCTTAATGTTCTGTCCCATTAGCTGTCTGCTTTGTTTTGCCCATTTTCCACATCGGGTACTTCTGCTAAATTTCCATGCTGTTTGCTTGGGGCCATATTCGCTGCTGGCTCCATCATCTGAATTGTTGGTGTGCTGCTACTATACTGCAGGGGTTTTGGCATCTCATGTGATGTCTAAATGAACAATTAAACATTCATAAAGGTTGTCACGCTCTTAAAAAAATAGAGACACACAAATATAGGGGACCACTCACATTTTGTGCTTTTTGAAAAAAAGAATGCAAAGCTTGGCTTTTGAGTACTTTATACCATCATCTGTATGTTTTGGTCTCTTTGCAAAAGTGAGTATTATGCTGTGCTGCTGTAAAACAAGTCTGAAGGAGGTCAGGACTTGGGGTCCCAGCACTGTGCAGAGACCTTGGTTATTGCCCAGTTCAGTGAGCTAAAGAGTGAAAATATTTGTTCCTTATCAAAAAAACATGGGTCCCTGAACTGAGTTTTCAACCCAATCCTGAAATGTTAGCTGAGGCTCAGCAGATGCTTTGCGGTGGCTGTAGGTGGCTCGGCACTGCCCCTCTCCTGCCATCAGAAGGAGAGAAATAGTTTTGTGTGGGAAACTGCATGGCCAGCAGGACTGGGGCAGCGATCATCCCCCTGTACTTGGCACTGGTGAGGCTGCACTGTGAATACTGTGTTCAGTTTTGGGCCCCTCAAAGACATTGAGGTGCTGGAGTGTGTCCAGAGACAGGCAACGAAGCTGTTGAAGGGTCTAGAGCACAAGTCTTATGAGGAGCGGCTGAGGGAACTGGGATTGTTTAGCCTGGAGAAAAGGAGGTTGAGAGGAGACCTTATCCCTCTCTACAACTACCTGAAAGGAGGGTGTAGTGAGGTGGGGGTCCATCTCTTCTCCCAAGTAACAGGATGACAGAAAATGGCCTCAACTTGCGCCCAGGGAAGTTTAGAGTGGAGATGAGGAAAAACTTCTTCACCGAAAGGGCTGTCAAGCACTGGAACAGGCTGCCCAGGGAAGGGATTGAGTCACCATCCCTGGGGGTATATTTAAAAGACGTGTAGATGTGGTGCTTAGGGACATGGTTTAGTGGTGGATCTGGCAGTGTTAGGTTAACGGTTGGACTTGATGATCCTAAAGGTCTTTTCCAACCTAAACGATTCTATGATCTACCACAGCCCAGTGGAGGATTGCGGCATATGGAGAAGGAAGGGTTCGAAGGAGGCTTTGTGTCTGTATTTCTGCGAGGAGCTATTTTGTTTTTCAATTAAGCATTTTGTTCTTGGCCAGTTTGCTGTGTGTCTTGAGAGACCCCGTTGGCTGTGACCTTGTGTGAATCACAGAAAAGAGAAACTGCAGTTATTAATGCTGTGTCTCCCTGCAATGCCCAATTGCTTCGATGCTGGACTGTAAATACCTGGGTTGCACCGTCTATGAAATTGAGTTATTTGCCAAGCCTATGTGTTCATTTAGCCTCACAGCATCCCTCTTGGGTGGCTTTGAACCATCCCAATTTCATAGATGGGGAAGTTAAAATCTTGTTGCTGAAATAACGTGTGTTGTAAAAAGCCTGAATGAATGGTGGTCTGTTGCTGGGCCATCCTCTTGCTACATGAACATAAGGTTGCTGTTGGTGATAGAGGAATTTTCTTTTCAAGTTTAGTTCTCTCATACGGTCCAAGCAAATAATTTATAATACTAACGAAGACGGGATGGTCCTGGTGATCTCCATCAGTATGCAAGTTTCCCCAGCATCCTTCTGCCTGGGAGAACAAGGTTGAATGCAAAAAAGCAAAGGAAAATCCATGGCAGGGTAGCTTGGGAGCGGTGGCTGTGTTGCTGCATTGCTGGTTGGCGTTGCTTTTCAACGGCCTTTTTTGTTTAATTTATGAAGAGGAAAAAGAGACCTCCAGAAAATAGGTTAATCATCAGCTCCAAAAATGCAGAGTTAGGTTTGTCTTGCGCCCAAGTGGCACTGCTTAATTAGTGTGTGCAAAGCTGTGATTTACATTTGTGAAACTCTCAGTAGTTGGTCTAACTTTTTTTTAAAAATAAATATGGGATTGGGAGGATTCATGCGTGGAGCTTCTTGGCTGCAGCAAACCTTTAACCTTTCAACAAGGTCTTGGTGTGTAAACACAAACCTGATTGTAGTCTTTTCTTCCCCCCCCCCCCTTTTTTTTTCTTCCTTGGAGAAATGAAACTGGCCATGTGTAGCACTTGGTTTTGTTTCTGCTTTTATTCGAGAGTAACAGAAGTGACACATTAATGCACTGAAATGCCTCTAAAATCCAACCAAGGTAGCCTGACCCTCTCTTCCCTCCCACCCCAGAGGAGAACAAGAAGGTATCTGGAACAGTGTCCCTGTCTGCAGTGGTGGCTTCTTGGCTTTAATATGACTAACAGGTGGCTTTTTAAAAGTTTTTGTTATTGTTGTTTTTTTCCTGGATGGTAGAGAAGAATAATGTGACTTAGTGAAGATGTGATGGGGGTTAAAACAGGCACACCGTTTCTCTGGCACAAACAGAATTAATTCTCAAGTTAAAACCCCTTTTTTGGTAGAGATTCAGCTGATTCCTGAGTGTTGTGTCCTGTAAATCAACAGCTTTTATTGGAGGATGGGATGACTCTTGCAAGCACATTAACCTGTCAGATTCAAATAAAGAAGTTTTGTCATTGGTAGAACAAGCTGTAATGGTCTGCTCTGCCTGCTGCCAGCACTGCTTTTTCAGAAGGGCTGGCTGTATCTTCTCAAACGTGTCAGTGCTCTGAACGCAGCCTACAAAACCTGTAAAACTTTCCATTGCTGATACCGGTACTTGTATTAGTGGGTGTTTGGGAGCGATGCTTTTTCCTGCCCATCTTCAAACACATTTGCCCTGCCATTTCAAGGATGGATGGTCCTCCTGCATCTTTGCAGACTGGGAGTTAAGTAGTCCCTAATGGGCATTTGCTCCATTTAAGGCAGCAGGTCTGGTTGTGCAGATTTCCTTTGGGGAAACGATGTTAGACTTAGACCTCAGAAAAGCACCACTTTATCTCTCAAATGTTAATTATTGGATGCTTTTGCAAATTGGCAGCTCCATCCGTTCTCCCTCAATGTGCAAGCCTTTCTCTGCCAGTGTGGTGGGGTCCCGGCTGCCTCCCACTGATGGGTTGCAGCCTTATCTCTTGGCAGCGTGCCGTGTGTCACCAGCCAGGGCTGTGGCTTGACTGCGGAGGGTGAGTTCACACGAAGGAAAGCCTCGCATTAGCATTTTTGCATTAATAGGGAGGATTATGGGAGATGCTTGGCACAGGGATTGGGAGAGGACTCTCTGAGGGTGGTGGCAGAGCATGTCTAATAACCACCTTATGCAGGCAACGCCAATGTATGTGCATGTCCATCGTTAACAAAATTGGTAATGATGTTGGAGCAGCATCTTGTGCTGATGTGAACGGCACTGACCTGATTGGATTGGTGTAGTGAGAAATCCTGGGGTGAGGATGGAGGATGAAAAGTACTCTTAAACTTATTCAGAGCCCAGAGAAGAATGGTAAGAACTGGTCCAAAATGGGTGATGGCAAGGAAATTTGGTGTGAAATGGTGTTCTTTGGTAGCCTGTTGTGCAAAACTATTAGAGGGAACTGGTAGCCTATGTGTGCGCAGAGGTTCAGACAGCTTCCCCTAATGCTCTTGTTCTACATAACTTAGATTTTGTTTTGACAATGTCCTACATGGAAAGGAGTTAGTGACATTTCTACAGTATTGGGATGGTGAAGCTTATTCATGGCTTTTCTAGCTCCTCATTGCCTGAAAAAGTGTTTTGGCTTTGAAATGTCTTGTTCTTCCTGCTCAGAAATGCCTACTTCTTCCCCCTCAAGCTTTCTCCATCTAATTGAAGCTTATGTGTTTTCACATATGCAGCCTCTTCAATAAAAAGTTTGTAGTTCTGATCTCGGGGGAATATTTGTGTCATAATTTCACCAGGTGACAGCAACTTGCTGCCAGAAATATTCTCCAGTCTTTGCTGTTTAACAGTGGTGTTTGCGACACAAACGTACAGGTTCTGAAATTGTGATAATGGATATATTTAAACCTGCAAACCACAGCCGCTTAGGGGTTATTTTGAGTTATTTGAAGGGAAGAAATATTTTTGCTTGTTTACTATATAAAAAAAGGGGTCTTAAAAATACCTTTCCTTTTGGAAACGTGAGGGGTTTTTTTGGAGGCATGGACATAAACCAAGGTGTTTAATTTTCAGAGGCAGTTTTTGTTCCTTGTGTTTGTTTCTTATGGGAAGTCACGCTGTTAGGGCTCTGATTTAACCATTTCCATAGTAACCAGCTATGACTGAACCAGGATTAGGACTTCAATAAGGAATAAGCAGCAGGGACACAGAAGCTCCGGCTCTTAAAAATCATGTTTTTATACAATTACCACAAGAGTTGCTACAAGCAAATGGATTCCAAACAGCTTTTGAAAAATATCAGTGGATCTCGGGTACTGAGTATACTTTAATGACGTTTTTATGTTCAGAACTTTTTGCTATAAAATTTTATTATGAGATCCTTTTTTAGGCTACTTAGAGAATTGAAACTCTATTGGTTTTAAAACATGCTTTATTGCTAATAAAAACCTTCAGCTACTCGGTGACATTTCATGACTTAGCTTTTTGCATTATGGCATTAAAAGCCTTGAAAGAGCAGCGAGGTGGGAGCAGGGCTGCACAGTGGTGCCTTGCCAGACTTCAAGGACATCTAAGCTCAAATCTTGGCCAAGCGGGAAGCAAAAAGTGCTAGTATGTGCCATGCTCAGACCAAGGCACTGTAAATCCGTCCTCATCTCGGAGCTGACCTGACCGCCGCGTATGCTTCAGTACAAAGAAATACCATGGAAAATGGTGAATGTAACCACCAAACAAGATGAATGCTCGTTACCTGGATGAAGTTGTCCCCTTGTGTCATGCAGAAAATCAGACTGTATGACCTGGCAGCTTCCCAGTTGTCAGAGGAATGAGGATGGGCTGTTGCATGGGCTGCTTTTCTTGCTGATTCCAATGCTAGCAGTTTGCCTTGCATGGGCACCCTGGGGCTGGCTCTCGGCAGCCGGTAAGTGGGAATAGGAGCAGCTACAGCTCAGCTGGCAGCGAATAGCTCGAGAGATCAAACTTGCTTTGTTCCAGCACTGACCTCTTTTTAACTCCTCAAAGAGACAGTTATTTGTGCCAAAGAAGCACTTGACTGGTAACGTGACCATCTTCTAAGCCTTAAATGAAAGATAAGGAGATCTTTAGTATTCTGGTCAATCCCCAAGGAAAATAAGTCAGTATTAGTTCCTGGGAAGAGGAGAAGCTGTTGGGTCATTTTGTTGACTTTTAAGGGTTGCCAGGGGATGGCTAACTGTGGCTCGGTTGCATTTAATATGGGCACACAGGGCCAGCTAAAGCCTGGGAGATTTGGAAGAGCAGCTCTGCTAAAGCTGGGGAGGAATGGAAATGTGAGTTGGAAGATTTAGGCAGATATCAAAACTTAGCTATTTGGTTATTGCAACTTTGGGTAAAAGCCAACCCTGATTAGAGGGCAAAGCAGTTCTTCAGGCAGAAATTTTTGAAAGATGGTGGAGAAAAGAGAAGGACACAAATACAAGCATCAGTTTATGAAGTGTATTTAGGAAGGAGTTAAGTGACACACTTGTGTCATATGGGAATGATGAGCTGCTTTCCAGCCCAATGGTGATGAGAGAATATTAGATATCTAGCAAAACCACTTAAAATCAGCAGTTGTAGGTAATTTGCACCTAGGAATCCTAAAATAATCAGCTGAAGAGATTGTTAGCCTGCTGTGTTTTGATTTAAATCTTTTCTGAATACTGGATAAATTCCAAAGGACTGGAAAAGTGCTAATAAAACACCACTATTTAAAAATAAAGGCAAGAGGGGTAACTTGGGTGAAGCCAGTTTGACTGCTGTTGGTGTTGAGCAGAATGATGAAAAGCCTGATTTGTGATTCTTTTAACTAAGAATGAGCAAAAGGGAGTGTCATTTTTTTGTCATGTAAATTTGATTTAGTGAAGGGTTAGTATTGCACAACACACTGGTTAAAAATTACATCTCTGAAGTGGCTAACTGATAGCTTAATAGCTGTCAATGAGGAATCATCATCTGGCAGAAGTGTTGCTTTTTGTGGCCTGTGCACCCGGTATTTCCATTAGTCATTTGGAAATATGTATAAATTTTCTGCTGGCTTGATGACAGCTGACTCAAAGTCTGAAGGCTGGTGAGGTCCGAGTAGTGATTGTCATCTGTTTGTATTAAGTATGAGCCCTTCTGAGCAAAGAGGGGTTGCAGGGTATGTGGATGTGTGCTCCATACATCTGCGTGGGGAAAATACAGGGTTTATCCATAAAATGGGTTTATCTCTGGGAAACCAGTGGCATTTAGAAGGATGCTGTTTCTTGGACTCGTGTGTCAGGTGAGGAATGGGGTCCCCTCCGTGTTGCCCTGGTTCACGTGGTCCGGTGTGGGCATTTGGAAACATCTTAAAAAGTCAGTGATGGGGTGGGGGTAAGAAGAGTGTGCCACATTAACCTGGTGGTTTATCAAAAAGATTTGAGAAGTGTCCTCGATCGTAGGGCACAAGTGTTTGCACCCTTTAAACATATCGAGTACAAAATGCTCTTTGGAAATGAGTGACGGCAGGAACCAACAACTGGAAATAAGCTATAGCATCGTATGGGCTTCAAGAGAAGCTGCCGAAGAAAGGAGTGGCTCTTCCACCTGCCACCTTCAGGACAAGGTTGTGTCCTTTCCCTTTTCTTGGAAAAGATGGTTTACGCAAATGTGGATTGCCACAGTGTAGGGATAACTGGCGGAGACTTCCCAGATCAGAGGTATTTTAAGTCAGGCAAGGTGATTTAAACATCCCTTTTGGCCTTAGATCTTTGAACGCCATGCAAAGAGAGTTGCTTCCCTTGTTATTACAGTGGAAGGCACCAAATAGCTGGGCAGGCTCCTACCAGCAAGAAAGAATCATGATAAGATGCTGAAGCCCAGGGGAAAGTTTCTTATTTCTCAATGTTGTATTGCCCAGAGCAGATGCTCTTGCAGGTAGCCAAGACCTGCTTCACATGCAGGGAAGCACATGATGGGTGGGAGAGTTTGCCTTACTGCAGGTAAAATCAGTCTCATGTTTTCTAATTTCATATGCAAAGTTCGGCTGTATGCCGAAAGAGGAGATGATAGAAATGCCTTCCTCGACTACATTTCTCTCTGCTGATTATCAAGGCTTACCTCCTGCTTTGTGATATGACCTGCCTGAAGTCTGGGAAGTGGTAGAACACGAAATCTGGTGCTTTCCCCAAAATGCTGGAGGAGCCTGATATTTTGCAACAGGAGCTCAATAAAATCCAGTTGTTCTTCAGCAGGCAAATAAAGCTTCTGCCTGGCAGGACCATGGGTTGTGGGTGCTGACATGAGATGGACTCATCTCTCTACTAATGACCCAGAAGTCGTCATCTTCACTGCCCTCCTGTTACATGTAAACTGTAGCTTTTAGCTACGTGTTGACTGTGCTTACAAAGTGTTTTTACCAGATTGTCACTGTCCATCTCTGAATATTGAAATGTCAGATGTATTCTCTCTGCCTGGTGCTGGCTAGGAGGGAACTAAATGCAATTAATGCTGACCAAATAACATGGTTTACATCCCAGGTTTGCAGGACCCAGGTTCTGAACCTTGCAGACATCATGCAGTTCCCCATATGTGTTCAGGTAGGAGCACAAGCTATTAACTGGTCTCGTGTAAAGCTTGCTATGGGCCTTGCGGGTGTCGCAAAGAGGCAGCTGACACCCTTCTTTGAACAACCTGATGCAAATCTTCTTGGATTTATGCCTTGAACAGGCAGTGGATTAGACTCTTTTTATCTCAGACCTCTTTGTGAAGAGTGGGAGTCTGTGGAGCAGAAATCTTCACGTTGGTAGCTACAAGGCAAGAGTTGCCAGTTGCGATGTCTGTGAATTAAAATGGGTAGGAGACTACAAACGAGCAAGCTTTTTAATGGTGGGAGTTTATCTTTGGAGTGTCTCCTTCCAGAGACTGAAGGATGGAAATGATTTTATTTGCAGGTAGTTGGTGAACAGTCTTGTAGACTGTCTGTGTGTGTCTCCAATCTTATGACTTACAGCTAATAATAAACACTTCACTACAGGGTGCCTTGAAAAGAGGAATCGCTAAGAGCGAGAGTGGAATGGCAGAGGGGTTATTTTTGGCTCCCTTTGTGGCATTGTTTGAAATGTGAGAAAATGAAGTTGAACCGAAAAGTAGTGAGAGTTGAATTGCTGCTGTGCACCTGTGGGAAGTGACCACCAGCCAGCAAAGGGAAACGCATTAAAACACTTGAAGGACAAACTGGTAATTAGGGCAAATGCTGTTTTGGGGAGGACTATTTCTTTTCCTGCATTAAGAAATGAAAATTATGACACAACTGTTGAACAGAAATATTTGAAGAGGATGATGAAGGGGCAGATCTCAAGACAAAAACTTGGAGCAAAGTGGAGAATCCCAAGACGTTGCTGCTGCGTCAAAGTCCTGAGTGATCTGATAAATCCAGTATGGGCAGAGAAGAAAGAGGAGAGAGATGGGGCAGCGGTGAAACATGGAGCCGTAAGATAAGTTGCATGTTCGAGAGGCTGTTTCTGTATCAATAAATGATCATGGTAATAGGATCTGCCTTTCTACAGCCCTTTGCTCCCGAGGAGGCACAGCAGCATCGCCACAGGCTCTGTATCTTGCATGTGGTTTCAGGTTCTGCACCTGCAGGAGTGGCTGGAGAGGGAAGCTCCCCCATGTTTGTGCAGCCGTTACCTGCATGGCTGGTTGTGCACAGGAGGAAGGAGGTGTTGGTCGCAAACCCCCATTTTTTTGTCTTTGCAAGGGCAGTTAGTCATCCACTTCTGCACTAAGCAGAATGTCAAGGGAATGTTATTTCCCCCCTTTCTGTCTACTTATTAACGTCTCTCAGTACCACTATCTCTCAGCTATGCTCAGGCAAGGTGACATGAGCAAGGAGGCTTCGTATCTTAGCCAGGTTAATTTATGGCACTGATGGATGCAGTGTGAGCTGCTCCAGCTGCCTTTGCACTGAAGCGGATGAGTGCACATGCAATCCTTCTGCAGAGGATGCAGTGCCTGCATGTGAGGACAGTAGTGTCGTACAGCGTTTCAGCTCTGCCCTGGCTCTGTTGATACTCCAGGGATTTCTGGGAGGTATTCCCTGAACAATTTGGTTGTATTATTTCAGACTAAAGTGAAGCATGTTTGTTTTGAATATAATTTTAGGGCACGTTCCGAGTAGCTACCTGGAGAGTGCAGGGGATGCAGGTAGAACTTGCTATGGTGAAGTATTTTTCTATTGCTAGCCAAAGCTACAGGCATTGCCAAGCAATGGGGTGCATCTCTGGTTTTTGTGGAGGAGTAATGATCTCTAAGGGGGTCTAACAGAATTTTTTCTAGGAATATCACCGTGACTTGAGAAAATATTACAGTGGTATTGGGGAATAAATTTAAATCTGTGACTGGATCTAATGGATCAAGCTGCTGTGAGCACCAGATCAATCCTTTCCTTTCTGTGTCCTGCTGCCGTTGTGCACAGTCAGTCTCTAAGGCTGCAGACACTTTAATTGCTGCTTTCTGCTGTAGTAATTGAAAGTTCAGCTTTCTTATGCAGCAGGCAACCCCAGCATTTTGGGTGAGGTAGTGTGGAAAGCAGAGGAAGGATCTTCTCCAAAGCCTGGCTGGCTGGGTGCTGCTAGCCATGCACCCTGCTTGCATCCTGCTCCAGCCTAAAACCATCAAAAAGTGGTTTAAATCAGCTGCAATTTATATGTATATTTAGAAACCTGTGACAGGTCCCTCCACGCAGGGTCTAGAGTAAGCTGCTGTCGGTTTATAACTCTTTGCCTTTTTTCAGCTGGTGTGAATTCAAGTGCTTGAAGGCAGCAGAGGAAGCCCTTGTGGTAAGCTGTGGGTACGGAGTGTGTGCAGAGGGAAGGCAGCACAGCCTGGCTGGAATTTTAAGCAAAAAGCTTGGCAACTGGAAGAGGCGCAGTGATCCTCATCTGCTGCATCCATCAAATATTGCTTTACGCCCCCCCCTGTGTTTTTTTGTAGAGTTGGTGATGAGCTTCCTCCTTGCAGAGCAGCAACCGTTCCTGATGCTGTGGGAGGTTTATGGCCTCTTTGCAATGTGCCACCTCTGCCCTGTGGCTGGGGGTTTTCGTCACTCTGCTAATGAAACCGAAATCTTGTTTACAGACTGTTTTGCAAATAGGGAACCAGCATTAATTTCTCTTGCTGGGAGTGGGTGGGGGGGAAGCCTGACTTCAGGTGTCCATTTCAGACCTTGTTTGTGTTCCACTTGCGTGCTGATCTGTCTGGTGGATCCTGATTAGCAGTGGATGATGGCAGGGAGTAGAATTTAGAGGGCATTTGAGGCAGTGATGAGCAGGCTGGAAATGGTTAAGTGCAGTTATGCTGTCTCCTTGAACTGTGCTGCCATCCTTATTATCCTGTGTTCCCTTCTGCTGAAGTACAGGAGGGACCGTATCTCCTTCTTCCCAGCTCAGGACATCCCCAGGGAGATTCCTGCACCCATTCTCGTGCTGCTGAAGGGCAGTGTGCCCGCTCACTGCTGTCCAAGAAGGTGCTATGAGGAGAGCCATAGCAGTGGAAAAGTCCCTGGTTGAAGGCACTATGGGACTTGTCGCGTGAAGTTGCGTTTGCTGGTGGTGTGCTTGATTTTTCTAGGAATATCACCATGTGGGTAGGGAGCAGCTCTGTGCTGGCTTCCCCCAGCACAAGCTCCTTACCCACAGGAAAATATTTGGGTGGTAACGGGGAATAAATTGGAATTGGGGATTTTGGGTAAGCTCTAGAAGGGTGGTGGGATTTCAATATGAAATTATTTCAGCATACAGGGAGAAGAAAGATTTGCAGCACTGCAAAGAGTGTAGGCTTGCAGTGGGAAGAATGGCCATGGCTTGATATGAATATTTTTGCCAAATACCTCTTTAGGATTTCAGAACCTGCTTATAACCCTTCTGGATAAAATTCTAGCAAGAATGAGGGGAATGCAGGCTCTACGTGTGTACATTACAAGTATGAAGAGATGAAAGGAATGAGAAAGGACTTAAAAGCTCAGGAAGGTACTTCCCACAACTTTAAATAATGTGGACTGAAGGGTGTCTAAATATTACCTAGCACTAAGCTCACACCAGAAAGTTACAGCAGGCTGTGCGTGCTCTTATCCAGCCAAGCTCATGGTCTGTATTGAACAAGAAATGTCTGTGCAATTACCACAAGGTTACAATGGACTTAAAAATAAAGTTGCAAGCAGGGAGTTAAAGCTGAACTAAACACTGTTTTTAGGAATGACTTTTTTGTTTATTTCTTTCTAAAAAGGCGGGACCATTTTTCTTGCCCTTTGATCAGGAGCTGAACTTGAACAACTCCAGTTGCTGATGCGCCTGAACCAGAACTGAGCTATTTCCTGGCTCGTCTGCCTGTTTGCATGTAATCTAATTTTTAACCTAGGTCACAGAATACAGTTTTGAAGTTCATATAGTCAAGATGCATGTGATAAGTAAGCTGCTCACTAGAGAAACCTTTCTGGTCCTTTCAGAGGTTGGTAATAAGTTTAGCAGGTGAATAATTTTGGTATCCTGAAGTTGGCTATTAGATGTCTGAACTCTCCAGTGAAGCTTTTAACAGAGCAAGGAACTAATCAAAGTAATTTCTGATCTGAAAGTGATGTTGATTGTGTTCTGGTTATAACCAATTTTTGCTTGCAATTTTCCAAAGAGATGAGAACCTTTTTCAGGGTTGGAAAAAAAGACTTTGAACAGACTGACCTGGAGGGCTTAATCGCTTTGAACTGGGTGAAAAGGACTGCTAACCTTTGTGATGTGATGAAAGACTTTTCTTGAAAATAGTTTCTTTGGTCTCTGAGCTGTTCCTATTGAAAGATGGATGAATGCTGGCACAACAGCCCCCATATGTTTGTGGCAATGTGAATTGTAGCCAGGTACTACAAATGCTGTGTATTTATTACCAGGTAACTTGGGTAATACTTCTGGAGCTGGTCACGCTCAAGGAAGTAAAGACTTAATCTGCGATCTGCTAGAGCTGCGACATTTTCCTTTTCATTTGGAGGATGATGGGGGAGTTAAATCACAAAAGCAACAGCTTCCAGGGAAGTTGTTCATTCATTGCATTTGCTATAACAATATACTCTGCAAAATAAGGGCAGATGTGGTTGTCACGGAGCATACTTTGTCGGTGGTTGAATGAAATTAGTTAATCAGGGTGAGAACCAAACAAAACCCCTTCCAGCTCATTATTGTTAACGCTCAATATCTGTGCCTGTCTGGATAATAAATATAATTGGTAACTTGGCTAATAAGCTGTTAGTGCCAGTGTGTGGATGATGCAAAATGAGCCTCTTTACAATACTGTAACACCCTGTTAAAGAGAAATTTGATTTATGTTACTGCATGGTGTTTCTGGAGCTGAAATTAGACCCTTTGTTGTGCTGATCGCTGTTTGATTCCTGCCGTCTTGTTTTGCAACCTCTTAAAATGTCCAGAATGATTACTTAGGAGAAAGAAAAGGGACCTGTGCAAAGCCTGCTGGCGTGTGCTCCCTGGACTTTTGCAGGTGATCTGCTGTGTTGTGAGCCAGCCGAGTGTGGGCTTGCTCACTTCCTAAACTTTTATTATCTCTTCTGTCTGCCTATACTTCCCTTCAATCAATGCAATAATACCTGTCCTTTCTTCTGGATCCCGGAGCGTGGGATTTAACTTCAGGTCCCTGCCACAGCAACGTGGTGAAGGCATATGTGGCTGCTGGCTGTCCTCTATTTTGCTCAGTGCCCTGATCTCCTTTTTCTCTGCCATTTAATGTGAGGTGGTAATTCAAACACGGGATGAGGCTTCTGAGCTCTGTTATTGATTGCAACTTGCTGTTTGCTCTCTGAATTGATGCAGTTACCAGCAATAAAAGGGGATATCAGCACTGAGTGGCGTGATTGCCTCCGAGAGGAAAATTAAATTTTCCTTGCCCATTCTTACATTTGTTTATCGTGCTATCTGTACAAGCAGAATACTAAAGGGAGAAAAAGGAAAACAGGCTTAATTTAAAGGTGTCATAATTTAAAAGTAATTTCAAACTGTGCATTGCTGTTTGCCCTGTGCCCTCCAGGAGGGTTTCTGGGCTGCTGTTTGCTTTGTCATTTCCAGAGAGGCCAAGGCCTGACAGATCAACTTCTTCTTTCAGAATAAGGACAGCGGTGAACGTGATAACAAGCAGCTCAGAGAAGATGACGAAGAGGAGACCGTCAAGCACAAGTAATTATTTATGCATTCCCACTTGTCTCTCCTGTATGTATTGTTGAGGTGCTGCTCTTGTGTTTGCTAATTAGGATCTTTCCTTGGCTTCTAACATGCAATTTTTTTTAGTGTGAATTTGATCTCATGGTGTAAGTGATCTGAGATGGGGGAATAAAGATGAAAAGCCTGGGGCTGACTTGCAGTGTTTCTGGGGGCAGTAGGTGCTGCCATCAGAGGTGTTGGGAGCATTTAGGCTGCCTTGCTTTTTAGGGTCCTTTGAATTCAACAGCCATTGCTGCATCTCTGTGCCCTGGATGTGTGTCATTTTAGGTGTGGATATGTTTTTTTCCATGAACGGAGGCCCGCAGGGTACACGTGTCTGTTTAACTGTGGCCCACCGCTGTTCTCTCTTGTCACCGGAAAATGTGAGCACAAAACTAACCGAGGCGGGGTGTCACTCCTGGCAGGACCAGCTGACTGTGCAGTTGGTTTCCTGCCGGTAAAAATGCTGTCAGGTCTCCTTTGGAGACGACGGGGGGTGAAGTTTGGTTTGAAGATGCAGGACGTAACCTTTTCTCATCACTTTACTGGCTAGAAACCTCCTCTGTGGGAGGTGTGCATCAGAGATGCTGCTGTAGATGAGCACGTGTGCTCTGCTGAGGAAGTAGAGTAAAATCCTCGCTGCTTTTTGGGAATAACTCCCAGCAGAAAATGCATCCCTTCTTGAGAACAGCCTGCCTGGATTTGGGGCTGGGAGTGCTTCTTGAGAACCATCACGGAGACTGAACTTTGTAGGCGCCGTGGTTGGGTTTCATGCCGGAAGAGGCACGAGGTCTGGGCTGAAGCTGAAACAGGAGCTAGAGGTCTTGGAAATGATGATGAATAATGAATAAACAGCTCTTGAGCCCTGCCACTCGATACGCAGTGTGGTGAGGTGATGCAGCGTGCGGTGGTCCGCTGACGAGCAGCATCAGGCCTTGGCTGTCTCTACCACGCAATGAGCTGGCATCGTTGGGCTAGCACTGATGTGCTCCTGCTCCTGAACTGGAATTATGTATTGGTCCTCTAAATCTCTGAAAAAATCTTTTTTTTTCTACTCCGACTGACTTTCAGGCTGGGGTTTGTGGCTTTTTAGCCACTGCTGAGCAGCCTGGAGTGTTTCAGAGGTGATGTGGTTTCATACCAAGTCTCTGGCATCACTGCTGTCAAGTTGGTAAATCACTTTTTCTGAAAGTGCTTGTTTGTGAGCTCTCATGGCAGGTTCTGCAAAAAGCCTTCCCCTGCTTGTGGGTGATGCCCTTGAAACTTCACTAAGGTTATATGTAGAGAGCAAAGGTGTTGAATAGGAACTCCCATCTCCAGCCAGCTTTGTACTGATGCATGAAACTCCCTGCAGATGTGGGCACAAGGCTTCTCCTGAAATACGTGGGAGCGATGCCTTTGGGGAGGCAGCTTTTGGGGTGAAAAATTTGCTTTCCAGATCGATTTTCCTGCGGGAGTGTATAGCTCTTTGTCCGCCTATCCAAGTACAGCATGTTTTGTCGGGATCCAAATGTAACTTTGCAAGGCAAATTAGAGCAAGATCTGCTCTGCAGGAAATGTTTGAATCACAAATTTGGCTGAGATGATTCTTAGCTTTTGCTTTACTTGTTGAATGTCCTTTTTCTGTTGCTGGAATTGGATGTGTGTTTTTAACAAGATCTAGAAGGCCGGCGAGGTGATAACTTGATTTCATCTTAGATTTTATTTCCCAATAGTGTAGCTGAACTTTGTCAGCCCTTTGAAAAAGGGAGCTGCTGTGCACTAATGCCCTGTTGGCTGGTGGCAAAAGGTAAACTGAGATAATCTGCTAGTGTTTACACTAAATTTAAGAAACAAGGGGTCCTGGTAACTGAAATCTGCCTTCCCTGTGAACCACTCCCTCCCCCCAAACAAGCATCTCAATAGCTGTGCTGCTTTCTCAAGCTGAAAACCACCAAAAGCACACATGGGGAGGGGAAATCTAGTGGTTCAATAAATAATCCTGTGGCCTGTGCACAAGGTTTAGGTGCAGTGACCACCCTGAAAAGCTGGCAGCACCCTGGGCTTTTGCTGCAGGCTGGTGCCTTCTCCATCCCTGCAGCTGCACCTTCTGTGCCAGCCTGCACCCGAGACCATCCTTTATACCCTATAAAAAGGACAGAACTGCCAAGCGCTGGCTTTACTAATATTTTCGTGCTGCCTATGTGACGACAGGCTTTTTGGCAGCTTCCTGTTTTTTTTCTGATCCACTCAAATCTCCTCCCCCCCCCTTTTTTCTTTTTTTTTTCTTCCTTGTTTTTATCTTTCATGCTGCAAGCTACCACCGCAGGAACAAGTGCTGACGAAGCCCTCTGTGAAAACCCTGATACACTCGCAGCAATTTCAGCTTAGGCTATCTCGGATCTGAGCTCTCAGGGGAGTTTATATCTGTAATTGCAAAGAGCTGAGGTTATTTTATTTTTTTTTAACCACTTATGCTTAGCCCACTGACCAGGAAACACCTTCCACCACGGTGCAGCCTGCAATCTGCCTTTGCAAGGAACAGGGTGTGGGTGGACTTTGGCCCTTCCGCCCCGTTCCCGTGGGGAAAAGCGGTCGTTTTGGGGTTTGGGATCTGCAAGGCGAGTGCTGTGTAAAGCCATGGCTGGCTGGAGAGTGGCATTGCCGCCCTGCAGGGAGCAGAGAGGCGTTGAGCTTTGAAGTTGTGCTGCAGTTCTGCAAGCGTAGCTCGTCGGGGGTGTTAAAAGTGTAAATAAAAATCCAAAGTAGGGCTTGGAGAGGGAGGGGAAAAAAAAATCTTCAACTCTTCACCTTAACTAGAAATTAAGCTCCAGTGAGCTGCTGTTAATCAGCTGCCAGTGTTTCGACACTTAGTCATCCTTTAAAATTACAGCTCTGTGCTGTGCCGCTTGCAGAGATGAATTTCTGGGAGGAGCTGGGGAAGGTAGGGGTTGGGAAATGCAATCTCTCCCCTCGCTGTGGGAAGAATGTCACAGGGCAGGTCAAAACCACTGTCGGACTTTTTTTAATCTCTGCACAAAAAATACAGCAGTGAGTCTGCTCAGTGTTGACTTTAGCTTGGCAGGACAGCCAAGGCAGTAGCAAGGATAGCTGCTGTGCAGATGTGCTTCCTTACATCTTGGAGTGTGGAGACCTTAATGGAGAGCTTACAAAGAATAGAAAAAAAAATCAAATATGGGTGACAGCAGTGTTTGCTTGTAGGCTGAGCTCGGTACACGTGGTGTGTTTGATTGACATCTGCGTGGACAGCTGAACCTGTTACCGCTGATGGCTTGTCCTGATGGATGCAGTGCAATGAGTCAGGCTCCATCACCACCCCAAATCTCCCACGCTGGGGAGATGCTTGCTCCACAGCAGGAGGAGGTGGGCACGGGCAAGGCTGTGTAGTGTTGCACCTTTTGCTCAGTGCCAGAGAAGGGAGAACAGGAGTTTAGTTGGCTGCATCTACCTGGGTCGTAACCAGTGGGGGTACTGGGTGAGGAGATTCAGGAGCCAGCAGGACCTAGGGTCCCTTCTGAAGATGCTTGTCCCCGTCTTGATGCAGTGCAGAGCCCTTCTCCCCTCCCGGGCTGTGAGGATGCTGTGGACCTTCTTTCTGGTTAGAGCTGTGGCTGTGCCTGTCTCACTCTGGAGGAGATAGCAGGGAGATGATCTGCTTTCACAGGGAAGGCCCCGTGGAGCTTCAGCTGGTCCGAAGCCTGGCTGCACCTTCCTAACAGAGGCTGTCAGTGTGTTCAACGGGTGCCTGGTGACCCTGGCTTTGCCTTGGCCAGGCTGGGTGTCCCTCTGCCTGTCCCCCAGCGGCAGGGTGCAAGAGTGATGCAGTCAAAGGTCCCTCCTACCCAAACCTACCCCAAACCCTGGTCCCTCCTGCCCAACCCTTGGCTATGAGTTCCCAGCATCTTCCCAGCAGTCCACTCTTTTTCAGTAGTCATTGCTGGGAACGCATCCCCGCTGTAACGAAACCACAGCATTTTGGGGGTTGATTTGTAGGTGCGTAGACCTCTGCCTGACCTGCCCGTAGGAGAGCTCTTGGTGTGGTGTGGGGGCAAGGCTGTACATAGCCCTGAGCTTATGTGGAGCGCCTTTTTGCTCAGAGACCTTGTGCTGGCTCTGTGCTGAGACAGTGGATCTGAACCTGGTTATTGAAGTGTGGAGTGCAGCAGAGTCGTGCTTGGCACTGTTTTGAGGCTGGCTAGGAAGATGCTGAGGTCCTGTGGCCATCTGAATGCTACCAAAGTACCTTCAAGGTCTCTTTTTGGCTTGAGCCTCATGGGTAGCAGGTAGTTTCTGACCCACCACCAGCTGAAGAAGCTGAAGAAACCCCGTAAGAGCATGGGCGAAGCGTGCTCTTGCACCAGCATGCAGAGGAGGGTAGCTGGGTGCTGCGGGCAGGATCAGGGTTTGCACATCAGCCAGCTCCTGGTGCTGCATCACCAGCCTGGGTCCCGTGCTGCAGATTGAGTGTGGGTTTTGTCCCAGTTGTATTTACTGTTCTTGAAGTTGCTTGTGTCTGCCTGGAAAGCACTCAGCTGCCTGGTAGAGCAGTGTGGGAGGCCAGATGGCCTTGTGGCACCTGACTGCATTTGAAGAGCTGCTCTTGCAGCAATCCTGCAACACCTGGGAATACATCTCCCCATCCGTGCTCCCCCAGGAAGCATGTCCTGAGAAACCAGCTGCCTCGGCAAGTTTTGGGGGCTCATGGTGTTAATAGAGGCATTTGTTTTTTTGGCATTCCCCGAGTGCCTTTTGGCAGCCGCTTGGGGAGGAGGATGTGCTCTGACATGCTCAGCTATTTGAGCATGAGCAGCCCTCTTCCAGCAAAAAGAGATTGTTCCTCGGAGGGTGGGTGCTGATGGGTCTCTGCCTCTGCTTGTTGCTTGCTCCTTTTCTGCCTTGGGCGAGGAATCCAGGAACAAAGGCAACAACTTTGTCCTCTTGATCAAACAGCAGCTCTGGACCTCTGCGTTAGAGATGTCTATCCTCCTGCGAGAGAAGGTGCGAGGAGAGCCTTGACTAACATGGCGTGCGTTCGGGACGTGAAAGTAATTTCTTGATTTCTAAGTTGGAGCAGATGCAGATTGTCTTGGTGTGTATCTTGGTTGCTGGAAAGGTCACCGTGTGCAGTGAGGCAGCCTGGAGATGTACGGACCATGCTTTTGATCCAGCCCAACTGTAGGGAAGCCTCTAGGAAAGTTGCAGCAGAAGATGGTGCACCCAGATGTCAAAGCTGTCTGCAAGGGAACAGGCTGGGTAGGAAAGTGAAGTGCAAAAAAAAAAAAGGGTGTGTGTGTTGTGAAATTAAGTCCATGCCAGGATTGATGGGTGCTGTATAGCAAGGCTTGCAGTGCCCCAGAAGGGTGATGGTGCTGTAGAGTTCCCTCAGCACCCACGGGTGATCACGCAATGCCCTGTATGTGCTAAGTGACTTTGTAGAGAAGTGCAGCAGGTCAGTGGGGGGGGGGGGGGGGTGAACAAGAGGAGCAAAGAGGGTATAAGGGTCCAAGCCTGAAATCTCTGCCCAAATGCTCTTCATCTGGTTCTTTCCATGGGGTCTGCAGATGGTAGGAAAGCGAATAAGCTTGTCAGTTGGTTAAACTCACTATATGGTGAATTTTCTCTGGCAAAAAAAAAATCAGAGGAGCTGTAGAAAAAGCTTGAAAACTACTTCTGCTATGTGGTTTGCAACTGGAAACAGAAGAGGGAAGTGTTTGCTGCCACTGAAGAGGATCTGAGTGTTGCCCCAGGGGACACCTTCACCGCATGGCCCTGCAGGTACCCCAGCGTCCCTGGTCCTTTCATGTTCTTCAGCATCTCGGCCAGAGCCCAGCGTGGGCTCCCTCCAACTTGGGCCCCAGACCTCCTGGATTGCTGCTTAAGTTGCCTGCTTTGCTGTTCTTGGTTGTCTGGCTGTCTTGTCAGTGCTTCTTCAAACCTTCTTGCCATCGTGGGGCACGTGATGAAGCAGACGAGGGTCCACCAAACCACCACTCCTTCAAGGATTTCAGACCTCCCTCAACTTCTGTCGCAGTAGTTTATATGTTTGAGTGTGGCTTCCCAGGACCACCCAGGAGTAAGTGAATTCTGGAGATGCAGAGAAATAAAATTAAATTATTGTGCTGGTTCATCTTTAAAGGACAATGTGGAAATGGTTGCTCAGGACAGCAAGTTGGAGTGGCTCTTGCAAAAATGGAAGGCTCTGAAAATGGGGGCTCTGGACCAGCTTGGGAAGGTCAAAGGGCAGCAAATTCTTAAACCAGATGGTATTTTTTCAGGGCTTTGGAAGGGAAATTGCCTGAAATGGCTGAAATATGATTTAGAACACCCAGGACTGCCCTAAACTGCTTCTGAAGAATGGAAAGGCTCTACCGTGGCACTTCAAAAGTAGTCGTCTGGGATCTGGGTATTTAAAACCACTTTGTTTTGATGATGCAGCAGAGGAAGCATCTCTTTTATTTGTAGCTTCTTCCCCCCCCCGCAGTTATCAGGTGCCTAGAGACGATACTGAGGAGCACAAGAGACATTTAAGCAGGGTGATGTGAAGGGCTTAAGGGAGACTGAGAGGTGGAGAGCTGTGGAGGAAACCTGCTTCTGATCCTGGGCAGAGTAAGCAGGGTCTGCCAACACCGCTGGACTTCTGCATTCCGCTGCTAGTATCTGTCCTGCTGAGGTCTGCTTGCCTCTTTCACTTCCAGAAGCATTAAGAAAATTGTACTGAGATGTCCTAGCCGGCCTTCCTTGGCCCCTAACCTTGTCCTCAGAGAGGTAAAAATAGGAAGGTGCTCTTGAAGCAGTCTAGTGGGTGCAGCTTCAAGTGACTGTGATAGTAACTGGGAGCGAGGATGCTGTGACATCTAAAGAAATCGCCATTACAGGGTTTCTTGGCAAACCCATTCCCTGTGTTCCTGATGCAAGGACATCAAGTGGGTGCTTCACCAGAAGGCTTGGAAAGATCCATTCATCAGTTGGAAGCCGGTGTTTGCTCCATAAAGCCCTTGAGACTGGAGGAGTAAAGCAAAAAACAACCTCTCGGACTGCTTTGAGTGTCCTGTGTTTTGCATTGAGATAGCTCTTTGCATTCTGCGCATACCCTGCATGCCGTGCCATTTCCAACCCGCCTGCTTCAAAGAAAAGCTGACTCTCTTCTTCCCCAGCAAGGAGCTCTGTGCTGGAGTGGAAAGTGGATTTGAGGCATTCCTGACCCAAAACAGGGAACCTGCCACCCCTGACAGGCTTTCAGGAGATGCTGGGAGGCTGTGTGTGCTGCTTTCCTATGTAATCACTGCAGCTACCCAAACACTCTTGCATTCCTAGGTGCTTCCAGCACAGACCTGCACTCACTGCTGGCTGTAAGGTTATAACTACCTTCATCTGTAGCAGTCCTGGCTGGTTTGGGCTGAAATGGGCTGGGAAACACCGCACAAGGTGCTCAAGTTGCAGGAGATCATCTGGGTTGGGCACATGCATCACTTCTAAGGAGATGCTGATAAAATCTGCTAGTGACTGTGCACATGCTTGACCCCACCCTAAAGCCAAATGGTTCAAAGCCAGTTCTTGTCAGGGTGCTCAGTCCTTCCCGAGAAGTGTTAAGCACTCACATTAGTGCTGGTGCATTGCCTTGAGGTGCCCTCCACCCCTGGGAGCTGCACTCCCTAACCTGGCTCCTATGTGCCCCTTCTGCCATGGAGCTTGTTGTTAGCTCTGGGTTATTTTTTTGTTGTTTTTGTGGGAACTTGGATAATTCATCACTTGTAAAGCATGCCGGGCTGTCTTTCTGGAACGCAGTGCTAGAGGAACTGCTGGCACCTGAACTTTATTTAACCCACCTCTGTGGAAGACCAGCAACTTCTAAATCTATGTTTTTAACCCTTGCCTGCCTTCAAGTTACTTGGGGTAGCACCACCCTGCTCCTTATCTCTCTGTTTGTACAGATGTACTTGTGCACAGAAGAACGGGGAGATAAATGTTCTGCTCCTGCTGGTGCGTGGTGAAATCCCTGAGCCCCCTGAGGAGGCACCCGTGGGGACCGCTGGGCACCGAGAATTACCAGAGGCAGGTGTGAAAGCTGCTCTTGCCTTGCACGGTTAATTAAAGGGATCAATTTTTGTTTTTCTCCTGCCGCTTGTGGTTGTGCATGGGTTTAATAAGGATCTGAAAGCACCGGTGCCAGGTGCAGGGGGGAATCTTCTGGGCACAGCCTCGTAGCCCATCTCCTCTTCGCCCCCACACGTCGGCTGCTTCCCCTTCTGCCAGACCTGTGCTGCTGTTCGTCCCATCTGCAGCAGAACCTGCCAAGTTGTGCCTTATGGTTTTCTGTTTTTTAAGCTTGTGGATAAACTTCCAGTGAGCATGAGCAGTGCTGGACTGCAAGGCTTTTGTTTGCAAGCTGAGGTGGGGCTTTCTGGGTGGGAAGAGTGTCAGGGAGCAGGTTTAAACTCCAGTTCCTCTTCCTTGTGTGTTCCCCAAGTGGTGCTGAAGCCCTGCAGCAATGTAATGAAGGGCTGGACACCCTTCTTGTAGCAGGAACGAGACCTCCAGACTGTGTCTCCCTTGAAATGTGGGATCTGGGAGTTTCTGCTGCAAACAGAAGACCTCTTAGCTCTCCGCTGGTTTGGCTGTGGCTGAGCAGCCGCAGCTCCCATTGCGTACGCAAAACTATGATTTTAAAATATTGCTTGTCAAGGTGTAATGGTAACATCTGGCTGGACTGAAAGAAACAGCTCACTTAGCTCATAGCCCTCTTGTTCTAGGTGATCTGGCTGTAGGGAGTCTGGGTTTGGATCCCTTTCACCTGCAAGTAAATCCTTCTAAACATGAGCTAAAGAGACCAGAAAGTCTGGGAGATATTGAAAGTTTGCATTCTGCAGGCTCTGTCACTTTGTCAGATAAATCCTCTCTAGTGAGTGTGAGTCAGGCTGTGGCCAGATGTCTAATATAGCAGCCTGAGGTCCTGTTCCCTCCTGGATGAATTAGCTGCTCCTCTTCCTCCCCTGGCCTCCCAGGTTAGCAACAAAATCCTGCTAAGTGGAGATTGTCTGTAAAATCATGGAATAATGGTGATTTCTGTATGCCTGGAGATGGTATCTCCTTCTACAAAAAAATTATCACTTGATCCTCCAGGATCAACCTTCCTGAAAAGAACTGCCTTTCTGGCTGGGGATTGATGGTGATCAGTACAGGTTAATTTAATAAATCCCTCTTCCCAGGATATGTGTGTGTAAAAAATACACCTAAAACTCGGTACAGCAGCCTGTGTTTGTGTGGTGAAGGTGCTCTTGGCCTGGGGGAGGTATTGCAGCTACATGCTAATCTCTCCTGTGTTTCTTTTAAGCATTCTTTCTCCCAGGGCTGGGAAAGTTGTTCCTGTTTCATGGTGTTGCTGTGATGTGAGGGCTCCTGGGACTTGGGCTTGATTATACAAGAAATGTCTGCAAGTATCCTAATCTGCCTGGCCCCTGGTTTCCAGTCTGCTGGTTGCATTTATCGCAAGTCTTGCTGAGCTCCAACAACGTGCTCCCACCACCTCTGTGGCACCAGCCATGGTGTGGGTTGGACTCTTTGGAAGTAGATTCACCTGCTGGAGAGGGGATGGGATGATGTGGGAAGGGTAGGACCTCCCTGCTGTGCTCCAGGGACCTCTGAGGTTGGGGTTTTTTGTGCTTCCCAGATAAGTGTGGCCATCTGACCGCTGACTACCTTCTTATCGCCTCTTCTGGGCTGTAGCTTCTTCACCCTTTATTTTGCTGCTCTTTGCTTTGACTGTAAACCCTTGGGATGGGTTGTATCTCACTTGCTTGTCCATCAGTAAAGTCTAGCAGGGAAGTGGCCCCAGGTCTCAACTATGTGCTGGGAAGAAGAATGGTAATATTCAACCGTTGATTTTCCTACCTGATAAAAGTGCCCTCTCCTGCGTTTGCATCTGGGCTCTCTGTGTCCTCTGCAGCGGCACAGCCACCCTCATTGCTGCCAAGGGCTTTGCTGGCAGCTGGGGCAGGAGCATTGCTGGGCAGCAAGTGCCTTAGTTTCTATTTAAACTGATTAAACCCATCGATAGTGTTAAATGAGTTTAAGCTACTTAATTTGCCCTGTGGGCTAGTGTACTGTTACATCCAGCAGCCTGCAGAGGGTGTTGTAGGTATGTGTAAGCAGCTGGAGGTGGGATAGGGTCTTGCGAGCTTGATTTTTCAGGGCTGTGGTTTTGGAAATGCCTGTGCTTGAAGCTTGCAGGGTTTGACTTCATTGGGAATCAGCCTGGAGGTGCACGTGACTGAGGTTGTCTAATGGTTGTCCGTTTGAGGCCCAAATTATTTGGGAGATGTGTAAAAAGAACAGCCTTGAAATGGGGGAAAACCAGCATCTGAGTACTGCACTGGGGAGAGGGCTGACTGACTCCTGAGCTCTCCTGGAGAGAGGTGGAAGGATGGGTGAACTTCTGGGTGTCATTAGGATATCATCGTCCCTGTCGCCACCAGCTCCGCCACCCATTTGCTCAGGAACCTGAATTTGCTCCCCTTATTTGCACCACGTGGCTGACCTGCACTCCTGTTGGTAGCACTTCCAGAAGCATCTCTGGTGACTGGGTAACCACCTTGTACCCTAAATAGTCTTTTTTTTTTCCCCCTGTCCTTTCTGTGTACCTTCCTGGGATCATTTTTTTCCTGATTTTGGATCTTCTCTGGTGTTGTCATTCTGAGTCTTATCACTGGGTTGACACCTAAAAGGGAGCTGGGCTGAAGTTCAGAGCTTTGCAAGGCAGCTTGGGTCTAGCTGCCTCTGCTTGGCTTGCCAAGACATTGCCTTCATTCTGCTGAGCTTCAGGTTGACCCTGCCTTTTCTGACTTGTGTGGGTCACTGCTGGCCCTTGGCCGTTGCCTGCAGCTGCTGATGCAGATGTGCCCCTCACTAGCGAGAGCCCATGGTCCAGGGCAATGTGGATGTGTCTCACTGCTCTCTGCTCTTCCCTTTCCTCCCCAGGGAACTCAAACTGCGGAACTACGAGCCTGAAGATGAGGAGCTGAAGAAGAGGAAGGTGCCCCAGGCCAAGCCGGCCTCAGGTGGGTGCAAGCGGGAGTGTGGGTGGTGAAATGAGGGAGCACAAAAGCAGAAGCATTGCCAGTGGTGTTGCGGGGGCCTCACCGCAGGCACCAGCTGCTTTGCTCTGGTCCAGAGGCTTGCAGGCAAGGCAGATCATGCAGAGCCCATTGCAGGGATTCACTGACTGCTGTAATGAGCCTCTCTCTAACAGCACATCCTACCTCCTCCAGCTGGTGAGCCTCCCTCCCCAGTGGTGTTCCCGGAGAGAATGAGGCAGCACTTTTGGTTGTGAGGGACAAATAAAACAGCACGGGACTGTGCATCCAGCCAGCATGCTGCAAAGTGGATGGGTTTTACCCTTCCTTTCCAAAAATCAGGTGGCTTGGAAACCTCTGTGTTCCTGCTTGCTCCAACCCAAGGTGGAAAAGCCACTGGGATGTATTCTGGTAGAAGCTTGCTTGTGGGAGGGTGGTAGGTCCTCAGAGATGAGTGTCTGCAGCCCTTGAGGGTGCTGGCATGTCTGAGCAGCCATGGTGGGAGCACTGGAGCTCTCCTGCTGCTGCTGGGCAAGCATGATGCTTGCGGCCCCTGTTGCTTCATCATCCCTTCTCGCCTGTGGGGACTGCACACCCGGTATTGCACAAGTGGGGTGTGTGTCTGAGCATACCGAGTCCAGCCCCAAACCAAAGGGTTGATACTCAGAGGAACCGAGCTCTCTCTGGAGGATTCTCAAGGAGATTCAGGCTGGTTTTTGTTTGAGTTACCTTCAAACAAATATTAGTCATGAGTCCAGGGTGTTCAGTCTGTTATTTCCTAGCACTGAACCTCTGCGCAGCTCTTCAAGGGAACTTCTACCCTTCGCCTCCCTCTGATCTTGAAATATTGAGTCTTCCTGGAATAGATCTCTTTAAAAACACCCTAAATAAAAAGGCGGCCTTTGGGAGCACGGCAGAGATCTGGTAGGTAGAAATGCTGACACTGCGCTTTCTTTATCCTTTTGTAAAAGTTTAAAACTTCCCCTGACTCTTCCCTGGCATGTGGTTTGGAATTGGGAACAGCAATTTTGACCATTTCCAGTAAAACTTGTGCTCTCTGCCAGCCCTTCTTTGGAGCTGCAGTGCCCATCGGCTGCGGTTCCTGTGTCTGGAGTAACCAGCGTGTCTGTCCTCAGCCACTTTGTGCAGGGGCTGGGGAGGGAGGAGGATGGAGGAGCTGGGACTTGGTGTGGATTCATCTTAAATGTGCCTTGGGCATATCTGTTCGCCGGAGCGGGATTTGCCCCTCCTTGCACAGATGTCTGAGTTGAAAGATGGAGGGCTGTTTGCCAGGCATGCTTTGCCATTATCCCCCAGTATCTGCAGACTTTTATGTAAGGTCTGGGCTGGAGCCTGATTCCTCCAAGATGTCTCAGGCGGTGGCCTTGTAAATGAGTCACAGTGAGTCAAATTCCAGTTTGAACACCTGCGGAGCAGCTGATCCCTGCAGGTCTTACGAAAAGAGGACTCGAACCCGGCAGACTTCTTGCTGCCATTGCTTTTTATGGCCTTTAATGGTTGTTGGGTTTGCATCATTTCCAGATAATTTTTAGGAGTCTCTGACAGGGTTTGGGTGGTAGAGGGATGTGTGTGCCCACGTGTACTCGCTTGTATGTACCACGCTCTTAAGGCAAAGATATTCAAATGGGCTTTTATAAAAGCTTTTTGTGAACCAAGCCCAGAGCTCTGGTGGGTTTCCCTGTACCTTGGTGTCCTGCTGCTGTGCCCTGCACTGATGCTGGTCCTGTTCCCCCATCTAGTGGAAGACAAGGTGAAGGACCAGCTGGAGGCTGCCAAGCCAGAGCCCATCATCGACGAAGTGGTAGGTATACTCAGAGCTGCTCTGTGCCGGGTGCATCTGTCTGTGTCTAGGCTTGAACCTTGCCTGCAGCTCTCACTGGGTGTCTCCTCTTCCTCCCTAGGATCTGGCAAACCTGGCCCCCAGGAAGCCAGACTGGTGAGTGTCTGCAGAGCCCTGCTCCTGGGGAAGGGGTATTTGCATCACTGGTGGGTTACAGTCACCTCGAGGTTGTCTGGGTTGGGTTAAAAGTGCTAGAAATGGGAAACCTAGCCCTGCTGTTGAGGAAGATGCAAGGCACGGGGCTGTCTTCCCTTTTCCTGCTTACACCGAGTGACTCCACTGATTCCTTTGAGATGCTTGTCACCATGGTGGCCTCAGTGACAAGGGATGCTCTGGACATTGGGTTGGTTTGCCCATGAGCTGCCCTGGTGGCAGACACACACTCTGCTCTGTGGTGCTTATAGGAGAGAGAAGGAGTTTCTCTTCCTCTGGGAAAGGTGTAACATGGCCCCTGTGTTCACATCTGCCTGGGGCGAGGATTTGTTCTGACGTTGTCACTCTCCTCTCCAGGGATTTGAAGCGAGATGTAGCCAAGAAACTGGAGAAGCTGGAGAAGAGGACACAGAGAGCCATTGCTGAATTGATACGTGCGTTATCCTGCCGCGGGGATGGTGTATGGGGTCACCAGTTGTTCCAGAGGGATTACAGGATCCTTATTGGGAGCTCGGTGCCTTGCTGTTGGGTCAGGGAGGGACTGGTGGAGCTTGATCCCCTTCCCAAAAGGGTCTGTGAAGCTGTCTGTCCCAAGTAGCTTCCCCAAGGCCGCACGCATGCTTGGCTTGCGCAGCAGGGAAGGATGGTTTGTGGGCTCAGGGGTGGCAGTTCAGGTCCTCCGCTGTGTAGGTTCCCTGGTACAGCTGCTTTATCGCTAAGCCACTGCTGCTTCTCTTTTGCAGGAGAGCGGTTGAAAGGGCAGGAGGAGGAGCTGGCATCCGCTGTCGGGTCAGCAAAGCAGGAGGGAAGCGACTCAGACTGAGGAGGTCCATCCAGCAGCCTTGGACCATGGCTCTGCGGGTTTGCTTCTGCCAGCAATGCCGATCCCATTGCTCTCAGGTAGAGGCACCTTGTTGGGACATGCTGCTCACCAGCGCTCTGCCAGAAGCCCACAAATCCTACTGTGCCTGAAGGAGAGGGGCAGATCCAAGGAGTCCTGCTGTCCCCTTTTGGACTATGGCTGGCTGTTGGGGAACATTCATAGATAGCTTTTGGGGACCACAGGGCGCTGACGTGAGCATGACAGACACCCATGTTAGCTTGAACCTAGGCTGCCAGGACTCAGAGCGAGGAAGATATGGGCAAAAGGGCTAGTGCCAGAGAAGATAAATTCACGCTAACTCTCTTGTCGCTTGCTGGGTAAGCAAGAAGATGCCCACACATCCAACAACCCTTGGGGAGGCACGACCATTTCTCAGGGGACTGATGCTCCCGTTCCTGCACAGAGATGCCTTTTTCAAGGTGCTCCTTTTTTGCAGAAGAGCTGGCATAGCTGCCACATGGGGAACAAAGAGGTCTCTTGCTCTAGAGAACTGGCTGTGAGTATTTGGGAACATCCATGGTCAGACCCAGCATGTGCAGAATAACTCTGCTGGAAGGGGCTGTGCAGCTCGGGACTCTGTTGGCTCTGTGTCCAGTTTAGGTTAACGTGGGGTTTGTTCTGTTCTCTGAAGTTTCCTGACTCTCCAGGCTGTGCCGCATGTACTACTCCTCTATATGTTTTATAATTGACAAAGTTTGTTGTTAAATCTTTTCATAATAAAACAGTACTGCAGCGGAAGAAGTTGTCACTTGTTCTGCAGAAGTCTGAGTGGAGGCAGCTCACTTCATCGCCCTTATGTCTGTGGGGATTTCAGACCATTGTGCACTGGTCCCTGTCCCCTTCACTTCCCCAGGATGGGGAGCAGTGGGCTTCAGTTCACGTAAGTTTGAGGTGGCTGAGCTGTAGCTACAGCAGGTCAAGCACAACTCCTGGGCCGGAGCTGTGCCATGGATGGGGCAACCTGGGGTGATGCCAACCCCATGCTGCTGGAAGTGAGTGGGTGGGATGCTGCAGAGCTGACCCTTCATATTCCCTGGGAACCTTTGCTGTGGCTCTTGGAGATCTTGCAGGATGGCTGCCTTGGTCAGGCCTGATTTTATGGGCTCCTGAATCCTCTGTGTTTGATTCAAAAGTGTTTTTGTCCCAAGATAAAACATCTGGAGTGTACAGCTTTGACAGGGGTATTTACAGAAGAGTTCACTTGTGATAAAAATAGCTGTTCCTGTTAATGCATGCATCCTGCTGCTTTTAAAAGCCTGTTGAAAGGAGCTGCTGGCAGGGAGGGGTCCTTCACGCAGTGGCAGCCTGCCTTGGAGGGGAGTCGTATTTCTGCTCTTGTGCCTGCTGGAGTGTTGGTGGCTGGAGCTGCCATCTCTGATTGTCACCAGCTAGACCAGGTCCTCATGCAGGACAAGATCAGTCCCAGCCATGCTGTATACAGACTGATTGATGTTTGTCCCTCTGCCAGGATCTGCTGCTACTACCCGCTGCTCCATGGTTGCATGTGGTGAGGACACATGAGGGGCTTTCTACCTGCAAGAGCCCCATTCCTGCTTCCAGATGATGGGCTAGGAGCAAAGGTCTTCTGAAACATCCTCTTGTTCCTCCAGCTTCCATGCAAACAGGGCTGCTTAAAGCCCTCCATCCCCAGCTGCCTCCCCTCTCCCTTGGCTTGCCTGTTCCTGGTATTTGCAGCCATCCCTGCTCCGTCCTCCTCTCGGGCTGGTGCTTTTCACCCCTTGGAGGGGCTCTTTCCCAGCTACGTGGGGCCAACAAGGAGACAAACATCTCATGGAATGAGGTGGAGGGAGACCTGTACCCACCTGGGCCAGTGAGTATCCAGCACCAGGCTCTAATGTTGGTCTGTGGTTGTGGAGTCCCTCTGGGCTGCCTAGTGGAAAAGCACCTGGGATGAAAGCCCAACCATCTTTCTGGGGGTCATTTTTGGGCTATTTTTATTGTTTTGCCCTATTCTTCCCTGGGCAGGAAGCAGCTTGGTGCCTCTCACCCTTGTCCTGCCTCAGGCTGTTTCTGGGCAAGAAAGCCAAGATCTGTCACCAGCGTGAAGGTGCCAGCCAGGCACCCTGTGCTGCAGAGGCAGCTGCGTGCTGCTTGTCCTGGGTGCTCTTGGCCGTCAGGTAATGAATGCTGCTCTGTGGGCCCATCATGAAAAATGGGGGTGGATCTGCTGTATGGGGGGGACATCCTTGGCACTGGGCAGAGCATGTGGTGATGCTTCAAGGATGCTTAAAAATGAAAAGAACCTTCCAACTCAACAGTGATAGCTTCTCCACCACCAAAGCGGAGCTGCCGACAATTGAGTGTTCAGTGATCACCCCACCATGTTGGGTGTATTTGTAGTTAGTTATTAATGACCTGGGCTGTCACGCACCTTAATGTGCGTTTCTTCATTGGGAAGGAAATTAGGGAGCATGAACATGTGTTCCCCCACAGCCTTGTCTCTGTGAAATGCCCTGTAGATGTCAGCAGATCTCCGTGCACAAAACCACGCCATGTCCGGCTGGTCCCAGCAGCTGGACTCTGTACAAAGCTGAGCTTTGCATCCCCAGCAGCTGCTCCGGCTGGGATGCTGCCGTGCTTCTCTATCCCTCTGGCTGCGTGGTAGCCACAGTGCCCTTCCCTCCCTGGCTGGAGCTGGACCGATGGCCTCTGCTTTGCAAGTGTCAAATATAAATACGAACACACCATGCGGAGGACAGTCCTCTGCAATGGTGGGAAAACAGAAGAGTTTTCTCTTCTTGACTTTAAAGGGGTTGTAAGTTGCCTTTAAACTGCTTCTGGTTGCAAGCACAGCTCTTCCCAGAGTAAACCAGTGCTCCACTGGGCAGCAGAAGCACCCTCTTCTCACAAGCCCCCCTGGCAGAGCTGTCTGCCCTGCATGGGCTGACATTTTTTTTGAGCTCATTTGCAGTAGTGTTTCCCCCCTGCTAAAAAAATTTAAACAATTAAAAACTGCTTTTCTCATGCAAGGAAAAGTTTTTTAAAGAATTGTTTTCACTTTCAGCTCTCTGAAAATGTCATTTGGAAACAAAAAATGAAAACACTTTCTTTTAGGACAAGCCAAAATGAAACATGCTGACTTTTCCCTTTCCCACTACTTTCCACCTTTATTCCAGCCTGAAATTAAGCCGGCATCAGCCCCAGACCCCCAGGCTTGGAGACCCAGCTGGGAAGGGGGAGAAGCCTATTCCCAGCTGGATGATGGGATCCAGACCCTAAACTAGCGTGTGGAAGCTGGGACCTGCTGCTGGAGCCTCCCCTCCTCGCAACTTTTGGGAGCATCCCTACAGCCGTGCTGCTGGCTCGGAGGCACTGACCCAGCTGCAGTCTCTTCTAGCTGGAAAATACTTGCCCTGAGTCTTATTTCTTTTGCTTTGCTGAGGAGACAGATTCCTCTCCCTCTTTCTAATATATACATTATTTTCTTTAACAGTACTGTTTCCCACCCCTGCAGGATGCCCTGCTGCTTTGGTCCCCAGGGGGAGCACACCTGTAAATAGTGACCCATCTCCAAAACTGGCTGTGAACATACTCTTCCCTGTGGGCAGTGGCTGCGTCACCTGGAGCAGAGCTGTCCTTGCAGGACACGAGGGGCTGGGCTTGTACCTGGCGTAGAGTGGTGGGGAGGAAAAGCAGGATCCAGGCTCATTTCCCTCTCCAGTGGGGCCTCACAGTGAAACATCGCTTATCCTGGCACAGGACTGGGACCCTATTGTGAGATGTGGGTCTCAGCATGGGACTGGGATTCCTGCATGGGACTGGTGTCCATCCATGGGATGGGAATCCCAGCATGGGACTGGGGTCCTGACATGGGCTGGCCCTGAGGCTGGTGTGAAGGTGCCAGGGGACTAATCCCCACATCCCTGGGGCATTTCCTTCCCCAGCCTGGGGGAAAGATGAGTGTGTGGGGAAGGGTTGGGAGAACAGGACCATTTTGGATGTAACACCAAACTCTGCATCCCATGAATTTAATTTATTCCCTGGTTGTGTGGCCAGATGGTGAGGGGTTTTCTCCCTTTCAAAGGTTGTGTCCCAAGGCTGTGTTTGTCCTCTAGACCTTGTAAAATCCCAAACAGTGCTTCTCATGGCCCAGAAGCAGTTTTCACTTAACCATGGGGTTATTTTTTTTGGCTTTGCAGGTGTCACAGGGACCCACCTGAAGCCCACCCAGCAGTGTTCTGTGCTCCTCCTGCACCTGTATCCTTGGGATGTTGCTGGGGCAAAAACGTTTGGAGAAACAGCCCTGGTTTGCTTTGCCCCGATTTCCCTGGATGAGGGGAGCTCTTCTGAGAGCCGGGCTGGAAGAGTAGGATGAGGCACAGCAGAGCCCCATGGATGGGGAGGTAATTTGGCTCAAGGTCATTTGCAAAGTGGACAATGAGACCAGAATTAACAATTTTTCAGGCAAAGCAGATCAGAAAGTCCAAGGGAGAAAGGTAAATAAATAACCCAGCAAGGTAATCCCTTCATCTCCAGCGAAATCAAAGGCTTAAAATTCACCCTGTGTCTCTTGGGGGATTTCTCCGGATCACTGAGCTGATGTTCCATCCATACCACTAGATGCCAGAGGAGGGATCTCATCATTGAGCTCCTTTGGACAGGGATGCTTTTCATGCCCTGCTTTTTGAAATGGGGAGAGTGGTGGCCCATGCGGCTCTGCAGGAGTGAGCTGGTCCTTCTGGAAACCTCAGGGTGCTTTGGGGTGGATGTGGGGAATTTTCTCTGTTGCGTCTTCTCCTTCTGCCTCCCCAGCAGCAGTGAAAGCAGGTCCCAGCTCTTTGCAACTGCATGGCCCTGCCTCTCCCTTCTACAGGCTCCGGTGGTGAACAACAGCATGATGTCTGTCCTCCATCTGTCCCTCCCAAAGGTTTTGGATCTGCTGTCCTCTCAAGAGACCTTGACACAGCCATTGTCTCCTTCGGGTTGAGTGTGCTGTAGCCTGCAGTGATTCTCCCAAACCAAGAGCAATTTCTGGCAGACACCTGCATCTAGTAGAGCTAACAATAATTCAGAACTCCTAACTCATGCCAATGTGGTGGTTATGTGGGCAGATGAAAGGAAAAATGAAGCTAGAAGTCCACAGCACCTTAGCTGGGTCTGATGGCATGGCCTGTTGTCCCACATGTTGTCCACAGAGGTTGGAGGCACCTTTGAAGCTGCTCTAGTCCAAGCCCTGCTCAAGCAGGATCAGCTGGAGCAGGTTGCCCAGGACTCTGTCGAGCTGGGTTTTGAATAAATTCATGTGTCTGTTGAGGAAGCAAAGAAGCTTAGCTGTTACCTAACCCAGAGTGAGACCACCATGGCTTTGGCAGAACGAGCTGGAACTGTGCGTTTGCCACAAAATACCCTGAAAATGTCATTAGGGACCAAGGATAGCCCAGGCTGGATCTGCACCTGGGACATGGCTTTGTCCTTCACTGAGATCTCAGGTCTGTGGAGGGGATGAAAGGGACACAGGTGAGGACACAGGCTGGTTGGGACAATGCCAGGGGCTGTGCAATGCTTCCTTGAAGCTGAACTCTGCTAAAAATGTCTTTTTCTTGGGGGAGAGGAGGCATCAAAAAGACCCACCCATAGGTTGGGGGTGTTTCGCAGACCAAAGGGCCTAAGTGGGGCTTGAGAAAGCTTCAACTCGGGCGACAGAGATGGGGCAGAGCCCCGAGACTGACAGCACAGAGCTAGTTGATGAAGAAAGGTCTTGACATGGTCTCCAAAGGATGACCATCTTGGCTTTCCAAGGTGCTCTCACCTTTCCTTTCCATTGGTTACAGGGCTGGGCGTCCACCCCACGAGGTGTGGGTTGAACATCTCGTGCTCCTCTTCCCCACTACCATTAGCTGGAAAGTGTCAGCCTGAAGCTCACGATAGCAGCTGGAATATCTCTTGAAGTCTAATGGGAGTCAATCAGGCACACAAACATCAGTCTCAGCATCTGGCTGTGAATAGCCTGGAGGAAAATTGAACTTCTGAGCTAGGGATGCTGAAAGAGAAAGAAAAATAGAGTTCCTAGCATCCCAGATATGGAACTGAACACATCTGTTAATGCAATGAAATTCAGCTGCCCAGGTTCTTTCTGCTAGCAGGCTATCTTGATTAGGACTTAATATTTTATAGGCCACATTTATCTATGTATATATTCATGAAAAACAAATGGAACAAGCCCTGAATACAGATGTAGTTGGGGACAAGCATCCTGAGCTCCATGCTGACAGCTCTGGAACATGGGGCTGTTCAGAGGTCGTTCCTTTCATGCTGTTGCTGAGCTGAGCCTTGGCAGCGCAAAATGGTTGTGTGCTCCACTGGCACAAAGCCAACACAAAGATCCCCTCGTGGGTGCCCAACTTGGTGGCGTCCTAATTCTCCCCAGGTTTTACCCTTCCTTGCAGGGAACTGTTTTTTTTTTTTTTTTTTTCCCCCCCAGCATGGATTTTTTGGCCACCCAATATCACTACACTCAAATATTCCTCAATGTTTATCTTCTAGTTGTTGGTGTTTTGTGTTAAATATGTATTTGTGTGTGTTTGTATGTATATGTGTGCACACATAGATATGTTACCTTATTATTTGCAAAGATTTTCTTAACTATAACAGCAGGCACAGGTCTCGGAGCAAGACCTAGCTCTTGGGTCTGGAGAGGCTTGTGTTTGTCTTGGTTGTGCTCATCTCTTCTTGACAACATGTTGAATTTCCCCCTGGAAATCCAGCCCTTCTCTCTCCAGGTCCACTCCTTGTACATGCTATGGTTTTGGGTTACATCTGTCCCTATTTATCTGCTCCTAGCCCCCTTCTCATGATCTTAGTGGACTCTTGAGGACTCAGTGTTTGCTGCCTGGCACCTTTGGTAGTGCACAGTGGAGTGGTTGGAGACAGGTGGAATCCCACTCTGTGCAGCTCAGCGAAGCCACTGCTTGGTTAGCTGCTTTGGTAACCTGTTCCCATGAACACGATCCCACCATGTTGCTCTTGCCCACTGGTGAGATGCTTGGATGCAAACCCTGGCTAGAGGTTGAGCAAGATACAAGTGGAACTGGGACGGAAGGGGAGAGCATGTGGGGAGAGATCCATGTTTTAAGGCTGCTCCATCTCTAGGCTATTAGGCTTACATGGTGCTAAATGCCCCAGATACCTTTGGAGCTCTCTGGGCAACCATCAGCTGATGCGATGTCCCGTGTCACCATGAGCATGCAGCCTCATCTCTCACGCTTCCCATCCTGGTGGCTCCTAGCTCCGACCTTGCTCTGTGGTGTGGCAAATGCAAGGTCTTAGTGATTAAATTTTAATGCAAGAGGATGAAAGGCCTGATTTTGAGAAATAAGAGGGAAGTGTGCCTCTTCCTGATCAGTGGGACTGAGTTTCCAAGCTGCTCATGGACCTGTCCTCTGGTACAACCATGGAGAAGGACTTGGGGGTACCGGTTGTTGAAAAGCTGGACATGACCTGGCAATGTGCACTCACAGCCCAGAAAGCCAACCATATCCTGGGCTGCATCGCCAGCAGGTCGATGGAGGGGATTCTGCTCCTCTACTCCCCTCTCATGAGACCCCACCTGCAGTTCTGCATCCAGCTCTGGGGTCCTCAGCACAGGAGAGACATGGACCTGTTGGAGCGGGTCCAGAGGAGGCCACAAAGATGATCAGAGGGATGGAACACCTCTCCTGTGAGGAAAGGCTGAGAGAGTTGGGGTTGTTCAGCCTGGAGAAGAGAAGGCTCCGGGGAGAACTTATTGCAGCCTCCCAGTACCTAAAGGGGGACTACAGGAAAGATGGGGAGGGACTCTTTTATCAGGAAATGTAGTGATAGGATGAGGGGTAACGGTTTTAAACTGAAAGAGGGTAGATTTAGATTAGATACAAGGAAGAAATTTTTTACAATGAGCATGGTAAAACTCTAGAACAGGTTGCCCAGATAAATTCTGGATGCCCCATCATTGGAAGTGTTCAAGGCCAGGCTGGATGGGGCTTTGAGCAACCTGATCTAGTGGAAGGTGTCCCTGTCTGTGGCAGCGGGGTTGAAGACTAGATGGTCTTTAAAGGTTCCTTCCAACCCAAACTGTTCTATGATTCTATACACAGAAGCGTTGCCTGTGGAAAGCAGACCGGTGGCCTGGGTCTGGAGACTGGCACGTACACTGAGACCAAACACCTTGCACCTGCTCTAACAGCATATGCCAAACTGTGCAAAACCTTTTAATACTGACGTAATATTTTCATAGGGTGGCCATGCTGTGGCTTGAGCAGCCCTTGCAATGTGTCCTGCTGTGGAAACTGTCCTTTTCCACAGAGGGTGACCTTTCTGGAGGATCTTGCTTTGCCCATGGGATAGTGTTTGGCATCCCATGCGCCCACACTGCAGAACTGTGGGTTTGGTGTGAATACTTACCCGTAAGTGCTTGCGGCTTGTAGGCTGTTTCGGATGTCACATTTCTGCCCTATTCTTTCAGTAAGAGCCTGTTTTCAAATAAGCTGTGAATATTTTATGGGCAAATTTTCAAGCAAGCCTGGCATCCTTCAAAAGTAGTCTTTCATGGCTACATAATAGAAGTGGGTAGGAAACAGATTTATTTTTTTCTGTTTTGTGGGAAATTTCATGATTTCGGATTCTTTTCTCCAAACCAAACCAAATTCAAAGCTCTCCACAGGATGAAATAGAATTGAAAAATCATGTTGGGCCAATCAAAATGCCATTTTGAAGCTGAGATGCACCCTATGTGACTTGCTACTGCTATAAGTCATCTCTATTAAAATGATTCTTTCATTTTTTGCTTTTTTTTACAGAAGCCATTCAGGGTCTTCTGAGATAACCTTTTCCCATTTCTGGGAGTAAACTGGTCTGTGGTGGAGTCACCCCCTTTGGCTTCTGCTGAAAGGACTCTGTGTGGTATTGCTGATGCACCTGAGAGAATTAGCACATCCATCCTTGCCTTGTGCTCCCAGCTGCCTTCAATCTTCATGCTGTTGCATTGGAGGGCAAATCCAAGACCACAAATCCTCTGCAGATGGTTTAAGCAAACCTGGCTTTGCTTGGGTTAGACAAAACCCCGAGGAACTGGCATGAATCCCAGTGTCCCAGTCCCACCAGCACTGGGCATCTTGGTGCATCTGTTTGAACGTGAGAGTGTTGGAGGGACATGGGTTCGGGAAAGTGGAGAGTCACTTAAAAGGCAGTTGACATAACGCATCCTTCTCTCAGCTGCCACGAGAAGATGAAGGCTATTTCTTACAGCAGTCTGTGTCCAGCACGTGTTCATGAATATTTTAAGTGCCTGATTTGCCATTTCTTTTGAAAACCCTCAGTGAACATCACTGCGTGTGCTCTAGCAGTGCTCCAACAAGGATGCCAATGCCAATGTCAAAGAGGAGAGAGCATTATGGGTTACAAACTTGAGATGATGACATTTTTTTTAAGGTGCAATCCAAACAACGCTCTTTGCACAGCCAATATGTAACGACAGGAGAATTAAGTGTGAATTATATTTATGCAGCGTCTGGCCTGAGCCAAGGTGGCAAACTCGTTTTAGGGGAGGGTGTTTGTGGGACATCAGCCAGATGCTTGCCCTGGATGACCACCAGCTTCTGCTGTGAGCTGAGGGAGACTTTATTTCAGGTTGTGCATGGGGGGACTTGCAAATCTGGGGTCCAGTACTGATTCTGGTAGGCGTGGGGCTGCATGTCCTCCAGCCCTGATGGGTGACCATGTCAGAGGGGCCAGCTGGCCCGAGGCCCCACGGTGATGTCCAGTGTTGTCCCACTGATGTCCAGGAGGGTGATGGGGTCTGGGTGCTAAGTGACTTTGTGAAATGCCTAGTCCATGGTGATGGGGAGATTGTCTGACAACCTGGTACTTGTTTTATGGGGGGTCATGTTAGCAGAAGCAGAAGAGCATCAACACTCCCCTGGTGCTGGCTGGCTCATTGCCCTTGTCGCTTGCTTTCTGTTCCACTTGCAGAGGGCTTTTCATCTTTACAGTTCATGAAATAACAGAAAAGAATATGTTAATATTTTTTCGAAGTCTGCCTATTTTTCTTGGAAGTAATATTCCTGTTTCCTCTATTGCTGAGGAGCTGTACACCCCTCTGACTAAGGGTACTTTGTCTATCAAGTGTTACTCTCCCAAATGGAGCATTTTTTTCTTAAATAATTAAGCAGTTCTTGACTGATTCACTGTGTCATGACTTGTTAGGTACCATGTATTTTTTTTTCCCTACCAGGTTACAGTCTCCATCTGAAAATCATTATAGAAGTAGCTGCAGATCCTCCCTATGACTGGGAAAACTCAGTTCTTAGTCCTCTACATCTGAAGAAACAGGTGATGGACTCTGCTGTCCCATTCTCCATGTCTTATGTGCAGAGGTATGTCCAGGTCCCAGCCTTGGGCTGTGTTGCAGGTAAAATGGGACTGGGGTTATGAATCAGGGAGAATCGGCCATATGGGTGAAGTCTCGTTGATCACCAGTGTCCCTTCCCCTGCTTCTCCATTTGTGGTAGGCGCTTGTGTTATTTGTTAAAGGGTTTCTTTGTGCATCTGTCTGCGGGCTGTCTTTGTTTTTGTAAACCCACTTTGCTCTGTGGTTTCATTTGGGGACTTGTCCATCTTTGAAAGCTGTATTTGAACTCAAGTTGCGTTCATGGTGCCCAGGGCCTGGTAGAACTTTGGCATTTCAAAGGCAGTCCAGGGTGACGCAGACATGAAGGAAAAGAGAGGGATCCTATGGCTCATGCTCAACTGATGATAATCCTGCATATTTGTACCTTGTGGTATGAAGGACACTGGAGAACATCCTTCCCACCTATTGGGGGCTTCCTCACTTTGCAGACTGTCTTGGCCAAGGGCTGTGTTTGAGAAGCCAAGGAGTTTTTCCAGGCTTGGCATTAGCCACCTTGACCAGCCCAGGATTGCATGCAGGGTGCAAAGAGACAGATGCCCTGAGCCTCAGGACAGCAAGGATGAACCATCAAGGGAGCTGCTGTCACTGTCTTCCCTATGGCATGAAGGAGCCGGAGTTCAACTCGTGGACTTTTGGGGGCAATTGCACCCTGCCCACCTTGAGGAGAAGACCCCAGCAGTGAGGTCTCCCCTGGGGAAGGAGGAGCTGCTGCAGGACTCTCCCCAAGTGGAGCAGGAGGACAGAAAAGACCTGCCGAGCTCCTCTCCAGTGGTGATGGGCTGCTGTTCCCAGTAGGAGGAGGATGCTTCCAGCTGGCGGTGGGGAGCACAGCTGCCTGCTTGGTGGGGGACCGCTCTTTGATTTCCCGGGGTATTTACTGCATTCGCTCTGCCTCCTCTCTGTGATTTATTTGGGGACATCTTGTTTTGGTTAAGGCTTTTGAGCTCTGGGCCACGCAGAGATGATTGCATAGTCCTCTGAGGGCATTGCAGCTTGCCGGGGCTGAGAACTGCTGGTTGGCAAGGCACCCAAGTTATCTGTAATTTTATCTCGCACCTTGGCTGCTTGCAGGACCTGAGAAATAACCTTTTGTTGGACGATGGACAGCATCAGCTTACCTCCCCGCACACCTTAGCAGCATCACTAGTGAGCCATACCAGCCCTCTATGCATAATTAAGTTAATCTTGATTTACCACCCATGCAATTGTTACAGGCTTTGGAAGTGAATTTAGCTAAATCAAATTAAGCCACTTTAGTTCTGAATAAGAATGTCCTCACAGGGTTTTAATGCAGTTTAACTAATCCGCTGCGGACCTTAACTCAGATTAATTTTCCCCAGTGTCTCTGCGTAGATGAGCCCTCAGAATCAGAGAGGTCTGAATTTGTTTTAGGTTGATTTATTTTAGATGTGAATTTTGTAAATCAAATTACAGCCCCTGGGACTTATGGGTAGGAGTAGGGGGTTAATGTAATTTAAACTGCTTTGCCTTGATGCACACCTTGAGCTGATTTGCACCGCTCTCTCATGAGCATAGGTGTCCCTGGGGTCAAGTTTCTACTCCAACCTTGCTTTGTTAAGCCAAGTGCTGGGACTAAAGACTTGCTCCATTTCAGTGGGAAGAGCTGAAGGTCTCCATGCAAGGTGGGGTGGGGCCCGGGAGAAGTTGGGGAAGCTCTCCTGGCTGCTGGTGCAGTCAGATGGACCTGTGACACCTGCAAATCTGCATGCACTGGCTTGAAAATGGAAACCATGGGCTTTGCGGGAGGTGCCCTGTGTAAATACAAGCGGTGGGTTGGTGGGGTGGAGTGGCAGTGGGAATCGCCAGGGAGTGTTGGGTGTTTTGAGGATGCAAAAAGGAGGGATCAGGAAATGGCAGAGATTCCAGGATACTCAAGGAAAATGCCTGCGGTGGCCTGTAAATATCTTGAAAGAGGCTATGCTGGAGTGGTACCACCCAGAGAGCAGCTACAGAGGTGAAGAGCAAGGATGGGCTGGGCAGGCTCAGGGGAAGGAAGCAGCCTAAAAAGACCCGGTCTTGAGCAAGACCAAGGCTGGACTGAATGTCCCAGAATGACACCTAGGGGCTCTGCCCTTGCTGATGTCTCGTAAGACCAATAATAATAAAAATAATGCTGTATCTTTGGGTCATGGTCCTCTGAGAAGACTGAACGGCTCCTCCAGGGCCATCCTCTTGTCTCATCCACAGCCTGGCCATAAAACCTTGGCTCTTCACCTCTGACCAGTGGTGAGAAGGGGACCCCAGTTTAGAAAGCTGCACAGTGTCACAACCCGGGCTGGACAGACCAGGGAGTCGTGTTGAGTTTGGAATTCCCTTGGGCTAAATTAGGGTGAAACAACACCAAACGATCAGTTAAACATTTTATTCATGACAGAAGCAAACTGAACTGGGGAGGCATAACTGTAGGTGGTGGGTTTCTCACAACAGGAATTTGCATGAGACTACCTCAGTAAACTGTGTAACCCAGGGTAACCATATACATCGATTCAGGGAATAAGGAGATGCCTCCCGTTGGGTCCCGAGGTTCAGAGCAGACCCCCTGGCTTTCTAGATTCCTCCTCAGAGAAGGGCCCAGGGGTGGCTGGATCTGCTCTTAGTCCCAGACTTGGTCAACGTTTTTATGTCTTAAAGGGATGAGGTGTAGGGATTGTGGAAAAGGAAAGAGAAAAGGAGAGCAAGACAGAGAGAAAAAGGAAAAGAAAA
Organism: Astur gentilis; assembly: GCF_929443795.1. Lineage (NCBI taxonomy): Eukaryota > Metazoa > Chordata > Aves > Accipitriformes > Accipitridae > Astur > Astur gentilis. The sequence continues at coordinate 46,593,353 of NC_064883.1, read as the reverse complement.
GAGAAAGATTTCACCAGTCCTGGGTCCAGTGTTGGTCCAGCTAGCCGAGGGGTTCAGTTCCAGTGAGTGCACACATGGGGCTTCAGTTCGTGTCCTTTTATCATCTTTGCTCCTCTTTCAGGTGGACGCTTGAACTCATTAGGCTAATGAGGTGTCATGGTCGGTTTGTGCTTTCAGAACCTTCGGGAAATGGGTTGGTGGGCTTGGGCGTCATTTGCGGAGTAACTTCTCCTTCCCTGCAGACATGACTATTGTTTGATCTTTGGCCATGCACGGTGAGCTGCCCTGCTCAGCACATCAGAACACGGAGCTGGGCACCCTCGGGTTGCTGATGTCCTATGCTGATCGCTGCTTTTCACCTGTGGTTCCTTGCTGTGCAGGGTTTGTTGTTATGCAGAGTTCCCGTTAAGCAGAACTTGCCCCACCACAATGTTTGAGACATTAACTCTTTCAGTCTCTCACACACAGCCAGTTCTAAATTGAACAGGGATGGTCCCAAGCTCAGTTAGATGATGGCCCAGACCGCTTCATGGCTAGCACGCACCCGCTGTGGGTTTGGGCTATGAGAAGAAACAATCCCAAACAACGTCCTGGCAAAGTTCAGGGGTGGCACAGGCCAAGGGCTAGACTCAATTTGCACATTTATTTTGTGGGGGAACGGTTGTAAGCGTGTGGACACCAGCTAATGAGGTACAGCCTGGCTTTGGGTCAGGGAACAAGCACTTTGGTTAGCCATGGATGATGAAACGCTTGTCCCTTTGTAAGATGAGGCTGTGAAAACCACTGGCCTTATCTAGTGCCTCTGAAGAGCTTTGTGAATTTTGATGCATACCACTGTCATGTTGGCTAGCATGGAGTGGCTCTCGCTTCATGTTGGACATTTTCAGGGTGGGTATCCTCAGCCCAACAAACCACCTTAGGCTCCCTCTACATGTTGAAGGACAGAAACAAGAACTTTTAGGGCAGGAGACCTCTGCCTTACTCAGAATATCTATTTTGGTGTGAGCTGGGCAAAAGGAGGAACTAGATTGACTGGATCTCCGCTGACTATCAAAGGACCTCAGAAGTAATTGGTTCAGCTGGAGATGTGTTGGGCACATCTGCATGTATTTAGATGGGCTTCATGGTCCTGGGAGACTGTGAAGCTCAGCCCCATGGTCCAGGCCATCATCTGCTAATCAACCGAAATGTGATTAGAGAGAAATGTTGGTCAAGTGATTAATGAGATGGAGTAGACTGGATTCAGGAGTGTGTATCTTAGCTGCTAAGATATAAAGTGGGATTTTGCCAACAGCTTGCTCATATGTGCATGGAAATCCAGTAAAATGCAGTAGGATTTGAAAAAATACATTTTAAACTTTCTGTTCAAGTTTTGCTTGGATGTTATTCCATCCTGGTGAGTAGGTGGTTAGTAGCATGGCTTGCTTTCCAGTTCTGCAAGCAGCTGGAAGTGGTATATGAACCAAGCAGAGAAGGAGTGGCAAGTTTGGTGGTATCTGCTGGGAACATCCTTAGGACAGTCCTAATTGATGTGGAAGAGGTCTCTGCTGCTGTGAAGACCATGCACTGGGAACTTGTTCTTATGTGTGGATGAGAAGTCCTCCTCCTTTTGGATTTGGCTGAGTAGTACCCTTAGCATTTATTATTCGTGTTAATATGATGAGGAATAAAGGGTGCAAGTCTTACTTGGGCTGAATTTCTTTTCTACATGTTTTTGTGAACCAAGGGCAACGTGCAGAGCTGCCTATTTATTTCCAACCTATCTGTCTGTAGATAAATATATGGAGTGAGTGCATTGAGGTCACAGGAGTGGTTGTATTCAAGCTGCCTTTGGGCTGAAATCTCCTCTGTTGCTGCAGTCTGGAATGGGATTCAGGTAACTTGTAGGAGCTGAGGTGGTGCTGGGTCATCCACCTCCTTCCTTGCGTAGAGGGGAGATGAGGAGTAGATAAATGTTTATTTATTGGGTATGAACCATTTTGTGCTTTGAATTGTTGCTGGGCTTTTTGCAGACACATAGTGGGATACTGCATATTTACTCGTTAAAAAATGAAATAAAGCCCAACCGGCCCTTGCCTTGTCCTATTCCTGCTGTCTCCATGTTCTCCACCCTTTTTCTGCCTTGTGTCAGGCAAATCTGGCTCCTTCTTTGCAAATACCATCTGCTGTTGCTGCTGTTCTCCCAACCTTTCTCGTTAATAACTTGCATCTGTTGGACAGTCTGTTTTTCTTTGGTTGATTCGGAGCCTGATCACTTCACTGCCTTTTATCAGCAAGTGTAGAAAGCCATGATATGCTACAAAATTGACAACGATGTCAAATACATCTCTGCAGGACTCTCCTGGTCACTTGGTCTGGTTTATCCTCAGCCAATGTAATGGCCTTTTAAAAATTATGATGTTTCTTTCTCCTCTCGTTAGAAATGCCACCTCCTGCATCTTTTAATTGGATTCCCTTCTGTGCTCTTTGCGCTCCGGCATTGCAGAGTGCCTTACCAGACAGTTGTCTTGACACCCCTCTGTTTGTCTTATGAAAAACTGGGCATAACATGCACTCGGTCGGAGTAAAAGACAGCAGGGTGGGCCAGATTTTGAAGGAGCCTTTGACGGCTGCGTGACACGAAGCAGGAGTGACCCTGGTGTGCCGGAGCAATTGCGCTGGTGTGGGATTCTCAGGCCGGCAGATGCCAGAGTCCTACCTGCTGGGATGATGGAGGGGAGGCTTCATCCCAAGTCCTCAGCCCTTCGGGCCACGTTTCTGCAGTGGTCCACACCCATGGACTAGGTCAGGCTTTCAAGTGTCCGGCTGCTGCAGAAACATGAAAGGAAATGCCCATTTTTTGACAGCTGCTGAAAAATCCTTTTTTGATGTCCCTGGCCAGACTTTTCCCAAGTGGAGAGCTTCTGCTGCCTGTCCCACAAGCTGAACTCACTGGAGAATTAGGACCATTGTTGCTTCTGGTAAAGAAAGGACACAAACCCCTCTGTCTCTGGGCTGCTGTCATGACTCAACAGGTGTCCAAGCCTCCAATGCAAGTTTCTGCAAAATTTTCTCCTGCAATATCATCTTACAAAACTGAGCAGAAACAGTAGGACAGAATTTTGTTTCTTAAACACTTGAGATACTTAGGAAATGCTTGGTTGTTTCCTAGGGCTGTCTGAGATGCTCTGGACATGGCTTATGGATGGGGCTTGAGACCTCTGGGAGACCTGTGGCAATGGTAGGTGACCCTCTGCAATGGCAGGCGGAGGTGTGGAGGGATCCCACAAGGTATTTTGTACGGTACAGGATACTTGGGTGTGGGCAACTCAATTGGGCGTCTACACATGGCACCTACATTTGAGATGACCTTGGTGGGGGCCTTATGACTATTTGGTACCTTCAAAAGGGATGAGCTGGCAAAGCTGGGGCTGATGTTTTCAAGAGTGCCTAAAGCCCATGGTTTTAGGAGAGTTTCAGCACCTACTTCTGGCCTCTGGCCACATTTCTGTGGGTATAACCATCAGCCAGGGGAGCTGAAGCCCTTTGCAAAACCACAAGCTCTGTCCTTTTATGAGGGCTGGGTGCTGGGCCACATTAACATGGACATGGCAAGTCCTACTGATTTCAGCCAACTTTAATGCTGCTGTTCTGAAATGGGCTCAGGTGCCCAGGTGCCTTTGAGGAACGGGGCCAAAGAGAACAAGGGTCATACACCTTTTGATCTGATTTCATTTTTTTTTTGGCAGGACTTAACACAAGCATGTTCAAAAATGAGAAGGAGACTCCCTTGGCTGCTAAAATCATGACCTCTCCATGGTGTGAAGGTTCTGTCCTAGGAGATGCTGGGAGCTGGTTCCCACCATCTTGTGCCCAGCAGATTGAGGGAAGTGATTCTGTGCCTCTACTCTCCTCTGGTTAGACCCCCCGCCCCGCGGTACTGCGTCCAGCTCTGGGGTGCGCAGTACAAGACAGACACAGACCTGTTACAGCAGGTCCAGAGGAGGAAAGTGAATATGATCAGAGGGCTGGAACACCTCTCCTGTGAGGAAAGGCTGAGAGAGTTGGGGTTGTTCAGCCTGGAGAAGACTCCACAGAGACCTTATTGCAGCCTTCCTAAAGGGGGATTATGAGAAAGATGGGGACAGACTTTCTAGTAGAGCCTGTTTTGATACAACAAGGGGTAATGGTTTTAAACCAAAAGAGGGTAGATTTAGACTAGACATAAGGAAGACATTTTTGATGATGAGGATGGTGAAACCCTGGCACAGGCTGCCCAGAGAGGTCGCAGATGCCCCATCCCTGGAAACATTCCAGGTCAGGTTGGACGGGGCTCTGAGCAACCTGATCTAGTTGAAGATGTCCCTGCTCATGGCACGGGGGGTTGGACTAGATGACCTTTAAAGATTCCTTCCAACCCAAACCATTCCATGATTCTGTTCTATGATTCTATGATCTTACAATGGCTAAAGGGACACCAGCCCCCCGCTCATTGACCATTAATTACAGACATGGCATGAGCAGAGAAGAGGACACTTGGCCTGATTGCCCCATCTCTAACTAATGGCTTTCTTTAGGACTTTAATGGGGGGACCAGAGGCAGAAAAGCAGCTGGGGGGGATGGGGGGGGGAGATGGGCAGCGGGAAGCAGCTCTGCATCCAGGACTTGCCTTTTTATGCTATAGCCTCTGATCTCAGCAGGACTATGTCCTCCCCTGCCCAGGGCTCGTTGCCATGATTGGGAATTTGGAGCAGGTGCCGGGGAAAATCCCATGGGCTGTGCACAGCAAAGACTGCAATGTGATGCTCCACCACCACAATTTCCATTTCCTACTGGCACAGGCATGCAAAAACTTCCCAAGGCAATTCCTGCAATGTTGGCTGGAAGAGGTGAACAATAAAAGAATGGGGCAGGAGGAAAAAAAGGACAGCAAAATCCCAATATAATTTTTCTGTCTGGAAGTTCATTAGCATCTGTTAGCTGGCTGCAGCTGCTGGATTTATTTCCATCACACCCTGCTGAGGTGCCAGCCATGTGCTGAAGGTGTTTCAGGCACAACGGGACCGTGATCAGAGCTTTGCCGGAGACCTCTGGCTGGGACGTGCTGGGAGTCACTGTGGGTGCAGGGCTGGGGCTGGATGGGGAAGGTCACAGCTCAGGACCGAGACTGAGCTTTACTTTTACAGCTGGCATTAATTTTTCTCCCCCCTTCTCTAACCCATCCCTCTCCATGGGTAATGCAGCCTGGAGAAAGGAGGACAAAAAGCTTGGCTATCACTCGGAAAACTGAGGGAGAAAAACTCTGCCCTCGTGGAGACTTCAGAGGCTCACAAATACAAATCCAGAAGGCCTCCAAAACCCCCAAACTAGGTGCAAAGCTTATAAAAAAAGGCCAGACAAACCAGATCATATTTATTTAGGAGTTATGAGTCAGAAAAGGGGCCATGTGATGTGTTCAGGGGTGGCTCAGGACCTCCTCATGGTGGTTGGGGAAGGTGGCCAGCCTGCTCTCCACCCCAGCAGGACTTATGAGAGCACCACCAGATTTTGGGGTGTTTTCCAGCCCTGGCAATCCATGAGTGACCATATCTAAGTTGCAGGGTAATTTAGTGCCCTAAATTACCAGCAGACGTGGTGCAGGGTCACTGCTCAGTCCCTTAAGGGGGTGGCTGGCAGCTGTGCTGAGCACTGGGAGAGAGGAGGCTCCTCCTGGGGCTGCCCGTGATTTCCCTGGCTGCCTCTGGAGCTGCTGACTCAGTCTTAAGGGCTAGAGAGAGCACATGGAGCAAAACCACTTAAAAAGGAGCTCACCTGATCCATTGGTTTAGTTTGGTTCCTGTTTCCCCAGCTTCCTCGTGAGCGATGCTTGGGAAGGAGGTTACGGTGCGAGCCAGGAGGTAATATCAGATAGAGGTTGAATTATGCTTGTTTTGCAGTACAAATGACATGGGATGGGCACATCACGTTTTGAACAATAAGTATGCATGTGCTCTTATTTTCCTCCTGGTTTTTAAGCCTCCCCCACCCCCAAACCTTGAGAGCTGGAACTACGTTTAAAGAAAACCAGAAATTTTTCATGTATTCACATGACTATAAGGGTGGACCTTTTAGAAAAAAGTGAAATATGTTGAAACTTGGAACAGCATAACATAAGGCATTGCCGCTTTGGGTGGTGCTTAGACTCCCCTGGATGGTGGCTGAGCCATCAATTTTTAACTTGCCTGTTTGATCAAGAAATAATGAAAAGCTTATCATCCACCCATCCATCCATGGGTTGTCCATCGTTCCCATTCTCTGGATCAAAGGCCACAGGGTTGCTGGAAGGTGAGAATGACCTGGTCTTCCCCTTTCTTCCCTCCTTGGCCTTTCCACATATCACATTTCTATCCCTTGCATTGGGAGCAGATATGGAGCCTTTCCAGCAGCAAAGTCTGCAAGGGCCAAAGGATTCCCTGAATCTTCACTATTTTGCCACCTTGCAATGAAGTCAAAAGTCCTGTGGCATGGAAGATTTTGCATGTGCTCTACAGATGCTGCTAAGTACATAAATTTCTTTCTGTGTTACAGAAATTGTGTAAATGTTTTTGTGCATCTATTTACATTTCCTCCCACTAATTTAGAGGTAAGATGAAATTCAGGGCCAGGCCCAGGAGGCATCACCTGGTCAGGGATTTGCTCTGGTAAATGTGTGTCCTGGAGAGAAATTTTTCTGTAGTTCTTCAACAGCAAATGTCACTGACTTTGGCAAAAAGAGCAATCCAGGGCTGCCAAACAGTTAAAGAAGTTCTCAGCTCATTGTCTGGGGGAAAAATGATGTCCAACTGGAGGAGCTTCAGTTCAGAAGACTTTTATTTAGTGTGCACTCTGCCCCAGATCCATGTGTGGTACCAGACAGCCTTGGTCTACTGAAAGGACACTGTGTTGATTTGCGCCAGCTGGGTCTCTGTCTCTAACTGCTCCAGTCTTTGACATATGATTTAAGATAAGAAAGAAAAAATTGAAGTGACTGGAGGAGACTGTGTTACTTCATGCTCTTGGTCATTCTCTCATATGTGTGGTGACTCATGTCCAACTGCTGGTGGTCAGTTGGGGATGGCTGAGATGGGACCTGGACGTTGTCTTTGTCTGGTTCCATTGAAGCCAGAGGTGCAATGATTGAAAAGATGACTTCCCTCTTCCGTGGAGTGTTCCACATCAGTATAATTGCAAAATATAACTACATCCTGCTCCTCTTTGGTAGGACTCTTACGCATTTGCCTGCTGCACCATGAACCATGCAGATGAGTAGGGACTTTTAAAGAGGATTAATGAATTGCAGTGCTTACAGGATGGTGATGTTTTTGTGACTTCAGGGTTTCCCAGCGCTGGCTGATGCATCTGAGAGTGGTTCCTCAGAGCTTCCTGAATGTCTGGAGGACTTAAGAACATAAAAATGTCCCCATTCAGTCAGAAAACCAGATCTTCCAGCCAAGTGTCCTTTTTTAACCAATGGCAAGTTGCTGATATTCAAGGGTAAGCACAGCATGGGCAAATGTAAGGTAAACCTCTACCCTCATAGGTTTTTGTGGTCGGTAACTGATGACGTACCTGGATCTGAAGTTGTATCTGGGCCACTGTGCTTAGAGATGTTGTTCATGTCTCCTCCATGAACATATCTCATCAGTATACTCCTGTGACTGCATTTCTTTGGTCTTCTGTGGCTTGGTTAGTTATGGATCAGGTGGAAAACAGTGGTGCTTTGTTTTAAAGTCCTGGTACAAAAATAACAGTAACCCCCACTCAATGAAGTGCTGCAGCATCTCCATGCTGCAGGAGGGAGGGAGAAGGAAGCTCCACTTCTTCTGTGAGCTCTCCAGGTCCATGAGGACAGCATTTTCAGGGTGTGGGCAGTACGGAAATCAGCCTTCTGTAACAATTTCTTGAGTGCTGTGTAGCCTCAACACTGTCTCCCCATTCAGATTCTTTGGACCTCCAAGACCTCATTTTTGCCTGTATTTTACCAAGCTCATTTTCAATTACTCGGATCATTACCTAGAAATGTGTCCCACAAAACTGGGTAATGCAGAGTAAAATTCTGGAAGTACATGTGTGAAGAAAATCATGGAATGGTTTGGGTGGGAAGGGACCTTTAAAGGTCATCTAGTCCAACCCCCCCTGCCATGAGCAGGGACATCTTCAACTAGATCAGGTTGCTCAAAGCCCCATCCAACCTGGCCTGGAATGTTTCCAGGGATGGGGCATCTACCACCTCTCTGGGCAACCTGTGCCAGGGTTTCACCACCCTCATCATCAAAAATGTCTTCCTTATGTCTAGTCTGAATCTACCCTCTTTTAGTTTAAAACCATTATGCCTTGTCCTATGGCAACGGGCCCTACTAAAAAGTCTGTCCCCATCTTTCTTATAAGCCCCCTTTAAGTATTGAAAAGTCACAACAAGGTCTCTGTGGAGCCTTCTCTTCTCCAGGCTGAACAACCCCAACTCTCTCAGCCTTTCCTCACAGGAGAGGTGTTCCAGCCCTCTGATCATCTTTGTGTCCCCTCTCTGGACCCGCTCCAACAGGTCCATGTCTCTCCTGTGCTGAGGACCCCAGAGCTGGACGCAGAACTACAGGTGGGTCTCACCAGAGCGGAGCAGAGGGGCACAATCCCCTCCCTTGATACCCCTCTCCAGCTGAAGATTGCAACTTTACTACAGAAAATCAAACCCATTTCACTTGGCCCAGCAAGACCGTTCCTAAACAGTGCTTGTCATCTTGTCATTTCTGAACGGCCCTCCCTTTCAAAAACTGTGTTAAAACAAGACAGCCAGGAATTGCTTCAAGCTTTGTATGATTTTTTTTTTTCCTTCATGTTACGATATTTGAAAGAAAAATACCCCAAGAGTTCCAATAAAACTCCTGCTGAATTTATTACGTGATTGTTAGAGAGCAGAAAATGTCCAGTAAAAAGCAGTTTTCAACAACAGGCTAACCTACCACAGCTCTTCATAGACTCTATCTGTGGTAGATGAAGCTGTATTAAATAAAACGACGTCTTGCAGGCATTTGGATATTGCAAATGTAACTAATAATAACAAGGCCATGCTGTTATTAATGACTTTTTCCTCTGGGGTATCTAAAGGACTGAGGAAAACCAAAGGTCAGATCAGATCATTCCACCTAGGTACCACCAGGAAAGGTTTGACATGGTTTTTCCTGAGTGTGTTTCATTTACAGCTGCAGGCTTTTGACCTATTGTTCACTAAAATAATGACAAAGAAAAAGAAGAAGAGAGGACTTACTGTTCATCTGTATTTAATGGAGAATTATGACATGTTTGTAAAGCTGAGGGTGGTTCATGTCCTGGGAGTGCTTGGCAGAAGTTATCATGGCTTGATGTTTTGCAAAATGGTTGCTTGAGGCATTGGTGCTACTGGGACTTTGTCCTTCAGAAAACTGAAGAACAGCTAATGTGCAGAATTTCTTAAGGACCTGTCTGTCTCTCTGCATGAAGCATAACTCTCCGGAGTGCCAAAAAACTTCTGGCAAACCTTCGGAGATGTAAGGATAAGGGTCTTCCCATGCTGTCAACACTTTGGTTTAAGAAAGAGAAAAGCTTTTCAGTTGGTCTCCATTGGAGTTGTGATTGAATCATGCCAAATAAAAAGGCAGTCCAGAAAGTTTATTAATGGAAATGGATGAAAGTCTCAGGGAGGCCTGAAATAGTACTAAATGCTTTTTTTTCTATGTTAACCCGGGATGTCTGGGGGTGCATCTACTCACAACTGGAAGAAGCAGGGGAGATATTTGGGCATCAGGCCCATGTTGAAGTTATCTGGATGGTTCCTCTGAATGCTATGGAGGTCATTCTGGAAGGTAGTTTCATACTTAAACCCCACGAAAATGCTGCTTTCGTTTATTCGTATGCTGGCTAAGTCTTGCCGAAGTCAGTAGGAGTTTGGCTGATGAAGGACCTTCAAGTTTGGCAGGAGGTGGTGTTTGAACATTCATATGCCCCAATGTTCAAATGTGGATGGCTTTATTGCCTCCAGTGAGGATAGGAATCTGTTTTCATTCTGTGGGAATAATAAAAGCAGAAGGAATATTAACCTTCTCGCAGCTTTTTTAATTGCTATTGGCATTTCGGAGACGGAGACTGCGGCCAGGCATCTTGCTGCAAAATGATAAAGAGGCCAGAGCCAGAGCCTTTTGAAATTCATGGAAAAAAACTTCCACTGACTTTAATGAGTTTGAATTAAACTCTGAAATGTTGTCCATCTGGATCCCATTTCCAAGCAGAGCGAGAACTGGGGTGGAAGGTAAATTAACCTTATAGCAAACTGACTTTAAAATACAGCTCAATCAATATGAAAGGAATAAGGGGAAAGCTCCATTTTTAACAAATGGGTATTACTATCTTCTTACATATTGAGCAGCCAAGAATGGGGGAAATTATAGAATTGCTGGAGCCTTCATAAACTCCAGTTACAGAAGTCTGATGCTTTTAGACTGTGCAGGTATTTAGTTTATGACTGAGTGTGATCTTTGAGCATGATGAAGCCCATGGCTCTATTAAAATGGCCTCTTAAAGGTACTTTCAAACATATTAACAAGTGAGCCACCATAAGCTTGGGGCATCTAGCCCTAACCTCTGCTTGATAAGAAAGCAGAAGTCCATCCCTTGTCAAGTTCCAAGTTCGTGTTCTAGTCTCTGTCTTAGAGTTATTCTGACATTTTTTACATGAGGATTTTGTTTCTGCCCTTTTCCTCAAAAATCAGCCCAGATAAACATCAATGGAAACTGAAATTCTGGGGGACCTGATAGTACTTTCGTGCCATGATTGCTCAGGGGATAGAGGTCCACCAAACTTCACAAAACAGAATTGCTTTCAGAAATACGAGGCCTCCAATGCTCCAGAAACGGTGGACACTGAGGTCAGTGGACATACCACCAATTTATGTGAGTGTATAAAGTGAAAGCAGAACCAAAAGTTTTGATTTTATATTATAACATTTTAAAATAAATCAGTTCAGTATCACAGCTAATGGAATCACAGGAAGTCCTTCTTGGTGACTGATGGCATTTATGCTGGGCTTGGGTCAAGTAGGTGCAGATTTCCTTTACTTTAATCCAGCAGAGAGCATAACAGTGTTTTGAACCTCATTATGGTTTGCAGAGGAGGAAAATAAAAAAATGACAGAGTAAAAAAGAAAAGTGTTACTTATGCAGATAACAAAAGAACGTAGTGCAAAATTTAAGTTTCCCTAGCAAAAGTCATTTTTCTTCTATAACCAGCATTTGAAAAACATTGATGCTTTTGCAGTGCTGCAATTAAAATGCTGCAATAAGAAAGACCCTCATACAGCATAACCATCAGCAGCACTGGAGATGGATCCCAGATACAGGGTGTGTAACCTTCAGTGCCACTGAAGTCAAAACGCAGTGGCTACAAACCATTTTTGGTTTTGTCTGTCCACCATGGGGACAGACTTTTTGGTAGGGCTTGTTGTGATAGGACAAGGGGTAATGGTTTTAAACTAACAGAGGGTAGATTCAGACTAGATCTAAGGAAGACATTTTTGATGATGCGGGTGGTGAAACCCTGGCACAGGTTGCCCAGGGAGGCAGCAGATGCCCCATCCCTGGAAACATTCCAGGCCAGGTTGGACGGGGCTCTGAGCAACCTGATCTCGTTGAAGATGTCCCTGCTCATGGCAGGGGGGGTTGGACTAGATGACCTTTAAAGGTCCCTTCCAACCCAAACCATCCCATCATTCTATGATTCTATGGTTCTATGATGTTGGCTCCAGGCTGCTGCTTGCAACAGGTGTTATGGAGAGTCTCTGTATTTTCCAGGGTGAGTTTTTTATGGTCTTTGGCTAAAGACTAATTCTAAAGATGATATTCATTGTTGTCTTGGGCTCCATGGCTGTCATTTCAGATCATCTTGCTTCCCAAAACACCTCATCCTTTCTTCCAGAGAAGCCATTCTGTCCTGGCGAGTCACAGTTCCCAACATTCCTCTCTACAGAAGAAAAATGTCACTCCAGTTCAATACATGGCAATACAAAGATGTCGGTGACTTGTCCTTCTCTCTCCCCCCCACACTCCCCCCCCCGGTGTGTCAGACAGAGCCCGGGAGTCCTGGCTTTTAAGTGTCTGCGTCAAGATTCTCCCCTTCCTGTTATAACTTCTTTAAACAAGCTCTAGATAATAAATAAAACAAATCCCAAGTCCTCCATGCAGGCGTGCACATACGCACACATACTCTCAGTCTCCAGCCAAAAAGAGCCAGCTCCGCTAATGTCATAACTGCTAATTTATGCAAAGTGCCTTGTTGTGCCATCGAAGGCTTTTCATTCTTGACTATAATCCAAGCAAAATCCCATTAGGTCCTAAAAATTAATTTAAGGCACATTTCCCCAGTTGTTTACAATTACCCTCCACACTAATACAAGCAGCATGCCGATCCCCTCCTGCTGGCTTTAATTTATTTATTTCAGCCTAATTTCCCGCCTCCCCACAGTCACTTTGTGTATACTGGAAAAGCGGAAGATTCCAGAGCTAGCTGCATTGCAATGGACAGAGACTTTATGCTTGGATTCCCCAAAGAGCTGCAAGGCAGTGTGGGACGCGGCTCCTGAGAGACGTGCTCAGCTCTTTGCTGTAGCTTAATTTTTGCACAATGAGAAGTTGAGAGTTGGGGAAGTCCTGGAGCAAGTCCTGTTTCACTTTGGTCCTGGGTACAATGCAAGCACAAGGCACAGAGTCCTCTTCCATGCCAAAATAATCTCCCTCTGGGCCGAGCCCATCACTCACCTTTGGGGCCAGAAGGCAGCAGTGGGAAGGGGCTGGTTTGCAGGACAAGTGTGTGGTGAGAAGAGGTGAGGGAACCTGCTGGGCTTGGAGGATCACTGAGGGTGAGGTGGGAAGGAGACAATATCTTCATTGTCATCCTTGTTAAGTCTCAGGGCTGGTGCAGAATGAAAGGCTGCTAAGCAACCTGGTCTAGTGGAAGGTGTCCCTGCCCACGGCAGGGGGGTTGGAAATAGATGAACCTTAAGGTCCCTTCCAACCCAAACCTTTCTAGGATTCTATGAGTCTACAATTCAGTGGATGAGGTCTTGGCCTGGGTGCCAGCCAGTGACCCCAGTCACTGGGGTACAGATCTACTGACACACTGAGATGTCTGAAGTGAGGACATGGGTGGAATATGCTTGAGCTCCAGCTTTGCAAAAAAAGCTCCAGCTCACTGGTAGCCTGCAGCACTGCCTGGGTCCTGCCAGATCTTGGCCCTTCATCAGTGACATCTAATGAGGAATGGGACCCTCCCGGTGGCATTTCTCAGCCCTGAGCAGCCCCATTCCCTTGGCATAACCAGAGTTCCTAACGCACCTCCCTCGTTCTGTACAGCTGACCTGCCTGTAAAAGCGTTTGCGTGCAAAATCACAGCAGGGAAACACAGCCTAGAGCAGGGGCTGGTTGCTGAGGGGTGCTGGGGAGGGAGAGTCAATTCACGTCTGCACTGGAGCTTCTCCCTTCCCTGTAGAGCTAAATCACCAGTTTGTGAGCTACTGGGTGAGCTGGAAATGTTCTTGCATTTGGTGCTCCGTCGCGTCCCTCCTCTGCATTGCTCAGCTGAAGTCACTCCGACTGGAGATGCTGTCACTCTGCCCTACCTTGCTTCTGGTGACACTTGGCTGTGGGCATCCATCTGGCTCTGTAGAAGACCACACTCAGCCTCACTGTTTCATCATCCCTCTTGGTCAGCCAGCTGCTACCTTTGGAAGGTCTCTATGCCCCCAAATTACTGCAGTTTTTCCTCTCACAATAATTCAATCACAGGATGAGTTTTCAGGTCTTCCTGCTGCCAGCCGGGTGTTGTAGATGTTCAGCTGCAGAGTTGTCCTCTGATACTCCAGCCCAATCAATCCCAAATGCTTTTCTGCACAATCAAGCCCAAAGCTTTCTAGGAACAGCTTCACCCTGAGAGCAGGGGACTCTTTTCACTCCAGAGAGCCCTAAAAGCTGATGTATAGTGTGAGTGGGAGGTCTCGGTCAATAACAAGGTCCTGATGTTCATGGAGACACTAAGTGCCACTGGTAGAAATCAAGCTAGACCACCTGAGTCCTCGTCCGGTGTCTATCTCCCACCTGTTGTAAGGTTTTTAGAAGTGGTCACTTTTCTGTGGTTTGCCTTTTCAGCCAAAATGGCATCCCACAGGGTGGGGTGTACTCAGGCTGTACCCAGACTTTACCAAAACCCTCTCCAATATTCTGGATATCTATTTAGCTCTCACCTCAAGGAAGTCTGTTATTTTTGCCACTCGTGTCTTCTTTCCTGCCATCATCAGCCCAGTAAACACATGGCTAGAATATCTTTTCTTCCCAGCCACCAAATTCTCCTCACTGCTCTGGTCTTCTCCATGATCCCCTCCATACCTCTCTCAGGTCTTTCTTTCTGCTCCATGCCTACCAAGCCCCAGGGCATCCTGGATTTCCTGCTCTCAGTGGCACATGTTCAGTGATAGAGTGAGTCCCTTGAGAAGTGCCCCAAGACTTGAGATAGTTGGGGTGGGGGACAGTGGGTGCTGCTCCAGAAAGGCGTAGGTCTCCTGCAGGGTCTGTGTCATACCTGCCAGCCACCCCTGCAGATATGTCTTCAAGTCCCTATGGTGTAAGTATATGACACAAATTTGAGCCAGAGATGTGGGGCATGATTCAGACGCCCACAAATAGACACACGGTGCCATTTGAGATGCTTGAGAGTGTCTGAGACTTCCAGATGATGTGATGACCCAGGACCCAGGACCTCTGGAGACTCCCTGACCTCTGGATGGTGCTTGTAAGCCAGGTGGGATAGAGTTGGAGAATAATTTAGATTGAAAGGGACCTCTTTAGGTCATCTAATCCAGCCCCAGCTATCCTCAAATGGTGCCAGGCAATTTTAAAGGTGACTAAAAAGTCTCGAGTGGTGTCCTCCAATGCTCGTTAGTCTGCCTGTTGTTCTGCTCCGAGTCACGACCACCGTGAGTTCCTCAGCTGCAGCTCGCCTTCATTGTCAGTGGAGAGCTCAGCAGCCTCCTGCAGAGGATACCCAGAGGGCCTGATCCCACTCTTGTGCCCACTGGGTTTTATTCAGGGCAGGGTTGGGCCATGCTTTGCCAGGTGAGACCCCCCAGCATCCCCCCACCTTCCGTGCTGCCCAAGCTGGTGGTTCCTCCTCTCTCTGGTTTGTCTTTAGCAGCTCCTGGTCTCCAGCTGGAGCCGTCAGCTTGACTTGGGACGCAAGCCGGCCTCTGGGATGCCACTGAAGCCATTTGAATGGCACAATTTATCTTGCTCCAGCTCCCTTTTGACTACGGTTGGCCATGCAGCGAGGAAGCGTGGTTCCCGCTGGCTCTGCCGTGTGCCTGCCGAGCCAGCAGCGGAGCCGCAGAGGGTTGGTCGGTGCTAACAGGGGGGAGCTGCCATTGAATGGGCTGTTCCCTGCCTGTCCTCGCTTTCCAGCAGCAAGTGTCCCTGCGGAGCTACCCAGCCAGGAGCCAGCCCTTTGAAGTCTTTAAAGGCTGGCTTTTCAGCAGCAAGGCTTGAACTAATTTGTCTGTGAGGCTCTCCAGAGACATCATCTCACCCGCTGAGGTAAGTGGTAGCAATTTAAACACCTTCAGGTTGTCCTGGGTTTTTTTTGCCCCCCTCCCCCCCCCACCCCCCAAACATTGCACTGCTTTCCTTAGGAGAAGGTAGTGTGCTGCAAAAGAGGCTTTAATTAAACTGAAGCATACATAATCCCTTTCTCATGTTTTAATTGAGTTTCCACTGATGGAAGCCAAGAGTATTTGGCAAAACAAGGCCTGGATCTGCCTTGGGCATCTTCAGATATGAGGGACATCCCTGTATGAGGACTAAGCCCTTGCAAACCTGCAATTAATGGGAAAAGGAGGGGAAGAGGCTTATCTGAGATCTGTTTCCCCTTGAGACATCTTTCTCTCTCCATTGAGAAACTCTCAGCCCCTTTACAGCCCAAGCCTGGTGCAGGTTAGGTCTTATTTTAAGGATCTGTGCGATCTGCCTAAAATTACAGGATTCCTGCGTGTGGGGTAGGGTGGGTGCACAGCTCACTGCCCCCCCAGCTTCCTCAGCACCCAGCCGAGGATCGTCCCGGGGGGGTTTTGCTCGGAGCTGCCTGTGGAGCCGCAGAGCCCCCGGCATTTCAGCACCCTGGACGACACCGCGGGGCGTGGCGAAGGGCGTGACAAAGGGCGTGGCAAAGGGCGGGGCTATATGCAATGCATTGGGCTGCGCAAGCGTGTGCCAAGCTGTGCGCCATGCGCTGGGTTGTGCGCTGACTTGTGCACCGAGGTGTGTGGGATGTACCGAGCTGTGGGTGATGCATGGGGCTGTTAGCTTGGATATTGGGGAAAATTCTTCACCGAAAGGGCTGTCAAGCACTGGAACAGGCTGCCCAGGGAAGGGGTTGAGTCACCATCCCTGGAGGTATTTAAAAGATGTGTAGATGTGGCGCTTAGGGACATGGTTTAGTGGTGGACTTGGCAGTGTTAGGTTAACGGTTGGACTCGATGATCTTGGAGGTCTTTTCCAAGCTAAACGATTCTATGATTGTATGATTCTATGTGCAACTTGCCAGGCTGTGTGTGACACACCAGGCTGTGCGTGATGCAGTGGGCTGTGCGTGACGCACTGGGCTGTGTGTGACGTGCTGAGCTGTGCATGATGCACCGAGCTACGTGTGACGTTCCAAGCTGTGAGTGATGCAAGATGGGGATCCTCTTCCCCTCCCCCTCCCCTCCCCTGTCACAGGGCAGGAGAAGGTCATGGAAGAGGTCCTGAGGTGCAGCAGAGAGGAAGAAAGTCCATGAGCAGCATGAGGAGGGAACGAAGCTGGAACATCTCCAGTTTTCTCATGTGAAATGAAATCAAGACCCACTTCTCCTGCCAGCACCTCTGAGCTGTGTCCCAACAAGCCCTTCTTCTTTTTTCCTCTTCTGTTGCAAATCTGCCCCGTGAATCTTCTTCTTTTGTGCAATATGAAGTCTCCATGTGGCATGACAATTCCCTGGTGGAAGGCATGTGGGCTGCCAAGCTGATTTTATTTGTTTCCTATTTTTTCTACCCAACTTTAAAGATTCTAATTCTAAGCAACCCCTGTGCTCTCCCCATCAGCCTTTTGGATAACCCTTCTTAATTGGGGTGGTGACACTGAGACTCCTACCAAATCAATACGAGTGCATTAAAAATGACCTTCAGTGAGAACACATTAGCCAAGTGTAAAGTGCTCAGTAGGAATGTCATGTCATTTTTTTACAGTGGTATAAAGCACTATATAAAGAAAATTTCAAGTGCCCTTGAATTTTTCTTGTAGTCGGCTGAGAATTATATAGGCATGTTGCTAATCAAATTGCGAGCGTAGTGAGCTAGCTACAGAAGCCTATATAATGGTGGATTTTGGGCGAGGAGGGCAGTATTTTAGGGTGAATGTTCTGCCAATTCTTTCTTCTGGGCTTTATCTGGGCTCAGAAGTTACAGCTGTTCTTCACTCTGCTGAATGCTTTGGCAGGAGGAGACAGACTTAATCTCTAGTTATTATTAATACAATGTAATGGGAGAATTCTACTAACAAGGGTCAAACTGTAGAGTCTTCCCTTTGAAATTAATTCCTTGTAAATCCCTGCAGAACCTATCAGGCACTCATAGGCGTATTAAACAATCAAGAGGTATGCCCTATACTCAAGATCTTGTCTGCTGAAGAGTGGCTGACCTAACAAAGTAACTGAAGTTCTTGTTCCGCTTCTGTCATTTTGTTAAACATCAGTGGAAATAATCTTAATGAACACAGCTATTAATCTTTTCTTCCTGGCCCCAGGCTCTTTGCTATTAATCAGCTCTGTACTAATTGTTAAGTTACCATTCCCAGTGTGTCAGACTAGAGATAACTTGCTCTCCTTTTCCGTAGGAGTGGAGGTCATTGGTGACAAGTCCTGTGAACTCTTGAGGAAACATCTCAAATCCTACCTGCAAACCCATCCCCACTGGGAAAATGTTGCAGACCTTCACTTCTCTGAAAGCTCAAACCCTTCTCTTCCTCTCCACCCTAAAGATTTCCATTGCTGATTGGTGTCCACTTCTTCCCCCACGTTGGGACAACCTCTTGGGATAACCTTTTGGGACAACCTTCCCATATTCCCTCCCAGTATCCATACAAAATCCCAGACACCCACGTGGGCGCTCAGCTTGGGGAAGTTCTCACAGATGGCTGGGACGTGGCCAGAGGGGCCAGGAACAGCAGCAGCCCCTGATCTTTTTTCCTCTATGGGAAGGAAGCTTGTGAAGAAGCCGAGACAAGGTACACTCTGTTTAAGGCTCTCTCTCAAAAGTCCCTATTATTCATACAAAAGCTTGTACTTCAAAATGGAAATTTCCATGGTGTGCTTTTTCTTTACAAGGGAGATTTTTTTAAGCTGGCTAATTTTTTTTTTTGGCTTTCTCAGCTGACTGAAATCAAAAGAAATGAGCTGAAACTTGTATTTTTAATCTTATTTTCAACCATCCAAAGAAAAAGAAAAAACCAGAGAACAGTCAGTCTGATCCATCGACTCACACATGGTTTTTACAATCAATTTCTCTGATAAAATTCAGAAATTAAATGAAAATTAAAACACTTTCATTTTTTTCCTGTCAGTTTTTCATAGGATCAAAAGACAGTCAGCCAGACTTTCTGCTTAGCAAATCTTCCAGACTGAAAGCCTCCTCTCTTATTATAAAGCATCTGGTTGGAGCTGTAGGGACAGCTGAGAAGACAGTAGGGGAGGGAAAGCAATTTTTTAAAAAGTCTGATATAAATAACAATCTTTTAGCTTTCCTGTGCTCAGTAGCTGTGGTGAGACTCACAGGCCTTGATGTGTCAGAAATTATGCTGGTACAGAGAAGAAATGGGGTTTGATGAACTTCCTGCCTTTAATATGTTCCTACAGAGCTGCTGTGCTCAGTCGTTCCTGGGTTTGGGGTTTCATTTGAGCCCTTAGTGCGATTAAGCCTCTAAACAGTGATTGTGCCACAGTCAGAAAATGAAAGAGTTCACCTACTGATCTGCTTCTAACATGGAAATTAGACCCACTCTGTCACACTTCACCCCAAGTATGTGCAACAAACACCAGTCTACAACTACTGAAGACTGGATGCATCTAGAAACACATTCACAACGTCCCAGCAACAAAAAAAAGGAGCAAAATTACCCACGTGCCCTTGCAGAAATGCTCCAGCTGCTCCCGCTATCTATATTGTCTCCCTATTGAATGGGGGCTCCTGGTCAGGGTCTCATCTCCAATATGTAAAAGCCCTCTGTGTTGTTGGTGTGAAATAACTCTCCCACCCCAAGCTCTCAGAGCAACTACAACAGTCCACCAGCACCAAGGAGTGGAAAGACTGGGAGGCAGAGTGTGATGGGGACCTTAATGCTCTCCTTCTCCTTCTCCTTCTCCTTCTCCTTCTCCTTCTCCTTCTCCTTCTCCTTCTCCTTCTCTTCCCTACATGCATGATCTTTCATGCATTTTCTTACTGCCCCAAGGGGGACCTGCTGTGCCTTTGACCCACGGGCGGAGCTCAGATGCTGCCTTTGAAGCTCAGATTCCTGCATAAAGCAAGCGCTGCTGAGAAAGTGGCATGTTCTTGAAAATCCATGCTGTAAAAAGTGAGTATGCCTCATTTATCCCCAGGGCTGCACCTTCTCTCAGATGGACCTCCAGTGGCAAGATAGACCTGCCAGCAAGTTCTGGTCCATATCTCTCTCTCACACAGCTCAGTCTGTCCCACTTGGCTCCAACCTGAAGACAACACCTCCTTCAGTTCCCTGGCCACTTTCTTTCCAGGATGCAGCTTGTATTTCCTGGCTGGCTCGTGCTTCGATGTGCCTGAATTGCCCTTCTTCACTAAAACTGGCAGTGTGAAAAAGCTGAGCATCAGCCTTGTGTTTTAATTAGATATGTGCCAAGCTATCAGAGAAATGGATCAGAAACAGTGGTTCCAGTAATCGCAGCCAACTTTTATCCATATCCAAGAGGAGGGAGCCATGAACTGCAGAAGAAACTGCTTTCTGGGTAGCTTGCTGAGCCCTGTGGTTGTTTCTCCACCAGCTTATGTACCATATCCCATCCCAAGGCTTAATGCTTTGACCTAGAGGTGCCTCTTCCAAGTCAAGGTGTTGTCTGACCTCCTTTTTGGAGAGGGTGAGCTGGCAGAGGGACCTAGACCAGCTCAGGCATCCTGGGGCCCAATTTCTGTGGGCTTTAGTGGGAGGTTGGCACCACCTTATCTCCCAGGTTCCATCTTGTCACATGAGAGGGTTAGTGGCGGAGCGGTGAATCCAAAGGAAGTCTCCAGAGTCCCGTCTTAACATCCTGAACACCAGCCCATCCTGCCTCTGGGTCATACCTCCTCCCACAGCCTGGGTTGGCAGCGGCTATATCTTCCCCCACTCATTCCTGTGGCTTGTTTGAAGTCAATGGCTTGACCTCAGCCTGATGAATGAGAAGCCACACTGCTGGACCACAGTCAGCTACATAAGCATCTCCCACCACATCAAGACCTTTCATGGAGTCAGTACAATGCAGCTCAGCCACTCTCTGTCTATCTGTAAGCGCTACATCCCTCAGGGACCGGCAAGAGGACTGAAGGACCGGCGTGGGGGACATCTGAGCTTGCTGCACGCAGCGGAATGGCTCTGCATCATGTATTCCCCGGGGATCACCAGCCCTTTGGGGTGGGGAGAGCAAAGAGCAATGGGGTGAAAGGATGAAGGAGGGGTTTCAATGTCTGGCCCATTTAGGATCTCTGCAGCACATCAAAGGCAGTGACGGAGGATGGATTCACATCACCACCTTGTGATCACCACCCTGCTCCACGATAGCGGGCACAAATCCAGACCCCCCCCTCCCCCTTCATGCTCTCTGTCAAAGAGAGGGGCCCCAGGGTGAAGCTGGAGTTATGATTTGCGTGGAGCTGCCCAACCTCAAGGCAAAGGCTGGGAGCGAGGTGCAGGAGGAGGTCTCCAGTAACCTGGCAGGGGAGGTGACCCAGCAAGCAGGTGAGGAGAGGGACCATCCCATGCTTTTGTCTACCACCATCCATCTAACGCTAGCTGATGTTATGGGAAGGGCTGAGCTCTCAAGACCATGTGTCCCTTGGCGCATCCTGAGAGGCTTTGGTCCATAGCTCTCTAAGCACTGGGAGATGGGGCAGATTGTGTGGGGTCATCCAGCACCCCAGTATGGGGATGGGGTGCAGCATGTTCCCACCACATCTCCCTTCAGACTCCAAGGACCTTTGCTTTTACCTCACTTGCATTTCCCCTGTGGCCTCTACCACCTCTGCATTGATTGTCCCCGGATGGTCCCCACCACAAGCCCCTCTTACGACCAGCCTCCACCGCCCCCTACTAAGTGATCCAGCTCCAACTCAATAGCAAACACCGTGTTCGTCGTTTCTCGTTAGCTGCGGGACAACTCAATTTACAGTCAATTGAATTGTGTAATTAACTGATAAGCAGGTGCGGTAATTCAAGTAGATCTGGATAAAGGGTTTATTAAGAATTAGCACTTTAATGGAGGGCAAAAGGCTGCATTTCTTTGCTTCCATGGTCGCAGCTGCTGTGAAACGCCTGCACCCGTCCCATTGCTATTGGGGATCGAAGCAGTAAATGCAGTGAACGGAAGGGGCTCTTCCCCGTTCTCCTGGTGCCTGATCCCTCCCCTGCTGCGGAACCGCGGCCATCCTTGGGGTGGAGCAGGACTGCCTGTGGCAAAGCGCAAGGACAGGTCACCCTGGTGGTGTGGGAGTAGCTGGAGGACATGATATATCTAATTAAAATGGCAGGGAGAACAGAAGGGCAGGGTGTAAGGGAAACTCCACCAAATGCTGGTACATGCTCAGGCCAAATTAGGAGAAACCTCAGGAAACCCTAGGGCTGGACTTGGTCCCTTCTCTTCCCCTCTTGCTCCTAAGGTCTTGTAAGGTCTCTCCTGCTCAGCAAGAGCAGTAAAAGGGCCAGAGAAAGGAGAAATCTTGTGCCCCGAATAAAACGGCTTGCAAACTTGTACTTGCAGGCTGACCTGGCCATGGGCATGTCTGATCCCTGCATCGTGGTGTCCGACTGCGCTGCCTTCCCGGCTGCCCTGGAGATTTTGGCTGCAGGAGGAAAACAGCTCGCTGGCAGCCGAGGGGAATATTTCATGTGAGTAAATGAATTTAGCCAACAATCTGTAGAGGGCTGTCTCCACACGCCAACTGAGTGACTAGCTATACTAAGCAACGCTGGACTTAGTCCCAGGAATTCAGCAGGGTAAAATAACGAAGGCTGGGGCCGCGATCAGCAGCTGGGGTTTTATGATCACGGGGTAATAAAATTTGAGGCATTAATATGCAAGCGAAACATTAGCACTAAATATTGGAGTATGCTTTAAAAGTGGCCAAGAAAGATGTGCTGAGGCTCAGACGTTAGTGACGAGCTGCTTGGGAGAAGGCAAGGTTAGTTCCCTGGCTTGTGCTAGTCTGGGGATGAGATGATTGAAGTACTTGGGGCTGGCCTTGGGGAAAAAAAGTCCATGGCTACAGAAAGATGAAATTTCTTAGAAAAATTGATTTGTCTAGGAGGAAAATTAATTTCTTTATAGTGATAAAGGCCGCTTAACACTAGCCCATGTGCTTCTGTTAGGTGACTCCGTACTTGTCAAGTCCACGAGTGAAACCAGCCATCGGTCATTGCCCCACATGTAATTGTGGTGGGCTGGGATGGAGAGAAATGGTTCCAGTTTGATTTCCGCTTCTCTATGGAAAGAGTTTTTTTCTCTCCTACGGTTCCCTCCTAGAGCGACAAATCCCAATGCAAGGCAAGTCTTGCTGGTTTGCGCATACACAAAGTGTAAAGAGGGAATAAATGGCATAAGTGAAGAAAAGCAGATTGTGTTTTGGTATATATTACAGCTGAGGTATTGCCAAGCTTGAGAGACAAAAATCGTAAGCCTGAACTACAAATGTTTACATGTTTAGTAAATAATTGCTGTAGGGATTTTTAAACTTTGCATTTTAGCATTAGTGTCTTTTGGACACATCTTCTCACTCGTTTAGAGACCGTGACAGCTGGCAGCGTTTGCTGTAGATCTACACATAAGGTTTCCACCACCAGGGATAATGTCCCTGGTGCTGCTAGCATCATCCCCTCCTTATTCTTTATGTGTTTGGACTTTAGTCCCAAAGTTCTAGGTGAGCGGACTCCCATGCTTTTTGAAGCAACAAAAGCAATGGGAAAGCAACCTCTTCCATGACGATCAGTTTGATAAAGCTCCAGAATACCCTCACACAGAGGAGAGTGAAGAGAGAGGCAAAACTTTGGATGAAATGCAATAAAAACAGAGACAAACATTGGGTCCCCCTCTTTGCAATGCTGAGAGAATTAGTGGAAAATATATCAGTCATTTGCATTTGCTGTGGTAAAGACTTTATTAGGAAGTCTGTGCAGCCCCTTGTCCAGTGACCCAGGCGCAGGCACGCTCCAGCTAGTCCCAGCTTTGCAGAGCTTCAACAGCCTTTGTATAAGCCATCGGCTCTGAACAACTTTGGTATCAATGAAGAGAAATAACAATTGGCCATCTAAGATTAAAGCCAGCTGCTTTCAGTGAATGACTGAGCTTCACTCTGAACAGGTTAGGAACAGAAAGCCAAGCAAGCATCAAATGCCCACCAAAAGGGAAGAGTTTAAAAGTCCAGGGAAGCTTTCTATATTTCTTTTGTGTCCAAATTTATTTTTTTTTGCAGGAAGAAGGGGAGAAGAAAGGGTTTCTCTTTCATGTTTTCTGGCCTGGGAAGGATCCATCCTTCGGGGAACTGCAGTTTTGCAGATCCTGCTTGATGGCAGAGCCATCCATGCCAAGAAAGCCTGCCCTATGCATGGCAAAGTCTGCCGAAAACATGCAAAAAAAAGATGAAAAAAGCTTCAGAAAACCAAAACAACCCCAGTACCCAACATTTATCACAACTACAAAAAGAGGATGAAATTGGCAGATCGCGGGTGCACCAACTGTGCTGCCTTTGGCGACAGGGATGAATCCGCCCTTAGATTTAGTGCAGGGGCACGCTGGGATATGGCAATTCTTTCATCCTCTCGACTAATATTTTAATAAATAAAAATAATCTCTGATTAGGTTATCCGTCAAATCAATTCTGGCTATCGGATCCCTGCAGACAGAGCTGTTTCGGTTGCAGAGGGGGAATGGGATGAACTGGAGCTAAGCTGAAGGGAGGGAAAGAGGGAAAGAAGGAGAGGAGAGGAGAGGGGGGAGGCGGGAGGCAGGGAGCTTTCCTCCCTGCGGCTGGAATGTGGAATATGTTTAGCTGAATTTACAGCACGCAGAAGTTATTGAATTTTCCATCTTCACCGTGGAATTAGCATCAGAGAGAATATTAAATGCTGCACTTTTCAATCTGTGGTTGGTGGAGGTTCGGAGGGGAGGGGGGAAATGCCCACAAAAGTTTTATGGCTGAAATATAAATCTGCTGCGAGTGCGGCGATGCTGCACGTCCCGAGAAGCAGTGAGCTGTGCCGGCAGAGCCGGGGCCGGCTGAGCTCACGGATACATTGCAACCCGTCAGCCCTGCGCTGGTCTGATAAAAAGACCCTTGAGGAGTCAGGAGAGGAGCTGCCAAGTGCCCATAATTACATTTCTGTAACATTCAGGAACCTGGAGAGAGAGGGAAGGGCTGTTCTGCCAGACGCTGTGCGTGCTGATGGTGAGACACCCCGCTGGGGACACACAGTCTGTCCAGGCAGGGCTGGTAAGGCGCAGGAAAGGGAGACTAAACCCATGAAATAGGATCAGATCAGGCCTTCATCCTGCATGAAGACACCCCAGAAAAAACCCTGTAAAATAGTCCTGCTTCCAGACAGTTTTCAGCGCACTGAGGTCCCACCAGCCTCTGCCATGCGATGACTTGAGCATCTTTTGCATTAGGGTGCGACTAGACCTGTGGTGATAACGGACCCTGATAAACCACTGAGGGTTGAAAAGGCTGAATCTTTTTTTTCTTTTCAGGCTCAGAGCCCACTGTGAGCACTTTGGCACTTGAACCCTTCTGTAGGGAGTCTGCCATGCCCATGGGGTTAAAGAAACTTGTCCAACCTCATGCCTCAGTCCCAAGGGAAAGGCAATATTCAGGTATATTTTTATGAAATTTGGTATTGGTGGTGGGTTACAAAACTCCTCGGTGCCCTGGGGTAATGCAAACTTTGGGGCACAACAGAAATTTCCCTTGATTCTTAAAAGCAGAAACCAGGCAAGCAATAAATATACCTGGTGTTTCATGCTTTCTCTTGCCCTCTGATTCAGTCACTTGCTGTACTTTGACTTTCCGTCTCTGAAGCACACTAGCTCCTCTTGGATTTCTCTTCTTCCTAATGTCTTGATAACATGCATACAGATATATAAATACAGTGCATTCAATAATAATCCAAATGCCTTTGGCTCCTGATTGTGCACTGACTCTAATTGAGAGGAAGTGTTTGAAATACTTTTAGTGGATATGGAAATGAAGCCTCCTGTCCTGTCTCTGTGAAATATCCCATTGATATTTCCTTGCAAGTGTTGAAAGAAGCTGCCAAAGGACAGAGATAGATGGCTCCTAAGTGAGGAGCCTCGGAAGATGCATCTTTTCTGACACCGTGCCTTCTTAGAATCATAGAATGATTTGAGTTGGAAGGGACCTTTTAAAGTCATCTAGGCCAACCTCCCTGCAATAAGCAGGGACATCTTCAACTAGATCAGGTTGCTCAGAGCCCCGTCCAACTTGACCTTAAATGTTTCCAGGGATGGGGCATTACCACCTCTCTCCTAGGAGCCTTACATGGTTTTGATGGCCTCCTCCTTGGCTGAGCTGGCTCTCTCATCTCCTTTGATGCCCTGTGGTTCCCTTAGCCCTCCTCTTCCTCCAGACATGGGTCAGTTCTTGCTCTTGCTTGAAGAGCTGTCTCCTCCACCTGGTGTCCGCTGGATCTTGACCACTTCCCCTTGCCTTTGCATCTCCAGTCCCTTCTCCTCCTTCACTCTGTGACCTGCAGTCTGATGCAGAGCCTGTCTGCTCAGGGATGCTCAGGAAAGCTGGTGCAAATTCCTGGCAGGCATGAAAGTAAAGTGAATTTTTTAAGCTGCATCGGATCAGCCTGGATGGTCCTGTTTAGAGTCAAAGCCCACTTAATCTGGTTGAGCTGAATTTCACACCAGAACTTAATTGGATTCAAATTGCTTTTGATTCTCTTTCACAGGCTGAGTGCCCCATAGTCAGTCTGCTGTAGGAACTCACTTTCCTGGGTGTCTCTGGTAACAAGACCCACATCCAACATCTTTCCTACCAAACTACACAGTTGTCCCCGCCATGAGTGCATGGAGTGCAGTGATGGAGAAGATGAAGAAGAGTGCTCCTGTGGTCTACCTGCGAGGCCACAGGCCAGTGGCCCCAGAAGAAACAAGAAGGTCTCTGTCCTAGCCACTTTTTTCCTGGATTTTCCAAATGCATAAAACTGTTAGGGGGTGGGTTCAATTTAGGAGGCTTTCTGAACTCCCAAAAGCTTCCAGAGGATGACTGACACCATCCCAGGAGATGGAGAAGCTGACATATGTGAAGACGAAGTGATTTCTGCTCCCTGCTCACCAGAACAAGCCCTGAACAGGAATTTTGGTTGCCACAGTCTTTATGAGAGGGAAGCAAAAATTCTCTCTTCAGCCCCGCCATTTTGAAGTAAGATATTTTGACATTTTCAGGGTTCTGCACACTGTTTTTTAAGCTAAAGCACTCAAAAATTCAAGCCAGCCCACCAGAGTTTCCCCATTTTGGGCAAATTTAGGACTCCGGAAAATATCACCCATTTCTCTTTGAAAGGAGCCTGGGAAGGCTGCAGAAGCAGCTACTTCAGTGTAGGCTGGTCTTGCCACCCGTGGGATAATGGTTCCCTCAGCCATGCCAAGGGAGGCTCCCACCCATGCTTTCTGTTGTAGCCCAGCAGAAGAAACTAGGTAGTCCAGCAGAAGAATCTAGATAGCCCAATGCAGTGAACCTGCTCTCTTTGGGGTAAAGCATCAACTCCCTGTGGCTGGTTTAGAGGAAAAAACTCCTGTACCCATGCAAGTGTGGCCAGCTCCTCCTCGGGCATGCTCTACTCATGTCCTGCATCAGAAATCAAGCCTGGTCCTGGGATCTGCAGAAGGTGTGGGAGGAAGCCAGATGCTTTCCTGAGTCCTTATGGTCCCATTGCCCTGTTACACCTTTTTTTGGAAAGGCTTGCATAGGTAGAAACCTGAGATTTTTTGTGGGATACATGAAAGCCACCTGAAGCCAAGAGAGGGCAGCAAGCAACCTCTCTCTGCCCGAGCCCAGCCAGCAAAGGAGAGAAGCCTCCTGGTACTTTTTAGGCTGGCTCTGCGCTCCTTGCAATCAGGTATTGTCCCTTGGGAGAGGGATTCTCGTGCAGTGAGTAATTTCACGTTTGGAAAGAGTGATTTTTCCTAGAGAAGGAGACTATCTGAGAGGTGCATCATGTTCATTTGTACAGCCAGGAGCTGGCAGCCAGGAGATAATGCTGTTCTGTTTCTGGCTGGTTTTCGCCCCTATCGCCCTTGTCACATTGGAGAGGGGCTGATGGAGAGAAGTGTCGCAGCAAACAGAGCTGCCGGAGGAGCTGGTTTCTTGTGTTACTCCCAGTTTTGGGGCTAGGACAGGGTGCGAGGTCAGAGCAGCCAGAACCCAGTGCTGCTTTCTGATGGTGTGAGGCAGGTGGGGATGGTGCAGAAAAACCCAAGGCAAAGTGGTTAAAGCCTTTGCTGGTTTTGCAGCCGGCTCTCGGTTATATGTAGGCAGCTCATCCAGACTGCGGGTCATCGGGTTTCCAGAAGTGACTGGTAATTGGATATCCCACTCCCACAGGTGACTCTGCAGTCGGAGGCATTAAGAGTACATTAGGAGCAGCACGGTGAGAGACAGCCTAAGGATGACTTTGCAGTCATCATGGCATCCTTCCACATGCTGCCTCGCTGTAAGGATCTGCCATCTCCAAGGTGTGGGTGAAAAACAGCATCAGCAAACGTCCACCTTTATTATCTTAACGTGCTGGAAAGGAGTAGCTCGTGCATGAGGACATCACGGCGTGCAGGACAGAAGAGAAGCATCACTGCTGCTTGGACTGACCCTGCATCTAACAGGGCTGGAAAACAGTTTTTGAAGATGTATAATCCTGACTCTAATAATCCTGTCAGTAGAGCTCTGGTCTCCAAAATGCCTCACTTTTTATCGTCCCACATTACAAGATTATCACAGTCAAATGGAGTATTATTAAAGGCTGGTTTTCTTCTTTCTCTTTGCTCTGCTGCTCAAACTACTGCAAGCATCTTGTTAAACTGAAATATTGTGGGCAATAGTTCAATGCTGAATTGTACCTTTGGGCATTTGGCAAATAAATCCCATGTTCCTCTTGGAGTAGAAATATATTTTCCAGGAATGCAGAAGAGCTTGATTAAAATGGAAACCTGAGAACCCTTCAACGCAGAGTCTAGGTCTGGTGCTGCCACTTAAAAAGTGTGAGGTCTTGTGTGTGGAGAAATGTGAAGTTTCAGATACTGTCGTCCATGGCAAGTGGTCCCGTGGAGGGGGAAAACCAGAAGGAACCAGACTCATCACAGGCACAAACCATCTACAGTGCTGGGCATCGTCAGGGTTTTTCCATTCTCCAGATCATCTCAGGGCTTTCAACATGAAGAACTTTGATTTACCTGGGATGAGAGAGGAACAAACACAGTCGATCTGATGTGTGTTTTTATGTCTCTGACAGGACATGAGGCATTGGAAGAAAAAGCAGCAAAATAATTTGCATCTTGGATTTAATCTCATCTTGGTTTCCAAAAGTCAAAGGCTGACGCAAGCTCTGAAGCACAAAGTATGATATCTCTTCCAGCATGCTCACCATTAATTGGTGTGCCTCAGTCTAATATGGAAAAAAAAATAAAAATATGGTTCTTCTGAAGGAAATGGCTCGTGTAAATCTTGTGTGACAGTCTGTGTGCAACCCACATCAATCTCTGGAGATGTCCACAGGCAGATATGTCCAGCTGAGCTGTCACTCTGGGCTCTGTTTATACTCCACAAAGAAAAACAAGCAATTTCAAGATGTGATTCATCTGACCTATTTTAGACATTAGTTTAAAGAGGGATGAATTATTTCAGGAATCCTTCTGACTTTAATTTCTACGTCTCTATTGGCTGTAGAGAAGGTCCAGAGTATTGGCAGGTGTTGGAGATGTCTACCAATGCTAAATCCCACCTTAATCATCAAAATTAGCCTAGATTGGGCCAGGACAGCAGCTAGTGAGGGCAGGTGACCTGGGTGGAGAATGTCCCCCTTCCCTCCCTTTCAGCAACAGAGAGCTGTAAAGGAGGACTCTGATATGAAACCCACGACAGCCTTAAGGGCATCCCCCTAGTCCCAGGGCAAAACTGATTTTGTCTTGTCTGTGCCTACATGTTTCTGATCCTGCTGTTACTTGAATGTCGCTATAGTTCAGTGCCTGCAGCTGGGTCCAGGCAGGCTTGGGCAGAACTGGTCACTGCAGTGCTCAAGGTTGTCAGCAATCTGTCCCTCTTGTAAATATTGCAGCCCTGGGTGGTCACGTCATGGGGAGAACTTTGCTGCAGGAAATGGGAAGAAGATCTTATTTTTGCCAGTGTGTTGCAATCATCCTGCCGTAACAACCTGACAGCAGGTGAGTCTTGGCAAAACTGCTGAAAAAACAAAGGATGAAGGCATTGGCATGACCTGTTTACTAAATGGAGTTCCAAATATAGGTTTTCTTTTTATGAGAAAGGCACTCAGTTGGTCCTCTTTGTGCAAGGACTGATCTACCTGTCCTGAACTTCAGTGCTACTATACCAATATTGCTTGGTATGGGACTACAGGAAACCTTAGACAAGAAATCATGGATTGAATTGCGCTTGGGAAGCTACTGATAACAATGGTGCAAAACATAGACTCAGTGCTAGGTGGATTTATCCTGCATCATAAAGGGGTAACCCGTTCGGCCTTCCCCACCAAAACTTTTCTTTTCTTTGTCAGGAGAAAATGGATCTGTATCGATGGCAATGATGACTATGGTGGTTTATCCCCAGTTTACTCTCAATTTTTCTCTTAATTGGGATAAATATAATCCCTTTGGTCCAGACACGAGACCCTTGGGACCATGCCCTACTAAATTACCTGCAGCCCCTTCTCTCTCATAACAACCTTGAGACATCACAGTCCTCCCCTGACAATCTTGGAGCATCCTGTATCTGTGTTTTAATTTATTCTCAGCCAGCCTTGGAGCTTTCCTTATCTGCACGTGAAACAGTACCAGTGCAGCTTGGATTCCAGCAATTTGTTGATGACAAAAGTCAATCATCACCTGAACCTGTAAGCAGCGGTACTAAGTGAGGCCCTTTGAGCTCTCCTGGACCACAGCAGGCTGGGACCAGTATCTCCTTCTGAGCAGGATGTCTCTCAGAGCTCGCAAACTTTCCTATTTGCGAAAAATGGAGGTCTGTCACCGAAAGCCAACACGACCTGGGCTGCTACCCTCCGCTCCTTGAGGCTTGACCCTTCGCCTGTTGAGAAAGATGGTGACGCGTTCAAAGTGAACCTTTTCACTGACCTCAAGGGGAATTTTTAACAGGTAAACCTCTTTTACTCTCTCATATGTATATCTCTTAGTGTCTTTGTGCATGTGCGTGTACTAACCTGAATAGTCTATAATAAGTAAGTTATAGCAAGCATATTTACTAAGTATGTTATAGCAAGTATATTATATTATAAGTTATTACTTTCAAATTTATACTTAAATTACTGTCATAATTTTTATTCAGCTGTGAATGAATTTTAGGCTGCTATTACA
This sequence comes from Astur gentilis, assembly GCF_929443795.1. Classification (NCBI taxonomy): domain Eukaryota; kingdom Metazoa; phylum Chordata; class Aves; order Accipitriformes; family Accipitridae; genus Astur; species Astur gentilis. The sequence continues at coordinate 46,562,420 of NC_064883.1, read as the reverse complement.
CTCATAATCCCTTTAGATACAAACTGTTGCCCAAGTCTGAGACTAGGATTCAATCCAGCTGCACCTAGACTCCGAAAGGAGTTTAGAAAGCAAGGGGGTCTTCTCTGAACCTCGTGACTCAATGGGACGATCTCCTCTACTTTTCCAGATTCCTAATATTTGCACAAATCACAAGAAATTAATTCTAACTCGATTTTTCTTTGTAATATTCCTCTTTTTAACTTATTGCATTTGCGGTCTCTATATACATAAGTTTAGTCCGATTCTAACTTAATTTTCCTGAGTGCATTTCATCCCTGTACTAAGTAGTAGAGTGAACCTTGCCATCAAATTCTGTGAAGTAGCACTGTTATATAAATTTCTCTTAAATAATTTTTCTATCGCTAGTACAATTGGAGGTGATTCTTTAAGCAAACCAAACCCCTCTTCTTTCTCTCATCCCCCCCAACAGGAGTACAGGGTTCCCAGACTACCCCACCAGCAGCGAGGTGGGATAGGTGTCCCGGGGCTGTGAGACGCATCAGACCACCATGGTCAACAGCCATGGATGGATCTGTCCTTTGTCTGCACTGTGGAGAACTTCACCATGAAAGCACAATGTTTCTGGAGATCATCAGTCCTCGAGTCGAGGAGTGGCTCCTTGGCCATGAGCGAAGGGAAAGGTTTAGGTTTGCTGATGCTGCAGTCTGCAGTATGAGCATGCTTAATGTAATCTTGCAGCTCCCAAAGGCATTTGCTTGCACACTTTATTTAGCCAGAGATTGGACAAATACCAGTTTAGCCCATCTTTTTCCCCATCATATGCATCCTGTCCTTGTGGAAATCCTCTCAGGCTTTTAGAGCACTAAGAAATGTGTTAGGAGGTGCAGCTGGACCCCTGAAGCACTTTAGCGATGTTTTGACACTAATTTAATTTTAATGAGCCTGTTGCAAGGGGCATGAATCTTAGATTACTCTTTTCTTCCCACTCCTCTGTCAGTGATAAGTCTGTGCAAACCTGCAGTATATTTAAATGGCTGAATCCCATTTCTGACTGTGTCAGCATAAGTCCAGGAAGAACTATTCTGTATATTATGTTGGGCTAAGCAAGGGAAAAATACATATGTTTAAGCACTCATCTCCAAAGTCAGAACTTCACTTTCATCCATGTTGAAGCTGACAGGTTGGCAGGATCTCTGTTGTGCTACAACGGCACTGAAAATCAGTCCCAGAGATCGCTACAGCCAGCGTGTCTCTGCATACATAACCCAGATATCTGCAAATCAAAGAATGCACGTGCTGGTATGTGACTACAGACACAGAGATGGGACCAAAATAACCTGACCTTCCCGTGTGCTTGCAATGGACTGGTGACTCCAAGATAAAGCTGGCGGCTCCTCTTTCTATTTGGAGTGGGTCTTTATGACTGACAAGTCTGGAGTTGGAAAATGCAAGAAAATACTCACTCTCTCCTGTCATGTGAAGGTTTTAAATAGCTCCTGTAAGGTATTTTGCTCTCTCTAATCTCGTCAATGGGAGTGAATGACTGTGGCTACTCTTGGTGGATGGGAAGTTGCAGCAACACCCAGAGAAGTTTCCCTTTTCCATCCACGGGCTTGCTAAAGTTGTTCATAGGAGTTTTTCTGTGGCTTTTACTGCCTTCTGGATCAGGTCCTAAATCATGCACTGAACTATATGTTGGAAACCACATCCACCAAATAATATCCTTCAAGTAGCAGAGGAGACTGTAGATTAAGTTTCACTTGGAAAAACAGAAAAGGCAAAGCAAAGCTTGAGCACAAACCTTTGCCAGGAACGGCTCCCTGTGCTAAAACCCAGCTATGCTTCAGGACAAAAGGATGTTGAGCTCAGAGCATTGTGACAGCTCTACTTAGCAAGTGAGAAGATGACAATGTGCACTAATAGTGCAATTTGCTTTAGCTGAAATACCAGTGTGACTCAGTGTGTCATTAAAATACTGTGGGAAACCCAAAAGCCAGCATTTTGGCACAGTGCTGCATGCCTTGTGCAGTATATTATTATTTTTAGAATAATGGTATAATATATAATGATGTATTACGTTATATGATATTATTGTAAGGATATATATACCTCATTAGAATTACAACTGGCATGAGGGGTCTCCAAACAAGAAGGGGGGCTGTTGTTACTATAATGCAACAGCCTAAAGTGCCATACAAACTGAGCAGGAAAAAGGGACTAAAGGCAGGGAACAAAACTGAAGCACAGACAATTGAGCTTTTGTGAGGATGCAACAAGCAAGTGTTAGAAACCCTGGGTCTCTCAGAGACCTGACTTCTGGACCAGATTTCTTGCTTGGTTTATATTATTAAATCCACAAGTGGCCAAACTGTCCATGCTTTGAAGTCTTCCCCCCCCCCCCCTCAATTCCTTCTTAAACCCAGGACCAAGGACCGGTAGGACGTGCTGCTTTCAGCGTAGAGGTGCTCACCTGAACCAAGGCAGGGTCCTCTCAGCCTGCCCTGTCTGCTGCCTCAACAATGTCCATGTAACAGATGTCGAAAGTTAGATGAGCTCAAACCCACAGCTTTTTAACCATCTGTGGCAGTAACTGCTCCTTTGTTCCCAGCAGTAACTCACCTAAATCCATGTGTTTCAGAGGAAAGCTGGCTCTGCAGCACTCATAGGTAGGAAAGCCTGGTAGTGCTGAGACATGCTTGGGCACCTGGACACGGTCCTCCCACGTGCTGTGTCTTCATGCTCTTGCTTAGTCTGGGGGCTAAGGCAGCTATTGGGGTTGATGGTAATACACGCAAATTCCTAGAGTGCTACCTAACTCTAGATGCCAATTCTTAGGCTTCCTAGGGGCAACTGCATGTATCTTAGCTAGGATCCTGCCCCGATCATCATCAGTACCAACTAGCCATCATCAATACCAACTATTCAGAAAGCGTAGCAGCACGGTGAGTAATTTTCTGCCGCTGTTTATCTCACCGTGCTCAGCTTTGCAGGAAAGGAAGGCAAAATGTCTCTCAGCAGCCTTATCAGCAGCTGTACTGCCATCATTTAGATGTATGGCCTGCGGTATCGGCACTCAGGTACTTAATTTACTTGTAGGGCAACAGCAACGCTCCGGGACTGAGCTGCAGTGGCCCGTTGTGGTCTGTTAGGTGGGATCCCTCTTTCCTTTCATCGCCATGGGTTGCTGCATGGGCTGGGATCCTCCGCTGCTCACCGGCAGGTCTGATCACTGTGCCGAGGAGGGTGATGAGAGTGAAGCAGCTGGTGGGAAATTCACGGCCGGTGGGAAGGAGGTCCTTGCAGAGGACATCCAGAGGACAAGTGGCAGCTGAGTGGATGGGGTTCTTCTCCTTTCTTCGGCCATTTTTTAACATGGCTCAGTTTATTGGCTCTGAAAAGCTTGTGTACAAGTAGCGAGCTTCAGCAAACGCTCATTTTAAGTCAGTGATTACCAACAATTAAAAAATTTAATCTTTTAAATCAGCCCTATCTAGGTCTCTGGATACACAGCAGGTTTTGCAAGTGATCTAACTGCTGTCAAGAGATCTGGGAGAGGAGGCAACGGTGCTTCGCACCTCTGCTGTCCTGGCTTCAAACGTCTGTGTGTAGATGCTGTGTGGAGCAGTCCTGTGTTCTGCAGTTGGAGCTGGGCTTATTTCACAGGTCATCTGCTTTTCAAGCATGAAGAGGACATGTTTTTTCAGTTCTGTGACATTTGTTGTTGTCTATAACACACAGGATCACTTGTGAGTATTAGCAGGAGGGTTTCAGTTGCTGGAGTCAATCCATCAAATTATTGGTGAGTTAACTGCTCTGCATGGTTCTTGTGAAATTTTTTTTGATCACTCAGTTTTGATGCCTCCAGATAAGCTTGTTTCAGGGCTGAACTGATTTAGGAACTGTGGAGAGTTGCCTGTACAAGTATTCTCCTTTACACCAATCGAGACGTCTTTATAGGCAATGTGGAGGGAGCGTTGTTTCACACTAAGGCAGGCATTTAAAATAAGTCATGTGAAACATACCATAGCAGAATCTGTCTTTTTTTCCAGTGACTATAAAGGGAGTCACAAAACAGTGCAGACACAGAGGTCTTCCCTATAAGAAGTCTAAATTTGGACAGGAAAATCCTGTTTGGTATGTTGAAGAATAACTCTCTCATCGCAGAGAGTTGCAGATGTTGCACAGATTAAAATGCATACTGCAAACAATAGGTCAATAGAGACACACTAAATATTTGTAAGTTGTAAGAGAATATATTTCACACCTCTCTCCTAACATGACTTATGCCAAGCTTTGAAAGTCCCGTACCTATTGAGATACCATGGAAAAATCAGACTGTTGAACAGTTGTATGAATGAACATGAACTCTCCACAGTACATACCGCAAATCTTACTAGTGTGACTTAAAATGTTTTGAATTTTAATGACTGCGAAGTCAAGTTTCCTTCCTTGTCTTCAGATGAATCTTCATCTGCACGCAGGATTGGGCAAGGCATCACAGCCTGCACTCACCAAGGCAGGCTTGAGGCAAATCTGGTGATGCAGCAGAGCAGAGGACTAATTGTCCTGTTTTGAGTCCCACTCATAATTTTAACCAAGAACAGTCTTGGGGTCTCTCTGTAGTCCATGGAGAGGTTCATCTTGTAAGAAATTCATACTTTATTGGGTTGGATCATCTTATGAATCTGTTTATTGACTAGATGGTGAGACATCTGGCTATAGCTGGTTCTTCACTTTGCACCAGCAATTTTAAGTGGCCAGGCAGTAATAAGCAAGACCCCAGACCATTCCCGTCCTGTAGGATACATGAATTTATTGCCACATTAAATAAAACCAAGTAATGAAATAATATATGTCACACAGGGAATGAGCAGTTTCTTGTTCATGACCTTGCTGGCCAGACTCCAGCTGCAAGACAAGGGGGACTATTGTAACTGACTTAAAGGATATTCAGTCTCCAGTTCCCACCTTGCTTGTTCTCAGCTTCTCTTTTTATTGAGTTTTTGCTTCCAGATCGCAATATTAACATCCAACTGACTCTATTTAAATGTCCTTGTTGCTGAAGAATCCAACAGAAGATGGGTTTTTTTCACTTCTTTCCTGCGAGATTCTGCACAGGCATGCCTGTCTTTTGGGCACTGTGGTATCACTCATGGCTTTGTTTCACACTGATGTAAAATCGCAGACTAACTGGGATTGGGAGGCACCGCTGGACATCATTAGGTCCAGCTCCCTACTTGTCTCACACTTCTTTGCTTACAGTATCCCCTTCAGGGTAATTAGGTGTCTGACTGAATCTGCATATCTTTGTAGGGTTATGTGAGTGCTAAGAAAGAGAGAGACTGCAGAATATGACTTGCCCATTGAAGCAAAACAAACTCTCTATACATGAGATGAAATGACCTTGACTATATTCAGGCTGAAAGAAATTATGCCTTTATATTAGCAATACAGGGTATGAAAGAAAAGGGAAATTAAAATACCAAGTAACTGAGCTTGGTCTATGTATTCTCTCCCGTCCAACCTCTTAGCAAAGCCAATGTGTCAAGGTTTGCCTGAAATTTCTGGAGAGCAGGCTGCACCTGGGGATCTCTGGCATTAGCAAAATTGCTGCTTCACCCTGCTTGTGCCATGACTTTCCATGCAGATTCCCCACCAGCCCTACCATACAGCCTGGCACACAGTGGGAAGGCACTTGCTCTTGAGATCCCCTGGAGCACCAGGACACAGCTCTTACTCAAAATGACATCCCTGCTACGAGAGGTGGTTTTACACGGTCGCTCACAAATACCTGTGCCATAAAAGCAACCCTGAGCAGACAGCTGCTAGATGCCTTCAAGGAAAACTGGAGCTTGCAAGCCAGTATCTTGAAAAGAGGAAAATATCTAGTCCAGCTATTCAGCATAAATCGGTGCCTTTTGGGGGTGCGATCCCAAACATCATCACCCTCTCGTATTGGGACTTCCGATTTCTCATTTTAACTGCTGTGTTCTTGTGCACACATACACGCATGTTTATATGCGCACGCACACTCACACACAGAGGCTGATGGATAACATTAAGTGCATAAGCTTCCTGAAAGCAGAGGACCTGCTTCAAATCTCATTTATACTGCTGTAAATCAGGAATAATTCCCCCGAAATTGGTAGCGCTGCACCACTCTAAGAAAAACCAAAATCAGGGCTCCTTGCCTGCATTTGTGTGGAGGGTTTCTCCAGCCAGCCTCCTTCAATGCTCTCTTGTCCACTTCCCATTTCAATTTATCCCCCAAATCCTCATTTCCTTACACTCCTTTCCCTTCGGGCAGCCCGTCATTCCCATGGGCAGGGTCTGCTACGAGCTCTGCAGCAAGAGCTGGAGGATTAACCCACTCTGGGTTGGACACCGGACAAAGAGTCGACACAATCTCCAGGAAAGCCTGGGACAGAGATAGAGGATTAAAAGCATTCCCCAGCTCCCTTCTTTGACACCAGGAGGGTCTTCTCTGTCAAAGAGACTTTCCCTGTGGCTTCTAGCACACATATAATTTTTGACGAACGAGGCCCCAGGGCACTGGCTGCAGACGGAGGGCTGTTTTGATTGTAACAGGCTTTGATTCAGAGCAGCCAGAAATTATTTATTTTCATTCAGCTTCCCTCCTCCCCTTCATTCCGAGTGGGGATTGAGAAACTCTGTTTGCAAGGCTCGGGGGCTCCAGCCGCCTCGCTACCTGCGTTGCTAATGGCCTTGGAGGAGCGTTGAGGTCCTGGTGGAGCAGGGCACCAAACGCTTGGACTGCAAATGCTCTGAAATTTGCCCCTTCTCCTATTCCCCTGCAATTTGTGCAGACTGGCAGGAAAGGGCAGTCCTGGTGAGCTGTTCCCTTTGCAAGAAATCTCCTTGTCAGGAGTGATTCCCTTTGCATTCTCTGCAGGAGGGACATACAAGAGGAGTTGCACGTGGTCCCTCTCTTCTTGCCATAAGTAGGTGGAAGATGAGTAAAGCTCTTGCCCCTTTCTCAGCGTCCAGAGCATTTTAAACCAAACCAGGCAGGGAAGATTCCCAGGTGGTTTCATGGCTGGAAGGACTGTCTGCAGCATCCCAGCTCTTGGGCTCGGATCATGTTCATTTAAGTCACGTTGCTGTGACCTCTCCCTTGCTGGAGGACCCCTGCGCCCCTGCATGAAGTTGTGTATAATTAGGTCCAGTGGTCTCTGCGTACTATTGGTAACTACTGAAGACAGGACGCTCAGCTTGGCAGGCTTTTGGAGCTATGCAGTATGACCGCTTGTTGTTTTAATACTCCAAAAAGTTCGTAGGTGGATCCAGATGTTATCGAAAGCACTTTTAGATCAATGGTTAGAAACCACTACCCAACTGAACCATTAAATCATCGGATTATCCCAGGGCGTAGTTCTAAAGGCAGTTAGACAAGAAACTTAGCCCTGGGTCCGTGCTATGGTATTAACAGTAATATTTCTCGCCTGCTCAGAGATGCAGAGATAACATATAGTGCAGATAGGTCAGTCCTTTGCTTCTCAGGTAACAGATGCACAACTGCAGTGGACAAGTCACTTGGCAGCCGCTGCTTAGCTATAGCCAGTGGTTTATGTGTATGACCATCATCTGAGCTTCTGCTCTTTGTGACTGTTGATCGCTCAAGCTGCTGCTGAGCTATCTTTTCTGCTTCTTCCAGTTCTGTGCTTTGACCTGAAAGGCTAATCCAATAACTGGTTTGACTCCGTTTGGGCTTAGCAAAACTCTGTCTCATAATTTTGGCTTTCATTACAGTTGATAGCTGAGGACAGACCTTTGGGATCCCACAGAATGGATTTCAGGCAGGCTCAAAAGCTGTGGGGTTTGTTGGTGCAGGAGATGCCCTCTGTAGTGGCACTCTTTACCCAGAAAACTCCAACAAAAAGGACATTCTTGCTCCCATGACTCATTGCATCAGACTCACGTCTCCTTGAGTGAAGATACGGTGACATGCACTTGGTCAGAGATCAGCCAGGAAACCTCTGGCAGAGCTGGGATCTGGACTAGCACCGTGGACTATCCCTCTCTTGTAATTAATCCAAATTGTCAGTGCTCCAGACTTGTACAAAGACAGGAGGAATGTGCACCTTCCATTCAACCCAGTGCAAACCAGTTTCCTTCCCAGGTGAGATTCACTGCACAAGGGCCAAAGCGCAGTCTCTTCTCCCATGGAGAAGACGTTTTTCGTACATGGGTCTTGGCAGAGTTATTGGGGAAGTTACTTTGCAGTGCCCTTACTGCAGAGGTATCTAAATTTTCCTTTTCTGTGCTGGAATATAAAAGCATAGGGACAAGATTTCAGGGTGGTGAACAAGGAAAAACTACTCGGTTTACACCAGACAAGTCAGAGGAAAGTGCTGGAGTGGGCTGTTACATTGAGGAAAAGGTGAACTCTGTCTCCTGAACAGGTCAACTGGGATGATGATCTCCAGATCTGAACCATAATGCAATTTATTTTTTGTCAGTTGTTGGTCCTGATTTGGCCCTGGAAAGTGCTGTGGTTTGGGGAGGTGTGCGGGCATCTCTCCTAAGTGTAGAGATCTGTTTAGTTATCTGTCTGTGTTTCCATGGAGCTAGCCTCTGCCTCTCCTCGTGCTCCCTTTTTTTAATTCAATGAAGAGGAATAGGGACTCTAAAGAGCTATTCACTTGACCTAACTTGAGGCTTAGTTTAGGTAAGATGAGTTGTACTGGGGACTTCATAATCGGTGAGCAACCTGCTTAGGTGAAGACATCTACCTTTTACCTGAGGAACTCCATCCTCTCTCCAGGCTCATCCAGGCTTGTGCCTGGTGTTCTTCTTCTGTGAAGTCCAAACAACAGAAAGCAGTGAGGGCTGGATGCAAGCAGCATCACTGCACCTGCATGTTACCCACTCTCACTGCTGTCCAGGGCTCTGCTCTCCTCCAGGGCTGCAGCTGGGACCCCACCACCTCCTTGACTTGATGCTCCAGGCTCGATGGAGCTCTGGAAAACTCCTAGACATCAACATGGAGATTCAGGTCACTCAAAAGGTTGGACAGAAGAAGGAAGGGGGTGTCTGGGGATAGCATGGTTGGTTTGCACAAGTGTGGTTTCCTGGACTGATTTTCTCATCCAAAAACCCAAACACATGAGAAAAAGTTCTTCCTGCTTGGTACTGAATTTCTGGCTACTTTTTACATGACCACAGCATAATGAGGGTGACCAGGGCTTTTTTTGACTGTTGGCCCATATTTTTGGAACATTAGAACTGAAGCTCTGGACCTTTGTTTTAATTGGCCTTCAGGAGGCAGTGACAAGCATTTCATCCCAACACTGGGACAAGTGTCTGCATGGATATTGCCCATTATACACAAACACTGGATATTTTTTATCAAAACATATTTCGATGAAACACTGTTTTCACCAAATCCCCTTGCCCTTTCCAAATTGCCTCTGGGAAGCAGAGTGATACATTTTTGGGTCAATCTGCATTGATACTTCTTGGAGCTGTCACTTCCATGGCTCATCCCCTGTTCTCTTGGATGGGCCCTGACTAGACTACGTCATCTGTGATGTACTGCGGTCTCTTCTCTGGCTGAGAGGCTGTAATTCACAACTGGAATGACAACGACAAAAAGCCAAGCCAACTCAACCTGAACTCTTTCATCCTTGAGGGAGAAGACAGACCCCAGGATCTGTGAAGTACAGGACCCGGCCTTTACACCAGGAGTTCAAGCTGATCCAGATAATTATGGTTTTCCCCTTAAACCAACACTGCTCATATGTCTCAGCAGTGGATTTTGACCTCTTCAGGAATGGAAAACTCCAACATTTCAACTGTTCCTCCTGCTGAGACAGGAACAAACACCGTAAGAACTGAATTTGGCCATTCTGATTTCCACAGCCATCACTCAACAGCTCAGGGAGACCAGTCTGGGAGGCACCATGCAACCGTCCCTAGCCCCAGTTTGCCAGCTGGGTGAGGACTTGGAGGGGGTCCTGGGAAGGCAGCTTTAGATCTGCGTCCTTCAGGGTCCGTGCTGAGACAGCACGCACTGAAACCTCTCAGCAACTCATCGCCACGTCACCCTCATCTTCAGTGTTGAGGGACTAAGGAGTAGGTGATGATCCACAGTGTTACTACCTCCCACACCTCCCATCAGCTATACGCTCATAAAAATTGTAAAATCTCATTGGTGAGTGCTTTTTTTCACTTTGCAAAGTGGGCTTCATTCCAGTACATTGTAATGCCTCACATTTTGAGATCCTTTCAAATTCAGTCAGTATTCAGGTTTTGCATCATGTTTTCATGATTGTCAGTGATTTTTAATGGTAAATTAACAAGGTTACAAAGAAAAACAAAACCCCATCTGAATTTTGGTAACTGGAAAAGGAAGAATATATTTATTTAGCTGTCAGGACAGTGGGTTTTTTGGCTACTTGTCATCTCACCGGATCTCAGAACTCATCGATGAAAAAATATTGTGGATTCATTTTTCTTTCCATTGAGACTGTGGCTGGAGTTCCTGAATGATTTATCTGCCCAGTTTTATAGATCATGCGTTGTGAGTTAATTTGGGATTGTGACAGCTACTTAAAAATCATCCATTTGGAAAACATTACTTGCTGTCACATGAATAAAAATAAGATGATCTCTGTTTCTTGTATACATTTGGGATGACAAGGACTGTGGTAAGCTTCAAATGTTTTTTCTGATTCTGATCCATCTTTTGGGTCATTTTTCTTGTATTCACTAGTGGAGACTCAAATACAGTAAAGGAAAGGTGTTTAACTGATGGTCCTGAGTTGGATGCTTTGCATTTACATGACTGACAGTAGGATGGTCCATGTGTAGGGGCTTGGGTTGCCATCACTGCTTGTCTGCAGGTTCACTGCTAGCCCAGCCCAGCTCTGCAAGTGGCTCTTGGCCATACAAGGATATTTGTGTGGAGCTGAGGAGGTGGCCACTCATGGTACAAGCTCCGAGACTTTCCACAGAACTTCTCTGGTGAGAGCAGACCTACTGATAGTAAAGCAGCGTGAGCTGCCTTTGCACCCTGGCTTGCGTGATGTGGCTTGTGCTCAACTGTGGGCCATGGCGTTGTCTTTGTTGCCTCTCAGAACCTCTTCCCGTCATAGACAGAGCTGCACCCAGTGCCACCACTGGAGGACCAATCCACTCTGACGTCTTCCCATCTTCCCATCTGCTAATGAAAACACTCACTGAGATATTATAGTTCTGGTGATTTTGTGAAGTTTCTCTTCTTTTTCTTTCCCAATCTGTTGGTTTCCCTTTTGTGATATGCACCTCTTTTTTTGCTGGTTGCCTTCATGCCTTGGCTGTTCTTTAAATTTCCCCTGCAGCCTGTTTTCTTGTGATGCCTTATCAACTTTCTGTTGACGTTGCTTGGCTAACGTGCATGGTCTAAGGATAGTCCTTTGGCTTGAATGAAGACTCCGGATATGCCATTTAAATAGACTGCTTATGTGTTTATTTGCCTTTTAGCTTTCTTTTTATTCAGGGTTCTACAAATCTTCAATGACAGTAGTTTTGGCTGTACTTTAACAACATCCACACAGGGGCTAAAGGAATGCTTTTTGTTACTATTATTTTTTATTGCTATCTTCTTTCCAGCTTTTGTTTTTCGTTTGGGATTCTCTGAGGATCAGGATCATCGTGGGTTCCTCTCCTTCTCTTGCTCAGACTTTGCTTCTTTCAATCAGTGGCTTTGGGTGTTACAGATCTGGAGGACCAACCCTGAAGCTGATGTGCTCTGAGTCCCAGCTGCCTCACATGTACCATGAAGGCTGGAGGGGGTGCATGGCTAACATCTGGGCAGGGCACCACTGTCATCACCTCTGGCTTTGAGCAGGACACTGAGGCAGGACTCAGCTTTGGAGCAACATGTTGAACGCTGCTGCCTACTAAATGTCTGCATCAAAACGTGGTCTGTGGACAGGAGATCTCTGATTATGGCTATGGTGATGCTTATGGGCCATGGCCAATATTCAGAGCTTGTCTCTGAACACCAGGTGGGAGCTACGTCTCTCACCTTTTGGTTTTGAGCTGTTTCGATCCTTGTTAATGCACCTACTGTGTATTCTCAGCCTTTGTCTGTGCTGTGAGAGGGACAGTCCAGAGGCACATTCCTGTGGCATCTCGTCTCTGTCAGGACAGGATATTCCCTGGACAACTTGTTCTCCATGAGCCTGTTTGGACAATTTGGGAACCACCTGTGGGGCTCAGGCTCTAAGTGGTCCTGTCAGCATCTTTTTCAGATCCTGCTGAGCCATCATTCTTGGTCCCCAGAGTTGTGAAGCACTCTAGAAAGCAGAAATACTAGATGAGGTGATGTGTGATTTATTAGATCCAATACTACAATACCATGTAAGCCATAAAAATCAGGGGAATTTTGGAGTTCATATACATATCAACACTGTGGAGCAAGGAGTCTCACCAGGCAGATCCACGATAGGAAAAAAGGCATCTGAACATCTTGATACCAGCGAAGTGTCAGCAATTTGGAAGGAAATCACGGAAAAAGCACTGGGAAATTGCCGAAAGGGCTGCCTCGGCCCTTAGGAAAAATGAAAATAACAAAGCCTGTTCAGTTTATTGAACAACACTGTGGATGTTTTCTTGCAATTTTTCATAGCCATATGAAATATATTAAGAGGAAAATATACGTCAAGAAAGTTTGTAATCAGTATCAAGTAGCAGATGACATTTCAATTTCTGATCTCACTTTCATGAGCGTGCAACTAATAAAAATAGCCCAGATATCTGACATGGAACATGCCAGCACATGCAAATTAGTTCTCAAGTGATACTGGAAATGTGTCTGCTTTTCTGAAACACATGGATCATTTAAGTTGCGCATAAACCTTAAGCAAGATATGAGTGGTACCTGCATCTTATGAGAAGCCTCCGGTCCAGCATTGAAAGAACAGACTTTAAACAACCAGACCTCATTTTGAATGTCATCATTTTATACGATCTTATATTCTGGAAATGGGAAAATTTTCCAAGGTTAGATAATCTCTCTCGTGCTCCAATGTGGGCTGGATCCTGAAAGCAGAGTCACTAAGGTTTGGTTGGAAATCTGTCTGAAATAGCCCAAGCAATCCGGCTTTTATCTCCTGATCCTATGTTGGTCTTTGGGTAAGAGGGATAACATCTGGGCTCTGTGTTGGGTCAAATTCCCAGCTGGTGCTGACTGATGGGACTCCAGTAACTCTGCTGGAACTAAAAATTGCAGCACATGGCAGTATGGCCCAATGCTTTTCTTGAACTCCCCCTTTGGCTTTATTTCTGGTTATTTTTCCAAACCCCACTGTATAGATAGAGATCCAGTTTCTTTCTAGTTTGTCCACATTTTAAGCAATCTGAAAAAATTCATGGCACCCTTTGTGACAATAGGAAGTCACAGCCTTCCTTGCAACGAGGGACTTCAAGTCTACCACTGAGAACTCCATCCTAAAGGGGTCTTTCTGTCCTAAAAATAGTGAAGCTCTGGGGTAGATGGCTTGTTCTGGAAGAGATAAAGAACGGACACAGACACACTTTCTGCAGCACTGTGGTTTTTGTAGACGCCTTTATGTCTCCCATAAATCATCACCTTCACAGGCTGAAGAGTGCCAGCCCGTGCAGTCATTCCCCATCTGGGATCTGCTTCACACCACTGACCATCCTCATGTCCCTGCTCTGAACTTCAGAGCTTGGCTCTTCTGAAAGCAGGATTGGGTACTTGCAGAATAGGTGATAGCAGGACAAATTTTGCTGTTCTCACAACAAAAACTGGAGATTGTAATTTGATTTATCCAGTAGCATGGTGATAATAGATGCTTGCAGGTGGTGAAGCATTTCTCAGACCTGTGGGCAGCTTCAGTGAGAAGAAATGGAAGGGAAAACCCTACTGCTAACAGTGGGGTGTGAAATCTACTGCTTGGTGTTACATGGGAGTCTTTGCTGAAAAGTTCCTTCTTGCTTTCTCTTTGCTTTTACTCCTCTAAATCCATGCCTGGATTTCAAACCAAGGGGTCAGAGGATAGGAAAAACACTTTCCTGCATCACCAGTTTTGTCCCAACACTACTAGAGTCTTTGAAACTACCACAGAAAGGATTGGGTGTAGGACATTTTCATGCCTATGGGTTTAGCAATCCAAGTTCTCTTGAATTTTTTCAGCAACATCCCTTATGGACATCACCTTGTTATGCTGGTTAACAGGGATTTTGCTGTGGGTGGCAGATGCTGCTGTTGAACTTGAAGGTGCAAATATTCTGTCCATATGAGAAGAACCTCTTGAGAAGGGAAGACTGCTTTCAGACTTCATACAAGTCATGAAAAATGACTCGAGCATCTCACTGACAGATAACTCGAATCTGCAAATGTGTTGCACAGGCTTTTAAGCTTGATGAGGAAAGAGAGGGATGAGGTGGTGACGTGGCTGGTCCACTAACGCAGAGAGCCACGGGGAAGAGGAGCCAGGTCTCTGAGGTCCCAGGCTCAGGCTTGCTGGGACAGGCTGTCTTTCTCAGCTCAAGTTTTGCTGCCTCCTGTGATTCCTGTAACTACTGAACTGAAATCACCAACGTTTTTCAGGACCATTTCTCTACTGTGAGCTGAACTTGAACCTTTGCTCATGACAGAAACCATCAGACACCCCAGCACTTGGACCATGAAGGAAGCAGAGTTGCAGAGTGGTTATTACCACTTAGGTGGCTCTCAGAAACATTTTGGAAATTGGGACCAGCACCCAAAACTCTTCTCAGACAAGTGCTGTAACCAGGGGGTTTATGTTCACACTCTTTGTTCCCTTGAGCTCTTTGTTGCATGAAGGCACCATTTCAGCACACAGGGGTAGAAACTTCTCCTAATTTGCTTCTCTCTGACCTCTTGCAAAGTGGGCTGGACTGAGGATAAAATTTAGATTATTTAGACCTTAACTTTAGGCAGCTTTAGATGAGGAGTGACAGATTTTACCTCTCCAAAGCCTTGGATGCGTTGCCGAGCCCTGGGTCTCCTGGGTGCCCTTGTTGCTATACTTGTAGTGCTAATAATATTTGCATGTCTGAAAATGCAACTGAGACATTTAGGGGGATGCCTCGTGCATTCCTGCCCTGTGTCACAGAGACGCTTTCAGCTATTCAAGCAGAAACATAAGCCTCACTATTGTGGACTGCGGGGCGTGCACTGGCGTTTTTGCTTAGCTATGTTATTGGCCATTAAATCCTCCGCTCCCTTTCTAAATCTGGCCACAGGACTCGACTTTGCAGACTTTGGCAGGGGTGAATTCCACAGGATGTGGGTCCATTTCCTCTAATTTCTTTTAAATATGTCCACTAGTTAACTTTTACTGACTGTTTTCCTGTTCTCATTTCAGGGAGTGGGGGTGAAGCACAGGCGAATGGTCCAGCTGACACCGTGGCATGGTCGGTCCCTCCTGCTGCAGCTGGATGTTCACCTCCTGGTTTTCTTATCGGTGGTAGCCACTTAATGGAGATGCCCAAGACAGAAGCCTCCTTAAACCAGGCTCCTTCTGCCGTCGTGACAGAAGAGGGTGATTCCCCTTATCCTAAGGTCTGATTCACCCCCAGGTCTGTGTCTCTGCATAGACCATAGGGATGTACTGGAGGGGGCTGGGGCTTTGGTGTCCTCTGCTGTCCTCCTCCCTTGACCCAGTCCCTGCCCAGCACTGGGGTTTATGCTTTCCCAGTTCAGGACTATGTTTTTCTCTGCAACTCTTCAATTTTGTGGTCCAGGGCTTGGGACATGGAGGGAAGATGCCACGGTGGGCAGAGCTGGAGAACTGGCACTTCTTCTACCCCTTTGCCCGTTGTTGGGTCTGGATCTGGGTCTGGGTCTGCCCTTTCCATGGGGCTGACCCCACTGTGGGTAGGGCAGGGGAAGGGGAGAGGAAGCTCCCAGCACAGGGGCTCCTCTCCTATCCCTGCAGAGACCTGAAGCCAGCTGTGTCCCAAACTTAATGTTCCAAACTGGTATTTTAGTAGGCGTGGATGATTATAGGTCTTCCCAGGGCCCTTAAAACCTGTAGGTAGGATGGGGCTCAACTCTTATTGACTGCAACAATTCTTAACTATTTCTTGTATTTCAGATATTAATGAGAATTGAGGCCATTATGGCAGATGTCTTACTTCCTTTTTTCCCCCATCTGCACTATTGCGAATTGCCTTATATTCCCCCAAATTGCCATTAGTTACTTACTAGCCCTAAGTGAGAAAGAGAATTTTGTATTTATTGGGTATTTAAACATTTTTACCACTGGTTTGTATTCCAAAGAGGAACATTTCTTACAGGAAAGAAAATAAGAAATGCTGATCTCCAAGACTATCTAAGTATTTCATTTTAATACTGCTGACCTAGTCTGCTGTGATAATGTTGAATTACTTTGCTTTGGCAATATAAAATGGTTTTGTTTTGAAAGTGCCACAGCAACATAATTTGTGATAAAGTGAAATATAAGAAATATAACATGATTTTGAAAGTAGCGGCTTGTAAAATTCAAGTCAAAGCTGAGTGACTCGCAATGATAAATGGGATAGATGCATTTTCTTTATCAAAGGAAGTATTTAAGCACCATTAAAACAAAATGGGAGAATAGAAGCAATCTGTTTCAGCATTTTCTCAGTGATATTTTCCAGCATTCCGGCAATATGTTGTGATTTCAATAAAACGTTTGCTCCAGCTGTAGAACTGTTATCTTCAACTTCCTTACTGCTCAGATCTAACATTTTTCTTGGGGAATGTGGCACACTGTAAGAATGTCCCATTATTTATTTAAGTTGGGTTTTCATCTTCCTTTCATTGTCTAAAACATAGATTTCTTTTCCAAAGGAATGGTCTGAGCACCTTCAGTCATCATGAGAAAAAGACAGGACCCTCCACTGATTCATCTCATCCTAAGATGGTGTTTGGATATCTGGGATGAATCACCTGATACAGGGTCCTTCTTTTCTACAGCTGCCTCAGTTTGCCTGGTTGACCATGTCTTTTGGATGTTAGTGGATTAGGTCCCCTGAAGATGATGGTGTTTTAGGGACTGGACCAGAGTGATTCTCTCCTCTGACTTTTGAACAACAACAGGACACAGCAAGGCTGCCCCAGGACTAACACCTGGCGGCTGAACTACAGCACAGCTAGGAAACACACATCTGAACCCACCAACAATCTCCCTGGGATGGTTTATACACAACGTCCCACCATGCACTGTCCCACAGATCGAGTGCTTTCACCAGTAGGTTTGGTGTTGAAGGAGTCACTCGGTGGAAGCCTAAAACTTCCACGAGCTCAGACTGGACCATCTTCCCCCCTTCCAGTAATCTGTGAACGTCACCGAGACAACTACTTCCATGACCCTCAGAGGAACCTGAGCAAACTAGCTGGAGTAAGAAATACTCAGGGTTTCTTCACCAAGCACAGGGCAGTCTTGAGACGTGACACAGGTATTGAGGTGTTGCCGTAGTAGAAGAAGATAACAACAGTGGCCCATAAAGACTTTGGAAGAACATCACCATAATATGCTCCGTAGTTGAAATTGTAAATGTCCGTTTTTACTCTGTGATTTTTTTCTTTATTTCTTTTTCTTGCAAGAAAGAATCCCTTGAACACCAGTTCCCCATCAGTGGAAGGAGTGACAGATCTTTAGCAACAGCAGTACTACGAATTAACAGTCTTCATAAAATTCATAGGTTGGAAAGGAACTGAAGGAAAAACACTCTGCAAAGGTTACCAGGCCAAAGCCCTGGGGCAACTGAAAGCTAAATTAAAAGGGGGAAAAAAATGAATATCCCATACTAAACCAAAAACCAAAACCCTAATGAAAACACTAAAAGCAATGATTAATATGACAACTGGGCAGCTTTCCCTGAAGACATGAATTCCCATCAGGGTAATCAAATTTGTCTTAAAAATGATAAATAGCACTACCACTAACCTAAAAATGTACCTTGATCCCACCAAGCTCAATCTCTTCAAACACTAGCTGCTTCATTTGAAAAAAAAAAGTATTTAAATAAACAAATAATATAAAACAAAACCCACAGTCCCAACACGGATTTTTTCAAAGTTACCTCAGTCTTTTTTGGCTGTTCAGTCCACTCCCTGGTGTCCAGGTGTAAACAATTCCCAAAAAGAGACGTCTGTATCCCTGAATTCCAGAAAAGGTAGCGCTTTGTCTTTCTTTCCCAAAAAGGCTGTCTTTATGCTGAGTTTCTCAACCAAACCGGGGATGTTTAGGCCTTTTGATTATTTTTCCCCTCCATTTTTTTTTTTTTTTTAAACTTTCCCCTCTACTTGCATTGGTGGCCCTTTATTTCTTAATGATATTCTTCTTCCTCTTGCGCAAGGCTATCTCATCTTCTTTTCCACTGCCTGCTCCCCACAAATCCCACACTCCTTGGCAAACCTTTGTGCTTCATACCAGCGCTCGCTGCCCACCCTGGCCCCTTGGAGATGGACTGGGTCTACCACGGCTTTCCAGACCAGGATGAAAAGGGATATTTATGAGCATGGTCGTGCAAGACGGGTTGAACACCACGTTCATCCTTGAGAGAAAGCTGTGCTCTGAGCTTTCAATCATCAGTCCTTTCTCTTGCTCTTCATCTGGAATCTTCTTCCCTGCAGCTCCCTCCTTGTAGCAGCTTGTGGCTTTTGGAGGAGCAAGTGGGGCTGGCTGAAGACTATGGAGAAAAGGAGCATTTACCTCCTGGCAGGACCTCCTGACTACCCAGCAAGCCAAGTTCATGGCTTCATCTTTGCTACGACTTCGCTTTGGTTAACCAATTGAGAGCAAAACTAGTCAAAATTGCTTGTATTTAGGTTGATGTTCAAGCCTTTTCTGTGTTTCTTCCTTTTCCACTTTGTTTCTTTATCAGCCAGGAGCCCTAATCCTGACACTAATGAGCTTTCTGTTTACGTCGTAAAGTGCTGCAAAGAAGACAGCTGGGCCTATAGACTTTTAAGCATAGTTTCTCACTAGTCCTCTCTTTTATTTAGCTAGAGAGCTACTGAAATCTTCCCTACACTTGAGAAACACCTTTATGGCAGAGATGACAATAATTTACCCTTCCCAGGCAGGATATGGTGCCTCTGCCACTAAAGAAAATCAGTCCCAGATGAATCAGACGGCAATCTGTCAATTCACAATAGAAGTTGCTTTTGTGTTTTTTTACCTCCGCATTTCATCGCTGATTCTGAGTGGCAAAACTAAATGCGTTGTCCCTCATTATCCCAATAAGCTCCCAATCGTTTCAAAATTTGTAAGTAAGTGGCATGTTTTCCCTTTTCTTGCTAAAAATGAATAACAGTTTGTCATTTAAAATCTGTCATGGTAGCAGCAGGGAACAAGTGAGTAGGTGCCATCCTTCAGCCTCAGCCCCGGGATCTTAATGAGGCTCTGATGCCACATAAAGAAATCTTTAAGCAGAGTGCATTTTGAGCAGAGTGCTGCTGGGTTTAATCAGCAGAGAAAGGCAGGTCTAGCTGACTGAGAATCATCCTTTGGACACTGGATTCAGATGAGACTGCCTAAGAGTTTGGACCTCTTTGTGCCATTCTCTCATTTTCTTTGCTTTTGAGGCAAGCAGAAATGTTACAGCATTAGTTTTCCTTGTATTCATCCTCCCTGCTGGGATCTGAAGATCTGCTTTGTTGTTCACTTTTGAAGCTTTTAAATATCTCCTCCACCTGCAAGGTATACAAAGTGCTCGCAATTTGCTGGCTGGGCAGGTTAGCCAGCAACCATTTGACTGTCATCTTCTCTCAAACTGGGACAAGGATAATATTTAAAGAGGTGGAGCTGTGGTCCATGACTGGTGCTTCAGATTGCTGTGATATTAGTATTACTATATTTGGTAAAATCTTCATTATTGAGCTTTGCATACCAGTAAATCTTCCTAATGTGGCTTTGACATTAACAGGAAAAAATAATTTTGGTTGATATTGGTAGTGTCCTCCAGGAAAAGAAAAATATTTAGATCTTTCTGTATTTGGTCTATTCCTGCAGTGGCCACCTTCTAAAAGAAAGTGCAATAGGTATGAGCTTCTTGAAAGTAAGTAGGCACCTATAAACTTTGGGGTATGAGAGGCACATGAGATGCGCTGGGGGAGTGCATCCACACTCTGGTAGGATGAACTGGGTTTCTGCAGAGCTCCTGCCCCAATGGAGACAAAGGGCTATGAATAATGATAAAAAAGCAGCTGGCAGCAATGCTACCTCACCTTCCTGAGAAGGCATAAATAGACAACAAAAGCTCTTTTCTGCCCGTGTTTTTGCATTCCCAACGGGAGTTTTGCTGGTGGGGCTCTTTGAGGTGTACTAGTCTTCCCACATCTTGCCAAACAAGGTGATGCTGGCAGGTCTCTGGGGCACAAACCTGGCTGTAGTAAGTCCCAGACGTCCTGCTGGTCTGCAAAATGCGAGATGGGCATTGGTATGATATTAAGAAGTTTCATGCAGTAAAAAAGAGTGTTTGAAGCCTCATGTTCACTGGAGTATATCCTTAAGATTCAGGATTGGAGAGTGATGAATTCCTGCCTCAAGGGCTTTTTTGATCTCTGGTTGATCTCAGGCTGGATTCAACTGACTAAACAGAGGTGTCTACATGATAAACACCAGCCTCTGAACCAGTTACCCTGGCCTTCCCTTGTCAATGGGTTTGGTTGACATCACCAGTGGAGGTTAGGCTACAACCTATCTCACCTTGAAATGGATGTCCAAGACCAGCCAGCTGAATCACGCCCCTGCTTGATTCTCAGCTGTAAGGGGGTCTGGGATGACCATCTCAGCTTGAAGACTTTCCTAGATGACATGTCGGGAGTAAAGGGAAAGGAGTCACACCTTAACTCTGCAGCTAGAGACAACAATAAATGGTATTTTCTCACTTGCAAAACTTGTATCTCTCTGAAGCCTGTTGCCCATGTCTGACAACTAGACTGCCATCACCTTTTCCAGTGCCTCACTGCTCCCTTGATGAGTGTTGCATAAATCACACCCTCCAACTGTGCTGTGGCAGTGCATTACATTTCATTGAACACAAGTGGTAGTAAATCCAAGTGCAATCAGTAGAGCATTTTTATAGGAGCAATTACATTTAAAAGGTTTTTCTCTGAACCATGTCCCATATTCAGGGAGAAGAGACACATGTAGGTAGTAATAATGTTGTCCAGAGCCACAAATGGTTTCAAAAAAACCTCTGACTGAAATGATTGAATCTCCTTGGCCTCTTATTGCAGAATTGAGAGCAAATAAGATTTTGGAGTAAGGCTGCAAAGGATATGTTTTGTAATAAGACCTAAATGTGATGGAGTAGTGACCCCCCAAGGTCAGCGAACTGCCAGTTGCCTGCCCGCTAACATGCATTTCCACTCCGCACTGCTTACTATCCCTTTTCCTCTTGTTTTCAAAATGTTTAAAATAATTAGGTCAAACAAGGAGCTATTTTTTATCACCTGTATTTCATTTAGACTCTTTGCCTTCTTTGTCAGACCTGATAAAGGGATTATATGCTTGAAGGCTTTTTATATCATCAAGTCTAATAAAGAAATTCCCTCTCCCAATAAGTTGTAGATCTCTAAATATATGTGACCTTTTTAACTGTGGTGGGGTCTATTGGGATCTTTCAGTATTCACTGGAGGCACATGTGGACTTAGTTTTAAGATCAGAGAGGCACCATAGAGACAACAGATGAAAAGCCTGCTGCCAAACACGGTAGGATTCATGAAGACCCACAGCCTGCCCTCCTGAGTAGGAAGCTGCTACTGCTAGATGTTTACCAAACTTAGAAGAAGTGTTGCAGCAAAGCTGGAATTCAGGGAGGTGCAAGGAAAAAAACCCCTTTGAATTTCACCCTACAGTTTTCTATATATGTCAAGAAGTGGAACAGTTTGCCAAGAAAAGCTCTGCAGTCTGTGTCCCCGGAGGTTATCAAGACCCAACTGTAAAAAGCCAGTCTGATCTCTGAGCTGACCCTGCTTTGAGCAGGAGATTGGACTAGAGACCTCTGAAGTCCCTTCCAACCTCATGGATGCTGTGATATCCAACTCCATAACCTGGAGCTAGGCAACAGCGTATCTCCAGAAAAAAAGCATCTGGTCCTGATTTAGAGACTGTAAGCAAGGCCATGTTTTGGATAGCAGCTGAACCCGCCCATAGCTAATCTCCCATCATGTGACAAGGACCATATGTCATGCCATGTGGCGGTAACTGAATGGGCGTGAGGGAGATTATTACAACCTCTTTCATCTCCAGGATAAATCTTCTCAGATGAAGAATCTGTATTTCCTCAGTGGAGTTGTTCCATTGATTGAATTATGCTTGCCATTAAAAGAATAATTCTGTGCATGATTACTACTTTGGACCTTTCTGGTTTTCACTGCCATTAGGGGTTTGTTCTGTCATTGCCTCTCACATGAAAGAGTCTCTGAAATATCAGATACTTTCTGTCATTGTATATCTTTCTCAACTAGAACATGATTGTCTTTTAACCTTCTCTACAATATTTGAACTCCTCAATGCGCTAAGCTTGGGTTTTGGCAGGTATCCAAACCCCAATAGGACGAGGAAGGCTGCCCCTTGTTGCAAAGCCCCAGTAGGTCAAAGTGGTCTGTTATCATTCACAAATGATTCAAGCAAGCCAGCGCCCAGTGCTAAGTGTTCCCCGCTTGATTTATAGCTTTACCTTCAAAAAAAGGAAAGAGAATGCAACGTGGTTGTAGCTTCTAGTTATGATTTCAGAGCAAAAGCATCTGACACAAGACCAAGGTGAGCTTCTCTCTTAGAGGGCACATAACTCAGAGAAAACCTCGGGGAATTGTGGGAGTCATAGAGGTGAGTTACCATGTCATAGAGTTGAGGAATCAAAGGATGGAAGAAGTTTAATGACGAATATAGATTTTCCTGTGCAGGAATCTCTCCTCTCTCAGATAGTACAGGCTGCAATGATAACATCTGCTGAACCATTTCCATCACTGTCAGTCCGTCCAGTCAATGGAGTGACCAAGAGAGATGGGGACCTTGAATTACTACCTGGAAACCTTGAATTACCACCTGGAGATGCCTCTCTCTCTCTCCTCAGTGCACAAGGAGAGGAAAAAGACTCCAGACGTGGATCTTCCTGCGGTGGGATAAAGCCAGGCCCTAGGTCTATAGGTTCCTTTGCATCCTGTGGGCTTGAGAGCAGAATTCACAGCAAATTTCACAGGTCCATTTAGGCACTGATAGCTTTATAACAGCTAAAGATGAGCCAGAGCTCATTACTCCCTTACAGGCTCTGGGCAGAAATGGGTACTTCCAGAAAGCAGTTCCGTCCACAGTAGGATATGTGTCTAAGATAGGGCAGAGCAGTTTCTCTTTGGAGACATCAGTGGCTGTAAAGAGTTCCTGTCTTGCTCAGATGTCAGTGCCAAATTCTAGAAACATAGTGCTTGGAGAAGATGAATGCTACCTCAGACTTGCTTGAAATCAGTGGGAGATGATGTCCCCCAGACTTCATTGTCTCTGAGGTAGGTGACTAATTACTTATGTAAATCCAACTCCCATCCTGTCTCCCCATTTACACTGTGTAATAACTGGTTGACTTTATGTCATGATGCCAAGACATATTCCTGGGGATGGACCCTGGTGCTTGCTCTTTGCTCAGAAAATCCCCTTTGAGAAGCTCAAATATTCCAACCTGCCTTGGCTGTGCATATGGCAGACCATTGCTTGGCTTACACAGGTATCTGGGATGGTGAAGGTTTTTGGGAAGGCTGTTTCTAAATGTTTACCTTTTTAAACTGCTCACTGGCTGCTTTTTTATTTTTAAGGCCTGTGCTGTGCCCTGCCCTGCAGTTCCTGCCCCAAGGTGTGCTTGGACAGTGTAGTAAGGAGCTAGGAGTGCCCCTGGTCTGGGAGACCGTGAGACCAGGACTGCTCAGTGTATGGTGGGGTATCAATGTGCTCACAGACTCTAGGGCCACCATGAGATGAGAGGGTGGCAAAATCCAGCTCCTGGTTGCAGAGATGCAAACAGATGTACATGACAAGAACATTGCAAGCTGCAGCCTTTTTCACACCAGGACTCCTCCTTCCATCTTTGGAGACGTCTTTCTGTGGGCTTGTTCTGACCATCCTCCATCCACAGTTCTCCTGTCTGGAAACAACAGGGACAATTTGCCTTGCCTTCCTCATCATCCAAAGCACCAAAATGATCTTCCCACTTACTGCCAGCCTCCCAGCTGGTGGGAGGTCTTCCCTGTTCAACCACACTCCGCTGAGACTCAGGGAAAGTTTCCTGTCCACCTCATCAGGTTCAGGATTGGGCCCTCCTGGTCAAGTTGTGAGTGCTTTTTCTGGCTCCAGTACTCCCAAGGCACTTCAAGGGTTAAGCCAGCAGGACTGCAGGGGAAGGGGAGATCATTTTTCCTGCCCGTAAAGAGCTGTGGCATGGCATGAATGTATTTGTAACATGAGCCAGAAAAACAGTCTGTGGATGCTATTGAAGATAGCCCCAACAGCGAGACCAGGGCTGTGCTCAGCACTCAATGTGATCCTCTGCTGAGCACCAAATGCACATGTGTCCTTGTTATTCCTTCTCAAGCAACACCCTGGCCACCTCTCTGACCCCTCCCAGGAGCCAGGGTCTTCTGATGCTCTGCGTATAAAGAAACCACAGTCTGAGGATGCTGCGTGCCCCCAGAAATCTTAAAAATGCAGAGATGGTTTTGACAGACCTCCTGCCTGAATACCTGACTGCTATTTAGAATGCATGGCTTGTAAATAACTGCACTGGGAGAGCGGTTGTTTACCACAGCCTTGTCTCTGTGATTGATGCTGACTTCCATGTCAAAAAAACCCCAACAAGATTTCAGCTTCCCCCTGGCTCTGTAGTGATTTGAGCGTATTTTGGGCCAGACTGCTTTGACAACAGATGATGGTTGAGATGCGACAGGCACTCTGAGACCACTTCACCCCAGTAGGAGATTTCAGCTTTTGTTTTCATCGGTCACAAACATCAGTGTTTTTATACTGCTCTCACTTTACCCAGGGGAGCTGGACCGAGTCAGTGAGTCGTGTGAGGGTTTGGTTGGTTTCTCGAAGCACCCACTGTGCACAAACCCTGCCCAGGGTGACTGATTGCAAAAAGTCACCCCCATGTCCCTCCCCAGTATCTTTCCTTTCCTATGAACACATGCCAGAAGCAATCAGATATAAGGAGAGCAGGGCCAAACCTGGGGATAGCCATCCTTCGCAAGCTGGCTTTGCTGTGACCAACCTGCTCAATGCTGACATTTTAATTAACATGTGTTTTGCTTTCTTATACACGTATCTCTGATAAGTCTGCTACTCTGCTTACAGCCCCTCATGTGGTTTGTTCTAAATATTGTAATCTCTGGGGCACCTTTCTATCTTCTGCAGACCTAACTTCCCTCTCCGCATTATTTCTGTGCGGCAATGACACTCTTATCTAATTGGGATATCTACGTAGCAATTTCCTCCCTTTGCTGTTCGCTTTTGCCTCCGTGTGGCTTTTTCAAAGAAGTCGGTGATTTATATGTCAAGTTGCACGCACAAACCTGTTTTACCCCAGACCTGAGGATGCTGGGTCCAGTGGCTGAGTTTGCAAGCTCAGGGCAGCAAGAAGAGGGATTAACCCAATGTAGCAAGGGAGCAGCCTTATATCAGGCAGGGCGCAGGCAGGCTGGGAGGGGACGAGGGCTGCTGGTCTCCTTGACCCGACTGCTTGTTTTCGAAAGTGTTGCAGGAACCCAATATCTTTGAGAGCTTCAGCCCTGTTCTTGAAAAAGGCTGGAACTGGCCAGTGGGTAGCACAGACAGAAATACACAAGGCCGGTAATGAAATAAGGTTCTTTTCCTTAAAAGCCAGCCAAAAACATATCCCTCTGAGGTGCACCGTTACAGCCTATATTGTTCCACCAGGCCCCATAACTTCAGCATTTGGAGACAGGAGGCTAAATTTAGGCGTGTTACTATTTCTATTTTAATATCCTGGAATTGGCTCAGAGTCTGACACTGGATTTTGCATTCCTCTTTGCCAAGTTTCTCCCACTCAGGAGTTGTGCCTCAGTGGAGGCTCTGGTTATCACATGCCTGCCAATCCTTCCCCAGTTTGACAGGGTTGGGAGGTTTGATCGAATTTCATTACGGTGATGAAAAATCAAAAGTGAAACTGGTGCACAATGTTCAGCAGGGGGTGATTTTAGTGTGTCAAGGCCCGGATTTGTGGCTTCACATCTTCCAACTTAAGTTGTCAAGGCAGGGCTTGTACTCACTGCAGGTCCCCTCCATGGGCAATGGAGAAGGTGGTTCACCTCCTGCTTTTGCTTGTGGCTCTGCCCCGACTCTTGGAGGCAGCGAGCATGACTAGTGCCTTAGACTCGTGCCTTGGGAAGGTGCTCGAAAAGACTTGGAATAATTTTGACCCAATGTGGCAAATACCAGCACTGGTCTGGCTCCTGGGATGGGGTTTGTCAGCAGGGGGGCGAGTGGGGCTGGGCTTCTGGACCATGCCTTGGAAATGTGCTTGCCTGCAGGCTCAGCTGAGCACCGCAATGCCCAGTGCCGCAGCCATCACTTTTCTCCTAGGCTGGTGCTCCTTCCTTGCATGGGACCAAAGTGGCTGGTGGACAGCAGATATGGCTCCTCAGCCCCTTGGAGCTGAGCCCCTTAGGGGTAGAGAATGGGAGCCGGACCACAGGGTTGTGCAGTACACATGTGTGCTGCAGCTGCAGTGGCACGGGCATGAAATGAATTTCTGTTTGCCAGGACCGGCATGGACTTACTGCTTTGAGCTAATGCCATCTTTACCTCCAGACCTTCTCAAACTGGACAGATAAAGGACACACTGACTGAAGCTTGTGGCCCAGCTGCTTTAGGTACAGCAATAATAACCATGGCTGCAGCATTTCCTGACTTTTCTGTGCTTAGCCAAGCAAACCTGCTTTTCACACAGGGTATCTTTTTTTAAAAACCTCTATCTATAACATCCTAAGGAGACTGTTGGTATGTAGTGGCTCCTAGTAAAATAAGAGTTAGCACACTGTGGTATGGAGGTATTACGCCACAGACAACAACACCCTGCACTTAGAATAAGAAATGACTGGTGTTTCTCATTTTAAGAGTGTCATGGAAAGCAAACACATTTATTTTTATTTCTCTCTCTCTCTTTTTTTTTTTTCTGGTCAGGATAACGGCCCTGTTGTATTTCTGTGCATGTCACTATCAGGAGCCAGCACAAAGCTGCCTGTTTCCAAGCCATCCCTCACTTCCCAGCTAACTCCATCCTCCCCACGGTGGAAGGTCCCTGTTTGGCTTTGATTAGTAGCTATGTCCTCCCGGTCACTCCTACCCAGGCTCCTACCTGGCCCTCTCTCTTTGATCTCTACCACTGCGGTCCTTCTGATCTCTGTTTGATGGTCCTGTTTGTTTCTGCTTTGGTCCCCAGGTGCCAGGGCTGCAGTGGAGCATTTGGTGGTGGTGGGATTTTTTCTGCTGGAGAAAGGGAGCTGGGTGCCAATGCTATCAGGACAGCTCGGAGCCCTGACTCATGCACTTGCACTTAAAAAAGTAACTGAAATGCACTCTTTTCTTGCTTTGTGGACTATGAGATAAGTATTGATTCCCTTTTGTTCTCGGTCTCTTTCTTCCCAGATCAAGGTTGAAATTAGTTTCTGGAAAGAAGGCTTGGCTTTATTGGAGATCCTCCTGTTTTAAGATGAAGGTATTTGTGTCTTGATTAAGTCATAACAAGCCTATTTTATACTTTCTTATGACCCTTCCTGTTGAAGACCTCAAAACACTTCACATGCGATGAAAGGACCTTACCCTCTTCTTCAAAGCCTTTCAAATTTGGCCTAAACTAGGAAAATGTAGCCCTGTCTGAAAATGGCTTCTCCTCTTCTTGCTGGAGAGACAGACGAGTCCACCTCAGTTACAGGACCTCAGCTTGCAGAGGTGGGGTCTGTATCTTGGGGTGTCTCAGGGGCCATGAAACGAAGCTGGTGCATCTATCTGACACCAATGGGCATGGGTCTCTGTGGTGGGCTGAGGAGCAGGGAGGCAGCTGTAGTATGGCAAAGCTCTGGAAGAAAAAATAGCTCAAGAAACCTGGCAGGAGGAGGGACAAAGCCATCCCATGTTTCCTTGAGGTGGGTCCTAGCCCATCTGGTGGATCCATCTTGATCAGTCCCATGTTGCCCCTGACCAGCCACCCCACTGGGAGGAGTACCTGAGCTCCGGGCAGCATGGCGTGCCTGTCTGCGAGACAGCACAGCTGTCTAATTACTCAGAGGAGTAATTATTAATGGTGTCAGGTTATGCCTCATGCATTGTTAACCTAAACTAGCTTCCGTGTAACTTCATTTTGTAGCAAGTCTAGATGTTATTTCCATTACATAACTCAGCTTACTTTCATAGGTGATTTTATAGAGTTCATTTAAAAATAGTCTGGGTTTTAAAATACTTTTTTCTAAGAAATTCTGTTTCTTCGTTTTCCCCTTTTTTTTTATTTTGGTCACACATAAAACATCTCCAATGTCTAGAAGCAAGTAAAACAAAAAAAGAGACAGAGGAAAGCAAAGGAGGGATGCAATTAAAAAACCACTGTTCTGTCATTCCTTCACCCCATAAAGTCCTGAATTGCTACAGGAAATATAAACAGAGCAAAAATAAAGGAAAGTAGCAGTAAAAGCACAGTGAGCAAAGACAGCTTTTGGTGGACTGGCAAATGTTTTAACTGGACCATATATTGCTGCCAAAGAGTTTCATATGCAGAGGGACAGCTGATGCAGTGGGAGGATTTTAATGGAGAAAACCAAAATCCAGCCCCTCCAAACTTTGATAGAGTCACATTTTTCTATTACTTAATTGAAACATAACACTTGCTGCGAGTCCTACCAGCAAGGGAGTTATTTCAGGCCGAATTCAATTTTTCTTTTTTATTTAATGATGGGTGTCAGAACAGAGGCTGTTTTGCAAATACTTTGTAGACTCAGAGAAAACAGGACTAGGAGGGACCTGCAGCAATTTTGTGAGCCAACTTCTGACCTAAAGGCAGGTTGAGAGCTCTGTGAACCACTCCTGAAAGATGTCTCTTTAGCATGTTCTTGAAACCTCCAGCAGTGATGTCATTAACTCTATAGGCCATCAACAATTTCAGCTCTATTGTTATTAAATACAGAAACTTGGTAAAGCTGTTGAGGTCTTTATGGAAAGAACTTGATGTTATGATTATTTGCATACTTTGAAATGTTAACTGTATGTTTACCTGCAATATTTTTAGTATTTGTCTCACCTATTAGATCAGAGAAAACCTTTCTGTTCAGATACACTTCACATTGCAATTGGTGCCTCAGCTGAGATCAGCCATAAAAAATTACTCAAACCATTGACATACAAATGAAGGAGGAAGGGATTGGGGTATGGGTTAGTGATACACAGAAAGACTGTGCATGGTTTAAAGACCTCAAAATGAATAAGTCCTGCTCTATTAAGTCTTTGGGCCAGGCCCTGAGCCTCTTCTCCAGGCAAGGCAAGGAGATGGCTCCTATGTAGGTTGTAGAGGACCATTTGCCTATCTGGGCACTTACCATTTATTTGGTCATTGATGGGAACACCTTGTGTGCTCAGAAACAGCTGAGACTGGGATACCGGCTGAAACAATGTGTGTGCTTTGACTCTTCCCTTCTAGAGGTACCCAAAGATGTGCTTGTACAGAAACCCTGCTTGTGCAGAGTTTAATTTTATAGCCAGCCCCCAAGGTCCCACATGGAGACTCCGGCACAGCTGGGATCTGAGTGCTCAGATTCAGATCCCAAACGTGCAGTGCAGCAAAAGTTTCTCTGCAGAAGATCCTTCCATCCTTCAGATGCCGTTTGGCACCTGGAGGTGGTGAAAACATCGCAGCTGGATTGCTGAGCAAGGCATCACTGCAGAGCACACCATCCTTCCCGCAGAGCCTGCCTCTCAGTCCTAATTATCTTTTGGAGGGTGACATGAGTCAGTGGTGGGCTAGGGGAGGTCTTTTCTTTGAGGAAATTGTTCAAACAAGCTCCCAAGCGTGTATGAAATCTCACAGAAGTCCACAGCAATCCTAATTTAAGTATGCTTGTGTATTTTCCCAGTTCAATGCCTTTTTTTTACCACGTAAGAGTCCTCCTTGGCCTGTTTAAAAAACATTTTCATCAACTTCAGAGGCTAAGCAAGCCGGAATACTTTCATTTACTTCTTGGAGACTGAAAGGGAAAGGTTCAGGAAATGTAAACAAAGGATTAACACTAAAATTGAAGAAATACCTTGTTATTGTTGATGCCTGATCATCTTTGGCTTGCATGAGGTCAAACACAGTAGGGACTTAAACCTGAATCCTGCAGCTAGTAAAACTTGATGGAAAGACCTTCTTCTCTCCTCCCCAAACTTTGTTACCTTGGCACAGATTTTGCTGAAGTTTTATACCTGCGTCTTTTCTCACAGCCCCTCTTTTTCAGATGTTCAACATTCAGCTCTGATGACCTTCTTTGGTGTGGACTGTTCATCCTCTTGGCTTAGCGGGGGTCCGAGGTCTGAACTTAATCCTTTTTCTTTCCCTGCTCAGCATGTTATAGCTGTGCATGCTCATCTTGTTTGCATGTTTTTTGGAAAAGGCCCCAGTGGGAAGCTTGAGTCTTGTGGCACATGGCAGGCATTTCACTCTGCAATTATCGGCGCTGCTAATCTGCTTCGAGTGGAGCTGGCCGTGCTCAAAACGTGCTTGTGGCTTTCCTCATCTTTGGCTCTTTGCTGTGGTTTCGGCCCTTTCTGAATCCCCCAGTGTTCAGGAAGAGCCGGAGCAGTTCTCACACTCTATTTTCTCTCCTCCTTTACTTTTTCCCTGGCATTCTCCAGGTTTTCACTTGCAGCCCATGTTGTTTTTTAAATGCATGTTGAAAGCCTTATATTCTCCAAGTTTTTTTCACTGTGGATGTGACAAGAAGAATAGTGTCTATATTAAATCTGTTTTCCCTTCTTTCTCTCTTTCCCACCTCCTTTACCTCTTCCTGCAGGTCTGTTTCCAGACTTCTCTGCTCCTATCAATGTCCCAGCAACTTTCAGCTATTCATGGATGTCAGGTATGCATCAAGGTGTTTGGCTCTCATCACCAGAAGGAACTTTCCAGTGGAGGCATAAACCCCGTTAGGAAAAGAGAGCATAAATTGTACTATGCTAGTGGTAGAAACAATTTTCATCCTCTTTGTGCAAACAAACAGCAGATAATCAAGACTTTTTATCTGCTGACTTTGGTTAGTAAGATCATAAATAACCCATGGGATGATCCAGATTGCTGCACATTATAAACTGGAGATGTCATCCGGTGAGTCTGACACCAGACTGTATAATGCGGGGACCCTCGGTTTCAAGGACCTAGTTCTTGCTTCTTTCCAAGTAGCAGTATTTAAAAAAGGACTCAGAGGAAATGAAAAATGACACCCCAAGCCCACATTTCTAGGAATAACCTGCCCTGTTTCCAGAGGATTGTTTGCCATCACTATGAAAAAGGTGCACTGAGTAGCTACTTTGAATGTGTCTAAATTAATTTTCCACTTCCATACATCGCTGGAGCTTGCTTTTGCCTTTTTATTGTAAATTTTTTTCCTGTTGCAGATTTGTGTAAACTATGATTGAAGTGCTTCTCCAGGAGTCTTGCCCATGTCAGGAGAAGTATGTGACCCGAGAGGGCTCTTTTATTTTCGTCATGGTGTGATCCTCCACAGCTTTTTGCATCATCTTTTGTCTCAACTTCCATCATGCCATGCATGATTGATTTGCCTGCTTTCTACAAGGCTTTGCTCAGTTATTTGTTATCTCTATTTGGGCACCACTGTGTTAAAATCAATGAAGTCATCTGCTCAGTGTTCAATGGCCATAAAAAAATAAAGTAGGAGCTGGCAGAAGATTATTTCGAGATCAGACACATTTGTGCTTGCTGGGCTGGTGACCGGGAGACCATAAATATAAAATGGGACAGTATAGTCTTCCCTTGACTATTGCACTCTGGTTTTATTTTCAAAAAACACAGCAGAAATAGAAAAGGTCTAGACTTGAAGCTAAAGAAATGCTACAGCATTTCTGTAGTAAGGGACTTCAGAAATTATCCTGATAAGCCTCCAACAGCTTTCCATAGCTGAGTGTCTGTTGAACTTCCCTGGAATTATACTTGAATTACAGCAACGAGACAGGATAATGATGCCCAGTAATTGGAGGTGAGACTGATGTGTTAACCAACAGCCCCAGCCCAGTGTAACTACAGCGTGAGTATGCTCTGGGTTATGTCATTTTGCACAACTGCACCCTTGGCTGGTTGATAACAAAAGCAAAGGCAAGCGGCTCATATCTGTAGTGTTTGCACCGAGTGGGATATTCCTGCATCCCCATCTTCCTTCCACTGGTCCAGCTCCTCATAGAATGATGGAATGGTTCGGGTTGGAAGGGACCATTAAAGGTCATCTAGTCCAACCCCCCCTTCAGGGAGCAGGGACATCTTCAACTAGATCAGGTTGCTCAGAGCCCCGTCCAACCTGACCTGGAATGTTTCCAGGGATGGGGCATCCACAACCTCTCTGGGCAACCTGTGCCAGCGTTTTATTACCTTCATCATCAAAATTTTCTTCCTTATATTTAGTCTGATATCTCCTCTTACGTCCTGATTTATCAAAGGTTTCCACATCTTTGATATTGGACTGGTGAAGGAGATGGCAATCCTCAGGTACTCGGACACACAGCCAACACTGGATATTTTCAATGCAAAATTGGGGTCGTTGTGGATACTGCTTTCCAAAATATGTCTGCTTTTCACTGTGAAAAGTCCGATTTGCAAGAAAAAGCCAAAGATCTCCCTTTTGATGTGTTTCTCAGGTGATTCACTGAATTGTTAGTGTGGTTGTCTGTTGTTGGTACCCTTCCTTGCAGATAGGCTTCTTTGGTAAGACTGCATCTTCCAGGGCTGTTTCTTGAGCTCAGAGAGCAGGAAACAGGTATCTCTGCAAAAAGTTTTCTCTGGACATATTTTCCATATTCTATGGACATATTCTCAATATTCTCTGGACATATTCTTCAGGGCTGTCTTGTGCCGATGAGATGAAAAGTGCAGTGTGCCAAAATTTATATGCGGGCATATGTGTGTATGAGTGTCCACGTATATGTGTAGATGCATGTGCACGTGTTGATGCCTGGGGTGCTGCCTATGCCATGGCACAGCTCTTGCCCATGCTGGTAGACTCCTTCATAGACTCCCCTCCCAAAACATATACCTGGATAAGGTTGTATAGTTCATACTGTCTACTGGGAACAGTTTCTGCTCCTGAACAGTGCATTTCCTAGGAATACCCATATTAGAACAACCATGGAGCTTGTTAACAATTAAATGGTCTGCATGGTGGTGTGATACAAGTCCTTTGCAGACCCCAAGGTGATGGAGAGTGCTGTGTTTAAACCCAATTAGGAGGGGAGTGGACGTGCTCCTATCAAGGGAGCAGTTTCTGAGGAAGGGAACAGCAATGTAGGGCAGCAAAGGTTATTGAAAGTGGCTTTTAGTCATCCCTTCAGGATCTGTCTGTGATTTCAGTCACAACAGGTTCTGCTGAACTGGACCGAAGCAAAACCCTTAGAGTTATATCCCTCTCTAAAGAAAAGGCGAACAAAGTTAGCTCCAACCTGACACCTTTAAAAATAATATTTTTTATGCCTTTGGAGGGATATTCTTGTTGCATTCATCTTTTCCCTCTTTTAACAGCTATAGATGAGAAGGAAACAGGATTTCTGATAACAGCACTGAACAAAGTTTCAGGTGATGGGGGTTCAGTTTGTGATCATTACCTACCTGTGAAATAGCTTAATCCCTCTCTGGACTTTAATTCCCAAATCTGTATAGAGAGGACAAAAATTCTGGTTTTGCTTTCCTTGCATCAGACCTCAAATGACTGTGAGCTAATGCAACGTGCTCCCCTTTTCCTTCCACCTCCTCATCTTGCTGTGGGACTGTAGGTGCTTTCGCAATAGGAACTGTAATTTCAATAAGGCCAACGAGCTGTTTCTGAAGCAGAGGATGCTCCTGAAACCTCCCAGAGCTCCCAGCCTTCATCAAGTCCTGTACCTCCTGGGAACATCTTTCTGGGCTTCTTCTCTCCCTGTCCTCTGCTAACTGCGCACTCATGTTCACTGGCTTTCCAAAGGCATGGGATGGTAAAGTGTTGCAGGAGTTTTTGCCAGAAAAAAGACGCCTTTTCCTATAGAAGGACTTTGTCTGCCCCAAACCATCTGGCTCGTTCTGTTGCTTGAGGAACCACGCTTCCGCTCAGATTTGACTTTACCTTGGAAATGTTTGTCTCTTAAGATAGGGGAACAGAATGTGTTGCCACTGCCAACATAGTCAGACCTCTGCTGCCAAGACCAAAAGGTTGCAGGAATGGTTTGCAAAGAGCCTGTGTAATTGTCTGCAGTCCTGGGTAAGATGAGACAGGCACTGTTTCAAATGGTGCTTATTGCTTCAATACAGGCTAACCTTCCCACCTTCTTCAGCCCTGTCTGGCATAAAGGCTCCTTGATGAGAGTCAAAGCAGATGTACATATAGCCCGAATATCATAAATGTACTCCTCAGGGATACATCATCCCAGAGGTTACAGAGATGCCTTGTCAGGATGCCGACAGCTTGAAAACAGCTATGGCCAAGAACAGCACATGTTTAGTCCTAGGTGCAGACAGGACCATGCTTTCATTTAAGTCCTTTCCCCCTCTCTCCTTGTCTTTCGGGACTTCTGAGAAGCGGCCCTCACCCAAAGGGTGCCATCCTGCCCTGGGAATCCCTTCCATTTGCTCCCATGGGGCTCGGGCTGAGCTGTGCGAGGTGATGGACCAGCTGCTGGGTTATTCCACCTTTCCCCTCCTGCCTTCAGACTCTGCAGGCTCAGCAAAGCGAGCAATGGAAAACGCTAGATTCACATTTTGGATGGTTCAGACCGTCCATGGCACAACCAAGCTTTGCCCTCTGGAGTGATCTCATGGCACTGCAGGCTTTGGCGTCCACATACCAACCCCCTGTGGTCTGCTATTCTGTGTTCTCCAGCAAGGAGCAGCCTCCAGCTGAGATATTGGGTTATGTCCGTGACTGAGATGCAACAGAGACAGGACTCGACAGAAGTGGTGAGAGGCCTCAGAGAAGGAACCAGCTGGTTGGTCTCTGTGGGTGGGATTTATCTCCATTAACTGTGGCTGCCTAAATATGGGGCATCCAGTCAACAGCAGCTCTTGAGGGTCCCTCCAAACTCAACAGGGAGAGATCAGGGACTGCAGAGGGTGGCTTGTTCTGCCCTGAGATTGGTGTGCAGCAAAGATGGCCTGCACTGCATTCTGAAGGCAATTTCTCATTCTTGGAGAGGCACTAGATAATAAGTTTAGACAAGATGTTACCTTTTGATGGCTAAAACTGTCCAGGATGAATCCTGTTCTTTCTAGATCCAGCCTCCATTTGTGGATGCCAATGTTAATTTTCTTCCTACTACCAGATTGATCAGTAGCGCTGATCTGATACTGGGCACAAGACTGGAGATATCCCCAAAAATTCATCTCTGTGGTGACAACATATCATGCTCTTTCTCTTCCCTCTGCTTTTGCAAAACATGGTAATATTTCAAACTTTTTTTTTTTTTTTCCTCTTCTCTCTAACTGGAGGTTTCCTATTCCAAACAGCCTAGACAGAAAACTCAAAACACAATGCAATGCACCATGAGCAAAGTCTTTCTTCAGCATTTATTGACTTCTTTGGCTTTAGACTCTGTAAGAAGCCCTGAGGAATTCACTAGGACTATTCACATAATGAAGCGTAAAATCTTTTGGTAGCAACAGCTTCTAGAAAATACTTGTAAACTAGACAAAACCAAGGCTTAAGAACTGGAACTTGCCAATTGATGCTGTTTAATAAGTAGCATGCTCTGCAGCACAGCTTTAACCCATGCCAACTTGTGATCTCCTAGACATGTCTCATTAATTGCCTGCATACGGAGAAGGACATACCATGTACCAAGAACATCCTCCCCTATGGTATATAGAGGAAGCCAACTTTTTTTGGGGAAAAGAGACTT
Source organism: Astur gentilis (assembly GCF_929443795.1). Lineage (NCBI taxonomy): Eukaryota > Metazoa > Chordata > Aves > Accipitriformes > Accipitridae > Astur > Astur gentilis. The sequence goes on along the minus strand of NC_064883.1, from coordinate 46,526,330 downwards.
TGGCTGTACCGACGTCAGCCATACCACATCACTTGTCATCAGGGCCACAACTGTGTGTATTGCTAAATTGCTACAGCAGCATTGAGTTTTCTTTTGACTCAGGTCAAGTACGCTTTTCCCAGGCAACTCCCGGACACGGTTGGGAGGTTCATGTGAGTGAAGAACTTCCAGTGGGCAGTCAGCATGCGGCCACCCTGCTCTGAGCATGAAAATAGAGTAATAATGGGGGTGCAGGATGTGTTGTACCAGCTGACGGCTGTGATGGAGGGCACGCAGGACCAAAGATTGCCCTGGTACATCTCATTTACTAGTGCAGACATGGCCATGGGCAGCTCGACCGCCTTCTTCAGGCTGACTAGAGCTAGAGGTTTCTGAACTGCTGGTGGTATGTGAAGTACTTCCAAGTGCACCGACGAAAATCCAGTGATGAATGTAATTTTTGCTTTCCAAGCACATGGGTTCATGCCCAGTGCAGTGTGTCTGGTGGGTCTTCAGTTCAGAGCCGGTGCATGACTTCTTTGACTAATTGGGTGCATCGATACAGTTCAGAAGCATCCAAAAGAGCAGCAAGGCAGTGACAGTAAGCCTGGAAATAACTTTCCACTGCTGTTTTCCCAACCTCTTTGAATGGATATCCTTCACACTTGAGCAACTTTATAAGCTAAATATTCACACCTCATTGATTGCCTCCTGGATGTTTATAGGACCTGGGCAGAGCTGCTGTAATAGAGGAAAGGATAAGAGAGCAAAGGAATAGCAGCAGATGCCTCAGTGAGGTTTCATGTGCAGACTTGGACTCAGGGAATTGTCTGCCTCTGTCTCAGCCAGGAAAGTGGTTGTTCGAAATGACATCATGGGATACCCTGTTAATTTTGTCTGTGTGTGCTCCTAGATCAGATTTCACTTTGCAAATCTCTCAGCTGGTTTTTTTAAACCTGCCAAGAAACACGCACTTAGAGTGACACCAGCTTGTTTGTCTCTTCCCACCCCATGCCACTGCACCTGCATCTCATGGGAAATTCCCTGGAAAGAGTACGGTGTTGCTTCTCCCTCTTCATGGCATCATTCATGGTAGGATTATAATGTCCCCAATACAATATCTTGGCACTGAGTGTGAGAGACTGTAGCGAAGAAAGGCCACCAGTAGTCCAACGCTCTCTCATTACCTCTGGATATACAGGTCTCCACTGGCACAGCTTGCCTGACCATGGGAAAATCCCCAGTGGGCTTCATCTCACCAAAATGGAAAAATTTATAAAGCAGATGTCCGCACTGGGGCTAGTCAGCCTGGGTCCCCTCTACCATCAGGAGTGGGGCTGTTTTCATCCTAGAGCAGAAGTATAAAATGGGCTGGACAGATTGCATCTCAGCAGTGCCAGTGTCTCTACAAAGAGATACTGGGGCATGTTGCTGCAATGTGGACAACTGCAGTGATGAAGATGAATCCTGTTTGCTCTTCTTTTCCCCCTTCCACCCTTGATTTTCCTTGTTTATTCAAGACATCCCAGAAAGGACAGGTTTTCTAGGGTATAATCCTCCTCCTAAACATCTTTTTTTCCCATGGCTCATCTTGGAGCAAACCATTGGGTAGATAATGGTTGCTCCTAGAGAAGGGCATTGTGCCTCCTTACCTCCCCAATGGCTCTGGAGGGACCCCCTCAACTAATAAAGTTGGGGTTTGTCATAAAGAGGTTCCTAGCCTTCCTAGACTGAGAAAGGGTAGAATGAGAGCACAACGCTTCTTTAGGGAAAGATCCTACAGTGATAAAAATAATAAAAATCCCCCCCCGGCATAATAAATATATAATAACCCCATATAATAAACAAAAATAATAAAAATAAATTAAAAACCCCTATAAAAATCTCCCAAACCCAGCTTTCAGAAAGATGTAAAATAGTTACTAAAAAATATAAAATCAAATTTTCCAGAAGATGCTGTTGGCTTCCCTATGCTACCCAACACATAAATTATCATTGAGCTCTATTAAACAGTTCATATGTGCAGACAAGGTTTGCTACATAAAGTCTTTGTGTAAGGCCATGATTGATTACCTTCCAAGAGCAGCTGAATATGGTGACAACCTCTCCTCCCCCTCAAACAGGCTTTGTGTTATTTTGATTATTTTGTTCCTATCTGTAGGATTTCCTCCCTGAAACTCAGTTAGAGAAGTAGGACCTGGAAATGCAGAAGGAACTGCAATACAATAGTGCTAAATCTCCACTCATATTTGCAGGAAAAGCCTCAGCTGTGGGACATCACTGTGACCTGTTTTAGTCCCCCTCTGACCATAGAGAGATGTCAATTATTTGCAGTAACGTAGGATGCTCGTCTATTGATCTATTCATTTTGGTGAAAAATGCTGCACAATGTACAAAAGCCACAGCTCTGTGTTGGCTGTTGGAGGATTCCTGTGCAGCAACGGGAATATTGCTAGGACATGTAGGTGGTATTTTTGTTTCCTCTCGTCTGGCAGTGACTGCAGTTTTGCCCAGCTGGTAAGGGCATGTTCCCTTTGACAGCATTTGTCTGCTTGAGCAATCACTTTTATCTGTCCATCTCCTATGACCTTCATCCCATTTCAAAAGTCTTCTGGAAATATATCTTTTCCCCTTTCTGGGATTTCCTGAATTCCATTGTCTTTTTATCTCTTTCACTTAGTCATACACTTCCATGTCTGATGGAGTATCTGGGCAGCTCATCTTATTTAACAAAACGTGTGGTTTCAGTTGACAGCCAAGCCTGTCTACGTTAGTTGACAGATGAAGGAATGATTGCTTGCCTCTGTTGCGTTTTATACTTCCCAGCCCATGCGCTGCAGCTAACATTAGCATGTCCATGGGCTCAATCAGTTCATCTGGCTGACTTGGTGGACAAATTTTCTTTCTCTTTTTTCTTTAATTTTCTTCCAAATCAGCTAGCTGAGCTGACTCATTTTTGATTGCATTATTGCTAGATCCAACATAAGGAATCGGTGGGAGAAGGGGAAGGTGGAGAGAGGGACCACGCCTTTGGCTTTGGTGCATTGTTAGATTTGGCTGGGCTCTGTTGTGAAATCTCATCCCTTGCCACTTAGGCTAGAAAGACTTATTCCTGAGAAGTTCCTATTGTCTCTGGAGCTGCCTCTGGTTGTCTTCCACATGTGGGCTGATGAACATCTCTGCTGTTTATCAAGCAACTTTTGTTGGCTGGAGCATATAGAGCAGTGTTTCAGCCTGGTCAGTCACCTTTTTTGGCCTTAATAGTTGTTGCCTACTCAACTGGGCTTAGAAAAGTTGGCTGATCAGTTGTCTGGATATCCACAGAGGAACAGAGAGCCAGCACCAGACACCAATAATCTCCAGCTGGTCCCACACCACTCAGGACCCTATGGAGAAGTCCATCAATCTCTTGTTTCTGAACTGGATAGATCCAATTTAGGAGTGCAAGTGGAAATCCCATGGGCATTTTCCTTTGTGGGAAACTGCAGCTGCTCCTTGGAAGCCAATGGACTTGTACTGGGTTTTGGCAGATGAGGAACTACCACCAGGTTTATGGAGATACCCTTCAAAACATCTCCACAATTTGAAGACATCTTTTTTTGTGACAGGTAAATTTGGGTGCCACTCCACAGCCCCAAAAAAGCTTTACAAAGGTTATATATGGTTTGCGGATTTCCACTGGGTAATTTTCTAGAGCCAGTTTCAAATACCTGCTTTTTAGCATTTGGACACACATAACGAAGTTATTGCTGGTTGACAAATTAATGCACGTCAAATGATCCATGACCACTGCTGGTATTAACTCTGCTGATTCATGGCTTTACCTTTATGAAAACTTGATGCTAAACAGCAGAGCTATTGGAATGATGCAAAAGCAGAATTGCAAACATATAGCCCTGGTGGACTGACTTATGTATTTTATGGTGGTTCGCTCTTTGTGGCTTGCAAATATTTGCAGGATTGCTGATACTTGTGAAAATGTCTGTCAATGCTGAAAAGACTGTATTTAGTAACGGAGATCTGTGTGTCTGTTTGCATAATTTTGCAGTTACATGGAGCTGTCTCTAGACACTTCACCAATCCTCCTCAGTGGATTATTGGTTGGACAGCAATCCCCAGTTTTAAATGGGAATTAAATTCTTATTTGCATGCATTAGAGAGGTGGTTCACAGTCAGAGTAAATCTATGTCCTTAATTCACATGCATTCTGGGTCTTTATCTTACTTCTATCACTTGTTCTTATATTTTGGAAAGTTAAAATGAAACAAAAACTCTTAACTGTATTTCTGATCATGGTAAAGTGGTTTGAGATGTGCTCTGCCCATCACAAATTTGCACAAGATCTGCCTGTTATTATAACTGATAAGCAACAGGAGCCTGTAATTGTTAGCCTTCAAGTAAACTGTCACGGTGAATTGAGATATGAAAGATGGCAACTTGCATTTCATATTCCCTTAACAACCCTGTGCCATTTTAGACTTTATTGATAACAACATTATTGTTCCCATTACCTTTCAGAATGATATTATTTGAATGCACTTTTGTTCTCTATTACCTCCAGTCCCATTAAATAGCAAAGATGCTTTAAACACACCAATTGATGTTTCCCTGCCATTAGCACAACTCCCGCTGGTGGAATCGCTCTCATCCATTCCCCTCTTTCTCCCACTGGCATTACAACAATTCAATTCTTACTACAATCAGAAACAGGCTCATGCTGAGGAGCACGCGAAAATAATTCTGGGTATTAGATGCAATTTAGGAGATGCTGCATAGCCTTGGTGTCAATTCAAGGCAAATCTACTTCACTTCTGGCAGCCTCCAGGACTTCTGGTGGAGTTTGCAGGGCAGCCAGTGTAAATCTGCCTCACTCTTTGCACGTTAATTTTCTTTTCCTGTCTAAAACATTTGTATCTATTTCATCTCCTTTTTTTGCCCACACTCTGCACAGGTCAGAAATAATTCGGAGTCAAAATCCATGGTTCCTCCACAGTTTGGGCTGTCAGTGTTGTATACTGTAAATGCTGCTTAACAGCCCAACCTCTAAGTGGAGAGATTCAAAGGCAAAGTCATTGTACACTCCTCCCACGATTGCTACACTTCAATAACACTAATTTATCATCAATGGTAATAAGAAGGGCAATTGTATACTTATAAACATAACCTCCTAATAAGTGTCATTCATTTCTCCTAAAAGACCATCGTAAACATCTGTCCTCAACTGGTTGAGTCACCACCTGGAGGTACCAACATCACTTCACTGAGTCTGGAGGTCTGAACAAGGTGAACCCTCTGGGTCCCACAAGAGTTGTCTGAGCAAGACAGGCAAATAGTGCTTTTATTTGTTGGTCTCCATCCAGGACTACTGAGAGAGACTAAAGGACTGGCTGAGACTATATTCTCCACTGTTAATTAGTTAATTAAATTAATTAAAAATTAATCCAAAATTAGGGAAGAAGGATATAGGCTCAAACGTCCCATTTGCTTTCATGCTGCAGTCTGTGTATTTGCTCTACATGGTGTTTCCTTGGAGAAGTAATCACTGAAATGGGGCTGGGAGGATCCTTGAGAAATTGGGTCATCTATCCATAGCCTCAAGGCAGGGTCAGTTCCACCTAAATAATTTCTGACAGAAGTTAAACCAATCCGTTTTAAAAAACCTTCAGTAAATGAAACCGTGGAGGACATCAGCACCAATACTTGTTTCCTGTGTCCTAATGTCTGATAGTATCATCATCATCTTCTTGACAGCATTGGACACTCTCTGGGGTTGTGCTGGTAGCCACTGCATGTGGGTTATGTACTTACGTGCACACACTTAGTTTCATGTCCTTTTTTCTCTTTCTGCCTTTTTGGAATATTTTGAGATACATCCATTGTTTATCACACTGTGATGCTGCCCAGTTTACAGGAGCAAGGAAGCCCGTGTGAGTATATTGCTTGCAAGTTGTAATGACTTCAGCATCTAGTTCTCTGTTTTTCAGGAATCTCTCTCCAGGGCTTTGTCTCACATCTTTGCCTCCATCTTTTCTAGTGGATTCTTACTTGTCTAAAACATGTCATTTAAGTCCATGTCAAAGCTTTTTTTTAAAATCAAGATGCAAGTTGTCCTATTGCAGTGCTCGTATGCCTTATTCCTTGAATTTCTGTCAAAGTTTCACTGTTAATCTCCTCTACTTTGGTTCAGTAAAAGTGTCAAATGCTTCAATGTCATCTATTTCTGGAAACAAATATGGAGTTTTTATCTTTTTCCTTGGCTACAAAATGGAGGCTTCTGCTCCAGAAGGAAGCTTGCAATCATGAACAATGTTCACAAAGTAAAATAAAATTAATAATTTGACACAGATATTTTCCCTAAAAAAAGTTGCAGTGATGACAGAAATATTAGCCACTCAGCTGCTAACTAACAGAATCTGCTCTAAGAAAGATAAGCTTATTTCCTGAAGCAGTTTGAAAGGAATGCCTTTTTTCATATAATTTAGCATTTTTTTTCATGAAATCATTTGGGCTATCTTAAAGCTCGCTTATGAATTTTAGAAGAGAATTTAACCCCAGCTCCCCCTTTCTCCAAATGTATTTGGAGAAAAATGTTTTCATTTTCTTACTCTGGCAGAAGACAGGGAAAGTGTCCAGAAGAATAAAAGTTGCTGACTTTGCTATATATTCTTCTTGTTGGAAAACTTGAAATTTTCTTTAAAAGGGAAAATGTTTGTTAAAAAGTTCATTTTAGCAATAATAATTTAAAAAAAAATCAGTAGAAACAACTATGCAGCTCTTGAGAAAAAAACCCTGGCACCAGAGAGAGCCTATATTTAAAGTAATATGAAATGTCGGCTTGAGGCATCCTCCATGAAGCTGTATTCTTCTTCCAGGCTTTCGTTCCTCCTGCTCTTTGTTCTGCCTTGCAAACCCCAGCCCTTCGGCTGTGCTGATGTGCTGATGGGGCCACATGGTTCATCATCTCAGGGTGAAATGACGGACCGGTCCCTGGTCTGGTCTACAGCTTGGTTGTGTAAGCACAGCTGAGGGACGTGGTGTTCTCTGTCTTGGCTTTACTTCCTTCATCTGCTGCTTCGTCTAAATTACAGCCAAATAACTGCCATTTATTGCCACAGCATCACGGAGGTATGTCCAGGATCTCCAGAGGCTGCCCTCCACCACCAGTATTGGCCGCACTTTTCCATCATGGTCCTTTGTACTGGGGTATGAAGAAGTGCCTTGCGTGGCATGGAGTCCCATGCTCTGTGAAAAGCTTGTGGAAGGGAAGAGTGACCTAAAACCTCTTGGACAGCTTCCTTTTCCCAGGCCATGGTTGGGTCAGAAGAGTGCAGGAACCTTTCTAATAATTTTTTTTCTGCTGGAGGATGCAAAATGCGGAATCCTAATATTTGAGCCCAGAGCTTCAATGAACAGTCACACAAAGCTTCAACTCCTTCATAACCCGTCTCTGTGCCATAAACCTGTCTGGTCTCAGCTATCACCAGTGTAGGCACCACAGAAGCTGCTCAGAGTAATTATCAGTGACTTTGTCAGGGAGAAGCTTCTCTGTAGCACCAGGCAATGTATCTGTATCACACTGACTTTAAAGTCTCACAAAAAAACCAGATAAATGGAATGTCATGTCAGATTGGGTATCAACAGTCCTGATTCCTCAAAGGGAGTACTGAAGCTGTGGGATGTGCACTCTTCAAACAAGCAGAGAGGAGAAAAACATCTAGTGGTGAAGTCTTCGAGTGGTATTTGACAGGACAGTGAAAAGTGACTGCCTTACAGAAGCTGAAGGCATGTAGCGACACCACCACACTGCTTTGATGCCACATTATTGTTATTAATGTCACTCTTTTTCCAGAGCATACAGTTAGCTTAGGAGAAAGTAGCCAAATATCACTAAAAATGACAGCTTGATCAGATGCAGAAATGCTGCTGAAATGGAAATGATCAGTGGTTCTCCTCCCTTGACAAAGGAGACCAAGTTCAGTGGCCAGAAGGATAATTTCCATTTTAAAATCATTCAAGTGCTTGAACTCTTTACAGGACTATGGACTAATTACGTATGAAAGTGGGATTTGCATATCAGGGTTTGCTGGATCATCTTAGAGCAATCACTTTCTCACCCAAGAAATATACTCTGGTGGTGATTCACGGGTTTGAGTCAAATAGCGGCCTGTTCCTGGGGAGGAAAAAAATACAAACTGAAACAACAACAACAAAAAATAAATCAGGAGAGTCATTGCTGGCAGGCAGTGTAAAGGTCTGTCTGTGGTTACTCATGACTTGTCTCGTAAAGAGGGCTGAATCCTGTTAGGCACTAAGCTGAGTAACTTCCTATTACTTTTGTGGTAATGTCATAAAAATCCTTACTTTTCTGGTCTTTGAACTGGCAGAGGAGGTGGTGGCCCAATGGATGGTACGTCCATGTTCTTAAGGATGCTTTCCAGGGGGAAAACTGGGGAGTTTATCAGATTAAAATCAGTTCATAGAATCAAATGATCTTGAATCTATGACATGCCGAGTGCATCAGGAGCCTGGCTGGTGGGTTGGTAGAGCAGGGTCCATCTCTCCTCCCATCAGCATGTTTTTTGAAGATGCTATAGCTTCAAAAGTAGCAATCCTCAGAGACCCTGCTCAGATGCTGGGTTATTATTATAGCTATGGGAAATGATATAGTATTATGTTCTGGCAAAACCTGAAAGGACTTGGTCTGTGTCTCAACGGGAAGTGGGCTTGGACTGGTCTCCAGGTTATTTTGGACGTGTGGTGGTTTGATACAGGCAGTTGCAAAGATTATATCAATGCTGGGTTTCGAGAGCAAGCAGACTGAGGCAGATTTTGCCACATTTAAGCTTGGAATAAACAATCCATTGGGCTGATTCATGCAAGCCAGCCAATCTTTTTTTTCACTTTGTTCTTTGACTGTTTTCTTCTCCTATCAATCACTGAGTCAATTAATCTGTCATGGAGAGATTTCCCTGACTGTGTCAGACAAGCGATAGTCTTTGTCAAAGCTCTTCCATGGTTCAGCACGAACATCTGTGGAAAATGTGTGGTGCTGCTGCTAACAATGAGAAGGGCAAAACATGCATCCTCCTGACAGCCCAACTCTAGGTGGGAGTTTTGGGGTTTTAAAAGCCCATCATGCTTTCCAAATAGGTCTTGTTTCTTTGTTTTCTCTCCGTGCTGTTTTCTTTGAATAGTAGACTAAATGTAGTCTTGGTTTTGCCTGTGGATCTACGGAGGGGGTGGAGTTGGTTTTTTTCCCTTTTTTCCCCATCTTTTTTCTTTTTCTTACTTCCCCCTCCCTCCATGCAGAAGTCTCAAGTACTCCCACAAAGGGCAATGTTGAAGAAGTATATAGCTGTGACACCCATCAGCTGTCTGTGATAGCTAAGCTGTTTACCATTTCCCCAGCTAAAAGCTGGGTATGCAATCTGAGCAGGTTCATCCTCCAGCCAAGTCCAGAAGAGAGAGGCATACCTCTATTTCAGGGAGCTGAAAGGGTTTGTGCCAAGTCAGGAGAAATGCTCCCTTGGCCAGGATTCTCTGTGGTCTGGTCAGCAGCAGATGCCATGACAAGATCAGAGATCTGGGCAGATGCTTTGGGACCATCTCAAAGCCTCTCCTCCTCCCAGCAGTCTGAAAGCTCACGTCATCCCTGAGCTGACATGTATCTTTGGGTTTGTCCCTGCTTGCATCAGGTGCCAAATGCCGTTGAGATGACTCACAGTCTGGGAAGACCTCTCTTGACTGTGGAGAGGGTTGATACGAGTGGCTTCCCACCTAACGTTACACTCAGCAGGTGCTTCTTTTAGATTTTAGCATTAGGTGAACTCTGCCTGAAAAGTGCTTCTGCTATCTACTGACCAAAAAGGGAGTTTAAACAAGGTGAGATGGAAGCACCTACATTTTGAAAAGCCCCCTTGACTACAGTGGTTTTGTCCTTAATATTTAGGTAACCGAAGTTACCTAAACTCAGCCAAATGAGAAAGAAGAAAGGAATGAAACCACCTAAGTGTGTGGTGACCCCAGTAGATATGCATCTGCCTCTTTACGTACCTGTAATTGAAAAACCAGAGCTCAAAGACTTGTCTGAAGCCACGTGGGCAAGCTCTGGCAGAAAAGGGAACCAGACCAATAGTTCAGGTGCGAATCTTCTGACTGAGCCAGCTGAAGCCAGGGGAACATAAAAAAGCAAATGGAAGAAGAGGAACCATGATTAGTCTTCATGAGCGATGACCTGCCTAAACCACCCTATTCGCACTTATTCAAGAGTTGCCAATCAGTGCCTGTAACTGTACTGAATTTAATGTAGATTGTTTGGTTAATGCTTCCTGGTTGGATTTGGGTAATTGCAAATGAGCAGGTGCAAGACCATATGTGACATAACTGGAAGGTCCATGCTGATGCCTGCGTCACTGGGACGTGGCGGTGGCACCCGTTCATCCCTGTCCCTCTTTTTAAGGTGCAATATTTTGAATGGGACAACTCTGATTCCATCTGTGTGAGTGACCTTGCCAATTGCCTTTGCCAAATGCAAAGAAATTGGTGGAACAGGGAAAAACACAGTTCTGAACCCTTTGCATTTGATCTTGGATCCTGCTTGCATCCAAAACCGACAATAAAGGAGAGGAATTTGAATCTGATAATAGACACAGGCTGCAAGAGAGGAGCAGAATCCTCCAACCACAGCAGATTTTCATTTCTGAAAAGACATCTGCGTTGGATGTGATGTACCCTGGTTCTAACACAAAAAATTTGGAGGCAAGATGCGTTCCCCACTTGGTGCTCTATGACTTGCAAAGATGAGAATTGATGGGTGTGTGTGAGTGATAACCGAGGCTGGCGATTGCCTCCTTTTGCATGACAAAACTCTGCGTACTGTTGGAACGGGACCTCATGAGTGGTGCCCGGGATTGCTCTACTTTCCCCGTCTCGACGCCCCCTCCTCCTCTCAACTGCCAGATGGGAGGAATGTCTACACCACAAAGTAAATAGCAGGCTGGAACGTGGGTATAGGCTTGCTGAGTCCTAAGTCTATATGATTTCTGCCTGCACTGCTGGCCCTGTAGATCACAGACGATGGGAGGGATCCATCCTCACTAAAGCTGGATGTTGACAAGACAGATGCCTCTGCCTGTGCTATCCACCCTGGCATCCCTTTACTGAAGCTTAATCAATGTATTTAATGAAGCCAAGGGTGTGATTTCTTTCAATCCACCACAGGTCCTTCAAGTGGGACATAGGAATTAGCCCCTAATATTTCCTGCTTCTCTCCATGGGAGCGATGCAGTTAGCATCTACCCTGGAGACAATTGGAGCTGAATCCATCCTGGGGTGTCTATGATGCACTCAGGTGGTGGACTAGGATGTGGCAGGGTGAGTTCCTCCTGTAACTGACTCATTCTGGCTGTTTTGATCTTTTTCGGAGAACTTTTGGCACGGTGATGAGTGAGTTCTCGCTCCCTCCCTGCCAGAGGGTTCAAGCTAACCCTGCGCCTGATGATGACCACCTGTGTAAACAACATGGATAATGGGTGAGCTCAAATCTGGACTCAATTTGGTATTTAGAGAGCTCCCGGAAGGACATATAGTTTACTGAATGGGCTTCCAAGTAGGCTGGTCTAAATGACCTTGAAGGACTAATTTGATGGTGAAGGAAAGCTGAAATGCCTATCCTAGTTGTAGTATCTCTCAAGAATATGGTGTTACAAGAGAAGGAAGATACCGGGAAGGCTGGAGCATTACCCCCAGACAAGTTAATCATGAGGAGAGCTCCAGTGAGTCAATGACACTTCCCCTCAGCTCGTTCCCCTACTCCATTTGGACATTCACAAATTGCAATCAACTCTCACAACCCTTCAGAGAAAGGCGGTATGATCATCAGACCTTCCTCCTCCCTGTCCTGTGTCTCTGCCACCGGTCCCTGCCTCGCAGCTGGCATAAGTCACAGCCAGGAAAATGCATGCTGCAGGATGGGTTTCAGAAAAGACGAGCCTCACAGCTTCTTGACGCAGCTGGGCCATTGCAAGCAGATGTTGCAAGAAGAGAAGCGCTGGCATGACAATTAGTTCTGTGGGGCACACTACAAGCTGTATATATTAAGAGCAGACCTGCTTGGAAGGCTTTTAAACAGAAATGAAACATTCCTCTTTGGCAAGACGCTCAGCGGAAAATTTCAACTTGTCAGTTAGACCCTCTCCTTTCTCCCCTCCTCTGGTCTCTTTTTTCCTCTGCTTTCGGCTAAAAAATTTTTTTTGGTTTCCAGCTGCATTGATGAGAAGATTTAACCTGTGAAGTTAATGGTGAAAAAGAAACAAAAGCCAATTTTGATCAAAATTGATATATTCCATGGGATTTTTCACTGAGGTGGAGAGAAAGACTCACAGGCAGGAAAGCTTACCTGACTTTTGTGTAATAAAAGAAACTACTTCACTGCTTAAAGCTTGCCATGTGCTGTATTTCTGGATCATCATAGCTGGAGCAATGCAGCTAATAAAAATATCAACAGCAAATTTGTGCCTGGTCTTAATTAAAAATGGGATTTTCATAAGCAATCACTACTGGTTGATTTCTGCTTCAGCAAAGTCAACCACTTGCCCTGGAGGGCAGAGAAGTGACTATTTCCAGACTGTGTGGTCTTGGGCAAACTGCTTTCCCACTCTGTGCCTCAGTTGCATGGCTCCTCACATGCGACATGTCTTCCTCCAGGCCACTCTGTGGACCGAACAAAGCTCTACAGAGTTAATGGTTATTATTAACATATGGCTGCTCTGCTCATCTGTGTCGTGAAACCCTCAGTGCTGTTCAACATGACAGCCACTCTCCCAAAATAAATGCAGTTGTTTTTAAACATAGCTATATTTTTACCCACATATTTCTGAGTCATTTGGGGTCAGAGTATTGATTCCATTTGTCACCCAGCTTTATCTTGGCCAGAAAATGTGTTTGCAAATAAATAATCAGCAAGAAGGAATTCGTGGGATGTGATGTCATTACTCCGCTTTCCTGCGGGGCCAAAGCATCTTGTGAGTTGTAAAAACACAGTTCCTTCTCTTTTTCTTTCATCTGGCTCCCTCACTGGTATTGCTTCTGAGTTAATATCTCAGTATTTCACAATGGGTGCGCTAATCTCTCCCCCTTTTTTCTCTTCACCTCCTTCCAGAAGAAAACAAAGCAGAGCGCACTCTAAATGCTTAAGCCTGGGATGAGCAGAAGGGTTGTGGTGAGTGCGGGAAGCCCGTACCCTTGGGCTGCCCAGGGAGTCCCAACCCAGAGGGAAAACGTCCGGCAGAGAAGCCTGTGAGCTTTGCTGGAGACGCGGAGATGGTGCCCACAACCAGGATTGCGACCCAGATGCAGGTTCTTTCATTAACTCCTGTGTCTTTGTTTCTCTATCTGGAGCTGACATTTATCTGTCCCGATGGGGGCTTTACTACATGAATGAGTTCATTACGCTCTCCTTCAACCATGTGGTTAGTATTTGCTTTACAAACACCATTGACTTTACAGACACAGGCTGGAATTGCGTTGCTATATCCAGCTAGGGACCCATAGCAACTTTGGACATGGGATTTTCTTTTTTTTTTGGTGGGGAGAGAGGGCGAGTGTTGGCAGTGCAACGTGCCTGGCAGGAGGCTGCCAAGGCCTTGCTTGGACCCAGAAGAAGGTATTCCCCCAAGACTGAATATCTACGGAGGTTTATTGCCTGAAATGAAGGATGCTTTAGCGTGTCTCGCGGTGACATAACTTAGCAGTCAGTTGCCCTCTGCATGTACTCTCAACCACTGTGTGAACCGAGTGCGCTGCTCTCCTAAGGGCTGCTCTGACCTCGACTTGTCTGGTGGGTGCGTAATGGGTGGGACAAATCCAGAGCCAGGAGAGGTGAGGATGTCAAGGCAGGACAGAAACCCAGCACCGGATCCCTTTGCGTAACCTTGTCCAGAATGAGCAGATTGCTCTGTGTACACACGGAGGGAAACAGAGATCAGCCAACATTACAGGCTTTATTTTCCTCCTCGCCTACACTCCTCTCTCATCACACACCTCCGGGGAGAGGACCTTTCTGCTGCCCTCTGATAAGGAAGGATGCCAGACTGTGGTGCTTGACACGATTTTTCTCATGAGCTCAGCTCCTGGGCTTCATTACATCATGTGGATGTACTGGATGAAGGGTGGCTTGGTGCACTTGGATCCCAGCAGTAGGAAGAAAGGAGACAGCTGTAGCTCCTGAAATCTGGTTCAGCCAAGCCGTATCCTCCTTGCTAGTGGAGTGGGGGGACGTCAAGGGTGTCGCTGCCATCTCTGGCAGCAGCTACTCTTGTGGGGACACTGGACATGCCACTAGCTGTGTGTGTCCAAGGTAATGCCTGGTCATAACGGCAGTCAGAAAGCTGATGCTTTCCCTGCTGAAGACACTGCAAAATGAAACAGGTACATGATTGAGGCGTTTTGCTGTCTGCTGAAGTGTGAAGCATGTGGGAGGCAAGCAATCCAAGCCAGGGCCATCAGCAGGCTAATACAGCATTCCTATCCCCACCCTTCCTTGTAAAGCAAAAAAAAATAAAAGATTAATAGCAAACAGACAATCAAGCTGTCCTCAGCTTTCTGGTTATGAGGTGTTTCTTGTTCCAGATGGCTCACATGATTGCCAGGAAATGTTATTATTAAACTTGCTAAAAATGGGGGAATCATTGCAAGGTGTAGCATTTTGCTTGGCTTTAGGTTTTATTTCCAAGACTCCTGGGGAAGGGAGAAATCTTCTGCTAGCAGGTAGGGACCTAGAATCACCAAGACTAGACAAGGGAGTGAGGCAGGAGGATCAAGACTTCCTAGACCAAAGGCTGGATCCTCGTTGCTGCTGGAGCGTCCCTTTCAGATGTGCAATGCGGGTAGCTGTGTGCACGTGGCAGGGTGCTCTCACCAGCAAAGAAACAGGCGAAAAACCAAAGACCCCCAGAGCATTCATGCATTGAACCCGTGGGGAGTGAGAAAAACCCAATTCCCATAAACTGAAACAGATGCCTTCACACGGGACTGAGCTATTGTTTCCGTGTGATAGAGAACATCGCTTTTTGTGTTGGAAAGGCTCGTTCCCTCCCAACGCATGTGACGTCTTAGTGTGCGCTGCCCTGACTCTTTCATGAAGAAGGGTCTGTTTTTCCAGGCTAAGATCTCACATCCCTGCCTTCTTTTGACCTTTTGTTCTCTAAAAAGATGATTATTCACTTGTTTGGGTCTGATTAGAAGACCACATGGTCTCTTCCGGTTGGAGTCATTCAACATACTGTAGCTGTGCAAATATTTATTGCCCTTGCAGTCCATGCTTGGAAGGAAATCCCCCCACCAAGAGGCTGAATTGTTTCAAGTAGTGATCTAAGCTTTCTGATGGCCTTCATCAAGTCCTGGTGTAGGGAAGACAACCCCCTAAAGGTCACCAGCTCCCACTGATGTCAAAAATGAGTGGAACTACCTCAATCTTCCTACCTTGGCCATCTGAAGAAATGGTACTATGATGTGCGTGGGCCCAAGCCCCAAATCCTAATGACCACATACATGGCACAAGGCCGTGGTCCAAAGGGAGGTGGAATGGCCATTTGAAGACTGAACACCTTTGGAGCATGTGTGTTGCCAGGCAGGAAAATGAACCAACTCCATCAAGAGGGGGACAGAAAAAACCCACAACCTTTGAGGGAACATTTCGCATGCAAGAATGCATGGACTCCGACCTCTGTCCTGAGCCTTGATGTAAAACAACTTCTCATGAAGAATCTGGACACAAAGCTTTGCAATTTGACATGCAATCTCCTTCCTCCTCCATCAAATGCTTTTTGCTCCATGCGTGATGAATTCCTTGTGTCTTGCTTCCTCAAGGAAGATAATCAGCTGCCACCTCTCCCCATTGCGGTCCCTGCCTTTCTTTTAGCAGGTACTGGCTCTTCTGTCAGATGGTCTACGGGATCCATAGCTCATTAAGCCAAGCTGTCAACTTGAATTTAGCTGTGACATTTGCTACTTTTCCAGATCTAAAAAAGGCTTCTTGTATCTGTAAATTCACCTTTCCCCCCCCCCCCTCCCCAGCTACATTATTAGATCTAATAAAATATATAATTTTTACCAAGCTGACTTTGCCTATGTAGAGAAAGGCAGGCAATCTGGCTGTGTTCCAGCCTTGCATCTCCTGTATGATAAAGGGAGAATTTTATGACTAAGGTGATGTGATGCACTGGCACTGCCCATCTAGATGGGCAGGGGACCTGCAGGCAGGTCACAATGTTCATCCATGTTTCTGCTCTGTGTATAGGGGAGGAAACTCCCTTTCCCTCTTGTCTTCAATACATAGACTTTTTGGAGCAAGAACTGCTGCCTGAGGTATCTTCGAGAGCATGTCCAAATCTGGGCAAGGGGTTGGATTAGGTGACCTCCATGGCTCCTTTCAAATTTAAATTATTCTGTAATTCTAGGCTATGTATTGACATGTCTTAATGCAACAAGGCTGTGGCCTTACTATGGACTGAGGCAATATGAAACGAGGATATGATGAAAGCATGCCCTAAACTGTTATTAATCTGCATGCATACATATTTTTATGCATATATACTTGTTATACTTAATAGCCCTATGAATCTAAGCTCCAAGGTTCATTTTAAGGAAGACTTTATAGGTGTCTCTTGGGGATCAGGGCAGGAAAATGGGAGGTGGAATTACTGTGCATACCCAAAGGTCAGGAAAGCCATAGATTCAAGTGCCGATTGCCCTGTGGACACCTGGAAAATATTGATCATGCTTAGGCATTTGGGGAGGGAAGGAGCTGTTACCCCATCGCCTGTGCCTCATTTGTTGCAGGAGATGGGAGAAGATGGATGGACAAAGCAAAAGCTTGCCGAAAGAGGAGAGGTGATCCTGCATTATGCTGAATATTCCCACATCTGTGCCCTCTAACCGTAGACAGTTGTTAAATGGACACTAAGTTCTGCCTGATCCTTTCACGTGATTTTAAGCACTTAACCATGGCAGCTAAGAAATCCAAATGCCTGATTTGAAATAACAGGGGCTGCTTTGCAAAAGTGCTGAGGGCTCACAGCTACAGCTGATGGGTGCTGTGCCTTGAACATCAAAAAGCATTACACAGAGCCAAATGCTCTGAAATAAAAGACCCTGGGGGAGGATATTTGTCTTCCCTAAGCTGGACATCTGAGCCTGAGCTGGACCCACTCTGACCATGTTCCTGGAGAAACTAGGCATGTCCTGAAGTCTTTCTTCTCATCATAGGATATATTTCTCATGGAAATTGCATGATTGTCCTCTGGAATAGCTGACTGATTGCAGAGGGAGTCTGTAAGGACTGATTTGACAGCTAATTTTAAGGTATCTAAATTTCAGAGAGAGAAATCCCTCCTGGAGCACCTGCAGATTTCCCTTTCTCATCTGCTGCAAGCTAACAGATACTCTCAGGCTTGTTGTATTGACATTGGTTTTGTAGGATGCTGCAACAGCAGTTTCTTCTCTAGTAGGCTCCATCCATCCTATGCAAAAAAAAAAGGTGATGAGCCCCAAATAGTGGGCCAGAGGAGCATACAATCATCTTAGTCAGTTAAACTGTGATGCATACTTGTACCGAAGATAGATGTTGGCAATTAAACCCACATGTCTCTGGGATGTAAAGAGCAAATTGGTTGGAAACTGCAGTCTGTGTGGGTGTATGTGAGTGGAAGATGGAGCAGGGGACTTGCACTGGATAAATAAAAATTCTGAAGATTTTTCAGCCATTTTAAACAGAAAATGTCAGGAGGAAGCAATGCCTCTGCCTTAAAGCTGAACCTAGACATAATTTTGAGAGGACTTGATAACTCTCCAATACATTCATTTTTGTTCCAAACTGATCCCAAATGAAATCGTTAAGACTTTTATTTTTAATCTCATTAATCCATTTCATTTCAAGGGATTGATTCCAATCCCTTCCCCCAGTCAAACAAATAATCTGTTTTCATTTGAAGCTAATCTTTTTTTTTTAGCTTTGGCAAGCAAACAAAAAAAAAACAATAATCCCTATTTGCCCAGCATTATTGCATGGTGACCTTAGTTCTGGCATTTCCTAAATTTTAAGTGTTTGATCCTGCAACTCTGATGTTTTTTTGAAGGCAGGTGTTTTAATGCAATTAGAATGGCTTATGGGTTTCCACAACAAGCCTTTGTCCCGCGAGACCAACCTGTGACTCTGCCCAGCCCTGTTTCATAAAACGAAACCAGGAAGCCTCCCAAAAATGGCGTTTATCCTAAGATTTATGTAACAAATTAATTTCCCTTTGAGCTCCGGAGAAAGATTTGTGAGCCTGCGAAAGTGTTTATGAAATCCAGCCGGTTTAACTTCCCCTGCTTGGAGCTGCGCTCACTCTTGTGACAGAATTAATCAAGGAGGTATGGCAATTCAAAGAGCAGAAGGGCAGAGCCCAGAGCAGTGCCAATGGAAAGCATGTGAGGCTTTGTGAAAATAATTAACTTCTTGTAAAGGAGTATGTCATCGTTTTGCCATGTGGGGATTGAAACCGACTCCCCTGCCTTTATCCTCCATTTAAAAAAAAAAAGAAAAAGAAAAAGCCTCTCTGTTACCCTCTTGGATGAAAATAAAACTGGATGGGGCTCATTATTTTGGCTAGCAGCAGGTGAACGTGATGCCTCCTCTCCGAGCTCCCCTCTCCCCAGTAGCCTCCCCTCCTTGGAGATCAGAGTTGCTTTCAAGTGGAACCTGGGCCAACACCCAAGTGGTCCAGGGCCAATTTGTACAGCTCCACATTCATCTGGTCAAGTCCTGGGCAAGTCTGGATTGCACTTCAAACAAACCTGGGCTGGGTCTGGAGTGAGCCCAGGATGAATTTCTGAGCAGGCATGACACAGAAGTGGCCAAGCTTCAAATTAACCTGGGCTGATTTTTATCAATCCGGTCAATCATGGGCATTTTTTCTCTCTCCCTTTCCTTTTTTCCCCCTTTTAATTTTGCTTTTGTTCTGAATTTTGATACTCAGAGCAACACCTTGTCTGCCAATAGCAATGAGGGCCAGAGCTCTTTCACCTCTGCTTCCCCTTCAGTGAAGGAAGTAAAATGCTAACTTCTAGCTTTGGCTACAGTCTTGTTTCTCACACTGGAATATAAATGGTTTTGCAGAGCACATGCAGACAGTGAACCCAGAGCAGAAGGAAAACCTTCTGACTGAAGCCTGCAGAGACTGGTGTTCACACCAGATCAGCTAAAGAGCCAGGTTATATTTGAATCATCAATCGTAGCATCCTTATTCATGGGTTTTAGCTATTTTGTGAAATGGTGTGGAGAGTCAGGACCCAGCAGATCTGGATAGGAAGTGACCAAAATTATCCCTGGCTCCCCTCACCTTAGACATAGTCCATATTGTCAAAGTTGGGTGGCTACAGGTGGTCGCCCCGTGGTCCCCAGAGCTACTGCTGGCTGTGAGATACTCTGCACAGTGCTGCCCAGGGACCATGAGATATCTCTCTGCTGGAGTCTTCTGGCTCATCTTTATTGCCTTTGCCCTCCTCGTTTTCAGCAGCAGGACTCTTCACAACGAAGAAAAGGAGGTGCATGTCATGCCACCTGGGATTTGTAACTCCAAAGTGATGGGACATGGGCAGTGTCACCTGTGTGTGTCACTAACAGCCCAAGCTCTAGAGGCAAGGCTTGCTTTCAGCAGAAGCACTGGGTTATGTTTTTAAAACTCTGTATGTACTTATCATACACCCCCAGTTTTATTTCTAGTAAAATGACTGACCTTTTTTCTTCCATGTGCCCAAACCACTGAACCACATCACCTGGTGAGACTGCTTTGTGTTGATGCTGTTAGTATATGCAATGCTCCTTCCCTATGCTGAGACCTGCAATTGCCCTCTTGGAGTCATAGAGGAATTCAGAATAAAGTGATTATTGCTGGAGTTTCAAATAACCCTTTTCAAGACTGTTGTTCCTCTCTGGACTAATCAGTTCCACAAGTGCAATAAATTGGACAAGGGCTGCATAGAGGGAGCTGAAGGAAAGCCAAGGCTTGCAAGCTAAAAGGCAGCCTCTAGCTCCAATTTCTACTCCAGGGAAAGAGTGGTTGGGGGTCTCAGGGGAAATTTTAATTGATCATGTTTCACCTTTCTTCTCCAAGTCCCCCTTTCCTTCCTGTTCCAACTTGCTCTCCTTTCTTTTCCCATTATCAATATTTTTTCAGAAGTATTTTCCTTGCTTCCTGAGAAATTAAGTTCATGATGATCTTTCTGCACCTAACTTCACACTTTATGTGAATTAAGGTCCAGCATGCAAAGATCAGCATGATTTCCTCTGCAGTCTGGATATGATTTTTATTGTTGCAGTAGCTGAGAAAGCTGATAGCATAAGGGTGGGGGAATACTAACCTCCTCTGAAACACACGTTGCAATTGTCTTCTCCTGAATTTAAATTGTTAAAACCCTAAATTCAGGCTTGAGTGCCTGCTCAGTCTGACTGCAAAGCCTTTCAGCTCCATTAGAGTCAGCCTAGACAGGTAAACACTATTTGGGGTCTACGTGTTGTGCTGGTTTTGGCTAGGATAGAGTTAATTTTCTTCACAGTACCTAGCATGGGGCTATGTTTTGAATTTGTGACCAAAGCAGCGTTGCTAACACAGGGATGTGTTTGTTACTGCTGAGCAGTGCTTACCCAGAGCCAAGGGCTGTTCTGCTTCTCCCCCCACCCCACCAGCGAGCAGACTGGGGGGGGCACGAGGAGTCGGGAGGGGACACAGCCAGGACCGCTGACCCCGACTGACCCAAGGGATATTCCAGACCACAGGATGTCATGCTCAGCATACAAAGCTAGGAGAAGAAGAAGGAAGGGGGGACGTTGGGAGCGATGGCGTTTGTCTTCCGAACTCATCGTTCGGCGTGCTGGAGCCCTGCTGTCCTGGCGATGGCTGAACTCCTGCCTGCCCGTGGGAAGTGGGGAATGAATTCCTTGGTTTGCTTTGCTTGCGTGCGTGGCTTTTGCTTTACCTGTTAAACTGTCTTTATGTCAACCCGTGTGTTTTCTCGCTTTTACCCTTCTGATTCTCTCGCCCATCCCACCGGGGGGTAGAGATTGAGTGGCTGGTTGGGGCTGAGTTGGTGGCTGGGGTTACAACAACCTGTAATGCAGATGGGTCTTTGCCTGGAGGCTGGAGGAGTCGGGCAGAAGTTTCCCGGCAGATGTATGGTTTTGCCATTGCTACCAACCCAGACACCTGAGTAGGAACCCACGGCAGTGGGTCCATACGCTCCCCACGTCAAAATCAAGACTAACCTTAACAGGCAAAGTAAATATGGATTTAATCTCTCTTTTTCTGTATTCTTTATGTATAGAATGGAGGGGATGTTACTGCCTTTCCACCAGCTGCATGGAGATTGTCTGTTGCTATTAGACATGCAGGGAGACATTCCAAGCAGAATTTTACAACAGAAGCTGTAAATTGATTGAAATGTGTCTAAGGAAAGGGTCAGGATGTGAGAAATTTGCCCAAAAAACATTGTTTCTTTATTGAAACATCTCTTTAATTTCTCAGCATCTCTTTTCTTTCCAGGAATGAAAAACCTTGGTTGGCCTAACTCTGGCTATGTTTTGGTTTTTTATTAAAGCTTTCAGTGTACTGACCATTTCATCTGATGTGGGGAGCCCAGGACCCCACGATTGGTGTTCATCACCCTGCTGGATTTAGGTATATTGACAGTCTCATTGTCAGTTGGCAGTTTAAGCCTTGCTGTAACGTATATAAATGAAGAAGGTGTTAACATAAAAGGGCCATTTAACTCACTGTGGCATGTACTGAATTCTATGCACATTTGCTGTGAGCTGAGATCCTTTAAACACCTCCTTTGATTAGGCTGCACTGATGAATCAACCTTGGAAGGATGTTGTCCATCTGTACATCCTCTCCAGGCTTTTTTTCTCCCCTTCACACTCTTCTTAGCAATGCATCATATTTACATACAACTTCATGGTTTCAAAAGCACCACCAAGACATCACGTCACTAATACAATGAGAGACAATAGACAACGGCGTCTCTTTTCCAAAGCCACCACTTGCTTAGAGAGAAGGTTGCGAATAAACCCAGGCTGTCAGTCTTGACGTTTAAAGACTTGAATCAGGTCATCTCTCTCCTCTTTGATATTTAAATGACATTTGTGAATGGTGTTCTTAATCTATCTGACAGGTATTAGTCTTGTAGTATACCTGTTTTACAGCCTTTTAGCATGTGAATGAGGATGAAAAATAGCCTCAAAAGTGACAGAAGACTGATGTAAGAAAATGAAATGTTCATGTAGTCATGTCAGTGACACCAGAAATTAGGTCTTTGGGAGAACTATCAGTAGGCTTGTGTTGGGGATAATAGTATGTGATGTGGAAACACCAGCTTTCTAACCGCACAACTCCCACAACGGGTCCCCTCACACTTGTCAGCCCTGCAAGCACCTGAGATGAGATGGGCAAGGATAGAAATGAACCATGACAGGAACCTGAATACTCCTAGTTTTAGTCTTGATCTTCAGACACAAGATCAGCTGAAATAAAACACCATGATGCAGGACTTAGGGGAGACACCTTTCTGCAGCAGGAGATGGAAAAAAGGCAAGATGCCCCAGGTCATCTAAAATAGTACTAGACCCTTCCTATAGGCAATGGAGACCGTTGCCTACAGTCACCCAGGCTATCATACTTCCAGCTTTGCTCCATATAGTAATTAATACTCATCCCCTCTCCTCAGGGTGAGGAGCAACCCCTGGGAGACAGCATTGTGTGACTCAAGGAAAATGGGAAGAAATTGCCCTGAGAAGCTGAGTAGGGAAAGGAGGTGTTGGGAGTGCAGAGATGTGCATTGACTGTGGAGGAGAACTGGGAAGTGTCAGTAGGAACGAGAGGAGAGTAGGCTGAAATACCTTAATGAACTGGGGAAAAAAGTGAATAAGAGAAAGGAAAGGAGAGGAAAGAAAGCAGAGAAACTTGGAAAAGCCATGAGAATAAGGAAAAATCTTCTAGAATGAATTGAAGGGTCTGAGAGAGCAGAAAGGAGGCAGGGAAGAGCCAAAACTCGGGGCAGCAATGTGTTTATCCATTTGAGTGATACTGTCTCTCTGTGATTGCATTACCCTCTCTGTAGCAGTACAAGTTCCTATAGCTTCGGGGAGGAAGGACAGATGGCTGCCTTGACATGCTAGATTAAAAATGTTGCTGCTCTGGATGCCATAGATAGCTTTTTAATTAATTGGAGGGGAAGAAAACAATTTTAGAGCTGATGAGAATACCCCAAGGGCGTCTCCAGCAGCAGGGGGCCAGGATCTCCGCTATCAGCTACCAGCAGATGGACAGGCTGATGGCAACCCTCGGAACATCTTCCCTGGCCACAGCAGTCTGGGTTTGCTGGACCCTACGCTCATCCTCACCCCTTCAGCAGTGGCACCAGGTGGGAACTGGGACAGAGCCAAACACTTCTTTTTGTCGTTTTGGTGCATTAAATGAGAGCACAGGTCTGCTGATGACCCTCAAGTTGTCTAAAATCAGGACTTAGAGACAGTGGGCAGAATTGTACTACTATTTAGTTCTTTGGTATGGATTGAATGCACTGGGAAGGATGCTCTGGGATAGTTTTCCTAATGTTCTTTTTCCATGACAGAAATGTCTACTTTGACCTCCGGATGAGCGTGTCATCACCTTCTCACCAGGAACCTGCTTGATAATTAAACTAAATCTTTCTAAGAGGTGCTGACTCAGCGGTCCCATGCTATAACAGAGCAGTGCTTCGCAGTTTTCCTAAATGACCCCGGCATGAGGAGTCGCAGCAGCTGAATTCAGTTCTGTGTCAATGAGGGAAAGATCACTTCGCTCTTTGAACCTCAGCACCTACATCTATAAATGAAGATGTAAGAAAGGCAGGTAAAGAGTTAACTGTGTTCAGAGCTGATGGTGCAAAATGAATTACTCTAATTTCTAATCTTTTGCTTGCACGGTGGATCATGCAAAAAACCATCAAACCCTACAGCTTAAGTTTGACTCCTACCCGCAGAAAATATTTGTGCCAGCTTAAAATATTCTTTAATACATCATTGTACTCACGAGGAAATATTTTTTAGCTGTGTGTTTTCTCTCTAGACAGTGATTCTGCCATGGGATATAAATTCACAGTCCAAACAGCTAATCGTGTGGGATATCTTAAGTGACAAATCCAATACAGAATGAAGCTATTTTTAATAGAGGAGGCAATAAAAGCCAAACAACACCAGAAATAAATGTGCATTATTTATCTTGATCCATTCAGAGAGTGGACAGCAGCCATTTCCATGGATTATTTCTCTTCAATGACCTGTTGAACATGGGTGATGGAGATGCACAATGGGATAGTCAGGAGATTTCCAGAAAGTGCCTCCCTCGTCTGCTTCACTGAGTGGGGAAGCTGTAAAACACGTCCTCGCTGCTGTGATTGCTGACTGTGGGCAGAGCGAGAGTGGGATAGTTTGGGGTGGAAATTAGATTGAAATGGCTCTACAGCTTTTTGCTCTGCTGCCTCTATTGCAAACACAGCTCCTTGTTTCCTGTCTCCTGGGGCTTCTTCCCTGCAGTTTTTGAAGAGCTTGTCAAAGAGGGAAGCCGAAGTTGCTGTTTGCCTCTCCAAAGATGCACCTGTGGTGGTAAAAAGTCATGGGCTCCACTCCTGACCTGTTGTGGTGGGTTGGCCCTGGCTGGATGCCAGGTGCCCACCAAAGCCGCTCTGTCACTCCCCTCCTCAGCGGGACAGGGGAGAGAAAATATAATGAAAGGCTCGTGGGTCAAGATAAGGACAGGGAGAGATCATTCATCAATTACTGTCATGGCCAAAGCAGACTCAAGTGGGGGAAAATTAATTTAATTTTTTTACCAGTCAAATCAGAGAATAGTAATAAGAAAATAAAACCAAATCTCAAACCACCTTCCCCCCCACCACTCCCTTCTCCCCAAGCACAGCGTCAGTCCATAATTCTTTGCCTCCTCCCCACAGTGACGCAGGGCGACGGGGAATGGGGGTTGGGGTCAGTTCATCACACGTTGTCTCTGCCGCTCCTTCCTCCTCAGGGGGAGGACTCTTCACTCTTCCCCTGCTCCACTGTGGGGTCCCTCCCACGGGAGACAGTCCTCCATGAACTTCTCCAATGTGGGTCCTTCCCACTGGCTGCAGTTCTTCACAAACTGCTCCTGCTTGGGGCCCTTCCCTGGGCTGCAGTCCTTCAGGCACAGCCTGCTCCAGCGTGGGTGCCCCATGGGGTCACAAGTCCTGCCAGAAAACCTGCTCCAGCGTGGGCTTCCCACGGGATCACAGCCTCCTTCGGGCATCCCCCTGCTCCGGCGTGGGGTCCTCCCCGGGCTGCAGGTGGAGATCTGCTCCCCCGTGGAGCTCTCTGGGCTGCAGGGGGACAGCCTGCCTCACCACGGTCTTCCTCACAGGCTGCAGGGGAATCTCTGCTCCGGCGCCTGGAGCATCTCCTCCCCTCCTTCTGCACTGACCTGGGGGCTGCAGGGTTGTTTCCTTCGCATTTTCTCACTCCTCTCTTTGGCTGCAGTAGCGCAGTTTTCTTCCCCCCCCTTCTTAAATCTGTTATCCCAGAGGCACTACCACTGATGGGCTTGGCCTCGGCCAGCGGCGGGTCCGCCTTGGAGCTGGCTGGTGTTACCTTTGTCGGACACGGGAGAAGCTTCTGGCAGCTTCTCACAGAAGCTACCCCTGTACCCACCCCTCCCGCTACCAAAACCTTGCCATGCAAACCCAATACACCTGTGATGATCCATACAGCTAAACTGTTAATATTATTCTTACCAAAACCAGCGTGCCCCTGGTATGGTTTTATTGGCATGGTTTTATTGTTTTATTTCGCTATCATTTTAGCAGACAATTCCAGGCATAATTTGGGGTTTCAGTGTGGCTAGTTAAGCAGTACAGAGGTGTGTGAGATAGCATTCAAGCTTGTGCCTTGCTTTCTTTGCTGTGACAGACACAGCCAGTGTGCATGTAACACCAAGGAATTGGGCTGTAGCTGTATTTTCTGCTCTGGACCTTCTTCTAAGTTAAGGGCACCAAGAGCCTGAACCACCAACCATGTTAGAGGCATGGGGTGACCAGGATCAACTGGGAGTAATATGCAGACACTGATGTCTCACAGAAGTTGTGTTCTTCCAGTTTTATGTTCATTTTGGTTTGGAAAATGTGTATAAAAGGGTAATATTGGGTGGGAGAATGGACCTGTCACGCATGATCCTTGAGCTTGCTCCTTCATGGTCACACCTGGGAACAACTGATCCCCTGCTTCTCCTCCATCTGGGTAACAGCTCTGTTGCGGTCTCGAAGGTGAGCCCATTTCTGCCATGACAACTTCATCACTTTACAGCCTCAGGAAGCTGTGACTGCCTGGATGGCCTGAATTCCTCCACCTTAGTGACCCTAGAAAAGAGCAAACCCGAAGCACAAACCGACCCCCATGAAGAAAGGAGGAGGGGTCCTCCCCAGATGTCAAAAGTGAGGGTTCAATGGGTCTCCTGGTGCCAGTTCTGTATGTCATGATCCCCCCCAAGGAGTTTCTTTGTCCGTGGATGGAGGGAACGTGTGGGTTGGAGAAGCTCTTTTGGCAGCAGCATTAGCTCCTGAGGGTGCTGCTGGTGCACAGAGGAGAGGCAAGGACTGTGCTTTTGATGCCGAGCAAGATCTCACCCATGCCTTGTGCAACAGCACTAACCCTTCAGGGTCACCCCTGGAGGGCCCAGCTCTCTGAGTAGGGCTTGTCTGCTCGTCTTGTGCAAGTGTAAATAA
The DNA here is from genome assembly GCF_929443795.1 of Astur gentilis. Taxonomy (NCBI): domain Eukaryota; kingdom Metazoa; phylum Chordata; class Aves; order Accipitriformes; family Accipitridae; genus Astur; species Astur gentilis. The sequence goes on along the minus strand of NC_064883.1, from coordinate 46,499,525 downwards.
CAACTCCCTGTTCACCACAACGGGAAATCAGGCCTTTCTTTCACGGACATTAATGGGTGCAAGGATGCTGGACTGAGAAAAAGGGCATGGAATGGTAAATGTGTAGCAAGAAGGGGTGTTATGCAGCAAGATATCAAGACTGTGTTGCTTCATGTGGGTATTTTTAAAATTAGCTTTTTTTTAATTCGCTTTCTGTTAAGTTTTGTTTTGTCTGAATGGAGAATGTGCTTTAGAGATATGTACCTATCCGTTATCAACCTTTATTTTCTCCTGTGATTGCAATGACATTGGGGCCAAAGAATTAGGGGAAAAAGTGCTGATTTCTGGGTCTGTTCAGAAGAGCCCGGATGTGTACCATAGGGGGACTAACATACTTTTCTTCAATTGTCATTGATCTGTAATTTTTTTTAACTGCCATATTACTATAATAGCCTGTAGAGAATGATGTCAGTGCTTGGAATGGGAGAAGCCATTTGTCACAGGGTCCCAAGCCCAAAAGAAATTTGTTCATTTTATGAATGAGTGAGAATGTTCAGTGGTTTCCCCATCAAGACTGATTTTGAAAGAGTTTTTGGCTTCTGTGTAGACAAATGAAAAAACTTCAGGTCAGGCTCTGCTCAGTGCATTCACTCTTTGCTCCGTCACTTTCTTTCATGCAAAACATTTTTTTAGAACAGCTGTTCTATATTACGGATGTTGCCTGGCCAGGTCTTCATTGATATGCAGAGCCTAGGCTGTTCTCTGGGAACTCGTGTATCTCTGAAGTAACGTTACTGGCTTCCATCTGGGTTGAATATGGTTCAGCGTAAATATAACTGATTGTATAACTATATTGCACCAGGTTCTGACATCCTTCCTCCAGAATCAGTTGCATTAACTTCAGTGGGCCACCACAGGGAAGAAGATACTATTCACTGTGAAGAAATGTGTTAAAGGCTGATTTTTTTCTTCTAAGTTTCTGATTAAATGGAGGTCACGATGTGGTAGAAGACACTCTCAAAATGCAGCAATCTGAACTTGGGGCAATAAAAAGAGTTAAAATACAAATATTTTTCTGTAGTTTCTTTACAATACGGGCAGGACAGAGCCTTAACTGGTTGCTAAGTTTTAACGGACAGCCATTACAATCTCATCAGTGTCTAAATATTAAAACTTGCTTATTGCAAAAGCAGGGTTGATGGAAGGGGATCAATAATGCCAGTCAAAACAGGTCAAATGCTGAATACTTCTCATGAGTGGCAATAAAAAAGCACTCTGTGGATGACAGTCCTGTTCTCATCAATTATTTTGTGAATAACAGATGAACTGGTAGAGATTTTGATGTCCTCTCTGACAGTTTGTCAGTGGGGAAAGAGTTTAAATCTTCCAAATAATAGTCTATCTTTGCTTGGTTGGGTATATATATCTATTTCAGATAAAGGATCATTAGTTATACTTGGTATTTATTACAGACACTGTGTGACCAGACCTTTATTTACATGCAGAGCCTAGTACTTGTGTCGTCTTTGAAGAGCTCTGGGAAGATGATGGGTGCTGATGACAGCAGCCATGAAGTAACTCAAGGATCCTACAAACTGTGATTAAACCAGTGATTATTGTAACAAATCTGTGGACCTTGCAGCTGTCATTGTGCTGCTCATCTTGATGCATTAAAGCAACCACAACAGGGAATGGAGAGCTGAACTCAGTGCTTAGAGAATTATAATTGACTATGGCTTGATATGGGGGATTTTCTCTGCTATCCCCAATGCCTGAAGACTTTGATACAAAACTGAGTCCTTCTGCAGCCCTCCAGCAGAGGATGTGGCACCAGAAACCGCCTGAAAATTATTCCAAAATTTAAGCACACCACAAAACCCCCTCTCTTTCCCCAATATATTCTTAGTTGCTTACGTGTCCCTGCTCTATTGGCACATTCACTAGAAATTAATATATCTGTAATAATGGGAAGAGAGGAATTGCTATAAAAATGGAAAATAATAGGATGAGAAACTGGGGCAGAATAAAAAAGAAGTTTATAGCAGTGTCCCTTCCTTTAGAAGAAACCTTTCCTATTTTCTTCTCTTAGGGCAGTATTTCTCATTCCTACTTTCCTGGCCATCTAAAGGTCTAGCCAAATGTTCTAGGCTCTTTTTAGAGGCAATGAGAGAATATACCCCCATAGTTCCTGTGTTGGGCTCCAGGCCCATTGCATGTCCCAAGTGCTCTGCTTGCACAAGGGTAGTTTTCTTTAGTATTTACAAAGGGCGTCCTTTACTTTGGCTAGAAGGGGACGAAGGACCAGGTAATGGGAGGCAGATAAGCCCATGCAGGCTTCAGGTCCAGAGCCCTAGGAGGCAATTTCTCTGTGTTGCTTTGGTTCAAAAGCGCTTGTGTTTATTTTACACTAGAAAAACTAGCTGAGGAAGAAGTTAGCCTCTGTGCCTAGTGCTTGTTTATTAGTAGCAAACTCACTCCCCACTCACAAAGCAACTGCTTCCCTAACACAGTTGCTTGAATCTGTCTATTGCTCCCCCCAAAAGACGCCATGTGGGGCTTTGCAACCAGCGCTCCTTCTGCAGCACAGTGTGGAGGAGAAGCCAAGAAGCTGCACTGCGGTCAGAAGTGTTCATGCATATGCTTGTGGATGTCTGGGAATGGCTTTACCTAAAGGTGAAGACCCCTCCGAGCTCAGTTTCTGGTGAAGTGACTCCAGTCACAGCTGCCTAAGCCTGACGCACCCAGGGGCATCCTTCTGGATGCTTCTCCAAGAATGTCGCTTTCTATCATAGATAGCAGGGGGATGGTGGAAGGGAAACCTCCATCTCAGCAAAGGGAAAAGCAAGTCCCTCTTCCAGCTCTTTTTCTTGCATCCCCTTAAATACTGTGTAATGTCATGTCCACAAATCTCCCTTTGTCTGGCAGCCTCTTCCAGACAGCTGTCCTGCAAGCTTGGTCCGTGGCTTTGCTGGTGCATGCATATAACTTCCCTGACCCAACAGAACTTCTCCAGATTTACACCAGTCAGGCAGGAAGGGAAATGTCCCCCCCTGAACCCAGCAAGGAACTGGCTCAGGAGAACAGATTCACTGCAAAAGCTGCTGCCTGTGATACTTCCAACCTGCTGAGAGAATTAGCACTTTGATCTCCCACAGGCAGACGCCTGCTCTTGGAAGGACTTTTTAGGTTGACTTCAGCCTGCAATCATTATAATGGCCCACACTGACAAGGGTGGATCACACCCATCGGTTGTGTGTGGTTCAGAAGTGCTTTTGAGGCTGCCTTGGTGTGGACCAGAAAGTCTTCTGCCTTAATGCTCCTCTCCAGGGGTGATGCTGACCTGGGCTGAGTGCTGGTGCTGCCATGTGGAGGGATGGTCCTGGTTTTATGAGCTGCATCAGCTGGTGGTGATGCAAAAAGGTCTAAAATATTGCACCCTTCTGTGATATGTGCTGCTCTTGCTTTGTTTTTAAATGGGCTGCTGCAGATCTTTTCTTGCTGCCAAGTGCCTTATTTACAAGATAAAAAATTAAATGCGTCAGAAAGCTCCTAGCCTTAAAACAGCTTGAAACAAAATAAATTATTACTGTGGTGGGTTCCTCAGGAGAGGAGGGAGACTCAACAAGGAGATGATGGGAAAACACTCCCGAAGTCCGATGATGAAAGGGAATAAGTGGGTTATTTTCTTTCTGAAGTCAGCAGATGCTGAAATAATGACAAATCATTAGTGTCTGCCATTTTCCTAGTCCTGTGGTTTAATCAGCAAAGCTATTCTCTCTCAGCTGGGCTGATGTGTTTGGCCATCCCTGTTCTTCAGGTGATGGGGTGAGGTGACATGGTGTTTTCTGCACACTGGGTCACTGAGGGGGCTACAACCATAGTTTCCTGGTGGAGGTATGGAGCCTGCAGCAACGAAAATCCCTGCCCTGAGCATGGAACCAGAGGCTGAACTAGCTGGTTAATGGAGTTACTTTTCCTCCTGCCTGTTGGCCCCATGTCTCTGGTTTCTCCACTGCCCCATATCAATCACTACCATTCTGGAAAACGTGGGGTAAGATTATTTATTTGGATTACTGTAATTTTAGTCCATTTTCATCTTGGGGCAAGCGAACACTTAAAATGCAAAACTACACAGAATATATGGAAAATATGGCAATACACGAAATCTACAGTGCTGCAAAGTTGTGAAGCATCCTACTCCAGGGAAGATATCAAAGAAGAGAAAACTTGAGGCAGGAGTAAAAGCGAAAGGGCTGGTTTGTATAGAAAGGATGACATGGGAATGAGACGTGGTCTTCAAACATCTAGGAGGCAGCTGCAGAGATGGAAGGAATGAATTGTTACTCATGTCTCCTGGTAAGTGATGGTCCAAAGCTGCAGTGGAGAAGAGATCAGGCAGCCTCTAGGAAACATTTCACAGCAATAAATGGGTGAAACCTTAAACTGACTAGCTGGGGAAACAGAAACCTCCATCATTGGAGGCTTTCATGACCATGTTAGACAGACGAGAGAGGAATATAAGGTAGAAGGTGGATTATATGTCCTCAGTTACTGCTATGAGATGTCCTGCCACTGCCACTGTGCACGGTTCTGGTCTCTAGAGGTGGACCAAAGCATACCTACATGTAGTGGAGCAAGAAGTAGAAGAAAGAAGAGAGCTACAGCGATCAAGAGGATGGATGCATTTCTCCATGAAGAGAGACTAAAATAGTCTGGGACTCCTCAGTCTGGAGAAGAGAGAGGGGGATGCACTCCCCGTATCCAGCATCATGAAGGCAGTGGCTAACGTGAAAGCAGAACTGTTCAGAAACACTTAAGTCTTCTCTGTATATCGTCCCACTTCTCTTTCTTTGTTTTCTTTTCCCCCCTCCGTGCAACAGTTTGCCAAAATAAATCTGTTGTAGGATGAGATTATTTTCCCTTTGCAGGAGAGAGTAAAATGTACTTCTCCTGCTTTTAATTGTTTTCTGTCTCCTGAGAAGCCTGCTCTGTTTTATGGTGGTACAGCAGCCTCTACCGTGGAGCTGACATTTGAGAAGTTTTGGAGGTTTGGGTTTTTTTGGTTGTTTTTGTTTGTTTGTTTGTTTGTTTTAATTCTATTACAAAGAACTAAAATCTCTTCATGCACATTCCTGGCAACAGGCTTTTCTGTCTTAGCACAAGATATGCCAGCCATTGACTCCAGCCATGATAAAATGCCAGATGGACCAGGCTATATGAGCTGCTTGCTCTGCTCGAGAACTCCTCAGAATGCAAAGGCTTTCAGCTGGAAAAATAGCCCATGTTGACCTAAATTAAGAATTTCTGGTGACAGAAACAAAAAAACAAACAAACAGCATTTTAACCCTCCCCTTCTCCTATCCTTTCCTAATCACAATCCTGAAGAACCCCACATTTTCTTCATCCTAAAATGAATCATGACATTTGGGACCATTGTAAACCAAAAGTAGGTATCCATGGAGGTTTGCATAGCAGGTGCTGATTGGGGTGGAGAAAATCTGAATGCCACTTCTGTCACCACCTACCCATCACCTTGGAAACTAGAGCTGTCCTGAGCCAGTAGCTGTGTGCAGCTGGCACACTGTCATCCTACACGGTAGGATGACTCCGAAATTAATGGTGAAAGGGGTTCTACTTAAGGACTTGGTTTGAGAAGTCGGGGTTGGTATTTGTTGGAGTAAAAAAGACTTATGCAATAGAGACCTTTCCATCATTGTTGATAAGCCCAGCTCCCTTTCTAATTACCAGAGTTTGAGTCAGTAGGATCATGGAGTGGAGAATATGGTTTGTCTCATCCTAATGTCAATACCTGGAAATAGGACTCATTAATCTCATTAATAGGACTCTAAATATACCTATTTCCCTCCCCTGACTTTAGGGTGAGGCTATCTTGAGTGGCAGAGAGAAAGATACTACCCCATAGATATGCAGGGCTTGATTCATTTGCCAAAACAAGGCATCTAGAGCAATTCAAGGTATCCAAGTACCTTATCTCTCCTGACCTTCAGCTGTGGGTCTGAAAGGGCAGTGGTCTCCTTTGGTCTTAACCTTATCTACAGTCCCATGTACATATTGCAAACACCCCAACATGTCACAACTGGCACTATGTGCCTATTTCGACAATTATTTCCTTCCCTTAAAGGCAGACAAGGCAAATCCCACTTTCTAAGTCTTTCAGGGTAAGGGATGATGTTCTGGGGGAGCACTAGTCTCTGCCTTCTGCATAGGTAGCATCCACTGGGTGAGGGGAGTCTTGTGTAGCCACCCAGAACACACAGGCATGATGCTCCACTAACAGCAAGTGTGGTCCTTACTACATATTTGCTCGCCTCTTTGATCGTAGCAGAAACTCCTGCCTGGACAGTGGGTTCTGGGATTGCCACAGGCAGGAACAGGTAGAAACAGGTTGTGTCTGTTGTGGGAGCTCCAAAGAAGTCCACCTAGGGTCGAAGAAGAATTTCCAAGTCAGGCACAGACTTCACAGGTCATTCAGTGGAGGAAGCAGCAAAAGGAGAAACGAAAAAGAGAAGACTGCCTTGGTGAAAGATCATACAGGGGCAAGATGTCCCACCATCATTGCTGCGTCTTTGGGCTTGGAGGAAGATGAGGCAAAAGAAGCTGCTGAGCAGCCCATCTATTTTCCTGGTGCATAGCATCTTATGTGCTTTTACTTGCAGTTAGCATATGATGATGATTTAGCACATGTTAATGAACATCTGAGGTTGTGTCTGTGCAGTCCTTGATAGGGACTCTTTGAGCCTCCTACACTAGGCAACACAGAGCTTCCCACTTCTCTTGCTTTCCCTGGCTTAAAATCTGGTCGCTTCCCCAGCATCCTGTGTCTTCCCCCTTCCTGTGCCTCAGAATGCAGCCTGGGATGTCAGAACAAAGCTCACCAGTCCGAGAGTCACAGCATCCCTCCTCGGGTACTGCAAAACCCAGGCCACTGTCCTGTTGGGTGGTAGGCTTCCATCCCTCCTCTCGTGTCTGGGACAGAGTCCAAGCCCTGGAGGGGGATGCCTGTTTTTGAGTGAATCCCTTTGAGACTCTGTATTTCTCCCTTCAGTCTTTCTTTCTCTACACCCCCCCCCCCCCCCCCGCCCCCCCTTGGTTTCAATTATTTCCCTCTTTGAGAGAGAGAACAATATTCATATGGGCATAGGCAATTGATAGCTTGCAGAGCTGAAGGGAAATTAGCAGTCTTAAAATCCACATGGGTGGCTTTCAGTCGGAGCGAAACGGAAGAGGAGGGTATTGAGTGATCTCCCCTCTCCCTCTGATGACAGGCTATACATTGCTCATTGTCACATAATATGATGCTAAAGCAGATAAGTAAAATAAATATTAAAGCAGAAGGAAGCTGCGAGGGCAAAACTGGGCTCCTCTTGCTTCACAGCCTTGTTTGGGAGGCAGCCGGAGAGTGACAGCTCACTGGAGGGAAGACATGAAGCACAGAGGGCAGGATGAACAAATAGCTCCAGGCAGTAAGGTGATGAGCATCACAGGGCACAGGGTGGATGCAGCTGGATGGGTTGAAAGAGGTTTTAGCGACTGCTGATGCTGTTCCTCTTGCAAGTGTCTTGTGAGCTCTGCGGCACGGGCTTAGCTGGCCTTTGGGCACTGAGTACAGGGCAGGTACATCAAGAGAGGGGTCCAGCTTGGACCAGCATGTAGCTGGCAGTGTGAACAGGCACATAATAAGTAAGATAAGAAATAGGATGTGATGTTCCTAGTGTGGAGGGTTCCCAGGGCCACCCTGCTGTGGAAGAATAGCTGAGTCCTGGGAAACTCTGAACATCAGGCAAGTCCAAATCACTATTTCAGACAAGGAACACCAGGATGGAGAGGAACACACATCAAAAACCTGGTGTGACAGTAGGCTGTGAGTGGTCTGGCTTGTGGTTAGCTCTGATGTGGCTGCAGCTTCTCTGATGGGGCTGCAACTTGCCCATTGCCGGTGCAGAAGCCAGGTAACATGGCATAGCACAGGAATGGGAGGGTATTCCAGCACCCTGGCTCTGCCTGACCTGTTAACTTTACCACTGGCAAGCCTGTGCAATAACCTCTTCATCTCTACAGAGAGATGGTTTATTACTCAGTGAGACAAGTTTGTGGTGGAGCTGGCTATGGAAACTCCACTTCACGTGTAGATCTTCTGGGACATTGCTGAGGTTTGAGGCAGCTCCGGGGACAGACTGTGAAGAAGAGGGTGAAGAGCCACAATCTGAGGCGTACTTCACAGTTTTTCATTCACTTCAAGTTCCTTATCCCACTGCCCATGAGAAATGTGCCTGCTTTACCCGGGATACTGGCCATGGAGTGCAGCGTGTTGGTCCTTCCCCTCCATGAAGGAGACGTGTGAGTTGCACCACTGTCTTTTTCTGAACCTAATCAGTACCACTGTTGTAATAAATCCCATCCACCCAGGACATAAATTCAGCTGGCATGTGTATTCACCACAGAGGCTTCAACAGCTTCCTGCAGGGGCTGTGCTTTCCCAAAGCTTGGCAGCTTTTCCTCCTATCGGTTACTGAGTCCTATAGGAGGGACCACCCAGAAACTCTCCTGCTATTGTTCCGCTCGGGCGCGGAGCGATGGTGTGCGAGATGCTGATTCTGCAGGTAGATGCCACCCTGGCTGATCGATCTGACCATTAAAGATTTCACAGCCAATCCCATGAACAGCTGATGAGCTGACCCAGCGACCGCCAAGCAATTTCAGTTATTAAAAATCATCTTACTGATGTTGCAGTAAAAGTGAGGCATTAGGACAATATCCTTGCTTTGAAGCTCCCTATGTGCTTAAAATTAAGCCTGTGCTTGAGTGGAATATAATCACTGGGACAAGAGGAACCTCAGGAGAGTGTCTACTTTCTTCTCCTGCAGGAGAGCCTGGTCTGGTTGCACTTGCCTGTTGCCTGCTTCACAAAGGTCTCAAATCCTGGCCATTTGGGACAAAAATATCACCTCTAATGTTTGAACAAAAGGAATTCTCCAAGGCAGGCACTAAGGCTCTTTCTCATCATATACTAGCCCTTGTAAGGGAATATAGCACTGGCCCTTCAGGTCCAAGGTACTCTTGGATGGGGGAGAGAAAGGAGAAAAGGAGGTCAGGAGGTGTTGGGAGAGGTGATTGGATGGAGTTTGCTTCAGGACCATATTCACAAAACAACGGCGCAAGGATCATGGAATAATTCAGGCTGGAAAGGACTTCAGAATGGAGGTCTCTAGTCCAACCTCCTGCTTAATGCAGGGTCAGCTCTGTGGTCAGACCAGGTTGCTCAGGGCTTTGTCCAGTTGGGTCTTGAAAACCTCCAGGGATGGAGACGGCACCACCCCTTTGGGCACCTTTTCCCAATGCCTCAGTGTCCTAACGGTCAAAACTGCACCACTGGAGGGAAAGACATCACTGATGGGGTAGGGTAGTCAAGCTGGAATTCACAATTCTTAATATTTTAACTGAAGGGGAGAAAAGTACTCAAATACCCTAAGGAAGAATAGATCTCCACAAGGTAAAGTGGACTTGCTGTTCTGAAGATGTGAGCCTGGTTGTACCATCTGACACTCTGTTACTATAAATATGCTTTCATTATCCCTCCCAGAAGGAAACTCCCAAACTGAAAGCAACTGCAGTTAAAACTAGCTAATGTGTTGTCTGCAGTGACTGATAAAGCAGCCAGCTCAAGCCTGGAAAGGAATAATCCTGGGATATTAAAGAGTGACAAATGCAATTTGACATAATCAAAATGCAGTCAGGAGACTGGCTATCCCAAATTTGCAACTCCAGCTGCAATTTTCAGATATCTGATTTACCATCTACAGCAAGCAGAGAGGTTTCCACCAGGCTTCCACGCTGCCATCTCACAGAAGCATCAAAGAGGAGCCAGCGGGAGGGAAAAACGATTCCCAGTTCACTCTGTTGCTGATGACAGTGCTTGAAGATTTTGTCTCTGACTTGGAGCAGAACATGTGACTCTTTTTTCCCATGACTATGACAGCTTAATTGGAGCTGCATGAAATTGTTTTCCTTTCACAGCAAATAACATCAAATTTGACTATGCCCTCCCTGATTCTGTGTCAAAACTCTCAGTGACTGCTTTTATTAGGGGTATGTATCATCTGAGCAACAGTGGAAGCAGTAGACCAATTTCTGTGCTTAGTCACAGTGGCGTGAAAGTAGATAAATCTCTAATTGAGTGAACGTAGCCTATTCTAAAGCAATTAAAGTCAATGCAGTGGTGGGAGAGGACTCTGGGTGCAAACCATTGCAAGTCAGAAGTCACCAGGATTTATCTGACCCGTAGCACATTTGACAATAGTGAACAGGGGTAAACGGACTACGGCGATCAGCAGTCATGTAGGGTGGGTTTCAGCTCCTGCTTCAGACACCACATGGAAGCCAACATCCCATTGCTAGTAGACAGCAAGAGGTCTCTCGCTAGCAGAGCTTCAGAGCTCACTTCTGTTGTCAACACAAGGGCAACAGGAGGCAATTTAAGATGCCCTGAGGTGTCTTAGACACACATATGGGCCCGGCAAATATGACACCGGACCTATGAGAGATCTTTGCCCTTTTATATAGGTGGCTGGGGGACGAAGAAGACATACTGAGGTATGTCAGATGGCACCAGATGTACATCTGGTGAATGCAGTCAGTTTGACATGCTGTAGAGCAACTGCAAGGCTGCTGTACATTTGATTTTGGAAAGCAATCCTATTTTACATCCCGTACACCAGGCACAGCACCCAGATGGCTGGGCACCCCAGCACATCTTTTGCAAGGCATCTGAGATACATTTCAAGGAAAAGCACGCGTACATTTCAAGGAGCACAAACAGGTTGGCTCAGGTTTCTGATTTACCATAGCCAGTTGGGAAGGTGAGGAGGGAGAGAAAATCTCATTGCTAGATCAAGAGTTGTGCAGTCTTTTTCCTGGGAGACACACAGATGTGACTGGTAGCAAGCAGGGCTTGTTTTGAGGTCGGGACCTCTGCATTCATCTTCTGGGTCTGTAAGAGCCCACCTACTGTGGTGCAGAGTGAGTACGCACCGGTGTGTGAGTGTAGGTCGATGCAAAGAAAGGAGATGCTGGCTCACACTCACACCAAAGCATTAGGAGCTCATCCAATAAGACTTGGGAATCCCAGCCCCTGAGCCAGATTTGCTGTGGAAGAAGGACGCTTTTTCTTTCTGAAATGATGAATTCTTGTTTGTGGGAGGAGAAAATAGCTTATTAGGCACCAAAACCATTGCTCAATTTTCTCATCTTGCTCGAGCAGTTTAATTTTAGTGATCCCTTTAAGTTTAAAATGAATCCTTTTTTCAACAGTCAAGGTCTGGCAGAAGAGAAGTCCTCAGTCACAGATCCAGCTTGCTTGTTGGGTTCTGGAAACCTCCCAACAGCTCCTTGGGTGCTGCTGAACATCTTTGTGCATGGAGATGTCCTCGCCTTTACATGTGCATAGAAATGTGGTGAAAAACATCTCTATCTCACTCCATGCATCTGTGTTAGGGAAACATAGAGTGAGAAGCAGAACCAGGAACATTGCAATTAGAAGTAAATAGCTGAAGCAGCAGCCTGTTTCTGCGTGGCAGCTGGTGTGTGGTGAGGTTGGCAGGATAATGAATTTTGACTGCAAGGATGTCTCTTTCTTATGAAGGGTCTTGGGGTGGAAAGTGTGGGGGCCATGCCTAAAAGTTTGTCTCCATTGAGGTTCACCATAGAAGCTGTCATGTCCCAAGTTGGTGTCTTGCTGTGCTGGGGTTGATGTGCTGCTAGGTTGCCCCTCCGAGGTTCCTCTGCTTTCAGAAAGGACTTTTCTGAGCACCTTGTTGTCCCACGCATTTCAGTTGTGTCTGTGTACACATGGGCATGCCAGGCTCTTTCCCCACTGGCAGGCAGACTGAGAATAAATTCAGGAGTGACAACTTACTGCTCGCTGGCAGCGTGGGGACCTTTGCAATGCATGGACAAACAGAATGGTGGGACCTGCTCCAGAAGCTGTCTCCTGAGTCGTGCAGTTTGGTGACCAGAGCTATGGGAATTTCCAAAGCTGTGTGGATAACCAAGGCGGGGTTGAAGCAATCGGACTTGAAAGGGATGGTAGGAGCTCTGCTCAAGGGAACAGCACCATGATGCAGCTTGTATACACAAAATCTCCTTAGCTGTGTTACTAATTACATACTGGGTTATTAAATTATATCTCCACTCTGGAAAGAGGGAGGGGGAAGAAAACAAACAAAAGAATTCAGTGAAGGCTTGGTACTTTAAATCTGGATACTTTAAATCTGTGTCCCATCTGTCTTGGGGACTGAGACTGCTGCCTCTTTCAACCACAAGCGTTTGGTGCAGCACTGGCTGAGAACAACCCTCCAGCATGTGTTGCTTGAACATATAGGGAGGAATTCAGAAAGCAGGACACCTCATGAAGTCAAGGGACATGTGTCTTCCCCAAAGGAATACCACAAACATACTCACTTTGGTAGCTGCTTTTATAGTTCTGTATGTTCTGGCATAATAAAGCGAAGATCTGAGAGACAGCTGGTTCTTTATCCAGTGGTGCAGAAGAGAGATTGATGGATGTTGCTGAGAAGGCTGAAGTGCCCTTTTTGTGCAGTCTGTCCTAAATATATCGGCTGTGACCAGAAAGCAGTGTTAACACCAGGGATAAGGGGGTGAGATCTTGGTCTAGAATAGGGAAGAAGCCAGTTTCAACACTCAAACGCATGAGAGAATTTCAAATTGGCTGTCCTCGCTTCATCCTTAAATATTTTAAGAGACAGACAGTGGAATTGCAGAACTTGTAATGACTGTTCTAGTGAGCACATAGAAGATGGATGAAGTACTTGAAAGGAAAAGGTGTCATGTAGCAGTTATCTTTAAAAAGGGAGAGAAAGATGAATGAAGGAATTATTGATGAGCCAACTTAACTAAAATTTCTGAGAAAAAAACCCCTGAATAAGTAATTACACTATATGTAATACCAAAAAGCATAAAAAGTCTGCCAGGTGAGCTGGAAAACAGATTTATGGAAAAAACGAGGGCGTCCTGGTGGAAAAGAAGGTGAACATGGGTCAGAAGTGCCCTTGGGGCAAAGAAGGTTAACCCCGTAGTGTGCTGCACCAGTAAGACTGTATCCAGCAACTGCAGGGAAGTGATCCTTCCCCTGTTTGGCACTTGTGAGACCACATCTGGAGCACTGCCCAGTTTGGGGCTCTCCAAGACAAGACAGACATGGATGTATTAGAGTAAGCCCAGTGAATGGCTACCAGGATGCTTGGAGGGCTGGTGCACTGGGTATATGAGGAGAGGCTGAGGGATGTGGGTTTGCTCTGCCTGGAGAAGAGGAGACGTAGGATAGAGATGCTTGCGTCCTAACAATTACTTGATGGTGCAGAGATAGAGCCAGACTCTTCTGGGAAGGATATAGTAGATGGACAAGGAGCCATAAACTCAAGTTGCAAGATGGAAAATTCAGATCAGATATTGAGAAAATAGTTTACATCACAATAGTGGTAGTGGTCAAATACTGGAACAGGCATCCAGAGAATTTTCTGGGATCTCCTTCCTTGGAGGTATTCAACACTCAGCTTCCAAGTCCTGAGCAACCTGCTCTGTTTTGGGCAGAGGTTGGACCAGAGGCATCCACAGATCCCTTCCAGCCTATATTACTCCATGAATCTAAGGAGTTCAGATCCCCATAGCACTGGATAGTTAGGATTTGTTGAGCAATGATAAGCTATTAAGTCACCATTTCTGGAGAAGCTGAGTCGCCTCTGCTGAGAGCAGTGCAGTTTTCATAGCAAATCTCAAAGTATAGCATGGGTGCAGAATAAGATGCAGCAGACATTTCAACTGACTTGTTTCAAGCTTCTCACAGCAACTGCTGGACTGCAAATACCCTGGGAGGCTTATTAATGCCACAGTCCTTGTTTTGTTCAGTGGAAACAGCAGCTTAAGAATAGAGACATGTAGCAACCTAGGATTAGCCAAGAATATGTGTTCTGGCTATGGACAGTTAATAAGGCAGTTGACCATAAGGCTCTGGGCTTCTGTGCTGAAAAGTGGGTGTTTGATTCCTCATGTTGCTATTTGCATCTATCTTAGTTTATTTTACTGTTAAGCTAGTCCAGTCGAGTGCCAGTTTGCTTACAAATAACATAGTCCTAATTGTAATCTCTTTTCCCAAGTAGCTCTGTTCTTCATCTCTGAGATAAAAGAACTTTTGCAGATTACACAGAGGAGGCTGAATTCCTATGAGATACTGATTGTGGGAGAACTCCATCATTTATAACATAATAAATTGACTTAATAAGGTCAATTATAGGAGAAGAAAACCACAACAGGCTGCCTGGAGGATACTGAATGCCTCAAAGGGTATTTGCACCTAAGCTGCATCAGTGTGTAGCAATTATATGAGTTGTTTGTGGCTACTTGATTGACGGGACACTGAGTTGACTAATCTGCTCTGATGACAGGGGACTTTTCTCGTCAACAGCGTGGCCAGCAGGTCAAGCGAGGGGATTGTGCCCCTCTGCTCGCTCTGGTGAGACCCCAACTGCAGTTCTGCGTCCAGCTCTGGGGTCCTCAGCACAGGAGAGACATGGACCTGTTGGAGCGGGTCCAGAGGAGGCCACAAAGATGATCAGAGGGCTGGAACACCTCTCCTGTGAGGAAAGGCCGAGAGAGTTGGGGTTGTTCAGCCTGGAGAAGAGAAGGCTCTGGGGAGACCTCAGAGCAGCCTCCCAGTACCTAAAGGGGGACTACAGGAAAGATGGGGACAGACTTTTTAGTAGGACCTGTTGCAATAGGAGAAGGGCTAATGGTTTTAAACTAAAAGAGGGTAGATTTAGACTAGATTTAAGGAAGACATTTTTTACAATAAGGGTGGTGAAACTGTGGCACCAGTTGCCCAGAGAGGTGGCAGATGCCCCATCCCTGGAAACATTCCAGGTCAGGTTGGACGGGGCTCTGAGCAACCTGACCTAGTTGAAGATGTCCCTGCTCATGGCAGGGGGGTTGGACTAGATGACCTTCAAAGGTCCCTTCCAACCCAGAGCATTCTGTGATTCTATGATAACCTCTTCCCTCCCATGAGACAAGACAGCCTCATCCCCACTCTCAGCTGGGGACAGTCCTTGGCCTGTGCAATCCTGTGCTTGATAGCTTGGGCAAAAACTGTGCCAGGGTCTGTGATAAGACTTAAGTAGGATAACTGTGGGACAGCCCTTGAACCAGTGCTCTGCCCAACTTGGACAACTGATGCCCTTGAGCGAGATGTGTCACTGCAAGACAGCTAGGTGGGAATTCCCGAGGCCCAGTTTCACATCTGGAAGTAGCCTATTTTTGTGTGGATTTGGTAAATTTAGTGAACTGACAAGCATCAGGAAAAACATTAAGAAGGGGTAAAGTAGGGGTCAGGAATAATTTACAAGCAAATTTTGCTGCCCTTCCTGCCTATAAATAATTTTCTTGCAGGTCCTTGTTTTATTCAGTCAAGTTGGCTGGTAATTGCTTATGTGTAGATCTTTTTCACTGAAGCATGAAGAGGATTCAGTAGCAGCCATTCAATTTAAGCTGTACTTGTTACAAAAGCTGGTCAGCAAAATTTGGGCGACACAGCTCTTCCTTCAGCTTTGCTGATGCCTCAGGTTTGACTGATTTTCCTGCAAAGTAAGTCTGCCAATGAATGGGCTGTTTTTGCTGTTTATCATTGCAAGCCTGTCCTCAGAGACTGTAATGCTGCTAGCTGTATAAAGTCCTCTGGAAGCAGGTTTTAATTTTGCAGAAATTTTAAAGGTTTGGAGATTTTTATCCAGGAGAAGTGCTGCAATTCAGCAATATTGGTGTTTTGTAGAAGGCCAAATAATAGCTGGATTTCTTTTTTCCACTTTTATGTGTGTCCATCTACATGTTTTGGGTCATACAGGGAAATTGGTTGAGTGTTGTGCTCTGCACTGCCTCTTTTTATGAAAGATGATGGCTCCCAAACGAAAAAATGTGGTCTTTCTCAGTGGCTGCAGTGGTGATGCCCCTATCCTATACGTCAAGATGCATTTAAAAGTTTACAGACAAGGTAAACCTTCTGGTGCTGAGCTTGCACCTCTATATATGGGGGCTGATAGCAAACCTTTGGAGAAAATTTTGATCATTGCAGGGGACCTCCGTTTCTCCAGATGCCAGCTTGCTGGAGGACTTCTGTGGGGGAAAGTTTTAGTAGGAATTTCACCATTGCTGGGGAAAATGGCTTTTTCTATCCCTCCCTGACATCATGGAGTACCTCCAAAGCCTTCCTAGAATTGTCCTCCTTGGCAGAAGGGAGGAAGGAAGGCGAAGATGCAAATCAGAGTCTTGCCTGTCAGTGTGTGGGAGTGGGCACCAGCTCAGCACCAGTAGAGGTATGGAAAGATTTTAATGAGACTTTCCTCCCAATTAAAAGGTTCCTAGAGGGACCCTCCATCCCATCACTCTTGGCTGTCTTTGTATAAATCCACTGCAGCATGGTTTTAGCACTGTCGAGGAAGATTTTCCTAGAGTGAAAAACCCCTCTCTCCTGCAACTGATTAGAAAATTCATATAAAATCCAGGATAAGGTCTCAGGCCAGGCTTTTATTTGTTGTATTCCTGCCTGTTGCTTGTTGTGGAATGATTCTGTCACCCAGTGGGAATCCTTGAGGGAAATGTTGGTCAACATCAGAGCTCTGGAGATGGCGGGGGGGGGGGGATCTTTTCCAGTTTTGGTCACTACACAGAGCAATGAAAATAAGAATTTGCTTCATCTTCAAATGTATTGGAGGAATCTCATCTTAAAAACACCCCATGGCTGCAAGACAGCCTGGGATGACTACCTTGAATCTAGCTGTTTCCTCTGGAAGATCTAAAGGTAGGTGAGACAAACACTAACAAGCTTTCAGCCTGGAAGGGGCCATTCTGACCCCCCAGTCTGACTGCACAGGGTGGAGGTCCTTGCTCAGAAAGATGGGTAGGAAGGAGAAGACAACAGAGGCAGGGGGCTGAGGCAGCAGGAGCTTGCAAAAGGAGGGAAATGAAGGAGGTAGGCTGGGGATGGGGTATGGAGGGAATGGTGGGAAGGGAGATTAGGTACGGGATGAAGTCTGGGTATGGAGAAATATAGGTTACATTAGGGGTAGTGCAGTAGGGACCATATAAATGTGACCTGCCTGTAAATGTAGGTGTGCACGATAGATGGGAAAGATGGTGGGACTGGAAGGACCTGTTGGAGGAGGCACAAGTGAGCTGCATGAGAACAGCATCACTGCACCTGCGATGCCTGTATTAGACCCCTACCAACAGCAAGATGGACTCAGCGGTCCCAGGCTTCTCTCATCCAGGAATCTTCCCTCCAGCCCCATCCTGGTGCAGCCACATCCTGAGAAAGCCCCTTGCCATGGGCTGCCCTAATGGCTGCAGCAACCTTGCAGCCAGCTATGGGTACAGCCACAAAACAACTGCTTTTCTTTATCTTTTTTCTCCATACAGATGAATCTGTGGAGCAGGTGGCCTTCTGTAGTTATAAAAGATCACAGGACACACCTTGCAGTGAGGTTTAATTGTTAGTGTTGGCTGAACTCTGGGAAAGGAAACTGCATTCTGACCTGCTAATTTGCAAATTTGCCCTCCTTCTGTGCCACTAATTTACAGCTTTGTTCTCTTCATCAGAAGCAAACACATTAACCAGTAGTGTTTTGGGAGGGTAGCAGAAAGTCCATGTCCCTCCAGTTTCTGAAAGTGTTTTGTTTCATTGTACAAGGTAACTAAATGAAAAATGAAACCCTATGCAATGAAAGGGTCCCAAGCTACTCCCTGAACCTTAGCTCTGTGCTGGAGACATCATGGTCTAAGGCTACTGAATTGTAGATTTGACCATTGTTGCCTTCGTACAAAGATTTTTTTTGCTCATTTGGGGAAATAAGGGAGGCTTGTGTGGTTAGTTTCCTTTCTGAAAATGCTAGCTGCTTTCTCTGGCCGGTTGGATGCAGCACCAAAGGCAAAGTCCCAGGAGGGCATGTGGTTCTTTTCAAACTGCTGAAACTTTGGCCCTTCAGCCTCTCCCCATGGGTAAAACTGGAAGCTGCACTTGCTGTAAGGACATCTTCTATCCCAGTGCCTTTGTTTCTCCCACTCTGGCAGTAAACTCCTCTTCACAGTTTATCTTGTCATTTATTCCCCTGGTCAGTGTCCCGTCCGTTCTCCTCTTTTCCCAGTCTTTGTGTCACCCAGGTCTCCTCTGGGCTACCAGTTCTTCTCTTGAAAAGCAGAAAGTTTTCCTGCAGGATGGCCTGCCTGCTCCAGAAGCAGCCTGCAATGGGGCCTTTGTCAGCACAGCACAGACGCAAAGTCCTTTAACTGCATGTGGTCCACCACTGAGTAAAAATGAGGAGGTTAGAATCTCCCTGGGTTCCTCAGCTTGAGTGTAGGAGCTTACCACGGAGACACCCCTATCTGCGTCCATCACCCTAGGTTTCCCTATAGACCACGGACACCAGTGTCAATCCAGTTTCTGGGTACAACTCATCTTATTGTAAAGCTGATGACCATCATTTGTTGAAAAACCCCAACAGCACTTGCTTCTTTCTATCAGTTATAAAGAGTTCAGCTGGAGACTGCTGTGCTGGTTGCATTTAGGTAGCTGATAAATCCCAACATTTATGCTCAATTCCCTGTCTATACAAGTGGGATGATGACATTTCCTCATTTCATCTCTGTGTGTGTGTGCTCGTGCAGGGCAGGGGGGTGACAGGCACAGAAGTTGGTGGAAGTTCACAAGTTCGTAACCAGACTAGAAAGTCCAGATGAACAGCTGAAACAGAAGATCTGCCTCCAAGCATGAGCAATGTACTTGTAGTTTCTGATACGCTTACAGTTCCTTGGCTCTGGGTCCAAGGCCTTGTATTATTGATGATAGTGAGTGCATTTAAGGAGAATCTAAAAGGGTGGGGTTTTTTTCCCTTGCCAGGCTTTTGAAGGCTTCAGCTTTCAAACAAAAGGAGAAAATTAAAATTTTAACATGTGCCAGGGACCCTTGAGGGATGTCATGTTCTTTTAATATTTCACATATCCCTCTTTTTTTTTTTTTGCTGTGGAAGAGTCAGGCACAATCCTGCCTATGTCTGCTGACTGGGAGGTGGAGACAGGGACCTTCAGTCTTGCTCCCATCAAGCATAGGTGGAAGGTGGCTCTGAACCATATATTATGTCTCCAACCAACTGCCTAACACCAACATGACTGCCATCCCTGAACCGCTCTAAAAAGTGATGCTGTCATCTGTTTTATTGCCTTTTCTCTCCTTTCCTCATTCAAGAAGCCACGACAGTCCAGACTGCAGACCGGCAACGCAGCATCTTTGAATAGTCCCAGGAAGGAGAATGACAGGCATTTTCTTTCACTGGCAAAGAGACCCAAACTGAATTTCTAAGAGATCAACATACCAGGCTGTAAATTAAGCATTTCCTGGGACACAAGCAAAAAGAATATGAGTAATAAAATATGAAAAGTGCCAGCATTTATTTTTCTTCATTTCAACAACCTGCTGTGTTATTCTCCCAGGGAACAGTTTGGCTTCATCCCCCGAGGCTGGCGCAGGGCTGGTATGGAGATGGGAGAGGAAATGCCGTGGTTATGAACCCCAAGGGGGTCGTAAAGAAAGTTTTGGTATTTGCTTGTGGAGCAGCCGCTGGTTTTCTTCTTCAGCCCTCACCTCACTGAAGGATGGAGCTGCCTCAAACAATAGGGAATGTGTTGGGGAGGCGCACTGGGTGGAGGTGACCTTCACGTGTGTGTGGCCCAGCATGAGTGAGTTATGTGGCCCATCACTGAAGGCTGGGTTTTGCCACCACAAATGGGTTTCTCGTGCTTGGGGAGGATGTGTTGGCAACGCGTGGAAAGTTTCACTCTGCTAAAGTCGAAAATCTTCCATTTCCACCTTATTTCGGGTGTTTTGTCCTGTAAAAGCTATATCCGCTTTGAACCAGCAGTTAAAACATGCACATTAATGCAGTGGAACACTTCCAGCATGTACCCCTTTTTGCAGTGAATTGTTGACTTTTTTCTTCCCTCTTTGAGCCAGCAACAGAAAATAAAAGCTTGACATTTTCCTCCAGGGTAAAGGTGAGGTATATCACGCAGCTCTTGTACTTTAGGACATGGTCAGATGTCCTCTTGTCAGTCCAGCTAGAATAACTCACTCTTTGGCTGCATCTCCTCATGGTTACTGCCCCAGAGCTGAGCAACATTCGTGGTCCAAGTGAGCACTCTTCACACCTCAGTGCAGTCAGCCAGCTTAGCTTAAATGCTCACAAGGTGTTTTCAGCCAACGTGTCCGACTTGGAACCTTCAGTGGTGCACCTCCTGAAAGTACCCCTCCATCCTTGCTGACTCTGGAGGAGGCCTAAAGGTCTGGCTTTGAACCAGGTGGAATTCATCTCCAGGAGCTGATTATAGATGTCAGCAGGACATCTATTTGTGCATGGGGTATAAGCGACAGTTAGTGACAATATCCATGCTGTAAGTGACAATTAATGATTCAGCTCCTAAGCATTCACGGCTAATGTCGTCTGAGACACTTTATGGTACTCAGGTGAGAGGACCAAGGCACGAGACATTTCTGCCTACATAAACTGGATTGTACCTTTGCTTGTCATTGACTGGAATAGGAATGTAGATTATCAGGTTGTAATTCAGCTGGCAAAACACAGTTCCTCGGTGCCATTTGAGACTCCCTCGGGTAACGTAACACCTGTGGGCACCTCCATGTAACCTTAAGCTGAAAGGTCTGAAATGGTGAACTGAATCTCAGCCCATGGGGCTCTCTTTTAGAAAGCTTGAATTAGTTAAAATAAATTTGATGCTCAGTCTCTAGCCTCCAGC
The DNA here is from genome assembly GCF_929443795.1 of Astur gentilis. Lineage (NCBI taxonomy): Eukaryota > Metazoa > Chordata > Aves > Accipitriformes > Accipitridae > Astur > Astur gentilis. The sequence continues at coordinate 46,478,660 of NC_064883.1, read as the reverse complement.
TACAAAAGAGACTTATGGCCAACTTTGCAAAATTTAGATAACGTGGCATCGATGGGTGCCAAAGAGGGACTGCATGTGAGGACAGCTCTCCAAGTGGTCAGTAACCTACAGGCCTGGGAGGACACTGCATCCCTGTGAAATGGATGGGGGTTTTTAACAGGATGAATGAAGTTGCTCAGACTGGAACTTGGCCAGGACAGTGGGGTTAACACCTCTTCTCCTATAAAAAAAATGCCAGGGCATTTCCATTACAGTCAGGCCCTCCATTTTTTACATGTCATTTGAAAGACGTGGGAGAAGAAAAAAAAAAGGACACCTTCGGTAGAAATGCACACACAAAACCACATTGGCTTGGTTCAGCTGTGAGCTGGAAAGCGTCCAGCAGGTCAGATAGCTGGTTTTCCAGTGTCATTTTTCTCTCATGCTCCATTAACCCTATCTTGTTGATCTTTTGCTTTATATCATATCTTCAAGATCCTTGGCTTTGTGCTTACCCTCTGATTTTTTATGTGATGAACTTCCACACAACATTAACAATCAGAAGGGAATTCCCAGGAGCCTGGATGGTGTCTGAGAACATTGCTCTTAATGTGATAGAAAACTACGTGTATGGGCATTGCTCCAGATACGCTTCACCTTGGGCTTAAAAAGTTACCCACATCTGCAGCTTTGAAATGACCTCCATCATGGATGCCCCCTTCTCCTGGCATGTATGGAGAAGATTGAATAATTTCTAACTCACTCTGTGAGAGAGGACGTGCACTGAATTTCTTTGCATCTGCAAAAGGGGGAGATCACTGCTCAGGCAGCGATGGGTGAAACAGCTCACATTTGGTAATCGAAGATATTCGGTAACTGTAGATTTCTTTGATTCTCTCTGCAAGTTTGCTGTGTGCCTGAATTCCTTGTTCTGCAAGCATTTTCACCCATTTCATCAAATCAATCCTCAAAATTCTCCTCTGCCTTGATCCAGCAGACAGACAGCAGCTGGGCTGCTGGCATATGAGACTAAATACTGCCTTTGTTGCTGACTGATAACTTCTTGTAGTTTCTTTGATGCGTCTGCCTTTTGCAGAACCCATCCTTCTGATCTGTATTCGTACCCTGCCGAGCTCAGCGGAAGTTCAGTTCACTAAAAATCTTTTAAAAACCTCATTGGCCTGTGTCCTTCATGCTTTCACACAGCTGTATTTTGGTCCATTCGCTGGGTGTTTGATTTCCGTTAGTCCCCTCACACATGTGGAACTCCTCGTGTGTACACAGGCTCAGCAGCCCTTGGATGGAAACGTTTTCAGGATCCAAGCTGAGGTGTTAATGATGCTGTAGGAGAGGATCAGTGCTTTTCTGGAGTGTGCTGGAAGGGGAGATACTGTTGCTTCCCAGCAAGCAAACGTGCAGACCCCTCACTAGACCTGGAAAGGGGAAAAACGGAGTTGCTGGGACTCCAGCTAGCATGCTGGACTTGTATTTACATCCCCAGCAGCAAGATGAGGTGTGAAGTTGGTTTCTATGGATGATTTAGTGGTTGGCAAAGGCTGGAGGCGGTAATTGGTACCATTTGTGCTAATTTTGTCAGCAATTTTCCCCCTGCCCGATTGGCTTGTGTCAGCTTTTTAATTTTATTTTTTTTGTTGTTTTTGTTTTTTCAGTTTAGGGGAACAGAGTTGCGGTTTCACATTCTTGTTAAAGATCAGGGCTGTGATTTATTCTGGGTGGAGGCTGGAGGGGAGAGCACAGGGAAGGAGGTTATAATTGGACTTAGGTTTAAAAAAATAAATAAACTGTCCGGAACAGCAGTGGAGCCAAGTAATTCTATTTCACTTCACACCAAATTTAGTAAGATGGAAGAAAAAAATAGCTCCATTTCAAAACCCCGTAGCAATTCCTTCTTTCTACCTCAGGTTTTCCTCTCTTTCCTTAGTTTGTGTCTACTGAGAAGAGGCACACGTAGCCTTCGGCTTCCCTGGGTGCCAGCTTTAAAAACTGTAAGCTTTATATAGCACTGTAGGGTTTGTGGGAATAGTAATGGGTCTTTTTATGCTAGGTCAGGGTTCAAATCATCCCTTCCAACACCACTAGCAAAAATTCTCCAGCCTTACAAAGGCTCTTGCTTGCAGGAACAACCTCCAGAGCTCAGGAGGTGATCACCTCACCAGGTTTATTTGATGTATGTCAGAACAATAAAGAGAGGGTCCTTTTATCTGCTGGATACCCCGGCATTTGATAAGAAAAGGACTGGATGCTGGCAGTTTGTTTTTCTTCAAAAGCTGCCCTAAGGGAATGAGTTTGATCAGGCTGAACTGACCTGCACGCCTGGAGTGGAAGGTGGATCATCCTTCCTCTGGCACAGCACGAAGGGTCTCTAAGGTGTGAGGTTGCAGAGACAGACCTCGGCAGATCTGCTGTGCTCTCCAGCTGCCTCAGGCACACAGCCTCCGTAAGCCAAGGTGTTGGTGGAACCTGATCACTGGGGATCAGGTTGATCTTATCTCAGTCTAGACATTTCCAGCTGAGCTTGCAACCTAGACTCTTTCTATAGGCAATAAAGAAATACAGAATTCTTAGGACACCATACACTTGAGCTGTTTTCAATATCTTCTTTGGGTGAGATGAACCACAGCCATGGCTGAGTATACATCCCTTCAGTGCAAAGGGAGCCCAAGGCCACCAGGTCTCATAGACATGCCTACATTTGATTGGGTGAGCCTCGTCTTCCCCATTGGGACAGTACTTTTCTTGGCAAAAGAATAGGAAGAAAAACCCTCTGAAACAAGTGGTAGGGCAGTTTTCTGCCTAGAAAGCCATTTGCACTCTTCTAATGGTGCCCCAGGCTGCGGAAGAGGTAAGATTACCCTGCATTTTTATTTTCTTTGCTGTGTCCCCTTTTTCTCTTCAGCTATCTTCTCTTCATTGGAGAAGCATTGGCTTAACCAAGCAGGCTTTCACCAGGAACTTGCTCAGAGCACGCACAGAGAGTCCTGCAGGTCTCAAAGGGATGCACTTACTGTGCACACAGGACTTTCGAAAGGGAATGCAGCAGCTTTTAGGACTAAGCAGTTCTTCATGCTGGACCAGTCTGGAAGTACCACCGGTCAGTGAGCACTGGTGTGAGTGAAGACCTAAATTCAGTTAATGTTGCATTTCACTGATTCTGGGGGCAAAGATTAATCTTCAAGCTTCCATTCTGGGGGGACAGGAGGGCTAATGTTATGAGGTGCACACACTCTGCAGTACACATCCTACTTCAGACTATCAACTCTTTGCTCCAACATCTTCCTTGGTTATGTTACTCCGTGTGTCACGGCTTGCATGACTTCATTGCAGTAAAATGATCTATCTGTCTCTAGTTTCCAAAACTCCACCTTGCAGATAGACTTTAAAGCCTAACTCATGTTGTCATTTGGTCATTTTTCTTCTCTTTCCTCTTGCATGCTTAAATCATGGGCTGCTACACGTAAACACAATGAATAGTCCTAGGGAGGTGGTGCAGCGGGAGAGTCCCAAGTTAGAAATGACTTGCAGAGGATCCAGCTCAGATTTCACTCTGAAATGGGGCCTGAGACACCAACCTGAGTCTGCAGAGAAGCTGAATCAAAAGGTCCAAGAAGAGACAACTGACCTGTTTGTGTTCCTGAAATTCTTCTGCATTGGGAAATTTGGGGCATTGGACCGTGAACATCTGTGTATGACATCCTTGGTCTGGGATGGGGGCATCCTCCCGTGGCTGTGGCAGACCCCAGGTTGTCTCAAGGGTGGATGGAGCTTCAGGCTACCACGCCAAGGAGAGGTGTACTGCCAGCCCTAGGGCAGAAGCAGATCTGAGGTGGCAACTGAGATGGGCTGAAAGCCCTGAATAGCTCTGCTCCGCTGCAGGCTAGGCTGTCTGGACGGGGATACAGCGAGGCCATTGCAGTTAGATCCTGGACAGCACTGAAGGTCACTTCATTTAATTTTATTTTTTTCGGAGGAGAAAAACACTGCACTTCTTTCGATAGATTTTACGTAGATATAGTTACCAATCCGCAAACATACCTATAAAATTGGGCCTTTTAGGTGAAATCACTGCATAAACAGAAGTGTTTATAGAGAAATTAACCTGGCTGAACTGCTGCCTGTCTGGGTCAGGAGCCCACATCTACCTCCCCCTGCACCAGTGCACGTCACCTCGCGAGCACTGGCTGCTCTGGCTTTCCTCATCAACTCGCACAGCTCAGTACAGGGCAGTTAACATGGACAAGGGGCTTTTTCAGAGGAGACGGATGGTGGAAGAGCAGAAAAGATTCAGGTAAATCTTCACCCATCTTCCTCAGTAACTGGATACTCAGGATCCTGGGGCAGAAGGCAGTTAAAAAAAGGAATAGAAAACTATCAAGAATGGGGGCTATGCTGTCTAAGGGGAGATGGTCTAGGTGTTTTGTTTCTTTCCTAAGGACTCACGATCTTGAATTCTAGGGTCATAAGGAAATGTGAGCACAGAGATGTGAGCTCAGGGGATTTCCACCATTCGCAGACATGAAGTGTCATGATTAATTAATCATTATTTCCTGGAACTCCTTGGTGGACAGAGAGTGCTGCTGGGAAAGGAGCTTTCTGGGGTGGTGGCTGAAAAGGCAAGATCTCCAAGGACGGGAAGAAGCCATCTTCCCATCTTCCTTCCAGGGGAAGAAGGAGACCATGTCTTCTCCCGCGTCCCTCCTGCAGGAGGGATCACGGTAGAGAGAAGCTCCGCTCTTTGCCGTGCCAGAGCTGCACAGAGCAGCTGGAGCTCTTCTCAGACCTCCAGCTTTGGGCTCCTTCTCAGGTGGACACACTTTGAACCTGAGCTGCAGTGGGGCTGGCATGGTCATGGGGCTTGGTGGATGTTTGAATCCCCTTTTTTCTTGCAGAGTAGACAGAGCCTTACTTTGGGTCTTGAATACACTTTCCCGAGGCTCAGTATTTCGCTAGCTGAAATGTAGACCTCAGGTGGGCTTTGTCCTCAGAGTAACCTCCAGTTTAGGGACTGGGGCCAGTGTGGGGATGGCCTGGGAAGAGCCAGCTCCTTCTTAACTGAAGAAGTGAAGAGGAGAGTATGTCCTGGTCCCAGCCTGGGAAGGACCAGCCTTTGAGTATCCTCTATAGGTGCCTTTGAGCACTCAGAACTTCTGCCTCACAGTGCAGCTGCTGCCCCAGATGTTCATTGCCCTTTGGGACAGAAGATAACCATTTAACAACCAGCACATGATTGGGTCCCAGCCCTTCTTCTCCCTCCACATCTCTGGTCACTAATGATAAATCACATCACTTCAAACTGGCTGTGCACAGAAGATGCTGCCCTATTGTCGGAGGAGAAAGATTCAGCTGTTATTTGAATGATGCAATCTGAAGCTGACCCACTTGCAGGCTTATACTAAAAGATCTGGATTTGTCCTCTCCAGGCACTGTTCTTGCCCCTGTTTCTGGAAGATTTGGGGGAATCAGTGGGTGAATCACTTCACCAATTAGCTCTTCTGAGAAAGGGAAGTTTTTTCCCCCCACAGTTTTCTGTCAGACCAGCAACTGATGAGATGCAACCTAAGGTTACTGCAAATGCCAGAGCTGAAGCAACCAAGGGACTGGGAGCACATGGCAGTGGGTGGAGAAAGGGCAGAGAAAGGGACCATGTTTTTGGCAGCAGAAGGGTCTCTGATAGCCTGGAGCCCACGATGACACCCCATCCTCACCCCAGGGAACAAACAGCATCTGCCAGACTGCACCACCGTGCCTTGGTTTTCCTTGGCAGCCTCTCTTCTATGGACTGAGGAAATGTGAAGTTAGCTGTGGAGATTTAGTGCTTGTTTCCAGATGGTGCAACCCCATGGTGCTAGGTCTTTTGGGAGAACAGTCACGCCTGTGGGAATCGAGTTGTTATGCAGATAAGAAAGAAATTCACAGTGGTTCATCCAAACCCTCGCAGAATTCTTTTAGTTCCTGACTTTTCCAGTACTGCTCAGTCCATTTTCCAACAGGAATGTGAACTCCAGTGCTTCACTTCCCAAAGAAGATCTAAACTGGCATTTGAATGATTGTCAAATCTGAAGGAGGGAGGGTGTTTTCTCTCTTGGAGGGAACAGAAAATATACCTAGAGGGTGCAGGTTATGAGGAAGTCCCTTGGAGAGAGGGTTAGCAGGGGAAGAGGAGATGTCCTGCACCTGCAAGACATTTTCTTGTGCTCATCTCAGGATGTGGCCGTGTTCTGGCCAAGCCATAAGTGGGGGACCGCCGAGGATGGGCATGGGTGAGGATGCAGGTAAGGAGGACATGGGTCGGGGGTTAAGACAGAGGGGACAGAGTCTGTGTGTATCAACATGCAGGCATGTTCAGTGTGACCGGGGAAGGACTGAGCCCAGAGGCAATGATCTGCAGGTATTAAGGTATTACATGTAAGCAAGGGCTAAGGCTTCAAGCTGGCAATTGTGGTTTTGGTTTTTTTTCTTTACCCCCTTTTTTTAGTTCCTGCAAGCTGTTTCCCAATTTTCCTGGCCTGTGGACCCATGTCCTGAGAGCTTGCTTTGGATTTACTGAAATCAAAGGGCAAATTTTTCTTTGCTGGCAGCAAGGACTGTATCAGACCTTTGGGGGCTTCTCTCCACTGCCCACGCCAAGCCTCTAAAAAGGGATTTTCTGACTGTTTGCCTCAGCCTTTTTATTGTGCTTGGCCAGCGCCACAGATGAACGTGGGTTATTTTTGTGCTCTCTCCTTCACCCACAGCCCCACGCACACCCCCCCTTTGCCCTCTTATTCTTCGTGTGCATGCATCGAAGTCCACATATGACATCATGGTGACCGCAAGAGGAAAACCCCCGAGACGAGTGTGTGCGCGGCGTTAGTCGGGCTGCTGCTTGTACTGTGCATGAGGAATTTAACAGATCCCTCAAGAGTTTAAACCAAAATAACAAGCATGTTTGTTTATATATTTTATTTATTTATATATTTATATTCTGCCGGGGAGGATGGGGGGGTGGGGAGTTGGGAGGGAACTAATGGTGTAGTTTTAAAGGAGGATCTGTCGAGGTCTTTTGAAATCCGCCCCCCGAAAAAACCAACCCTAAAATCCACTCAAAATAGTAAAACAAACAAACAAACAAATAAATATATTTCACTGCAAACAGCTCAAAAGTGGAGGGAGATGAAGTCACATTCCCGCTCCTGGTTTGTTATCGTAGGGTTTTTTATAAGAACGGGACATCCAGACTTTGAAATGACCAGATAAGCTTTCAGAAGGGGACCTCATGGGGGGTGTCTCTGTGAGATGTATATGCGGACCTATATGTGTACAGGTACACACTATTTACAGGTATGTGTTTGCAAGCAGATATGTGTGCCTGTATGTCTGCATGCCTGCTAGACCCAGCAGCATGTCTTTAAAAGGGTGTGATTGAAAAAGGGTCAGATTTGCTCCTGCAAAAATCCCATACTTAAAAGCTAAGTGGCAGGACTTGATTTGCTTGCACAAGCTCCGTGCAGAAGCGCTTGCCCAGAGTGCCGGTGGGGTGTAGAAGGTGTCTAACGCTGCCGAGGCTGTCACTGCTGGGTGTGTGGCCAAGGACTACACTGGGCTGCCCAAACCTGCCCCTCAGCCCAAGGATGAGCGCGCCCAGCCCTGGGTCCCCTAAACTGGGAATAACCCAGAAGGGTCTATCCTGACACGGCGCATCGGTGCGCGGGGCTGGAGGATCAGTGGGAGCAGGAAGGTTAGAGCAATCTGGATGAGAGGAGACCAGGTTAATGCAAGTCTGGAAGTTGTGACTCCAAGCTCTGACATACGCTTCTCCCAGGAGAAGGGTGTCTTTTGGATCTGCTATGGCATGGGAGGTGGGAGTCAGGGAACTTGCCTTTGATACATGGGACTCAGTTTCTCCCTCTGCAAATCCCTTTCTTGGCAGGTAGCTAGGGAGCAAGGATGCTCGGCACCCTGACTGCCACCGAGAGCCACCAACATGGAGAAGGACTCGCTTCAACACTATGAGGCATCACTCCTGACTGGAGAAGGGTGGAAACTGGGAAGGGTCTGGGCTGAGGGGAGGCAATTCCTGTGTAGGAAAGTGCAAAAAGGGAGTAATAGCAAAACGAGGCAGTGAGTGAGGACTTTGCAGGTGGGACAGCTGAAGAGCACAGGGATCAGGTAGTCTGTCCTAGATCACTTACCCACCTGGTGAGACCGGGGAAGGACTGAGAACAGCTCCTCAGTGCGACTACCAACACAGGGAGCTTTGTTTCTTCCCTTTGCTGTGAGACAGTCCTGGCCAGGAAGAAGCAGCAGATTTCAACATAAGTGCATTTAACTATTCAGTTAGTTTACCAAGGCTTGTGACAGAGCCTCTGTCCCTAAACACTTCTTTTTTAAAGCAAGATAGGGTTTACAGATGTGTTTCGGAAAAAGCCACATTCCTGTGTGAACAGGAGTGAATTTGGGACTGTAGCAGACAGTGTTATGCAGGAGGTAAGACCAGACATCCTCTGGCTCTGTAATCTATACAGCTATGTCCTACATCTCAGGCCAGTGCTTTTACCACAAACCCGTCCTTTCTCTTTTACACTGAAGCAGCACTTTGTGTTTGAAAGTCCGCAGAAAGCTAGACTGTCAGATTATGCTCAGCATGGGTTTAAAGAAAGACCCAATAAACTCCATTCCAGCTACACCATCCAACTGCCTTCTCCCATCGGTTTGATTTCCAAATGGAGGTTTTGCACTGCAGTGCCCTTACAAAATATTTGTGGAGGGTCTTTGGGCCAGCAGGATCTGCTTTATTGTGCTTGCTCACAGTGGTGCCTATGTCCAAGGAAAAGGCAGTGGGTGTGCAGCAGGGAGGAATACTGCCTGGAAATCTTCCTGGGACCCTGGTCACTGATTTCTTGAGGAGGCTTCTCTGGGACAGCTGTGCACAAGGAGTGGGTTTACAATGTGGACGCAACCTAAAAATTTGTAAAACTTGGAAGGCATTTAATGGCCAAGCCATAACTCAGCCCCAGGAGATGCTGCGATGCACTGAAGATGCTCTTGTAAAAGAAGCGCGACTGAACCAGAAGGATTTTGACAACTGCTGGAGCCCCTTTGGCTTGTGTGTAGGGGTGAGGATGAGTATGGATGTTAGTCTACTGAGTGACCCCTCTAGAGCTGCTCATCAACAAATTCCCTGTGGGAAACAAGGCACATCCCACTACATTGCCAGCATAGTATTATTAAAGTATAAAAAGTGTTCTAATGAAAAGATGTGACTAGGACCAAACTAAAGAACCAAGGCTGTTAAACTCAGCACAGGGGTTGGTTAATTCAGCTGCAGCCGATGCCAAGTTAGCTGCCAAGGTCAAGAGATGTGATCCCTGTTATAAACGGTGGTAAAAGACCACCGAGCTTTGTCTTCATCTTCCAAGTCCTGAAAGCTGCTGAAAGTAGCAGCTGGAACATTAAAATAATGACAGGGATTATCTTGGGCTGAAGTTCTTTGGATTTCACCCCTTTCTTTCTCTGGCATGTCTCCCTTTTTGTAACCAGGAACACAGCCCTCTACCCATGTAAAACTTCTTGTTTCTATTCTGTGCTTGCCCAATACATGGACCAAATTCGGCAAATCTGAACTGCTCCTCCCTTTCACTGAGCTGCCAAGTCCTCTGTGCTACAGAGACAACCTTTGGGGCTCCAGAAGCCTAAACAACTTTGGGAAGCGGAGCGATCTGTTTCACAGTCATCTACAAGGATTACCAAAGAGATTAGTTATGTCAAATACTAGGAAAAAGAGAGTTCTCCCAGGAAGCATTAAGCAGTGCGTCTCTGGTGAGAAACGGATAGGAGGGAGCCAAGTGATTGCTGAAGGAAAGCCCTGTATTGTGACACTGCGTTATATGGGAAATCAATCTCAAATGATCTAATGGTCCCTTGTTGCCTTAGGAAAAAAAAGGTCTATTAATTTGTTCCACTTAGCTGTTCATGCAAGAGAAACTGTGGATGAAAAGGAGCCAGGAGAAAGGACTGCTAAAAAGTATTTGCTTCCTGCAGGGTAAGCGGTTTTAAAAGAGTGGCTTGGAGGAAGTCCTAGCATGGACAAACCCCTGCATCCTCACGAAAGGGGGCTTTTCACTACTGCAAGTTCTTCTGCTAGATCTCCCCTGAACAGGCATGTCCCCTCAAATCTAGAGGGAGCTCAAGGTAAGTTGCTGAGGCTCTTTGGATATCCGTGGGTGGGCACTTCAGCCTAACTGAGGGGAGAGGGGTTGTACGTTTGGACTTCGATCAGGACCTAACAGTAATATCTGCCAGTGGATGTTGGGGCAAAAGCTTCAGGGCACATCCTTGGTTTTGCGGTTCAGTGGAGATGGTGTTTTGGTACCAGCAGGTCTAGGCAGCACCTGAAAGATGTTGAAATGTTCCCTGACGACTGTGGGCTTGATCAAGGACTCTCCCTGGTGCTTCAGAGCATGGTGTTGATGGGCAGATCTTATCTGTACCAGAGCTCCTCACCACAACCTGGACCCCTTGCTGCCAGCGTGAGGGCTCGGTGATCCCATACCAAGGTGGCCAGCTGCATTGTAGACTAAGAGAGGACATAGAGCTTGTTGTCTATATCTGAAGCAATGGTCTGGCTGTGAAATGGGAAATAGGAAAAAGGCAGGTCTGGGAATGTCGTACACAAAGTGTCAGAGAGGGCACGTCTGCAAAGCGCTTGCAGAAATCAAGATACGTTAAGTTAAATGTCCCAAACTCCTCTGCTTTGCAGCAAAGCACGTGCTGAGCCCAGCATGTGCTGAACTGAATTGGGGCCCAGTGCCTAAAACCACAAGACCTCTGTGGGAAAGCTTATTAGTTCTTCCTGCCTCTGCTGCCTTTTAATTCCTCACAGCTGACTTCGAACTCGTGCTAACATCTCCCCAGCCACGGCGCCCATCCCCGCTGAATTCGAAGACAATGCTGCTCTTAAGGAGCAGGAGGGGTAATTACTGGATTAACAACTGACCTTCTCTCATGTGTTTTTATGTGCTTATGTGCCTCCAAGGACAGGATTTGTACTTTTTGTCCTGTTTAGAAAAACACGCTTGACCGTATTTTATTTTTTTTTTATGGAGTGGTGTAGGTTTGGCCAAGAGCAAAGCATGAAGCGGATTGTCATTGAAGCTGAAACCAGGGGAGGAGCAGATGTTTCTTCCCTTCTGCAGATAACACAAGGCAAAGGAGAGAGAAAGAAAAGGGGAGAGAGCCAGAGCTGCCCAGGAAGGAGGAGTGAAGTGTGGTGTGATCCAGTTTGGAAGGAGTGGAAAAGATCTTGCCTGCTTAAATTAGAATACAGCTTGATAGATGTTGAGGGTGCCTGTTTTCTGTGTGGGGTCCCTGGAAACCCTGCAGGCAGAATAGAGACCTGGCAAATCTAGTTAGGCAGAAAAAGGGAAAGAAAGACAGGAAAAGAATACTTTTCTGAGAATGGAGATTCGTGGGCACTGGCTGACTTGACGTTCACAGCCCAAGCACTCTACCCACTGCCAATGGTCCATGCTTGGCTCTGTAAAGGTGGATATGGGGTGAAATGCCCATGAATGGCAGGGCTGAGGGAGCAGCCGAGGAACTACTGGGGGGCCCTATTTGGATGTGCTTGTTGGCATTTTCTCCTCTGGTCTAGATGGTGAACCATGAAGAAATCTCACCTGGTCTGAGCTGCCCGACAGCCATGTAAGTGTGGCTGGAGTCTTTCTGCTGGGCCAAGCTCTCGCTTGGCATGGTGAAACCCCCTCTGTGTTTTGTGTGATGATAGTGGGACATAAAAGACTGAGGCATAACCTGGCTCTGTCTGGTCCTCAGAGGTTTTGAGGCAATCTACATGATCTAGTAATTGCTGGACTTGCATCCATCTGTTGAAGACATGTCTTGTATGAGAAAGAAGTGTTTGGGACTCCTGTGTCTTGTCGTCACTGTCTTCTGTGGTTGAAGAAGATGCCTTTGAAGTGGGAATGGTGCACAGAGTTGACAATATAAGATCTGGTAAAAGAGAGGTCAAAACTGAGGAAGACATCAGTTCTGAGCAGCAAAACCAGTGCAGAATAGGGATGTAACTGCTGTGGTTTTTAATACAAAGGTCAGTGAGAAAGAAGAGTTATTTAAGCTCAAGGACAATGTCAAAACAAAGGCAAATGAAGATAAACTGAGCACAGATCAATTCAGAGGGGAAATTAGAAGGTCTGTAAAAGGTAGAAAATGGATGTTTTGGAACAGGTTCAGTGAGAAGCAACCAAAGACGGATCCTGGCCACTTGTCACATGGAGCTCAGTGTTGGAAAGGATGGTGTGTGCTTTTGCTTGTGACAGGAGGGACTGGCCCTTGTGGGCTGGTTGGTCCTTTTTTCCTTACTGTTGGGAAAACAATGTGTAGGAGATTGAAAAGTCCCTTTGACTAAGACAATCATAAATATAATCTTCACTATAAACACTAGCAAAGAGCTAAAGAACTCGGGAACCCCAAGGCAAAAGGCCTCTAGAAACTGACTGAATTAAAAAAAGACACCCCTAAAACACAAACAGAAAGAGTTTGAATGCCTCATTAGTACAAACAAGGTGCAGAAAAGGCTAAATTTTCCCATCTCATTTATTCCAGCAAGTCCATCTGAAAGCAAGTGTTGTATTTCCCCGAGTGCAATTTCCTCTTACATTTTTGGTCAGTATTTCACAGCTTGTCACTTCATTTTGCGCCCCCCCCCCCCCAAAGCCCTGAGTGATGTTGATTGTGGATGACTGAACCAGTTGTATTTTTCTCCCTCCAGAAGCGGCTGCCTTTCAGTAGCAGGTGAGATGATAATGCCATGGCTGCAGAAATGCCCATTTGTCCCTCCAGTCGAGGCTGGACTCCATTCTCAGCAGAAGGGCACCTTGACAAACAGGTAGGACTCTCCAGGAGACAAACCAGAACATGAATGCTAGCTTTCCACCCTGAATTACTCTCTGGAGATGTTTAGACAGCAACGGCAGGGGAATTCACATGGGGTAAATGAGACACCACTTTGTGTGGGTGCCACCACACCAAACTGGGTGCCACCACAGCCTGGGGAGTCTCCAGCAATGGATGGGTGAGGTTTAGTCATGGAAATGTGCTGCTTAAACGCCCATCACCTAGGCTTCTCTCTGTGGCCTCGGGGAAGGACTTTTTTGTCTGTTGCGTGCCATGACTAAAGAACAACAAATCTTAAATCACTGGAAAGGTTAAAGGAGATCTTGTAAAGTCTCTGTAATGGTCTGGATGCTCAGATGAAGATATATGACTCAGCACACTCATTTTATACTAACAGACAGATGGTTGAGCTATTACATCTCATTGCAAGAGAGGACTTTATCTGCTAATCCAATAATCTTAATTATATCATTCTGATAATAAACAATGAAGCAAATTCAAGGGAGGCAAAGGCTAAACACAGCAGTCCAAACATCGTCTGATCTGTTATGCATCAGATGATTTTTAACCATGTTGTCATACTGGTGCTGGCTTCTCAGCCCAGTATAAACCAGTGCAGCTTTACTAAAGTCAAGTAACTTGGTCATTTTTTTCCCACTCTGAGTATCTAGTCTGAAGTGATTAATGCTATTTAACTTGCAATACTAATTTTAACCGTGTGAATCATGAAAGCTGTGATTCCGGTAAAAGGCTAGGTCCGCCTCACATCTAATCAAGTAATTGTATGTAATTGCAGATAATCAGAAGTCTTAGATCTAGAATGCATAGCAGCAAAACAGCTTGCATTTCAAAAAGGCTCCCAATTAAATGAGTGGTGAATGCAAGTGTGTTTTTCTTTTTTTTTAAAAAAATCTTTTTGTGGGGCTAATTGCAAGATAGGAGCTCATTCTTAAATGAGACTGTTTGGTATATTAAGGATTGCTTTTAATTAATCTGAAAGTCTCCCTCCTCCATCAAAAAACTTCTGCATATGCATTCTTTCCTATAACAGATATGGCATGCTACCTTTGTGAATTTTGTTAGTCCACATTCACATGCAAACATAAACAAACTCAATCAGAAGAAAGAACTGTCATTTCAGAACAAGGCTACGAATACACAAAATATGGCAATCGCAATAAGGGCAGTGCCGGAAACTAGAGATTAGTGTGGAAATGGCAACATAGTTCGAACAAAGTTTTCTCTCTTGCTCTGAAGCCCCGAAGGAGAGAAGACACAGGCTGCCTTTCACTTTACAGTATCTGAGATGAAGTTGCCTGAGGCTGCACACAGAACCCTCAGGGAAAAACTACAATAACTTGCCTCCACTAGATTTTTACATCAAATAGGTTCCCTTCAATTTCACAAGGTATGTTTTTACCCTGAAGGTACAATTGGAGTCTAATCAAATAAGGTGGTATTTATTTATTTTTTTGTGCAGGAGCAATGTTAAGGTGTTGGGCTGGAAATGGAGTGGTGGGGCATAGCCCCATTGATCTCTTGCAAGACATGGAAACAAAGACTCTGCTTCAAAATCAGAGCAAATGATACCTTTTAACATTGGTTTTCCCTCTACCAAATTGATTTCTGCACCTCCCTTTCTTGAAAGCTCCCTTGCATATTATGAATGCAGATAGTTCACTTTTTTCCAAATTTCCCTTCAAAGTCATGTTTTCTAGGCTAATTCTGATGGTCCTCAGCTGGGCGTGTGTCACTCCACCCCAAAAGCTGATGCTTTCCTGCTCCCTTCCTGGCAGGATAGACAGTCACCTAGTCCCAAGGAACAAGAGGATTTAATGGCCATTCTCTCTCAGTCCCTCGAAGCTCCCTCCCTCTGATCATGGTGCTGTCTTCCATGGTGCTTTGCTGTGCTGAGAGTGGTCTCCACAGCCCCATCGACCTCATCTGTCTTCCTTCATTCCCTTCACAAATCCTCACTTGCTTTCTTCAGCTCTCCAAGAATCAACTTAGTCTATCCCATTGCAGATAACTAAATTATTCCTGTTATGATTAAGGAACCTGTGGGACAGCAGTATTTTTGCTAACCAGGTATCCTGGGACACCGTGGGATGCTCCTTACTCTCTCCCTGCTTTTCACCACTTCTCTTCCCACCATCCCAGCCAGCGCTCCAAGTCCGAGAACTGGAGATCCTGAAAGCAAGGTCGTTCACCACAGATGTCCTGGATGCTCTCTGCATGGTACAAAACATGTGCCTGGAATTTTTTAGCTGAGCCTGGCTCTATTAGGCAAGGCTGGACACGCTGCTTGTCGAAGCCAGTGGAAGGGCTCTCCCCAAGGGCAGCTTATGGACTGTTCCCAGATGAGAGGGGAACCCACCAGATGAAAACCCTGGAGCTCAGCAGAGATTCCGGCCCTAGGTCCGCATGACAACATTTTCTAGCCATTGATCATGTAATGATGTACCCTGGTACCCACGGACATGTTCCAGCACCACAGCTTCCCTCTGAGATGAACTCAGCTAACTTATTTTCCATACAAGCAGAACACCTTATCCTGAATGAATTTCAATTTGGCTGCAGAAGTTTTCTCGAAATGTTAAACTGATCTGAAACAAAGGCTGACACTTCTCTTGAATAATCTGAAACATGGGATACCTGTCAAAAGGAAAAAAAAAAAAAAAAAAAAAAAGGCTTGATTGATTTGAGCTGGTAGGAAGCTCAGATAATGAGGACTCTTTTCGAGACATGGCAGCTTTTTGAAAACTGGCAGCAATCTTGGGGTGAAATATGGTGTTTCACAATGCATAGCAGCATAACACAATAGTGTCAGAGAGAAACTGAAGCAACTAATATAACTTCTTCCACCTTTGAGGTTATTTTAGGCTGTCATTAACAAAGTTAGAATAGACAGGACAGTGAATTTTGGAACAAAAGAAAAAAAGAGGTAGTAATAGAACATTTAATAGCCAAACCCTCTGTTTTATAACTACACCAGAAGAAAGATCCATTCACCTTCATATCTTTTCTCCATTCCATGATTATTAACCTGGGGGGGATTTAAAGGAAAGGGATTATACTCACTGGATTAGTAACGCTATGCTTCCCAAATTGGACCTCATAAATCCAGGTGGATGCTTACAGCATCTTCAAAGCAGAGGAAATTAATCCGTGAAGGTGAGATTTGCAAGTGAAGATGGCAATCTGAGTGAGGCAAGGAATCTGGAAGTGAAATTACAAACGGTCTCTGCACAGTTCCCTCCGTCTACATGGCCTCGTGCCCTGCTTGCGGGTGAACATTGGGCTGGAGGTAGACTGCAGAATGCAACCAGCCAGCCCATATTTTGGGGATCTGAATGGTTTCTCAGGGCTCTGGAGAAATGCAAGAGACTTGCTTGTATGTGGTTTCTTCTTACGTGGGGAGTTCTGGGCAGGTTACATACCCTGCATGGAAATGGAGCAGAATTGAGATCTGCAGCAAATAGGCATAAAATCTGCTTTCCTTGGTATTCAGCTTTTTCTTCCATGGAAGCTCTCAGCTTGGTGCATGCTTTTGTCACTATAATTACTCGGTGAGTACATTAGATCCTTGCTTTTCATTTTTATTCATTCTCTTTTGTTTCGATGCTCTTTTTCACTGAGAAAGAGGCATTCACTTCTGGCTGCTGGTCTTACATTTAACGACTCACGCTTGTCACTTTGGGGTGCTTCTTGCTGGGGGTGTAACAAATGTTTTCAGGAAACACTGCTGCTTTACCAGATTCTGGCAACGCGTCAAGAAGGGAGAGCTGACTGTCAGGAAAGAAGCACATCAACTGCTGACGGGCATTATACTTGAGTTTAGGCCAAGCGTCTGAGTCCACTTAGTCTTCTGATTAAACGAGGGAATGTGCCTGTGGGGCTTCATGCAATTTGTCACCATGGAAGGGGCCTGGGAAAGCATAATTTACTAGGAGAGGAAATGCATATATTTGCAAAGAGCCAAGAGTCTTTATGTAGGGGCTTATCGATAGGGTGGAAAAATGAAAGGCTGGTGGTTGTAATACCCACATTCCTATTTACAGTCATTGTATTGTCTCCAGCGTGTTAGGCTGTTGGAGTTCAGCATCTCTGGGCAAAGTGGTGTCTTTCTTCTCTGGGTTCATACAGCATCTAGTATGGCATGTGTGGGAGAACATGAAGGATCCAGACTATGCCTGGGGCGTCAGGACAAAAAAAAAAAGAACAATTATTCAATTAAAAGATAGCGCTTTCATGCCTGAAGAACAAGCTGTATGTGGAGAACAGATGGGCTCAGGCAGAAAGGCTGTCTTGGAGCTGATAGAATTAAGAACATTGATATATACGATACACTAATGGAGATGTGATGGAGAGGGATGGAGATGACAGATGTGCCTGGGACCTACCCCCTGGCTGTAAGGAAGGTAGGATGAATTCCTCCCATCTGGCTCTGTGTGCAGGGGAGAATTCAACCCCAGGATGAATCCCAGGATCTCAGTGGGAGACTGACCGTACTTAACAAACAGACCTCTTTTCCTTTGCCTCCTGACGGATGAAGAAGTTCTGTCAGGCAAGGTGAAGTTAGGGACATGAACCTGTGATCTCTCCTCCTGCAGAGTAAATGCAAAATGCATGAGGTTTAGACAAAGGAAAGTTAATCTGCTTGCAGCTATGAGAACAAGTCCCCGGCTTCCCCTGCAATAGCATCCCCCAGGTGCTCAGCAGGGTTTGCTAAATGATACAAACAAATTAGCCATTAATTGGCCCTTCATTTGCGCTGAATATTTTTCTCTATTCTTTATCTCAAAACTCCCCAACTGCAGAGAGTCATGTAATTAATCTTTCTTTTTTTTGGCCAAGATCTATTTTATAATGAAAGAGCATTAGAATTTCCCCCTTTGAGGGAAAAGAGGAGTGTTATTCCTGGCTGTGATAAGCTGAGAAGTTATTAAGCTTCCTGCATGAGTCCTTGAGCTATTCTGCTCTTCCATAGCGCTTTCCATTAGCTGTTTGCGGAGTGCTTTGTCGTGGACATCAGACTTATTGCCTTAAAGAATGGCTGCAAGTTACACAA
The DNA here is from genome assembly GCF_929443795.1 of Astur gentilis. Taxonomy (NCBI): domain Eukaryota; kingdom Metazoa; phylum Chordata; class Aves; order Accipitriformes; family Accipitridae; genus Astur; species Astur gentilis. The sequence goes on along the minus strand of NC_064883.1, from coordinate 46,460,701 downwards.
AGGAAGATGTCGTGAGTCCTAACTTGCTGCTTTGGTCAACACAGACAAAATTGCACTCCTGGCTGGTTTGGCTGCATTTAATGCTGGTGAAACAAAGCCAGAACAGGGTCCTGAGCACTGTCCCACCATCATCTATATTATGCAAATATTGGCATGGTCTGGCATGGTTTTGGCCCAGGCCACCTGGTGCTGTCCTGGACCATGCAAAGGTGCTGTTCTGGGCATAGCTCCCCCAGGGCAATATGGCCAGGTCTGCATTACTTTTGATTCCTTCCACAGTCCTCCAACACTATCCCAGAAGTCTCTGGAGTTTCCAATGCTTGCGCACCCCAGGGCACAGGTTGCTCCATGTGCAGCTGTGGTGTCCACCAAACTTTCCTTGCAGGGCTTTGAATCTGAGCTTCTCAGAAAATGGGCATTGTGTGTTTGTTTTACAGCTCAAGGCTGGAGGCTGTGGGAGAATTTCCTACCTTCCCAGTTTGCACCTAGAAAGACAAGGCAGAAGTGGGAGATCTGCAAGGAAAGGCCTTTCCCTCTGGTGGTGGTTGCAACCAGGAGAGAGGACGGCATTTGTAACTGAATGTGGAGTCATGACAGATGTAGAGCTTGGGGCTGGGTAGCCCTGGGGTGATAGTAAAGGCTATGCAGGTGGTGTATAAACCATGCTGGGCATTGCTAATGTATGGGCAATTGCTTACTCGGGTGCCACCAGAATACTGGGCTTGATCCAATCCTCAGGAGTGCTCCTCTGAGCTTCTGTGTGCTTTTTCCCTGCTGCAGGGGAGAAACAAAGTCATGCCTCTGGCCAGACTGGTGACCCCCTTCAGAGAAAAGTCACTGAGAGCTCAGCTGAGGGACACCTGGATGTCCAGCTGGGGTTCATCGGTCCTGGACAAATCCACACCAGCAGCACACACTTGGCTCCTGGTGTCTCAGCTTTGGTTGTTTTCTTGGTGATGGCACCTAGGCAGCTTCCAGACTTAGAGGGAGGTTGAGTCGAAATAAGGCAGGGGAACAAAGCCTTTTTAACATTTGTCTCTAACATAGGGATTAGAGCCAGAGCATTTTCCAGGGTTCAGTTCCTGGCTGAGAAGAGATAATAAACTAAACTTGGATTGGGTTTGATTCACCTGTTTAAGCTAACCTGGTGTGTCCTGATGGAAAAAAGAGCAGTTGATTCTCATGCAGGCAGCTTGGCAGGTTGATGGATGTGAGGAGAAAGAGGACTTGGGGGAATGTCATCAGTAAAAACTTTTTCTGGGGAAATTTCAACAGTGCAAAGTAAGCAATAATTTCTATATGCTTTCATACCGATTTATGTCTTTAACTGCTTCCAGGTTTCTGGAAATCTCCCCTATGGAACAGGCTTGATATAAACATGGCAAGGACAGAGAAATGCACTCATCAGCAAA